>NC_138172.1:28316911-28916911 GCF_964165515.1 Mesoplodon bidens | reverse complement strand
TCAACAAACACGGGGCTTGTTTAATACATTTTGTTATCTATAAAATGGATTGCTATACCATCATTAAAAATGATGTTCCTGAAGAACTGTACTTTATAGGAAAATGCACAAAAATACACATGCTATAAAGTTATGTGGAACAGTGAAATGTAAAACAATCTATGCAGTCTATATACAATATGTTAATCGTCTATATTTGCACATATATTTATGTTTTTGCACATTATCCTACATAGAAAGCAATCAATAAATATTTTTCAATGTATAAGTAGTGTGGTGTGTAGAAAGACAAAAATGAAATACTCCAAAATGTTAATAGTGGTACTGGTTAGATAGTGGAATTCTGGGGGATGCTTATTCTCTTCCTTGTACTCTTATATTTTCCTAGTTGCCTTAATGCACATATTAATTCTATATACCAAAAATATTATATCATTACTGATTTGTGGGCTAAAGAAACTTATTGCCGTTCTCCCTGGAATATTCCAATGATTCAAGCTCTCTGCCGTTGTGGCTTTTTACCCCCTTGTTTGGTTTCTTTCCAGATCCATGGCTTTCGAGGCAGAGTCATTTGCATTCAAATCCCAGCGCTCTACTTCACAGCTCTATGATGTTGGGTAAGATGATTCACCTCTTTGTGTGTTCTGTGCCTCTAGTATATAGTCGTTGGGAGAAGTAACTGAGAAGTGCTGAGTGCCCATCCAACAGTGATTTATCCCTCCCCTTACTGTCTAATAGAACCTGAATCTGGTTTTGTTCAGTTATTGGCAGCCCACACCCCCATATCCAGGGACGAAAGGCTGGGCCCTACCCAGCCCTAGGCTTGAAGCTTCAATGGACTAGGACAATCATTCTTCTTGAATGGCGACCTCATTCTCCTTGAAATTGTTTTAGAGTATAGTTTAAAATTCTGGCCAATCAACTAGGAAGAATTGTTGGGAACCTTCTCAGAAAGTTTTCCTCACTCTTAAGAAAACAAAGAACACATGGAAGGAGTATTCCTCTCCATTTCTGGCCTGCAGACATTGCTCTGTGAAGACGTCTGGAAACACCCTAGCTAACTGGGGCCTTAAAGGGATGTAGGGGAGCAAAATTTGGCACCGGAAAATGTCTCTTTGGCATGCGGATTATTTCGAGCTGAAAACAATCAAGGCCCGAAAGACTCAAGAAGAAACTATGATGTTCTTCCTAACTGCCTAAAAGAATTTAGATTGAGAGCCAGTTCTGGACTAGGGTTATCACTAGAGCTAGGCAAAGAATATGGGCTGGGTATGGTGGGGGCAGGGCCTAGAGAGCAGAGTCCACATGGTGTTCCATTGTCTCTGCCTGGCCCAGCAAACATTTGTTTACCAAACATTGCTCTTCCTTCTCTAGGTCAGTTGCTTTCTTCCCCTTGTGAAGTCCCAAACCACTACCCCCAACACCCTCTTTTGTCTTTGGCCGAAGATGCTATTTAAGGTGAAGGGTTTGGCCATTTGGGCAAGTTACTCAGTTTTCCTCTCTTCCATGCATACATGTTATTAAAATTTTGTTTGATCTCCTGTTAATTTGTCTCATGTCCATTTCATTCTTAGACCAGCCAGAAGAACTTAAAAGGGTAAATGAAAATTTCTTCTTCCCCAACAGAGAGAAGCCTGTGAAAAAAAGTAATACCTGAAAGAGGGCAGAAATAAGAGATGGAAATATCTCTGGTTCTCAATAATGTTGTTGCTGAATTCTAGAAAGAGATTTCTCTAGATTTTTCATCTGCATTTTAACATTTTTGTTAAGTCAGTTGAACTGGGGTTTTTATTACTTCCATCTGAAAGAATCCTAAGTGATACTGAAAGCAAAACTGCCAAGCCGAAGACAGAGAGCTGAGTCTCTGTCTCAGAGACTCAGGTCTTCCCTCTTTCTCCCATCCTCCAAATATACATACAATATGCACAACAGATATCTGTTTATAGTTTGTGCATGCAATTTATAGGGAAGGTGACAAGAAAGAAAGGAGTAAATAGACCTTTCCCTGCCTCTCAAAACATGCACACAGGACCCAATTTCTCTAATTTTAATATAAAGCCCCTAATAAATGATAAAGTGTTCCAAGGAAAGATTTGTGCTGCAACAGATTTTATCCTACTAAAAAGGAATTCTACGTCCTCTCAAAAAATCTTGAATAACAAAGAACTCCTCTAATCCCTCCCTCCCTGCAGGTCTTGAACAATTGGCCAGAGACCATGCTTTGTAAGAGGTTCCCTAGATAGATCCAGATGGATGGAGTAGATGCTATTAGATCAAAAGAAAGCACTTCCTACTTGAATATGCAGGGGCTACCTTAACTGTGAGTCTTAATCAAGTAATGAAGACTGACAGGCTCCTTGGTCTATGGGGCTCTATAATAACAGAATATGCACTTTTCTAAAAATGACATTGCTAAAAGTCAAGCAACTGGACATTACGCTATTTAGTTCCGTATCCCAAACAGAACAACCTCCTTTTCCCATATCCTTTTGCATCTGATCCTCATGAGGAAGAATAAACCAGCCTGAGATATGTTTAGATATTTTCTATTGTAGTGAAAAATAAAATATTATTTTTTTAAAAGTCTGGAACATTATCTGTGATTTGGATCTGATGTCCAAAAAGTATGTACAACTAGGAACTCAAAATCACCCTACCAGCAATGCAAAGAATTCATGAGTGTTCAAGCCTTTGGAGGCTGGTGTGTGTGTTTCCTTTTTAGGACTATTGCTACCCAGCCCAGAATATGGCACTCAATAAGAAGGGCTAACAGTGTCTTGCTGGCCCTGTTCTCATGTGTCATCTTGCTGCATTTCCAGTTAATGGCATGACTGTAATGACTAGCAATTTAAATAATGGAGGCTGAAGCAGAGGCACCTCTAAGGACACAATGCAGAAATTGCCACAGTTTATCAACATCACTGGCACCCAGCTCTTCATTCCCTCCTCGAATAGGGTCAAAGTAGTTAAAGCGATGCTGTAAATAGCGACTAAAACAAAGCAGCTGTTTATTCTTGATTTGGCATTGGGTATTTATAACAAACAAGTTGCATTTCCCAGGCATTGGTTATTAGACATGAGAATGTAATTGATATTAACCAACTTTCAGGCTCTAGTAACTTTTTCTCACTGCTTGTCAGTTTAATTTTTTTTAAGCATAAGTAGTGCATACCAAATGGAAAACAAGAGGAAGAATACACAAAACCCCTTAAGCCTTCAAAACTAAGTGAAAAACCACTAACCCGTTTATCCTATAGAATCCTTTAGACATTTGCTATAAACATAGAAGAGCATACAACAGAGTCTTCTATTTTCGAAAGGGTATTCTAGTGATTTTTGGAAACGAGACAGCTCTAACCGTAATCTTGTTTTTGTTCAGAACTGCAACAGCATGAAAGAGTGTCTGAAATCACTAATTGTGCATCTACCATATTACAGCAGAGGTGAACACTGGTGACGCACAAGCCAAATACAGTCCATTGCTCTGTTTCATTTAAACCATACAGTAATGGCTGACAGTGTATTAACATTTTAAATGTATATAACAAAAGTGTATAACATTTTAAAATTCTTTTCAACATTTGTAAAATCTAGAGATTTTACAGATCTCTAGGAAAAAAAAAGGCTGGAAGCTCTGACCCCACAGGCGTCACACTCCTAACACGACGATAAACCTCTGGGGCTGCGCTGAGGGTGCTCTATTGGAGTGGGAAATGCACTCTGCAGTTTGTCTCAATGGCATCATCCGCTATAGTCTCCTGGCACTGAGGCCAAATGTCAATTACCTCCCTTCTTCTTATTTGTAGTGTTATTTTTCTTATGGTAAAGATCTAAGCAAATATTTCACGCTGGTGTGTCTTGATTACAAGTGGGAAAACAAAAGATGGGTTAAGAGGACTGAGTGTTTCCAGAAAAATGAAGAGACTACAGTTCATTACAGAAGTACAGAATTCCTTACCTAACCTCCTTTCCTTAATAACAGAATCTCCCCAGCTGGTCTCTAAGGGCATTTAAATGGGTAACCCCTTGTGAAAAGCATCAAGCTTGAAGTTCTGTGGAAAGGATGCCAGACACATGGAAAAGCCAGGCTAAGTTCAGTCTCAGACAAAAGCTGTCAAACCAAGAAGGGAAAAGCAAGTGCTCCACTTGTAAGAAAAACTGAGCAAATAGCAAGCGTGGTACTGAGGACTAGGAAGGATAAAGCAGGGCCCAATGTTCTACCAAAAATGTCTTAGCCCCTGACCAAGGTCCTTTCAGAGTAAGTTAGGCACGACAAGAAGCTGCCTTCACTCTCTGAAGTCATCTAGACATTCTTGGTGTGAGCTGCTGCATCACTTCCTATCTGGTCTAGAACTATTAACCCTCACTGCCCATGTGGTTTTATAATCTCTCTCTCCTCCTGCAAGGAGCAGGGTAGGGCTATAAGGGATGTTTGTTTTTAATAAAAAAATAAACAAACATGCACATACATACTCAGAAAATAATATTTGATGGCATCCCACACCCATTGGGGATTTCACAGAGAAATAGTTTTCTGGTATCTAGAAGAACTAAAAGTGTTAGGACACCACAAATCCGAAATGATGTAAGGTTAGGAAGACCACTGCATAGAAACAAACTAAAAGAGATAAAACTCTTCAGAGTGCCAGAAGAAGTGAGTAGAACACACAGTCTTTTTCACCAATCCCATAGCAAAAAACCCAAGGAAATATGTTCAATATAACTGGAAAAGTTAAACAAAGAGTAGAGTAAGGAACAACTGTATATGAATTTCCTACTATGTACCAAGCACGGTAGAAACATTTTAACACATTTTGATAATAAATAATACTTTTTGTTGTTCATACATTCATTAAATAAGTATTTATTCACTTCCTTCTATGTGTCAGGCATCTCTAGGGATATAGAAAATTAAAGACATAGTTTTCCTGTTGTTAAGTTTGAATTTAACAGGGAGATAAGACTCTGATGAAAATAATAATTGTTATAAATGTGATAGCAAGACACAAGGAGTTAATAATGGCTGTCTTTCATTATGTGTTACAGTACGTGATAGGAAGTGCACTGAGCAATTTACATTACTGTTCATTTTAAGTGTCCTACGACTGAGGTACTAATATCATCTTCATTTTACAGAGAAGAAAAGTGAGCCATGGAGAGACTAAGTAACTTGCCTAAGGTTATACAGCTAACAAGTGGAAAATATGAGACTTGAACACTGCCTGCTTTCCACACTAGATCAACAGATTATCTGTCACATCAACCCAATACCAGCAACAACAGAGATATGCCAAGGATAGGAGAAGCACAGTGGAAGCCCCTTATATGCTTCCTAATTTACAAAGCACTTTCCCACACAGAGAGTAAGCTTCCAGAATTCATCAGCCCCAAGAGGCAAAAAATATAACTGGCTTTCAAAATGGCTTAGTTCAAGGTGTGAATGTCAGAGATACAAACGGCTGGTAAAGGAACCTGGGATGAACCAATAGGCACCTTGTGTATACTGTTTCTAATCCCCACAGCACCATGTGAAAGCACCCTATGGAAAAGAACACTGAGCTTAGAGAGGTCAAGTGATTTATCCACGGCCACAAAGGTCGTAAATAGTAGAGGCATGATTTGAACTTGGAACAATGCAACTCCAAAATCAAAACTTTCTCCCTTATACCAAAGCGCAAAGTATCAGGCCAAGTCTCTCTGCAAATATTCACCATGATTGTTTATATTCTTTATTCATTCAAAACCAATTTATTCTGCACATACAAGGAACATAATACTTATCCTCATCATCTGACAAGTAAATCAAGGAGACAGATGTGTAAATACCTAAACACACTTCTGGGCAGGACAAAGGAGGCTAAATGTGTTTATTATCTAAATAAACTCCATGAAGGCAGGTACTTTGGCTTGTTGTTCACTGTCACACACCTGGAACACAGTCTACAACTAACAAACATTTGTTTAATGGAAGAATAAATGAAGACAGCCACACCTAACAAAGTACAAACTTAAGGCAGGATTAACACTGACTGGGGTAAAGCAAAGAAAGCCTCCCAGAGAGATGACACTGAAATGGGCCTGGAAGAATGATGAGGTATGGACAGGTGAGAAATGAGATGACAGGAGCTGAAGGTTGATGACTCAGGGTGAACACAGGTACAGAAGCATAGAAGTCCATGGAACTTTTGGGTAATGGAGTTCAAACATGCCTAGAGCACAGGAAAGATGAGGAACAAGAATGAGGACTAAGGTCAGAAAGGGTCATACGGTACCACTTCGCACAGAGCCTATAAGCCCATGGTAAGAAACACGGGCAGCCACCTTAGGCGGAAAAGTAGTAATATGTCAACTTTGGGCAATAGTAGGAAGATATCTCCCCCACTTAAATCAGTCAGTGGCTCCCCACTGCCCTTAGACTAATCCTAACTGTTTAACCCAGTTTGCAAGGCCTTGTGAAACTCTCCAGCCTCACCACTTTGAGCAACTGTCACCGTTACAACTCTAGAGTAGACCTTAATCGTTATCCTCCTGGCCTTTGCATGAGGTGTTCCTTTGACCTAGAAGACTGTCCATCAGTCCTCACCTCCTTCAGGTTGGCTAACTCCCACTACTTAGCTCAGAAGTCTCAACTCAGAAGTACTGGCCTCTGGGAATCCTTCCTCAATGCCCCTAAATCTGGGTACCTTATATCTTACACTTTGTCCACCTCAAAATGTATTGTGAGTTTTCTTATCTCTCTCCTCCATCACTGCCCTCTGTGAGGGCAGGCACTATCTTTGTTAGATTCCCAGTGCCTTGCAGACAGCCCAGCACATGACAGGTACTCAATAAATACCTTGGAAGTAATTGTTAGGTTGGTTAACTGAGTAATTGATGGACTGATTGATTACTGCTGAGAATATTGAGTCAAGGAGAGCCATAGGAGGTTGCTGCTGTAGTCCAGGGGGAAACATCTCTTCTTTATAAAGGCCCAGAAGCATTTATTAAAGTAGGCACTTTGCTAAGTGGGGAGAGTGGAATCACTAGTTGGTCAAGGGAGACAGCAAATCAGAAAAAAGCAGAGCCACCAGGCAGCTGCTGGGGAGACCACACTTCCACAGTATGAAGAGCCATTAGCATGCAAGACTGCGTAATCTGATTTTCATGACAGACAGATTTATTATGACTTCTAAATATATAAACCCCAGGTTATGCTTTACAGCTAACCTAACAACTTGATATATGTGTCTGACATCCCATCTTAAAATCAGATTCCAGCTTCTAATTAATTTTTATACACCCATCGCTGTAACTAGAGAGGCAGAAAATCTCAGTGGGATAAACAATAGACAGGGTATCAGTCGTCTGTATTTTGTGGTGCATTTTCCATCAAGACACTGAGTTTCCATTTTCTTTGCTACAAGAAAGGGGCAGCACCCTCTTCTCCCTATGAGGAATTAGTGGGGAACGTGGTACAGGAACCTGATAGTCACTATTTCTATTAAGTAATCAACCCCCACCTCTACTCCTACTCCTCACCTTCCACTCCCATCCCCCACACACAAATTAGAACGACATCATTCTAGTGAATTTAAAGACTGATCATTGCTTAGGTGATACCATACATCTCACTTCTCCAGTAATATTTTTATTACCTAAGTCTTGAAGCCAAGTTGCAAACTCCATGAAGAGCTGACTGTAAACAAATAATAATGTTCATAAAAGCTGAAAATACTCTCAACAGCTTTTCACATAATCTCAACAACATTCATAGTTCACTCACACCCAGATACCTTGTTAAAAGCCCAAAGTGGTACAGCAGTAGTTGGGAAAAGTTTTATAATCTGATTTCTTTAAAATGAGCCTCTGTAAGTCTGTATTTTTTAGTGTAATATTAATATATGCATATCATTTTTAAAACATTTTCTTCCATCTCCTTTCCCCCAAATATGAAAGTCAACTCAGGCACTACAAACCAGGTGAGATTTTTTAAAAAGCTGGTCACAATCAATTTTTAAAATTGTTTAATAATTGAGTTCTCACTATGTGTCAGGCACTGTTCTCAATACTAAATGCATTAAACCCTCCTCTCCAAATTCCATATGGTATCAAAATTTTCTCCCTGTGATATATGAGGAAACTAAAGTGCACGGGTTTAAAAAGTTGCTTGCAGTTACAAAAGCTGGTGAGCTGAGCTTTCAATTGAGGCTGATAGCTGAGGTTCTGCCACCTTGATCTTAACCAACATACTGCCTCAGGGACTGAAGAGAGAGCTTACTGAATAAATAATACTATAAACAGCCAAATGTGTTTGCCAAAGCCATAAATCCAAACTACACAATCAACCTCACATTGAGAACACTACTATGTTTCTGGCTTTTTGTAAGCAACTTTAAACAAGTTTAGATACCAGCCTGTTTACCTGCCACAGAATGGAATATGGACTAGCAGGAGGACAACACTCAACAAAGAACTTTGCCTGATGGACATCATGAATCAGAAAGGCTGCCAATTTGAGGTTCACAATAAACAGTGAAAATAGGATAATGCAAAAAAATCTAAAACCTCCTCATTCTGTTACAGTATATGATTTCTAAATCTCCTGTGCCTATCTGACTTATTTGATGGTATGAAAGAGGCATTATTAAAGATACACACATGCACACACTCACAAAATCTACACTATCAGAATTACTTTGTACTCAATTTGTCTTCAGCTGAGCCCTGAAAACATTTAAAAAATGGATTCACATAATTGTAGAAAGAAATTCATTCACTTCCCCTTCAGGATACATAATGTATTTACATTAACAAAACTATACAGTCACCTTGCAAAATCAAAATTAAATGTACAAAGTATTTTTATTTCTTTCCCCCAAAAAAGTTTACTTCTGAAGATGGAACATGTTCTATACACCAGTAAAAATAATAATTACTTGAAATAAATAAAATGTTTAATTAAAATTATCAAAATCCTGAAAATATCTTTTTTTCCCGAAACGAGCTTATACCAGAGTTGAAACCAAACATATGTAAGAACACATGGAGCATTCATATTACAAATAACTTATATGGCTGATTTGTAAGTTGTAAAGCCTTTTAATAATAGAGCCTTTGACTCTAGCACTATTAGTTGGGGCTTTATCAAAACATTTAATTACAAAATAAGATCTATGATGTTCAAATGAAACAATAGACAATATAATCAAATCCTTGGCATGAAGCCATTCAATGTGTCATTCCAAGGTCTGTTTTCTGGGCCCACTCCAGTTTAAAATAGCTTCTCCAATAACATCACACTGCCCTTTCTCCCCTTTGCCCTCAGAATTATTAGAGCATAATGTAATTCTTTTACAAGCCTTAGGAAAATATTATTGGAACGCATGGCAAAAATGTAGAAATGAAATGGAGCTGGAGAAAAAAAAAACCCAAGTTTTTAAAAAATGGAAAATCAATTACTATTTTTAATAACAGTGGTAATCACTTTTGTGGTAAGAAAAGAAAAATTGCCCAGAGACAAAATAGATGTTCAATATTACAGTACACTAATGAGTACATTTACATATAATTTTCTGAAATTTATGTCCAAGACTAACTGCAAGTAGAATTTAGGATCAATACAAGTTTACAGAATCCATTCATTTTCCTCTTATCATACTGAATATTTAAGGTGCTTGATTAGACTCAATTATTTCTCTTCTAGAGCCAACAGAAAGCCCTGACAGCTTTGCAAGTGATGGATTAGTGGGGTATTTCCCACCAATGAGCAAACATTCCCAGTTGTCACAGCAGGAGGAAAAACAGTGAGAAAGTTTGTTCGAATTCACATGCAGGCCACTGGATAAAATCTGCAGAAAACAGGGAGAAGGCCAGCCTTGTCAAAGGGCCACTGTAAAAAGAAAGAGCAGAGACCTAAACTTAGTTCCACTTTGCTACCTCTTCATTTCATGGCAGCCTGGAGAGAAGCCTCTGACAGAGAGCCATCTCCCACTGCCCCTGAGAAGATTAAAAGAATCCAGGCCCTAGCAAATCTCCTGTTCTCGGAATTGAGAAGCAGAAAGGGAAATGCAGCTAATTTGCAGTAACCCTGCTTCCCTGTTCAGATTTCCAAAGCATAATAAAACAGAGAAGCTGTGTCTCCAGGGTGTCACTTCCAGTTGTGCTCCACAAGTTGGAAAAAACAAGAAAGGACCTGTTAACTACTCACACCAACCTGCCCCTCCTGCTGCCATTCTTCCAAATAATTCTACAGGAGGTTGTGAGCCCTTCTCCAAAATGTTTTAAGAAGAAGATATATTCCTGACTGGAAAGGAGATTTAGGTGAACTCTCAGCTGAATGCAGAATGAGGAACAAAATGCTTTCTTGAGGTGCACAATCCTTCATGCATTATGTTCTACTGTCTGCTAAAAGCATCATCATACCCATAATTAAATGTTCAAATTCTGCTTTGATGGTCCATGTAAAGTTTGATTTGGTCAGCTCAGTGCACCATCCTCCCAGATGTTGAAAACAGGTAGTCATCCTTATGCATGTCCTTTCCATCCTCCCTATATTAGTCTCCTAGGGCTGCTATAACAAAATACCACAAACTGGGTGGCTTAAAGGAAAGATATGTAATATCTCAGAGTTCTACAGGTGAGAAGTCCTAAACTGAGGTGTCAATAAGGCCACCCTCCCTCTGAGACTCTGTAAATTTATTTATTTTATTATTTTACTTATTTATTGTTTCTGGATGCCTTGGGTCTTCATTGCTGCGCACGGGCTTTTCTCTGGTTGCGGTGAGCGGGGGCTACTCTTGGTTGCGGTGCGCGGGCTTCTCATCGTGGTGGCTTCTCTTGTTGCAGAGCACGGGCTCTTGGCGCACAGGCTTCAGCAGCTGTGGCTCGTGGGTTCTAGAACGCAGGCTCAGTACTTGTGGCGCATGGGCTTAGCTGCTCCGTGGCATGTGGGATCTTCCCGGACCAGGGATTGAAGCCATGTCCCCTGCATTGGCAGGCGGATTCTCAACCACTGCACCACCAGGGAAGCCCCCTCTGAGACTCGAGGTAGAATCCTTCCTGCCTCTTCCTACCTTCTGGTACTGGCCATCAATCCTTGGCATTCCTTGGTTTGTAACTGCATCACTCCAACCTTGGCCTCTGTCATCACATTCTCCTCTAACATGTCTGTGTCGCTGTGTCTCTTCTCCTCTCTTATAAAAACACCAGTTATACTCTAACAAGGGCCCATCCTATTCTAGTAGAATATATTAACTAATTACATCTGCAATGATCATGTTTCCATTAAGGTCATATTCTGAGGCAATGGGGTTAGGGTTTCAAATATCTTTTAAGGGGACACCATTCAACCCATACACTCCTAGCACCAAGTCATGTACAGATTACCTCCGAACTGCCTCTCAAATCTGTCCACTTCTTTCTCTCCCTACCACTACCCTGAATCCCAGACCATTATCTCATCTGGAATTTCCTAAACCCTGCCCTCATTTTTGCACTGCTCCAATCCATTCTCCAAAAAACGTATTTAATGGAATGTAACATACACACAAAAATGTGCATAAATTATAATACATTTTCATAGTACACATACCTATGTAACCACCACCCAAATCAAGAACTAGAGTATTACCAGCACCCTAGAAACACACTTCATAACCTCACCCAATTTATTGCCCCCTGCTCCATCCCAAAGGTAACCATTATCCTGACCTCTAAAATTATGGATTAGTTTTACATGGTTGGGATTATAGTGAATGGTATTTTACAGTACATACAACTTTTTTTTTCTGGCTCCTTCTAATATTAACGAGACTTAGCCTTGTTGCAAGTTGAAATAATCGATTCATTTTCCATGCTTAATAAATATTTCTTTGTATGAACTTACCATTCCATACATATATTCATTCTACTATTGATGACCATTTAGACTGAGTTCTACTTTGAGAGCTATTCAAAATAATGGAGCCAAAAACATTCCCACAGTTTTGGCATATATCCCGTAGCACTGCAAAGTCATAGGGCATATAATTGTTGATCTTGAGTAAACGTTGCCAAACAGTTTTCTAAAGTGATTGTATTCATTTTCAACAGCACAGCACTGTATGAGCATTCCAGTTGCTTCATATCCTTACCAATACTTGGTATAATCAGTCTTTTTCATTTTAGCCATTCTGATGTGTGTGCAGTGGTATTTCACTGTCCCTTTATTTTGCATTTCCATGATGACTAATTATGGTAAGAAATTTTTCATATGCTGACTAGCCATGTGTATATCCTCTTCTGTGAAGAACTTTTTAAATCCACTGCCCATTTTTCTATTGGGTTATCTCTTTCTCTTATTGATTTGTAGAGGATATTTATATAGTCTGGATACTAATCCTTTGTCAGATAAATACACTGCAATTATCATTTTGTATTCTGTGGATTTCCTTTTCTCTCCCTTAATGGTGTCTTTGGTACAAAGACTTTTAATTTTAATGTAGTCTAATATATCTCTTTTAATTTTTGCTACTGTTTTTTTAATTAGTTTTATTGAGATATAATTCACATACCATCCAATTCACTCATTTAAAGTACACAATTAAAAGTTTTTTAGTATATTCACAGGGTTGTGCAACAATCATCATAATCTAATTTTAGAATATTCTAGTCATCCCCAAAAGAAACTTCATATCCTCTAGCTGCCACTCCCCATTCCTCCCAACAACCTCACCAAGCTCTAAGCAAACATTAATTTACTTCTGTCTCAATGGATTTGCATATTCTGGACATTTCACATGAATGAAATCATACAATCTATGGTCTTTTGTGACTTAGCATAATGTTTTCAAGGTTCATCCATGTTGTAGTGCATATCAGTACTTTATTTCTTTTTCTTGCTGAATAATATTCCACCGTATGAATATACTGCATTTTATCCATTCATCAGTTGATGGGCATTTGGGTTGTTTCCACTTTGGAGCTATTATAAATAATGCTGCTTGCTTAGTATTTCTTGTGTCCTATCTAAGCAATATTTGGCTATACCAAAATTATGAAAATATTCTACCATGTTATCTTCTAGATTCTTTATTGTTTTGTTTGTTTTTTATTGAAATACAGCTGATTTACAATGCTGTGTTAGTTTCAGGTGTATAGCAAAGTTAAATATATATATATTTTTTCAGATTCTTTTCCCTTATAGGTTTTACAAAATATTGAGTATAGTTCCCCGTGCTATACAGTAGATCCTTGTTAGTTATCTATTTTATATACAGTAGTGTGTATATGTTGTAGATTCTTTATTGTTTTACCTCTCACTTCCAGATCAACAATCCAACTGAAATTTATTTTTCCTTATGATGTGAGGAAGAGGTCTAGGTTCATTTTTTGCCTACATGAATACCTAATTGTCTTAGTGAAAAGATCATCATTTCATTACTGCTCTGCAGTGTCACCTTTCTCAAAAATCAAGTATCCCTTTATGAATGGCTCTATTTCTTTATTCTCCTTTCTGTTCCATTGATCTATCTGTTTATCCTTGTGCAATACCACACTATCCTAATTATTGTAGCTTTATAATATATGGGTATCTAATAGTTTTTTAAAAGTCCTCCAACTTTGTTCTGATTCTTCTCCAATTATCTTGCCTTTTCTTGGTCCCTTGCATTCTGGTATTTTAGTTGGGATGGCATTGAATTTAGAGATCAGTTTGGAGAGTACTGACCTCTTTACCAGGCTGAGCTACCCAATCCATAAATACATTATGCCTTCCCATTTATTTAGGTTATCTTTAATTTCTCTCAGTAATGTTTTCTACTTTTCTCTGCAAAGGTCTAACACATCTTTTGTTAGATTTATTCCTTTTTTTTTTTTTTGGCCACGCCACACAGCTTAAAGGATCTTAGTTCCCCGACCAAGGACTGAACCTGTGGCCCCTGCAGTAGAAGCACAGAGACCTAACCACTGGACCATCAGGGTGCCCTTGTTAGATTTATTCCTGTTTTTAATATTTTAGCCTATTTTAAATGGTAACTTTTAAACAGTTTTATTGAGGTAAAATTTACACACCATGAAATTTACCCAATTTCAGTGTACAATTTGATCAGTTTTAGTAAACTATACAGTTGTCCAACCATAATCACAATCTAGTTTTAGAGCACTTCTATCAACCCGAAATGTTATCTCATGCTCATTTGCAGTTAATTCCCAACCCCACACCAGCAACAACTGGTGTGCCTTCTATCTGTATAGTTTTGACTTTTCTAGAAATTTCACAAAATTTGAATCACACAGTATAGAATTTTTTGCATCTGTATTCTTTTACTTAGCATAATGTTTCTGAAGTATATCCAGGTTGTTTCATGTATCAGTTTATGTTGTAGAGTAGTACTCTTTTGTATGAATATATCTTTTTTTTTTTAATCCACTTACCAGTTGACAGATAACTGGATTGTTTCTAGCTTGGAGACATAATTAATAGCATTGCTATGAATGTTCACTCACAAGTTTTGGCGTAGGTATACATTTCACTTCTCCATGAGTTTTCACTTCAATACTTATAACTGGAATTGCTGGGTCATACGGTAAGTACAGCATATGTTGAACTTTTTCAAAAACCGCCAAACTGTTTTCCAAAGTCAATGTACCATTTACGTTCCCACCAGCATGTATAAAGCTTCCAATTTCCCCATATCCTCACCAGCACTTCTTATCTGTCTTTTTTATCTTAGCCATTCTAGTGGGTGTGAATTGATAGCTCCTTGTGGTTTTAATTGGCACTTCCCTAGTGATCATGAGCATCTTCCCATGTGCTTATTTGCCATTAATATAGATACTGTGGTTTGTCTTATTATTACTGACTTATAAGAGTTCTTTGCGTGTCTGGATAAGTGCTTTATCAGGTATTATTTGCAAATATTTCATCCCATTCTGTTGCTTATCTTTTCATTGTTTTAATAGTATATTTTAAAGCATTCAAGTTTCAAATTTTATGATGCCCAATTTATCTTTTTTTTTCTTTTAGGGACCTTGGTTTTAGTGTTATATTTAAGAAATCTCTGACTAACCTAATTTCATAAAAACTTTCTTCTAAGTTTTCTTCTAGATTTTTTATAGTTTTAGTGCTTATATTTTTATCTGTACTGCATTTCAAGTTAATTTTATAAATAGCATAGGGTAATTTTTGGATACAGATATATAATTGTTCTACTTCATTAACTGGGAAATACAATTTGGTCATAGTTTATAATCCTTTTTATATGTTGCTGGATTCATTTTAAATGGTATCTTTTTAAAATTTTTAGAAAATATTTATCTATTTATTTATTTTTGGCTGCATTGGGTCTTAGTTGAGGCATGTGGGATCTTTTGTTGCGGTGCACAGGCTTCTCTCTAGTTGTGGAGCACAGGCTCCAGAGCGGGTGAGCTCTGTAGTTGTGGCACACCACCTCTCTAGTTGTGGCATGTGGGCTTAGTTGCCCCACGGCATGTGGAATCTTAGTTCCCTGACCAGGGATTGAATACGCGTCCCCTGCATTGGAAGGCAGATGCTTAATCACTGGACCATCAGGGAAGTCCCCTAAATGGTACCTTCTTAAAATTTCATTTTGTAATTCTTTTTTGCTGATATATAGAAATACAATAGTTTTTTTATATTGACTTTGTATCCAGCAAACTTACTACATTCATTTGTTAACTTTACATAATTATATCTTCTGCAAATAATATAATTTTTTTGCTTTGTCTCCCATCCTTACATGTTTATTTCTTTTCCTAGCCTCACTGCATTCACTAAGACCTCCAGTAGCAGGCTAAACAGAAGTGGTGATGTCATCCTGAACGCATGCATTAATTACAGGGTAAGGCTCTCAGTATTTCACTTAAGCCTGATGATGTTTGCTGAGGGTTTTCTAAATATTCTTTCTTAAGGACGTTTACTTATATTCCTAGTTTGCTAAAAGTTTTTGTCTAGATTAGATGTTGAATTTTATCAAATACTTTTCTGTATCTATTAAGATGATCATATGGTTTCTCTTTATTAACATTATTTGAATTTTTAATGTTACCAAACCTCTCATTCCTATAATAAATACCACTTGGTCATACCAAAACACCTTTTCTATATACTGCTCAGTTTTCTATTACGTTGTTTAGGATTTTTGCATCCTTAGGACTGCCAAAATCTCTGCTCAACTTCTCTATTTCTTAGCAGGGACTTTTTATTGGGTGTGTTAGCCTCTCAGAGTTTTATCATTTACAAATCCACAAATGCTTCAAAAACAAAAAGAGGGACTTCCCTGCTGGCACAGTGGTTAAGAATCCGCCTGCCAATGCAGGGGACACGGGATCAAGCCCTGGTCCAGGAAGATCCCATATGCTGTGGAGCAACTAAGCCCATGGGCCACAACTACTGAGCCAGCGCTCTAGAGGCCACAAGCCACAACTACTGAGCCTGTGTGCCACAACTACTGAAGCCTGTGCACCTAGAGCCCATGCTCCACAACAAAGACAAGCCAACAAAATGAGAAGCCCGTGCACCTCAACAAAGAGTAGCCCCCCTACTCACTGCAACTAGAGAAAGCTTGCATGCAGCAACGAAGACCCAAAGCAGACAAAAATAAATAAATAAATTTATTTTTTTTAAAAAGAGAGAAAGAGGGCTTCCCTAGTGGCGCAGTGGTTGAGAGTCCGCCTGCCGATGCAGGGAACGCGGGTTCGTGCCCCGGTCCGGGAAGATCCCACATGCCGCGGAGCAGCTGGGCCCGTGAGCCATGGCCACTGAGCCTGTGCATCCGGAGCCTGTGCTCCGCAACGGGAAAGGCCACAACAGTGACAGGCCCATGTACCACAAAAAAAAAAAAAAAAAAAAAGAGAGAAAGAAAAAGAGTGAGACTGTTGAAGTCACTTCAGTATACTTCCTTTCTCCAGTATTTTGGTTCCTGAAGTCCGGGCTGCCTTGGTAGCTGTCCAATGCCTTTAAATAAATATTTTCTCTTTATTTTGTCTAGCTTTTCTATATGTTCTATAGGAGGAATGTTGGCTCCTCTATCATTCCCAGAAGGAGAAATCCACTTTTATATTATAAATTAAATCATATTATTCCTCTCCTCTGAATTTCCTAATGACTACCTCATTGTGCTTATAATAAAATCCATATTCCTTACTATGGCCCAGAAAATCCTAAATGATCCAGCTCTAGCCTTCCCCTCCATCATCTCTTATCACTGACTACCTTGTTCACTCCTCTCCAGCCACGTGAATCTATTTTCTGTTCCTCTAACCTCACCAAGTTCATTCCCAGGTGTCTCCGCAGCCCCTTCCTGCACTGTGACGTCCCCCTGCCTGACCTGCTGTGTCACAGGCGGCATTGAGGAAGCTGCTGGTGGGCTGGGCCGGGCCGCGCTTCCCTGTCTGCCTGCCCGTCCGCCCTGGGAGCCCAGTGGTGGGGCCCTGGGAACGTCCAAGGGCAGAAGAGCTAGAGTGACCACCACTGAGGTGAAGAAGGCAGCCTTCGGCCTCGGATCCCACACTTCCTCTGCCTCTGGAACTTGCTGGCAGCGGTCTGAGCTGCCCGTGGAGGAGGCGGGGCAGGAAGGGTGAGGGCCTGCCCCTGACTTGCCGGGGACTCTGCAGACTCCTGGGGGAGTGGGACTCTCCCTGGGGGGAGGGTGTGTGCCCTTCTGAGCTTGTTCTATTCCCCACTCACACCCCCAGGCAGGGTTGGAAATGAAGGACTTTTTTAACCTTTTGCTTTTGTTTTTTAAAAATAAATCCGGGGATCCAGAGACAGAACGCCCTGTCTCTGATCTTTGCATAGCTGCCTCATTTTTATCATTCTGTCACAGTTCCAGTGTCACCTCCTCAAAGAGGCCTTCTCAGGACAAGTGATCTAATTTGGTACCCTGACTGCCTAACCCCTACCCTCCTCAAACAATATAACTTACATATAAAAGAAGGGATAATATAATTAAGCCGACTAAAATAGAATATTAAATTTCCAAAAATATAATATTATCCCCTTCCCATTTCCATATTCAACATAAAAAAAACAATAAAGCAGGGAATACAATATCTCTGGGGCAGAATCACATCTCTGTACTACAAAGCAGAACATAAGAGTATCATCTTTCTTCAAAGTGTGACAAATCTAGATTCAAATCATTTCTACATCATTTTCCAGAAGTATGACTTCAAGCAAGGCTCTCTGCTTCAGCTTCCCAAACTATAAAACAGGTAGAATGACAGTATCAATTTGATGGTATTGTTGTAATCATATAATAAATGTTATTTTGTGCACAAAGTGCTTAACACAGTGGTTGAGTCATAGAAAGTTCTGTATAAACAAGAGCTGTTATGATGACAATGATACTCATGATGATAATGATGATGAAAACAATAAGACTCTATAGTATCTGGTAAAATACTAATTTTCCATCAAACACACACACAATTAAATATTATAATAATTTCCACCAAGTAGATGCAGACCTTACCTCCTGCATTCACAAATGTGGTAAAGAGTTAGTTTCTCTATTTCTGTATTGCCATTAACTTTGGTGGCAAGAAAAAGCCCTAAAGTCTACTCAAGCACAAGAAGAACTTACTGGAAAAATACTGCAGTAGCTCAAAAAATTGAAGGAAGACTCAAATAACCAAGAGTTGCAAAGAACAGGAATCAAGGTAGCTCAAGAAAAATAGGAGGCAGGAACTTAAAGACCTCCTTCTAAGATCCCATCCCACTCCCATTTAAGTGACTGAAATAGCTTCAAAACCTATCTTTTGCTCTCAGTTCAAAATTCCAAATTCTTAGAAGAAAGAATCTGATTGGCATAACCAGGTCAGATGCCTACTCTGAGACCAATCATCTCTTTCCCAAGTATCAAGGTCAAACATCATGCTACCAGAAAACTACTAGAGCTAATCAATGAATTTGGTAAAGTAGCAGGATACAACATTTATGCACAGAAATCTCTTGCATTCCTATACACTAATGATGAAAAATCTGAAAGAGAAATTAAGGAAACACTCCCATTTACCATTGCAACAAAAAGAATAAAATACCTAGGAATAAACCTACCTAAGGAGACAAAAGACCTGTATGCAGAAAACTATAAGACACTGATGAAAGAAATTAAAGATGATACAAACAGAGGAGAGACATACCACGTTCTTGGATTGGAAGAATCAACATTGTGAAAATGACTATACTACCCCAAGCAATCTACAGATTCAATGCAATCCCTATAAAACTACCAATGGCATTTTTCACAGAACTAGAACAAAAAAATGCACAATTTGTATGGAAACACAAAGGACCCTGAATAGCCAAAGCAATCTTGAGAAAGAAAGACGGAGCTGGAGAAATCAGGCTCCTGGACTTCAGACTATACTACAAAGCTACAGTAATCAAGACAATGTGGTACTGGCACAAAGACAGAAATATACATCAATGGAACAGCATAGGAAGCCCAGAGATAAACCCAAGCACATATGGTCACCTTATCTTTAATAAGGGAGGCAAGACTATACAATGGAGAAAAGATAGCCTCTTCAATAAGTGGTGCTGGGAAAACTGGACAGCTACATGTAAAAGAATGAAATTAGAACACTCCCTAACACCATACACAAAAATAAACTCAAAATGGATTAAAGACCTAGATGTAAGGCCAGACACTATAAAACTCTTAGAGGGAAACACAGGCAGAACACTCTATGACATAAATCACAGCAAGATCCTTTTTGACCCACCTCCTAGAGAAATGGAAAGAAAAACAAAAATAAACAAGTGGGACCTAATGAAATATCAAAGCTTTTGCACAGCAAAGGAAGCCATAAACAAGACGAAAAGACAACCCTCAGAATGGGAGAAAATATTTGCAAACGATGCAACTGACAAAGGATTAAACTCCAAAATATACAAGCAGCTCATGCAGCTCAATATCAAAAAAACAAACAACCCAATCCAAAAATGGGCAGAAGATCTAAATAGACATTTCTCCAAAGAAGATATACAGATTGCCAACAAACACATGAAAGGATGCTCAGCATCACTGATCATTAGAGAGATGCAAGTCAAAACTACAATGAGGTATCACCTCACATGGGTCATAATGGCCATCATCAAAAAAATCTACAAACAATAAATGCTGGAGAGGGTGTGGAGAAAAGGGAACCCTCCTGCACTGTTGGTGGGAATGTAAATTGATACAGTCACTATGGAGAACAGTATGGAGATTCCTTAAAAAACTAAAAATAGAACTATCATATGACCCAGCAATCCCACTACTGGGCATATACCCTGAGAAAACCATACTTCAAAAAGAGTCATATACCACAATGTTCAATGCAGCACTATTTACAATAGCCAGGACATGGAAGCAACCTAAATGTCCATCAACAGATGGCACATACATATAGTGGAATATTACTCAGCCATAAAAAGGAATGAAATTGAGTTATTTGTAATGAGGTGGATGGACCTAGAATCTGTCATACAGAGTGAAGTAAGTCAGAAAGAGAAAAACAAATACTGTATGCTAACGCACATAAAACAGTACTGATGAACCTAGTGGTAGAACAGGAAAACAGTACTGATGAACCTAGTGGTAGAACAGGAATAAAGACACAGATGTAGAGAACAGAGCCAACAACCATAAAAGGCTTCTCATGGTTTCTGCCACATGTCAAGCACTTTATGAATATTTATTGCTCTTCCCCTTCTTTCATTCTTTAATAGATATTTGCCAGACTCATTATTTTTAGAGTTTTGTCTTTAACACTCCAGGAAAACTACAATAAAAACACATACAGCAGTCTGAGTCACCAGATTTTTATTCAACCAGTCATGGTATGAAAAAAAGAACTATCACTATCTGCATCATTTTAAAGGAAGAAAAGGCCATTTGAATGCCCTCCCCCCACAAAATGAGAAGAAGCACATAATCTCAGAATTAAAGACAATTCATTGTACTACAGAGAAGATACCAGAGGTCTCATGAACTGGCAACGGGTCACTGCCATGTTAACACCCTATGTGACAGCCTAAAGTCAATAAGTAAGGCAACAGTGAGGAACACATTCATACTCTGCTCTTTGGCTCATGCTACTTCCTCCATCAGGAATACCTTCCCTACTTTCTTTTTTGGCCATGCCGTGTGGCTTGCGGGATCTCAGTTACCGGACCAGGGATTGAACCCAGGCCCTAACCACTTCAGTGAAAGCACAGAATTCTAACCACTAGGCCACCAGGGAACTCCCTACTTTCTACATGTTCTAATGCTTCTCTTTTTCTGAGCCCCAGAGCCAGAACTTCCCTGAAAGCTACCTGATCCTCTCAACTGGAAGCATTCAGTGCTTCCTCTCAATTCTGGCATCAAGTCCATCTCTAGTTCTCTGACGGCACTGTCCACTGTCTACTTTGCAATTTAGAAATGTGGATATCTTATCTATCCTCTACACTTAAGGATTAAGCCAAGGACTAGATCCAGAGCTGACTCATTTCAGTAGGGCTCATAGTACCTAATGGGGTTATTCACATAATATGCAATAGACACAGGCCTGTAGAATGATTCAGATATTAAGATTTGCTACCTTGAGCCAGCAGCCACTTTTGAAACAGTGTGGATAGCTCTAAGCACAGCAGTGTGAAATGGATTTTGATAGGCAGGAATGTGCATATTGAAAAGCCCATAATCAGGCAACCCAACATCCACTCATTAATTGATCAACAGATGAATAGGTAAATAAAATGTGGTATATACATACAGTGGAATATTATTCAGCCTTAGAAAGGAAGGAGGGGCTTCCCTGGTGGCACAGTGGTTAAGAATCCACCTGCCAATACAGGGGACACAGGTTCGAGCCCTGGTCCGGGAAGATCCCACATGCCGCGGAGCAGCTAAGCCCATGCGCCACAACTACTGAGCCTGTGTTCTAGAGCCCACGAGCCACAGCTACTGAGCCCATGTGCCACAACTACTGAAGCCCGTGCACCTAGAACCCAATGCTCCACAACAAGAGAAGCCACCGCAATGAGAAGCCTGCGCACCGCAATGAAGTGTAGCCCCCGCTCGCTGCAACTAGAGAAAGCCCACGCGCAGCAATGAAGACCCAACGCAGCCAAAAGTAAATAAATAAATAAATTTATTTTTTTTTAAAAAAGGAAGGAAATTCTGATACATGCAATAACATGGATGAACCATGGAGACACTGTGCTAAGCGAAGTAACCCAGTCACAAAAGGACAAATATTGTATGTTTCCACTTACATGAGGTTCCTAGAGTAGTAAAATTTACAGAGGCAGAAAGCAGAATGATGGTTGCAGGGGCTACAGGGAGGGGGTAATGGGAAGTTATTGCTTAATGGATACAGAGTTTCAGATGAGGAAGATAAAGTTCTGGAGATGGGTGGTGGTGAAAGCGGCACAACAACGTGAATGTACTTAATGCCACAGAACTATACACTTAAAAGTGGTTAAAATGGTTAAGTTTATATTATATGTATTTTACCACAATAAAACTTTTTAATAATTTTTTAAACTTTAAAGCAAATAAGGAGAAAAACAGAAAGAACAGTTCCACTTAGACCACTTTAGCTCTGGGGCAAGATGAGAAGATGACTATGACAGCAATTGTCAATTCAAAGCGACATTGCACATTGAGAGGCCCAGTCTTGTTCTATTCAGCCCCAAATCATGCCCACGTAACCAATGAGCAAAAGAAGCTACAAGTAGAGCGATTTCAATTTGACATAGAAAAGAACTTTCAACAGTGCTGTCCAAAGATAGAATGGATTGTTTTTATAAATAATGAGTTCCACTTCACTGGAAGTATTTAAGTATAAATGGAATAGTCCTTTGCCAAAAATCTTCAGAGGAGCAAACATCAGGTGAGGGTAGGACTAAAAGAGTTGCTCCTAAAAGCTGGTTAGAACTTTGATGACAATCCACAACAAAGCATTCATGCATTGGTGGCAAAATGACAAAAACAAAGACAAAATTGTGACCTTTTATAAAGCTCAATATATTTGATCATTTTAATTCTCACATTATGCCTTCGACTCTTTTAGTATTAAAATAACTAGTCTCTTCTAAAAGAATAGTGAATGATAATTTTTCGTTCATGTTCCTTTATTAGGCAAAACTAGCAGCTGACAAAGTGATCAGATGTCTATCCAAATTCACAACAGAGAATGCCACTGGCCTCCCAATGGATAAGTGCATTTTACTGTGCAGGTGTGCTCAGGAGAGAACACATATGTATGTTTGGCTATGAGCGTGTGTTACACAGAGATAAAGCGGGAGGGAATACGAATGAATGGATACTGGCACCAACAATCGTAAGAGGGAAGAGGATAACATATATTTATAATTACATGTAAGAACCATTTAATGATAAACAATAAATAAGATATGGAGCCCATTACTATTAGTATCTGCCACCAGCAACCACTGGTGGTATTTCTTTTTTTCCCGTTTATTTGGTCACTCATTTTTAAATCAGCAGGAAAAAAACAATGTAAAGGTACAAAGTTATTTTATTGTCAGGAACCAAAAGAGTAAAAATATATTGATGACATCACTCCATACCAAACCCCCAGAGCTTTCTGTTTCTGCTATTTATGCTTTCTCCTGCAACATCTCCATTCGGATCCTGCTGAAAACACTTCTCTTTCTGTCACTCACAATCTGTCAAGAGAGCATTATCTTTCTTCTGTGGTTTAAAACAGAAACTCCATTTAACTTGCTGCCTGATAAACACATTTCATTCACATCCCTTAAATAACAATAATTATGCTAATTTGCCACATGAAGGCAAGAAAAAAGCATTCATATTTTGCAGCTTGCTTTGCATCATGGAACACACAGATGAGAAGTAGTCCCCTCTTGAGATTAAAAAATAACTTATTAAGTCAAAAATGGACCTAAAATGAATGTATGCTTTCAGTATACTCTCTCTAGATTTCAATTAGTGTAGTGGTTAGGAGTTTGAATTCTCAAATCACACTTGGGTTCAAATCCTGGCTTTACATAAGGCCATTTATGTAACCTTTGGCAAGACAATGTAACCTTTCTAAATCTCATTTTCCTCATCTGTAAAATGGAGGCCTGTGTCAATATCTACCTCATAAGATTAAATAAGATAGCCAATAAATGTTAGCTGCTGTTATACTACTACTTCCCTCCTCCTCCGCTGACTCAGAGTCCTCACTGTCACCATCATTATCAAATCAATGTACTAGTTAAGATTCTTTGTTGACAAGCAATACAAATTACCCTGCCTAACTTCAGCAAAATGAAAAAGAAATTTACTCCATGTGTACCAGCTTGCTCCTAAAATTCAAAGTAAAACTAAATTAAAGTTAGAAGCAACAGGAACCAGGACCCCAGGAACTAATGGGCAGTTAGCTCTTCAGGCTACTGCCATCAGGTAGCATCAGCTGCAACCATTTTACATCCAGAGATCAATGCTCTCAAGATTCAGGATCCCTGGAGAGTGAGCCGGAGACCTGCCTTGGTCGCATGACCACCCCTTGGCCAGAGGAGAGCAAGGTCTTTGACTGACAGTCCCAAAATAATACTGCATACCATGGGGGAAGGCTATTCCCCAAGGGAAAATCCACGTGTTGTAGTCCAAAGAAGGAGGGTACGGAGACTCAGCAGCTAACATATACCAAATGCCTACCTCATCCCAAGAGCCTACTACATTAAGCTCAATTAAGGCCGCACCCTCTTCTCTCTTTACCAGCCTCTTTTAATATGTTATTAATTTTTAAAGTTGTTGTTGAAACTCATTTTGACAAAAATAACAATGCCCCAGAGCACTAAAGTACATATGTCCCTTTAAAATATATATATACATACAAACACATATGCATATATACACATATCATACACGTATCATACATATATCATATATGTATCATATACACATATATCATACGTGTGTGTGTGTGTGTATATATATATATATACATATATATATACACACACTGCTTGTCAGAAAAAGATTATTTTGTTGAAAACTTTCCTGTTCAAACTTCCAGAAAATTCATTGCCTTTATTATGGTCAAGTTATTTAGCAATGATTTGCCCTGTTAAGAGGCACATAAAGCACCCACTGAAAAACGTTTTCTGAAGGATGACTTAGAGAAGTAGTTGTTTGCCTACAAAGAAATTATTTTATTTTTTATGTTCAATAAGATGAGATTTATGATAAGAAATTAGGATCAGAAGCAAGATTTTGTTTTGATAATTTTTTGTTGATATTTTAGTGAGAAAGGATTAACAATAAAAAGCAGTGATGTAAAAATAATAATAAATAATAAAGAAATATATGATCTACAATTCCATTAAAATTTTCTTCCAGCTTGCTAGCTGAACAAATCCCAAACAAGAAAAATATTCAGTCTGATTAATTTGGAGCTCCAAACAACTAAGTAGTTTAGTAAAAACATTTCTCATGAAGCCCAGGGCTCTGGAGACATACAGAGCTGAGACTAATCCCAGCTCCACCCTTAGCAGCTGTGTAACTCTGGGCAATTTACTAATCTACCCAAGCATCTAGGCCTCACTCACCTATAAAACAAAATTTAAAAGATGATGGGATGTTTTGAGGACTTACTGAGATACTGCATGGAAGGTCTTGACACTTTACCTGGCACACTGTAGGGTCTCAAGGATAAATGTTAATATTTGTATGTATAGAGTAGAGGGAGAAGAGAGAGAGAAACAGTTCTCAATAGACAGTGATTTTGTTCCCCAGAGGACAGTTGGCAACGTCTGGATACATCTATGGCTGTCACAATCTGGGGGGGGGGGGTTAGGGGGTTCTTCTGGCACCCAATGTGTAGAGTCCAGGGATACCGCTAAGAATTCTACAATGCACAAGACAGGCCCCCACAACAGAATTATCCAAAACAAGATGTCAATAATGCTGAGGCTGAGAAACAAGAGAGAGAAAGAAAGTGAGAAGCAATGTGATATAATGCAGAACATGGAAAGGATTTGCAAAGGGAGGTACATTCAGTGTCAAGACAGGAGAGTGGATCAGAGCAGCAGATTTAAAATTAGATTAACTGAGCTTCTGCCACACATAAACTCTGAAGTGCTCAGAACCTCGGGATTCTCATTTGTAAAACAGGCATAATACCACCTACCTCAAAAGGTTGTGAGCAGTTATGATATTTACCCTTGACCAAATCATAATGGATGTCTCCTGTATAACCAGTAGGACTGCACCAGTGTATGTTTCCACTGACTAGCAACCCTAATTGTTAGGTACTTAACAAGAAATGGTTACTATTCTTGTTACATGGTAGAAGAACAGCCAGATTGGAAGTCTGACTCAGCTATGTTGGAAATATCTGCAAGGCTTTGTTAACCTACTCAAGACTTAGTTTCCTCTTATACGGAAGATATCAACAACCAGACTCGACTGGGATCCTCAAAACTTCTGAAATTTTTTAAAAGCATTATATATGTGTGTGTATTTTTCTCTGAAGAGGATCTAAAACTGGTTAAAGACCACTGGGTTAGAGGGTATACATTTTTCGATAGAAAGTAATAACTAGGATGCAGTAGAATTTCTGAAGAGATTATAATGTGAAAGAGTACCTTGGAGTGTTTAAGAACTCAGATGTGGGAGTTTGAATTCTGCCTCTGTCACTTACTGGCTGTACAGTCTTGGAGACTGACTGAACTATAACAATTCTGACCTGTTAAGTTAGAATGCTCTTAGTATCTGCCTAAAAGGGATCTTGTGAAGAATAAAATGAGACAATCCCAGTAAATTTGGCACGTAGTACATGCTTACTAAGAATCAGCTTCATGATGATGGGTTTTGCATAAACTGTTATATGCCCAGATGGTAGTAGATGGCTTGAGCCTTCTTTGACTCCATATAACATACACTACCAGAAAAACTGCAGGAATTCTCTAATTATACCATCTATCTACTGGAGCTCAGCCAGAGGATTCACTGATTCGGATGCATCCTCTCTATAACAATATCTATACTACATCAGAAAGTGAACAGGAGAAGTAACTATCTGACCACAAAACATCTTTTTACAACTGAAAGCCTCATTCAAACATCCCCCCTCTGATAAGTGTCCATGGAAGTCCCCTGGGATTTCCATAAACACAATGGTATGCTTGGTTTTTCCTTACTCTGGGACAATTCTAAACCTGTCTCACATACATATAGGATACATACTCCACAAGGACTTTTGTCTATATCCTTCATTCCTCCTGGTACCTATACAAGGCTTTATGCCCAGCTAACCTGAATCCACCCGGGCTGCCTTGAAGCCTGCCTCTGCCCAACAATATATCCGTGAAGAATGATTCTAGGGATTTGCCAGTGCATTACACAGAAAAACAGCCTAAATTCCTTCCTTATCCATCTATTTCCCCTTCCTTCAAGCAGCTGCTTAAAAAAAAAACAAAAAAAAAACTCATCTCTCTCATTCCTTCATTCTACTCCACCCCACCCCAGCTCCCTTCAGTGCCATGCTGCTTCCTCCCTGCCACAACATTTATTGTGTTTATGACACCCATCCCCTCTCTTCAGGGTATAACTCCTGCAAGGCAGAGACTGGCCTGAATGTCTTTCTCTCTTTTGAAGCAGCCCCCTGGAATTCTGGTTAATAAGCTTTCCATCTCATTCCCCAAGGAAGCCCACCACAAGAAAGTCCTCCATTCTTGGCTCAGTACCACTTAACCTTCTTCCAGGAGCTGCAAGTAGATGACCCTCTAACCTCTTCTTACCCCAGAACAGTACTGAAGAAACAAAGGCTTCATCTGCTCTCTACCTGGCTTACAGGGCAAAGTCAGTATTAATCAGAGGTGCCCTTTTTGCTACTGACAGACAAGGTAGATGCACTCATAACCAAGAGCTTCTTGCCAAATCCTTAGGGCTTTAAATCTTTTCCGAATAAACTGCAATTGTAAAGAAACCCTCTAAATGATGTTGTGCAAGGAAGTTAAAGCAGGCACAGAAGGATGGAGTAACATTTCACCATCTGCCTGTGATAATAATAATGTCTCCGCCTTGAAAAATCTCTAATTGATTGTGGGACAGAAGCACAAAGATCCCGCCATAATCTAACCAAGATTACTCCTAAATTATATCTTTGCAGAGGACGAGCACTAAGGTCAGTGCTCCTAAGAACCAATTTTGAGCATATGAACTTTCTGGTGGCAGAATGACAGGAGCCCCAAGACACAGTTGGGCAAGATCAAACCAATTCACTTTATTATAGTTGCTTGAAGCAGTGTCAAGCTGGAGCCCCATAGAGAGCTGAGGGGTAGGGAATGAGTTTGGGACAATGTTTCCCACTGATGGGACAGAAATGCCTTAAAGCAGTGTGGATACACATCTGTCTGGGTTTCCTGTGGAGGAAGCCTGGGCTGCTCTACTCTCCACAGTGTTGAGCTAGGAGGCTTTATTCCAGGGGAGTCATAATTTTTTACAATGGCAGAGCTCAGGCCTGAACTGGAGGGCTTGGCAAGAGCGAGCTGGAAAAAGCAGCTTTGATTTCACAAGTTTCTTAAACTACCTTTCCACAGGAAGGACCCAGCCAAACGCTCCTGGCCTGAGACAAATGGAAATTAATGACTTAGCTTACCACCTCTTACCCAGGTCCCCATAATCAAAGGACCATTGATTATTATAAAGTTAAATTACAACCTGGTTTTTATAAATTACTACATATATTTTTTCTTTATGTACAATATATCTTAAATAAACACAATATATTTATATACATATATCATCCATATGTATTTTTATATGCATATACGTTAGGATTCTTGGTACTGATTAACCTTAAAGCTGGGGGAAAAAACTTTTTTTTTAACATCTTTATTGGAGTATAATTGCTCTACAATGTTGTGTTAGTTCCTGCTGTACAACAAAGTGAATCAGCTGTACGTATACGTATATCCCCATATCTCCTCCCTCTTGCGTCTCCCTCCCACTCTCCCTATCCTACCCCTCTAGGTCATCACAAAGCACCGAGCTGATCTCCCTGTGCTATGCAGCTGCTTCCCACTAGCTATGTGTTTCACATTTGGTAGTGTATATATGTCCATGCTATTCCCTCACTTCGTCCCGGCTTCCCCTTCCCCCTTCCCGTGCCCTCAAGTCCATTCTTTACATCTACGTCTTTATTCCTGTCCTGCCCCTAGGTTCATCAGTACCGTTTTTTTAGATTCCATATATGTGCATTAGCATCCGAAAACCATCTTTTCAGCTTTTTCTTTAAAATAAGTGAAAAGGAGCTAAATATCCCTGTATTGGTAACTAATCATAAACAGTTTCACTCTGCTCACAGGGAAAACTATTTTCTAGTATGTTCATTGGATTTATATTTCATTATTTTTATTCTTTAATTTTAAAACATGAAATAACATTGCCTTATTTTCATTATATATTACTTTCTATTTTATTATCATTATTATATATATATCTTCTTACCATATGCAGTATTGATATATTGTTACTCTATGGCAAACCATGCTGGTTTTCCATCCATGCTGGGGGTTCACAGATTCTGTTTTAACTACATTAAGTAAACAGAATTGAGTCAATTTAAAGAAAAATATTACAATAACAACCATCACAGTGGTCTACAGCCTGGATGCAAAGCAACGAAGTGTGGGATCTGCTTGCCTTGAAGCCAGCTCTTCCCACTCCACCAACCACCCATTTTTCCTCAAAAGCATGAGTTTAGGTGTAAAGGTTATGAGACTCTCCTTTCCTCTCTACCTTGACACTCACTTGGGATCCTCACAACCAGCTTGTCAACACATTTGGGAAAAGTTGTCTGAACTGAGAAGGTCAGATTCTTTCTTACCAGAAATTAGCAGAAAAAAACAAAACAATGAACCAATCCAAAGGCCCTTCCAGATTCCCACAACTTTGGGATTTTAACCGTAAAAAGCAGCCATTTATTATCAAATAGAAACCACAATTTATCAGCTAGAAAGGAAGATTTCTTATACAGATAAATCTTTGTGTCTTCTTTTGAGCTTTGGAACCTCCCGTTTATTAGCATTATATCCTTGGGCAAGACACCCTAAGTCTGAATTTCTTCACCTAACAAATGAGGACCTACTTTCCAAGGGGAATAATGAGCATCAGGCACTTAACCTAAGATCAGGCACACAGACATGCTCAAGAAGAGCTATTATTACTACTCTGATTATCAACAATGTCCATTAAATGGCATAGCTATAGTGATGTTTATTCTAATAGGAGCTTTCCACTTTGAAAAAAGTGTGGCTACCTTAGTAATCATTTACCTTAATTCTGGGCTACAACACAACTTCAGGCTTCTTCAGGCATTTTATTCAACATTCATTCAACACATACTTCCTAGAGCCACTGTTCTGTGCACTGGGGAAACAGTACTGAACAATCCACAGCAAAGTCCTTGCCCTGTGGCTCACATTCTTGAGGGGAGAGAAACAGTACACATAAGGGAATATAATTACAGTAGATCTATCAGTAAGGAATGCTGGAAAAAAAAAAGTGGACTTTGACCTGGCAAAGGCCTTGCCCATTAAGGCAAAGGCCCTATCTCTTCTGGAACACTTGGGTTTTATATCATGTAACTCAAGACCTTTAGATATTAAAATCTGATCTTTGGGCCAGTGGTCTTCTTGGTGTGATTACAGAGGCAAGTGCTCAAACTGTGAAAAGGAAAAATATTTCCTCTGCCTACTTGCTGATATCTAAATGCAAGGGGAGAGACGGGACAAAAAAGGTACTTTCTGTGGCAGCGAAAGCTTGGCTATCAAATACTATGCATGTATGGGATGCCACTCCTAGTCCCTGTAGTGGAAGATATTATCAAGTTTTCCTCTTCCCTGCTGAGCCTGGTACCAGCTTCACAAATTTCCTCAGCACAGTTCTCTAGGCAACCACTGTCAGTGATTCAAGTTAGCATAAGAGATGAAATCTGTGTGTCATCACAGAGTTTGAAGTAAGGTTTAAATGTAAATACATCTAGGAAAGGTATCACACTGACTTAAAAATCACACGAAGCACCAAATGACTGGTTCTCTCCCAAGAGTACATCTTATCAGTGGTGGGAAGGAGCTAAGAAGAAATGCTGTAAGTGTATGGGGGCTGCAGGGGACGCATACCAGGGAAGGGAGGACACATTTTATAATCCCACCTACATTCATGTCTGAACACATGTCACAAGGCATTTCCACACACCCTGTGATTTGAAGGAACCACCTCCATTAGTGTACCTATGTCTTTCAAACAGACACCTAGCTGAGCCCACAAATTATAGTGCTCCCAAATGGCAGCTCTATTCTTCCAGGTGTACAGGCCAACCACCCTGGAGCTCATCAGCACACCCTTTCAGCCCGACTTTCAAAAGATTAACAAAACCCAACCATTTCTCTCCAAGTCCACCTCTACCTCCCAAATCAAGCCACCACCATGTCTTGGCTGGACAGCTGCAATAACTCCCTGACGGTCTCAGCTTCTGCCTGTGCTTCTGCACTGTCTGTTTCCACTCAGAAGCCTCCTAAAACCTAAGTCAGGTCACATCCCAACTCTGATCAAAAACCACCTGTACCTTCTCATCTCACCCAGAGTAAAATCCTATGCAGCCCTTCCTGCTATGGTCCCCAGCTATCTCTCGGGGCTCTTCTCCATCGCTCCCCCTTGTATTCTTCCCTCCAGCCTGGCCTGCCTCCTTGCTTTCCTCCAACAGGCCTGGTGCGTTTCTGCCTCAAGAGCTTTGCACTTGCTGCTCCATCTGCCAAGGGTACTTTTCCTCTAGGGAGTCATATGGCTGCTCCTTTGTGACAGGTGCATCTTTGCTATGGCCCTGAGAGGCCCTCCTGCATCTCCCCATCTAGCACAGCACACAGACCAACCCCCACCTCCACCCCGTCACTCTACCCTGTTGAATAATTCTTCATGGCACCATCACTACCTGACATCATCTCATCACTTTCCTTTCTTCCTTCCCTCTCTCCCTCCCTCCTTCCCTCAATAGAATATACACTACATCAGAATAAGGGCATGGTCTATTCTGGTCATTTCTGTGTCTAGAATAGGGTCAGGTCCAGAGCGGGCACTCCAACTGCTTTGATTAAAACTCAGTCACCGCAGAGAAGCGGCCCCACACTGCAGAAGGAAGAAGCCACTGCATCTACAAAATACAACTGCTTTGCTTGAGTGGCTTGAGCTCGATCTTCCATAACAGTGGGTGATAGAGGTCTAAACACATAATGATAGTGCTGGGGTGACAGGAAGTGAAAGTCTTTTACTCTTGAAGGAAAGCCAGATTTGATCATATGGTAGATTTGCTCAGTGGCATTTAGGTTTTATGGCTATAAAGCAATATTCTTATTTCTTACATTCTTTTCTAAGAAAAAAAACCAAAACCCGAAACTTTTGATCTGCTGGTCTGAAGTTGCACTCCTGAAACAAACATGTTACACTCAATTTTTGATAACACAAGGTTTATTAAAAGGTAGCTATTATATTACTGCAGAATAAGCTGTATACAGGCAAAGATTAACATGCTGTCAAAAGGTTTCCTCACTGGAATGATAACTACTCCTAAAGCAGGAACGGTTTTGAGCATCTCATTTACCCAATTTAAACATCAGCACCTTTAATCTGTAAAATGAATGGCTACACCAGGCTAGCTCTGGCATTTGTTCCAACTTATATATTCTATAAGGCAGGCAGTAGGATCCAATGGAAAGGACTTGGGATTTGGAGGTTGAGATCTGACTCTGTCACTCACCAGCCTGACTGAATCTTAATTTTTTTCATCTATAAAACATTAATCACTTGAAATACCTACCTTGCACATTTCACCTTTCAATATCTTAAAATGTACACTTGGAGGATCACCTAAGATAGGACTGTGAGGACAGGGACCCCATGCATTTTGTTTACTAGGATGAGCAGAGCACCCGACACCTTAAGGCACCTACATGCACTGGTGGGATGAAGGAAAGAATATATGAACAAACAGACCAAAAAACACTTCCCTACCTCCAGACTGTCAGGACTATTGTATGGCCTAAATACAGTCATATACGTTGTAAGGACTTACTAAAGCAATGTATGAGAGCTTTTTTAAATTGTAAAGTTAAGACAAATGTTAACAATTACCATCATAGATCTACCACACTTGCCCAGTTCAGCCTTGGATATCCTATTAATTTAATGCTAACACAACCTGAAAGAAACTAGTATTTATTGAGGCCTTCTGATTTCCTAGGGATATATATATATAATTTGACTCTTGTACCTTTTGAACCAACCCTACTATCTCAACCTAGTCACAAATTCTAGCCAGTAGAAGTCAGAAACTGCATCAAAACTGAACTCACAAATCAGTCAACAATCATTTAGTACTTAGTACATGCCAACTTCTATACATGAAGGCATAAGCTCTAATATATATATATGTGTGTGTGTGTGTGTATATATATATATATATATATATATATATTTAGTGTTTGGCCACAACCCCATGGCATGTCGGATCTTAGTTCCCCAACCAGGGATCGAACCCATGCCTCCTGCATTGGAAGGCAGAGTCTTAACCACTGGACCACCAGAGAAATCCCTCATTTAATTTTTTAAGGTAGATTTTTTTGAGGTAGCTACAGCTATATTCCTCATTTTACAGATGTGGAAACAGAGAGTCAATAGCTAGGTAACTTGCTCCAAGTCCACAGTTAGCAAGAGGCAGAGTCAGGATCTGACTGTCTGACTCCAAGTCCATGCTCTTCACCAGTATGTACTATGCAGTACATTCACATAAATTTATCACTGAATGTGTGCTGAGTCATTTTGGTGCTTCTCTTTTTGTTCAAGGAAGAGCTGCTTTAGCACTCTATCAGCCTTAATTTTTCCCCCCCAAAGTGAAAATCTATGTCTGGGAATAAGGGGAAATTCTAACAATGAGACAAGAGGGCATCCCAGCTAAGTAGGCAGGCCTCGTTTCAAGTTCTAATTCCTCATACTGGCCCTTCCTGTAGTGAGTGTCCCAACAGTGCTGTTATAACCTGGAAGGCAGTTCTGCCATCAGGAAGGCCAGTGAGAATACCCTGACAAGTCACTGGTCCCTTTCTCAGTAACCCAAGGACTACTGAAATTTCTTTTCAACTCTCTGCCTTTTCAGGGCAACATGTCCACTTCAGTAGTTATGACCATCAGCTGGCCTGATTCACAAGCAGTTCCTAATTAAGTAGGACTGCTGAAAACTGTGAGATATGAAATCTCTTGCTGCTAAATTGCATACAGGCTGAAAGCAATGAGAATCTGTTTAGATATTCACACTGCTTTATATTCGGGGACCAGCGGTTGGTTATGAGACACTGAAACCAATCATCATTAGGATATCCCTGTCTTGGCTGCCAGAGAATAAAAGTCCCCACACAGAGCTACCTGCCCAGACTAATGGTCAGAAGGCTGATGAGGCATTCATGAGACTATGAATCAAAATTTACCAATCAAACAATGCCCCCAAAGGCCTTGGCATCTAGATATTTCTGTTTGACTTTATCTTGGAACTAACTATGGAACAAGATGACTGTGTTTAGATGTCTTCATTAGTGGCCTATCCTTGGACAATTCTTCCAAGCAACCATCCCAACCTCATTCCTTTCTCAGAAAAATAAAGAGGTTCAAAGGATTATATTATGAAATATAAAATCCACATACTGAGAAAAGTCAACCATATTAGTTGCTTTGCACTAAATATATTTGTTTCTATGGTTCTTTTCCTGGAAAAATTAAGTGTATATTATCGAGAGCTACCAACTATTCGGCCCTTATTATGTACTAGGCACCATGCTGAGAGCTCTGCATACATCCACTGACAGAGTTACATAGCCTGAGGTAGCCCAAGAAAGTCTTCTGTGCCTGGTCATTTCCCTGTTGTGTGTTCTCACAGCACCAAGTACCTCTCTGTCACTAAGCTTAACATAAACTCATTTGTGTGATTATTTGACATCTTCTCTCTTGAACTGAACTATAAGCTCACCAGCGCTGTGTCTGTTTTTGTTCCCCACTGTAATCCCAGTTTCAAATACAGGACTTGGCATACAGCTAGTGCTCAATAAACATTTGGCAAACAAGTGATGGCAGCACGTGGAGGTTACAGCACCTCCCAGGTTGATATAGCCAGTAGGTATAAGAGTCGGGATTTGAACTCAGTCTCCAGAGACCAGCACCTGGTCTCTCTCTGGGCTGGGAGGCTTTTGCATCAAAATAAGTCAAGCAAGGAACAAACAAGAGCAACTATTACTATTACCACAGTCTTGTACAGATATGAGGAGGCAAAAGGGGGTTTCACTATGGCTATTGAGATATATTAAAGACTCACTACAGGGCTTCCCTGGTGGCGCAGTGGTTAAGAATCCACCTGCCAGTGCAGGGGACACGGGTTCCAGCCTTGGTCCAGGAAGATCCCACATGCCGTGGAGCAACTAAGACCGGGCGCCACAACTACTGAAGCCTGCGCGCCTAGAGCCCGTGCTCCGCAACAAGAGAAGCCACCGCAATGAGAAGCCCGCGCACTGCACTGAAGAGTAGCCCCCACTCGCCGCAACTAGAGAAAGCCCACACACAGCAATGAACACCCAACGCACCCAAAAATTAATTAATTAATTAATTTAAAAAAAAAGACTCACTACAGAATAAACACTAGTGGGCACAAAAGTATATTAGAGAAGTTTCAAGAGTACAGTAAAATCATGTCCAATCTTTCCTCAGGGTCTCTCTCTCTACTTCCTATTTATATTGTTTCAAGTTTATTATTATTATTATAACTGAACATTTAGGACCCCAGGGATGATGGCCAGTGGAATATGCCAAATTCTTAGTCCTCCAACAAGTAAACCTAGCAACTAGTGTTTTCTTACCTGACTCATAGGAGAAAATAAATGTGCATCCCTGAGTTGGTGCCTGGCATATAATAATGATGCCATTATTGTTAATAATATTTATTCTTATTAATATTTGTCCTCCTGTGATTACTGGCGGCTAGCAGCCTGAGCTTTGGGGTCAGTCAGACCTGGATCCTGATTCTAACTCAGCAACTTATGTTTCTGTGAGGCATTGGCCAAGTTATGTAACCTCAACATGTTTCCTCACCCATAAAATATGGATAATAATGCTATTTCACATAAGTGCTTGGCATAGAATCTGGCACAGAGGAAAAAAAATCCATCAATGGTACCTATTTTCATCACCTTCCTCATGATCACTGTTTAGTCAGCTGTGAATAGAAAGAGTCTTGCCTTGGAACCTGGAAATCTGATCTTTGACGCTTGTCTTATGAATGCAGAGCTGTAGATAATGGGTTTTATTTCAGGTGTTTCTCCACCACTACCCCCCACCCGTGGTCCCATCCTTCTATCAAGGACCCAGGGGTCCTCCCAGTCCTGGCAAAGCATGAAACATACATTCACGGCAACCCTGACAGAGATAACCAGGTTGGAGACCATTAGATCAGGGACTCCCTACCTACAGTGGCTCTCCAACGCATCTAAATTTATTTATTTATTCATTCATTCATTCATTCATTCATTTATTCATTCATTTATTTTTGGCTGCATTGGGTCTTTGTTTCTGCGTGCAGGCTTTCTCTAGTTGTGACGAGTGGGGGCTGCTCTTCATTGTGGTGTGCGGGCTTCTCATTGTGGTGACTTCTGTTGTGGAGCACAGGCTCTAGGCCAGCAGGCTTCAGTAGCTGTGGCGCACAGGCTTAGTTGCTCTGCGGCATGTGGGATCTTCCTGGACCAGGGATCGAACCCACGTCCCCTGCATTGGCAGGCGGATTCTTAACCACTGAGCCACCAGGGAAGTTCTCCAATGCATCTAATACAGTTTTTTAAACTCCTTAACCTGCCATTCAAGGCCCAACATTATTTAGTCCAAGCAACTTTGTGCTTGACACCAGGGCTGAAAGATGTTTTTTTCCCTTAAGAATAGCAGTTGAATCCAGTAGACTCACAGGGAGTATGCCAATATAGCCTCTCCCTTTTCATCCACATATGAACTTCTCTTGGATGCACAGTAGCAAATCATCTATTCGTTCATTCACAATTAATTACTGAGAGCTTGCTCTAGGTGCTGGGGATACATGAGAAAGAATGGTGATTTCATGTAGCCCACATCCTAGAAGGGACACAATTAATTTTATTATACATTAAATTAAAAGTATAATAAATATACAATCACAAATGGAAATAAGTGGAAAACAAGGTAACCAACCTTAGATTGGAAGACAAAAAGCTGAAGCCTGGTGGATAGCTAGGAGTTTACCAGGTAAAGAGGAAGCACTATGTCTAGAGAGAACCTGGCAAAACAGTGGCTTTGAAAGCCTAACAAGGAGTCTGGAATGCAGACAGTAAGGGAGAGCAGTGCATAAAGAGGTGGAGAAACAGGCAGAGACCAGCTATTTGCTGGAAAGAAGATGAGGAAGATGACAGTAGGTAGACAAGGAAGGGTGACAGTAATGAAAAGAAAAGAAATGAACCTATTCCAGAGATATTCAGAAGATAAAACAGAAATAACCTGCTGACAGAATGGATTTGAGGAGGGGGGCAGGGTGAGGATGAGGCAGGTAGCCAGAATGACTCTTAGGTTTGTGGCATGTGTAAATAGACGAACGAAGGTGCAATTTATTAATCTAGGAATTCATTCTTCAAAATGCCTTGAGACTGCTAAAAAGAGATGATGAGACAATCACATTTAAGTTCATACAACTCAGAGGAAAAGTCGGGGCTGGACATTGTGGCTCCTGGGAAAGAATAGAGTCTGGGAAGAAGAGGGCTTAGGAGCACTGAATACAGAGAAAGACAATGCATTTTAAAATGAGAAATGCATGAATAAAACAGTAGCAGAATTCCACAAGCTAAGAGCCAGGAATTTTTCTCTAAGACCAAAATCACCTCCCAAACAGCCAAAAGACCCTATATATCAAATGAACATAGAGTCACTTTAGAATTTTATCACTTGCACAAAATCAGTTGTATAATATTAACTCCCTCCCACCCACCAAAAAATGCTGGCAAAGATAAAAGGAATGATTGAGGGAAATTTTGGAATTTCTTTACAGAAACAACATTTAGAACAGGTAAATCAATTTTTCTAGTGTTTCTCAAACATTTCTAGGTGAAATCCCCAGAATAACAAAAGAGAATGATCCTAGGGTCCTGGCAGGGTACAATCTTAAGCTTTCCTCTCCAAATGAAAACAATTTTTAAAGCTTAGTCTACTACTCTAAAAATTCATTCAAGTTGTGCATGCTACTGCATAACATATATATATGTATTTATATATATATAATACATATATACATGTGATACTTTTAATACATATATATATAGGTTTAATTCCCCCAAATATCGAACTGAAAATAATATGCTATGAATGTGCCTCAATTACCCTGTGACTTTGGGGATGCCCTTGTCCAGAGTTTTGCATGCAGTGTAGAACTCATTATCTAAGTTGAGAACCATGAAATTAATCTGAGATGGACTGAGGAGGTTTTTCCTTGGAGCAGGGACTAGAGTCATGACCTCTGGAAGTCACTCTTCATTCACCCTAATCCTATAATATATATTAACAATAACATTAATATTAAATCACACTCAGTGGGGTTGTTTTATAAGTTTATTTTATTTATTCATTTTTGGCTGTGTTGGGTCTTCGTTGCTGTGAACTGCTTTCTCTAGTTGTGGTGAGCAGGGGCTACTCTTCCTTGCAGTGTGGGTTTCCCACTGCGGTGTTTCTCTTGTTGTGGAGCATGGGCTCTATGAGTGCGGGCTTCAGTAGTTGTGGCTCTAGAGTGCAGGCTCAGTAGTTGTGGTGCATGGGCTTAGTTGCTCCGTGGCATGTGGAATCTTCCCAGACCAGGGCTCGAACCTGTGTCCCCTGCATTGGCAGGTGGATTCTTAACCACTGCACCACCAGGGAAGACTCAGTGGTTTTTAAATTCAGTCACATGAGAGGTAGTCACTATGGCACATGGTAGCTACATGTACTATGAGGAAGATACCATTTTAAAGACAAGGAAACTGAGACACAGAGAGGTTACATAACTTTCCAAAAGGAGAACAGACCATGAGTGCTGGTATCATAATTAGAACCCAGACAATACTAGTCTATGCCAAACTACTATCGTCTTGCTTGCTACACGTTGTTAATATACTCTTCTTGCTACTCTCACCTGTGGTTTATATTTGGTGTTAGTCAAAACCAAAAACTAAAAGGCATGCTTCAAAACCAGAGAAAACTCTTTATCTTCCTGAAACATAATATTATTTAACTGAAAAAATATCAGTGTGCAAATTGAACATTTTGGGTACATAAAATCAAGTGCTACTAATTAAGTAAATGAGTGATGAATCATAATATCAACACTCATCATTAAATAAAATTGCATTTAAATTAGATTTACCAGATAGTTTCAGGACAAAAATACAAAAGCCAAAGTTAAAGAAAGCTTCCAATAATTTTATTCCTTTTTTTTCCCCTCAAATTTTTTTTTAAAAACTTGCAAATGTAGAGGGCAGACAGCAGAAGCAACAAGAACTACAATCCTGCAGCCTATGGAACAAAAACCACATTCAAAGACAGACAAGATGAAAAGGCAGAGGGCTATCTACCAGATGAAAGACCAAGATAAAACCCCAGAAAAACAACTAAATGAAGTGGAGATTGGCAACCTTCCAGAAAAAGAATTCAAAATAATGATAGTGAAGATGATCCAGGACCTCGGAAACAGAATGGAGGCAAAGATGAGAAGATGCAAGAAATGTTTAACAAAGACCTAGACTAATTAAAGAACAAACAAACAGAGATGAACAATACAATAATTGAAATGAAAACTACACTAGAAGGAATCAATAGCAGAATAACTGAGGCAGAAGAACGGATAAGTGACCTGGAAGACAGAATGGTGGAATTCACTGCTGCACAACAGAATAAAGAAAAAAAGAATGAAAAGAAATGAAGACAGCCTAAGAGACCCCTGGAACAACATTAAATGCACCAACATTCACATTATAGGGGTCCCAGAAGGAGAAGAGAGGGAGAAAGGACCAGAGAAAATATCTGAAGAGATTATAGTAGAAAACTTCCCTAACATGGGAAAGGAAATAGCCACCCAAGTCCAGGAAGCGCAGCGAGTCCCGTACAGGAAAACCCAAGGAGAAACACACCAAGAAACATAGTAATCAAATTGGCAAAAATTAAAGACAAAGAAAAATTATTGAAAGCAGCAAGGGAAAAATGACAACATACAGTGGAACTCCCATAAGGTCAACAGCTGATTTCTCAGCAGAAACTCTACAAGCCAGAAGGCAGTGGCATGATATACTTAAAGTGATGAAAGCGAACAAACTACAACCAGGATTACTCTACCCAGCAAGGATCTCATTCAGATTTGATGGAGAAATCAAAAGCTTTACAGACAAGCAAAAGCTAAGAGAATTCAGCACCACCAAACCAGCTCTACAACAAATGCTAAAGAAACTTCTCTAAGTGGGAAACACAAGAGAAGAAAAGGACGTGCATAAACAAACCCAAAACAAATAAGAAAATGGTCATAGGAACGTACATATCTATAATTACCTTAAACGTGAATGGACTAAAGGCTCCAACCAAAAGACACAGGCTTGCTGAATGGATACAAAAACAAGACCCATATATATGCTGTCTACAAGAGACCCACTTCAGACCTAGTAACACATACAAACTGAAAGTGAGGGGATGGAAAAAGATATCCCATGCAAATGGAAATCAAAAGAAAGCTACAGTAGCTATACTCATATCAGATAAAACAAACTTTAAAATAAAGAATGTTACAAGAGACAAGGAAGGACACTACATAATGATCCAGGGATCAATCCAACAAGAAGATATAACAATTATAAATATATATGCACCCAACATAGGAGCACCTCAATACATAAGGCAACTGCTAACAGCTATAAAAGAGGAAATCGACAGTAACACACTAGTGGGGGACTTTAACACCTCACTTACACCAAGGGACAGATCATCCAAAATGAAAATAAATAAGGAAACACAAGCTTTAAATGCCACAATACACCAGATAGATTTAATTGATATTTATAGGACATTCCATTCAAAAACAGCAGATTACACTTTCTTCTCAAGTGTGCACGGAACATTCTCCAGGATAGATCGCATCTTGGGTCACAAATCAAGCCTCAGTAAATTTAAGAAAATTGAAATCATATCAAGCATCTTTTCTGACCACAACGCTATGACATTAGAAATGAATTATAGGGGAAAATCATAAAAAACACACACACATGGAGGCTAAACAATACGTTACTAAATAACCAAGAGATCACTGAAGAAATCAAAGAGGAAATCAAAAAACACCTAGGAACAAATGACAATGAAAACACAACGATGCAAAACCTATGGGATGCAGCAGAAGCAGTTATAAGAGGGAAGTTTCTAGCTATACAAGCCTACCTCAAGAAACAAGAAAAATCTCAAATAAACAATCTAACCTTACACCTAAAGGAACCAGAGAAAGAAGAACAAACAAAACTCAAAGTTAGTAGAAGAAAAGAAATCATCAAGATCAGAGCAGAAATAAATGAAATAGAAACAAAGAAAAGAATAGCAAAGATCAATAAAACTAAAAGCTGTTTCTTTGAGAAGATAAACAAAATTGATAAACCTTTAGCCAGACTCTACAAGAAAAGGAGGGAGGGGACTCAAATCAATAAAATTAGAAATGAAAAAGGAGAAGTTTCAACAGACACCACAGAAATACAAAGCATCCTAAGAGACTACTACAAGCAACTCTATGCCAATAAAATGGACAACCTGGAAGAAATGGACAAACTCTTAGAAAGGTATAAGCTTCCAAAACTGAACCAGGAAGAAATAGAAAATATGAACAGACCAATCACAAGTAATGAAATTGAAACTGGGATGAACAATCTTCCAACAAACAAAAGTCCAGGACCAGATGGCTTCACAGGTGAATTCTATCAAACATTTAGAGAAGAGCGAACACCCATCCTTCTCAAACTGTTCCAAAAAATTGCAGAGGAAGGAACACTCCCAAACTCATTCTATGAGGCCACCATCACCCTGATACCAAAACCAAACAAAGATACTACAAAAAAAGAAAATTACATACCAATATCAGTCATGAATAAAGATGCAAAAATCCTCAACAGTACTAGCAAACAGAATCCAACAACACATTAAAAGGATCATACACCATGATCAAGTGGGATTTATCCCAGGGATGCAAGGATTCTTCAATATATGCAAATCAGTCAATGTGATATACCATATTAACAAATTGAAGAATAAAAACCATATGATCATCTCAGTAGATGCAGAAAACTCTTTTGACAAAATTCAACACCCACTTATGATAAAAACTCTCCAGAAGGGTTTCCCTGATGGCGCAGTGGTTGAGAGTCTGCCTGCCAACACGGGGACACGGGTTTGTGCCCCAGTCCAGGAATATCCCACATGCCGCGAAGCAGCTGGGCCCGTGAACCATGGATGCTGAGCCTGCGCATCCTGAGCCTGTGATCTGCAACGGGGGAGGCCACAACAGTGAGAGGCCCGCATACCGCAAAAAAAAAAAAAAAAAAAAACTCTTCAGTAAGTGGGCATAGAGGGAAACTACCTCAACATAATAAAGGCCATATACGACAAACCCACAGCAAACACCATTCTCAAAGGTGAAAAACTGAAAGCATTTCCTCTAAGATCAGGAACAAGACAAGGATGTCCACTCTCACCACTATTATTCAACATAGTTTTGGAAGTCCTAGCCATGGCAATCAGAGAAGAAAAAGAAATAAAAGGAATACAAATTGGAAAAGAAGAAGTAAAACTGTCACTGTTTGCATACGACATGATACTATACATAGAGAATCCTAAAAATGCCAACAGAAAACTACTAGAGCTAATCAATGAAGTTGGTAAAGTTGCAGGATACAAAATTAATGCACAGAAATCTCTTGCATTCCTATACACTAATGATGAAAAATCTGAAAGGGAAATTAAGGAAACACTCCCATTTACCACTGCAACAAATAGAATAAAATACCTAGGAATAAACCTACCTAGGGAGACAAAAGACCTATATGCAGAAAACTATAAGACACTGATGAAAGAAATTAAAGTTGATACCAACAGATGGAGAGATATACCATGTTCTTGTATTGGAAGAATCAATGTTGTGAAAATGACTATACTGCCCACAGCAATCTACAGATTCAATGCAATCCGTATCGAATTACCAATGGCATTTTTTACAGAACTAGAACAAAAAATCTTAAAATTTGTATGGAGACACAAAAGACCTTGAATAGCCAAAGCAGTCTTCAGGGAAAAAAACGGATCTGGAGGAATCAGACTCCCTGACTTCAGACTAACTACAAAGCCACAGTAATCAAGACAATATGGTACTGGCACAAAAACAGAAACATAGATCAATGGAACAAGATGGAAAGCCCAGAGATAAACCCACGCACCTATGGTCAACTAATGTATAACAAAGGAGGCAAGGATATACAGTGGAGAAAAGATAGTCTCTTCAATAAGTGGTGCTGGGAACACTGGACAACTACATGTAAAAGAATGAAATTAGAACACTCCTTAACACCATACACAAAAATAAACTCAAAGGGCTTCCCTGGTGGCGCAGTGGTTGAGAGTCCGCCTGCCAATGCAGGGGACACAGGTTCGTGCCCCGGTCTGGAAAGATCCCACATGCCGCGGAGCGGCTGGGCCCGTGAGCCATGGCCGCTGAGCCTATGCGTCCGGAGCCTGCGCTCCACAACGGGAGAGGCCACAACAGTGAGAGGCCCACGTACCGCAAAACAAACAAACAAACAAACTCAAAATGGATTAGAGACCTAAATTTCAGACTGGACACTATAAAACTCTTAGAGGAAAATGTAGGAAGAACACTCTGACATAAATCACAGCAAGATCTGTTTTGATCTACCTCCTAGAGTAATGGAAGTAAAAACAAAAATAAACAAATGGGACCTAATGAAACTTCAAAGCTTTCGCACGGGAAAGGAAAACATAAACAAGACAAAAAGACAACCCTCAGAATGGGAGAAAATATTTGCAAACGAATCAACGGACAAAGGATTAATCTCCAAAATATATAAACAGCTCATGCAGCTCAATATTAAAGAAACAAACAGCCCAATCCAAAAATGAGGAAAAGACCTAAATAGACATTTCTCTAAAGAAGATATACAGATGGCCAAGAAGCACATGAAAAGCTGCTCAACACCACCAATTATTAGAGAAATGCAAATCAAAACTACAATGAGGTATCACCTCACACAAGTTAGAATGGGCATCATCAGAAAATCTACAAACAACAAATGCTGGAGAGGGTGTGGAGAAAAGGGAACCCTCTTGCAGTGTTGGTGGGAATGTAAATTGATACAGCCACTATGGAGAACAGCACGGAGGTTCCTTAAAAAACTAAAAATAGAATTACCATATGATCCAGCAATCCCACTACTGGGCATATACCCTGAGAAAACCATAATTGAAAAAGACACATGCGAACTTCCCTGGTGGTGCAGTGGTTGAGAGTCTGCCTGCCGATGCAGGGGACACGGGTTTGTGCACCGGTCCAGGAGGACCCCATATGCCACGGAGCGGCTGGGCCCGTGAGCCATGGCCGCTGAGCCTGCGCCTCCGGAGCCTGTGCTCTGCAACAGGAGAGGCCACAACAGTGAGAGGCCCACATACCTCAAAAAGAAAAAAAAAAGACACATGCACCCCAATGTTCATTGCAGCACTATTTAAAATAGCCAGGTCATGTAAGCAACCTAAATGCCCATTGACAGACGAATGGATAAAGAAGTTGTGATACATATATACAATGGAATATTACTCAGCCATAAAAAGGGACAAAATTGAGTCATTTGTTGAGATGTGGATGGATCTAGAGACTGTCATACAGAGTGAAGTAAGTCAGAAAGAGAAAAACAAATATCGTATACTAATGCATGTATGTGGAACCTAGAAAAATGGTACAGATGAACCGGTTTGCAGGGCAGAAGTTAAGACACAGATGAAGAGAACAAACGTATGGACACCACGGGGGGAAAACTGCAGAGGGGTGGGGATGGTGGTGTGCTGAATTGGTGGTGTGCTGAACTGGGCGATTGGGATTGACATGTATACACTGATGTGTATAAAATTGATGACTAATAAGAACCTGTTGTATAAAAAAATAAATAAAATAATATTCAAAAAAAATTTTTTTAAACTTGCAAATGTTCAGAAACTTGGACATAAGACAAAGAACATCTGTACAGTTCTCACTGAGATCCAACCACACTGTTTTTTTCTTTCTATCTCTCTTTTTGCTAAACAATTTTAAAGTCATATACATTATATTTCATTCTTTTTTATTTTTACATTCATCACCTAAAGAAATGGACATTTTGCTATATAACCACAATACTGTTATCACTCCTAAGAAATTTAACAATAATTCCATAATGCTATCTAACATATGAAATAAAGTTCCCCCATTTTTTACAAAAGTGTCTCATATGATTTTCTTCAATTTTAAATTCAACCAAGGTTCATGCACTGCATTTAGTTATATCTCTTTAGGTTTTTTTTTTTTTTTTTTTTTACTGGAGTATGGTTGCTTTACAATGTTGTGTTAGCCTCCACTGCACAACAAAATCAATCAGCCATACACATACAGATATCCCCTCCCTTTTGGACTTCCCTCCTATTTAGGTTACCACAGTGCATTAGGTAGAGTTCCCTGAGCCATACGGTATGTTCCCATCAGTTGTCTCTTTTATACATAGTATCAGTAATGTATATATGTCAATCCCAGTCTCCCAATTCCTCCCACCCCACCCCTTTTCCCCTTGGTATCCATACATTTGTTCTCTAGCTATGTGTCTCTATTTCTGCTTTGCATATAAGATCATCTATATTATTTTTCTAGACTCCACATATATGCATTATTATACGATATTTGCTTTTTTTCTCTTTCTGACTTACTTCACTCTGTATGACACTCTCTAGGTGCATTCACCTCTCTACAAATGACCAAATTTCATTCCTATTTATGGCTGAGTAATATCCATTGTATATATGTACCACAACTTCTTTATCCATTCCTCTGCTGATGGACATTTAGGTTGCTTCCATGTCCTGGCTATCGCAAATAGTACTGCAATGAATACTGGGGTGCATGTGTCTATTTTGAATTATGGTTTTCTCTGAGTATATGCCCAGTAGTGGGATTGCTGGGTCATATGGTAGTTCTATTTTTAGTTTTTTAATTAACATCCATATTATTTTCCACAGTGGCTGTATCAATTTACATTCCCACCAACAGTGCAAGAGGGTTCCCTTTTCTCCACACCCTCTCCAGCATTTATTGTTTGTAGATTTTTTGATGATGGCCATTATGACCCATGTGAGATGATACCTCATTGTAGTTTTGATTTGCATTTCTCTAATGATTAGTGATGTTGAGCATCTTTTCATGTGTTTGTTGGCCATCTGTATGTCTTCTTTGGAGAAATGTCTATTTAGGTCTTCTACCCATTTTTTGATTGGGTTGTTTGTTTTCCTGATATTGAGGTGCATGAGCTGCTTGTATATTTTGGAGATTAATACTTTGTCAGTTGGTTTGTTTGCAAATATTTTCTCCCTTTCCGAGGGTTGTCTTTTTGCCTTGTTTATTGTTTCCTTTGTTGTGCAAAAGCTTTTAAGTCTAATTAGATCCCAGTTGTTTATTTTTGTTTTAATTTTCATTACTCTAGGAGGTGGGTGAAAAAAGATCTTGCTGTAATTTATGTCATAGAGTGTTCTGCCTATGTTTTTCTCTAACAGTTTTATAGTGTCTGTTCTTACAGTTAGGTCTTTAATCCATTCTGAGTTTATTTTTGTGTATGGTATTAGGGAGTGTACTAACTTCATTCTTTTATATGTAGCTGTCCTGTTTCCCCAGCACCACTTACTGAAGAGGCTATCATTTCTCCATTGTATATTTTTGCCTCCTTTGTCATAGATTAGGTGACCATAGGTACGTGGGTTTATCTCTGGGCTTTCTATCCTATTCCATTGATCTATATTTCTGTTTTTGTGCCAATACCATACTGTCTTGATTACTGTAGCTTTGTAGTATAGTCCAAAGTCAGAGAGCCTGATTCCTCCAGCTCCGTTTTTCTTTGTCAAGATTGCTTTGGCTAACCGGGGTCTTTTGTGTTTCCATACAAATTGTAAAATTTTTGTTCTAGTTCTGTGAAAAATGCCATTGGTAATTTGATAGGGATTGCACTGAATCTGTAGATTGCTTTGGGTAGTATCCAATAATTTCACTCTTAAAGCCTATATAAAAATGGACTCTCTGGTACTATTTTATAAGATGAATACAAATTGGAAATGTGAGAGTAAACTCTGTGATGCTTACTGTTTCTCTCAACATTTCTCTAGAGTGGGAACATCTTTTAAGCAACATGAAACAGGATTTAATTCAAGAGACTCAAGAGAGGTCACCTTGCTTAAGGGGCAGGTACCTTCTGTCTAAATTCAGTTTACTCAACCAAACGTACCACGGAATGGAAAATGGGGCATATTCTTGTCCTGAAATTCTTCCTGTGTTAATTAAAATCACCTTACTTTTGTAGCAAATGAGCCATGAGATAAAATGCCAGAAACTGATTTGGAAGAGTACATATTCAGAAAAAAGAGTGTCTGTATATTTTGTAATAAAAAGTCCCTGGACAGTCCTGGATACAACAGAGGATGTAAGAGGGCACAGCAATGCAAACAGGGACAAAACTATACAAAAAGACTGAATGCATCGTCACTGAAAGAGACTTTTATTCTTCTACAAACATATACATTGACTGACTGTTAATTTTATCTTATAAGTGGTTCTAAAGTGGCCTCAGTGAAACGCCATCGCCCTTGAGCTTGTGTCCTCGGCGTAGCTAGGGTAAGTCATTACTCTCCCAGTACAGTTTCCTGTTATTTCCTTCCTAAAACTTTTCAAAAGCTCTAATTGTTTCCTCTTTAGTTTCCCACTTGCTAATTATCTATGACCCCTTTGTCTGCCAGGTTCTTTGTAGTATCACCAGTGCCTAGCTCAGGGCCTGGCATCAGTCAGGAAATTCTTAAAAATATTTGCTGAATTAATGAACTCAGCTATGAATAGCAAACAGGATGCAATGTTCCTTTGAGTTCATTCTTACAAATCAGATTCTATTTCACTTCATTAAATACTTTTATTTACTGGCTGTCTTCTGAAATTACTCTGGGTTCTCATTAATAGGGAGAAACTGATTCTATCTTCAGGGACGAGGGGGAAAAAACTTTCAGTCACTTGTTCCAAAGGTCTTTCAAAATGATGCTGTAGTATAATTTGGTTTGAAAGCAAGGTCCAACATTTTATTACCTTCAAACTTATTCAGAAAAGCTGAAGCCCTGTGATAAGGCTCATTAAGTCGCTGAAAGGCCTATCTTCACATGCCTTTCACACAAAAGGTCTCAACTTAATGCCAGGTAATTACTGTTCATTTTCCCCTGGTTATTTCTATTTCCTAAAGATTCCCAGGGAAGTTGCTCTTAGTGGACATTCCTGCAGTCTGACACATGAGCACAGAAAGAAGGGTCATGTTTACCAGAGGATATTTCTGAAGCTGCAACTAAGGAAGGAAAGACGATTCTGACTCTAGGGCCTAGAATTTAAACACAGATCATCTATAAGTCACCCTCTTTCCAGAATCAAGGCCAAGAGAGATAAGTTCCTGGCATACAAACTGGCTGCCGTCTACAATGTAAATATATCACTTTTCACAGCACATATATCCTGTATCAAACATATAGGGTCATGGATGTGGGCTCTGGCTCCAGCTTACCTGGGCACAACCCTCAACTCTATTGCTTTCCAGTTTGTGACTCTGGATAAGTACCTTAGATTCTGTGCGTGTCAGTTTCCTCATTCATAAAATAAGACCCATTGTTCCTACTGTACTGTCATCATGAGAATTAAATGTAAAGTACACAGAACCATATCTTGTACATGCTAAGTCCTCAATAATGTTATTTCTTTATTAATATTTTAATTACCATTATCAACATCATTGTCTCTGGTAGCCCATTTACAAACAGGATCTATTCCTATTTATTTTATTTATGATAATTATTTATGAATTATGATCTGAGTCCCAATGGACCCATCAATGGTACTAAGGCATTCAAATTTCACTATTTGTGAACCAGCCCAATAGAGAGTGAATATTGACCAGAAAATATCCTATATTGGGCATCTTCATTTCAGTTGGCAGGGGAAAGTGGGAAAGCTCTTAGAGGTCACTGAAGTCACCAGCCCCAAACTATACCTGTTTTTATATTTAGTCAGCTGATGGCTGCAATTCACCTGTCTCCACTATAGTGATCCTACTAATAGTCTTCTCTCCCAGTGCACTTCCCTCACTTTAGCAGTGTCCATGGATGACCAGCCAGGTCATTCACGAGAGCTTAGCTTCTTACAGATACTATCCACAGTCCAGTGGACTTATGGGTTGGACAATGACTAGGTATAGAGTGAGATTTCAATAAATATTGGCCATTATAATTGCTGTTGTTCTTACCAAGAAGGGCGCCCCATTTCCCAAAATACTTTCTTTACTCCTGCTTACAGTGCCACAGATATTTTCTGATTAGGTTTGATGCTTTGCTCATCTTTTTTACTTGAAGCACAATGGTTACAATTATAGACTGTGGATTCGAAGATCCTTGGTCTTGAATTTCCACTCAACTTCATTTTTGACTGGTTGTTCTACTTGTGTATATAGCTGAAGAAAGGCGCCCATGGGTTCTGTGTGTTAGACAAATGAAAATCAGTGGAAACAATAAAATAATCTTCTACTTAACAAGTCTCTCCATTTGTTTTTCAAAATCTCCAGGCTATGGAATTTGCCTCAGCCTCCACTCTTTCCCTTTTCAAATTTCTGCATCTCCTTCCCCTGCTTCTCACTGCACTGGGCTGTGAGAACACAAACAGCTCTCTGGCATAAACATCCTTAGAGTTCTGCCACAAACACAGATTCCTGTGAAAATTAGATGAAAACTTCCCAGTGAGAAGCAGCAAAGCAAGGTCGATTTCTTATATGGCCCCTTAGTTACAAGAGGTAGTTAAGTATAGTGGCTAAGAGCATACTCAAATGACCTAGGTTTGATTCTTGGCTTTGTCAACAGGGTGACAGAGGTGGCTTTGTCACACAGGGCATGTCATTTTTTTAAATTTTTTATTTTTATTTTTTTCATTTTTATTTAAGTATAGTTGATTTACAATGTTGTGTTAGTTTCAGGTGTACAGCAAAGTGATTCAGTTATACATATGCATATATTCACTCTTTTTTAGATTCTTTTCCTGTATAGGCCATTACAGAGAATTGAGTAGAGTTCCCTATGCTGTACAGTAGGTTCTTATTAGTTATCTATTTTATATATAGTAGTGTGTATATGTAAATCCCACTCTCCCAATTTATCCCGCCTCCCCCTTACCCCCTGGTAACCATAAGCTGGTTTTCTACATCTGTGACTCTACTTCTTTTTTGTAAACAAGTTCATTTGTACAGGGCATGTCATTTCATACTCTAAGTCTCAGTTCACCATGTAGAAATATAGTTGATAATAATATCAAGTTCAATAGGCTGTTATAAGGATTAAATGAGATTGTGGGTTATTCTATAAAACCCTTAGTAATGTTATAACCTATATAGGATACAGTAAACATTATTATTTTTAGACAGGTCATATTATTTTAGACAGGTCTTGGGTATGTGGCTTCCAGAAGTCTGTTTATATTAGATGGTCACTGTATATAGACCAAGTCCTCCAGTGGAGCAAGCATTACCATATTTGAACTCAGGGCCTTGACCTTAAAAGGCTACAGAGAAATGTTCATTCACAGCAAATCAGGAATCACGGGTTGGAGGGTCCATCCGCCCTCAGCTTTCCAGCAAGCCGTCTCTACCTAAAATGTCAGGAGACCTTTATCATTTCCAGAGATATTTCTAGAAATACCAACTGCTAATTGGTTTTTAGGATTCATTCTTCGCAAGTGGCACTTTTTCAACACTTTTTAAAGTAGTAAGATGTTAACATGAAATTTGTTAAGAGGATGACCAAAATACATTAGAAAAAGCAGGAAGCACATACTTCTGTTTCCTGCCCCATCCCTCACATTATGCTTGCTCCCTTAATGGTATAATATGGATACTCTTTAGCCCAGGAAAAGAAAAAAATATGTGAATAATGTAGCATCAATAGGATCTAGTTTCTTGAGCCACCAACCCATTCTTCACAAGTTCACAATTCAGAGCATGGAGAACTATGTGAACAGAAAAGAAAAGTTAGGAAGGCAGGGGATAAAAAACAGTATCATACCACTGAAGAGGGATAAATTATATTCTCTCCTACACAACAAACAACATAGTACACATCAAGTGTACTTGACAAGTGACATATCAAGTTTGGGTTGGGGTGACTGCTGGAACAAAATGTGTTTTAAGAACAGAACTGTATATTTGAAACTGTATAGGCATAACACTGGCCTATGTGCCTGAATGAGTTCAGAGTAAAAGGTCAAAATTCCCTATGGTCCAGGACTTGCCATAATGCCAGCCAGGGCAGAGAGGATTTCTTTGAATGCTCCAGATCTCTTCAACCCCCATCATCCTTCATTTAACAGAGGGCAGTTAAAGTACATACATGGTACTGCTCTGGTAAATATTTATCAACTGTCTGGGGGTCAGGAAGATGCTCTTACTGTAGTGTTTGCCAATTTCCGTGGTGTAAATACTTTCACCATGTCTGATATCACTGAGCAGGAAGGTGAGAAGAGATGCATACAATCAGCTCTGACATATAGGTACAAGTGGATTCCAGCAATGCCTAAACTGTGTTTTAAGGGTTGAAAACCTCACTGACAAATATCCTTTTCAGGTATATGTGGCTGATGTCGAAGCAGCTTTTATACAGCTAATTATGAGAGTTCAAGCATTATTTCTTTTAAGTACTAGAAATGGAAAGATAATTTCTAATCCACTTTCTATCTGAATGAAATGTTAACTTCTATCATCTATCTGTGTAGTTCCTCTTCTAGTAAATGTGATTTTTTTAAGCTTTCTTTTCTCTTTTCAGCTCTACATCTGCTAGCGTTTTCCATTTGCCAGCTCCCAACATGTCCCCAATTACTTCGTTTTTATTTTATAGCCTACATGCTGATGTTTCATCAGTTACAACTGCTGGGTTCCACTGAGCATTAACAGTCTGTAGTGTCTCTAGGAGGGTACATAATTCACTAAGTATACCAAACCTCTTTTTCTCCAAAGAATGTTGTTTAATATAAATACAGTGTGAGGTTAATGTAGTACAAAAGAAAGGTTTTTCCCTTGGAATCATCAAAAAATGGGGAAAAAAAACATGATTCATGCAAGACTGGTTTATACACTGCAACAAGAAATCACATGCATTTAAGAAGTATTATTTCAACTGGCATATTTTTTTACTAAACAAAAAGCAAAAAATTAATATATCTGAGTACATGAATAAGTTGGTATTTTAACCTATTCAATCAAAATATTTTTGCTACAAGAAAAGGAAGCTGAAACTACCTCATGTTAGGCATGTGAATGCTTGAAAACTCAGGATACAGTAGACCTCCAAAATTATTTTAGTCAAAAATAATGTAAAAGGGGCTTTCCTGGTGGCGCAGTGGTTGAGAGTCTGCCTGCCGATGCAGGGGACACGGGTTCGTGCCCCGGTCTGGGAAGATCCCACATGCCGCAGAGCGGCTGGGCCCGTGAGCCATGGCCGCTGAGCCTGCGTATCCGGAGCCTATGCTCCGCAACAGGAGAGGCCATAACAGTGAGAGGCCCGCATACCGCAAAAAAAAAAATAATAATAATAATAATAATAATGTAAAAGGAAGGATCAAGAAAAAAGTTATTCATTTGTTTTTAATTCGATTTTTCTTATGAATACATGATCATCCTCCATAAAGAGTTCCTGAATAAGCTAATGGATTACCTGCAAATTCCCAAGCATGTAAGAGGAACCCAGAAGTAAATGCCTCAAAAACACTAAAAACCAAACCACTCACTCTAACAGTGACTTCAAATAGGTACTGTTTTCCACAGTTTTATAAAAATCCTTCTGGCCAACACCTACCTTCTATTCAAGAGGTGAACAATGAAAAAATCAGGTTTAAACTGTTTAAAACTAATCAAATGTTCCCTGTTTTAGACCAGAGTTGCATGTTAACGGTGAGTATGGTAAAGCAGCCTGCATTTCCTTGGGTGGTGGGGTGGGAAAAAGGGGGGATGAATGGGAGGAGGTGTCATCTTTGAAGGGCATTTTAAAAACAATAACAGCAATATTTAATATTTATGAAGTATCAAGCAATACAGTAAACCTCGACATAACATAATCTTCTCCAGTAGCCACACCACTGTGAAGTAGGTATTACTAATCTCATTTTACAGATAAAGTAACTAGAGAGAGTTACCACTCAGAATTTTAAGTAAATGACCAAGATTCAGAGCTTAGCCAAGTCTTATCTTCAGTGGGTAGAGGCAGGGGTGGAGCCCGTGTGGTTGAAAGCATAAGCCACTTGCTTTCATGCTGCAGCTTCTAATTTCCAAACACAGTCTTAACAACCTTTAAATTTCACCACCTTTAAAACTCGTTAAAAAGATGCTATTTCTGCAGGATAGGCTCAGAGGCACTCCCAGTTCACCCCAGCTCTTTATTTGCTGCAGTTCCACGATGAGTAAGTGGCAGAGCTAACATTCAAACTCAATTATGTCTGACTCCAGAGAAGCAAGAATTTTAACATTCCAAGCCAAATGTATTTTGCCTCTCACAAGGAAAACAATAGTAGTGATTAGATCAAGCTTTCAAATCTGTGAATGTGCCCAGAAAAAAATTAGTAAGTCATTATCTCCAGTTCCTTCTATGCCTACCCTATGGTTTTTGGCAACTGTAACTAACTGCAAAGTTCCTTGCAGACGGCCCTTTCTCCAAGATCAGAAGTCTTCCCAGCCCTTGCCTCAGAATAAGCTTCCCCATTTTGGATAGAGACAGGCCAGACCCATCCCATAATCCAGTTGTTCTCAAAGCGTGACCCCCAGAACAGTAGAATCAGCATCACTAGAGAACTTGTCAGAAATGCAAATGTTCAGACCCTACCCCAGACCTACTGAATCAGAAATTCTAAAGAGGAGGCCCAGATCTGTGTTTTAACAAGCCTACCAGATGATTCTGATGCCAATCAAGTTTGAAAACCACAGTGGCTTAAGAAATCTGCATAGAAGTTTCCTTGGGCCTGTGAAAGTAGCAGCCTGGCAGTCCTACTTTCATCCCCGGCTCATAGCTAAGCTCACAAAGCAGGGCTAGACAAATATTCCTCAGGAAGCCTTCCAAGCTCTCAACACCAGAATGTTCTCTGAGCTCCCCTGCCATAGTGTAGCACCGCATAATTAGACATTTATTGATGTTTAATGTCAGTCTCTCCAGCTACACAGTAAGCTCCAGGAGGGCCACTGTATCTTCAAGACATAGCCTGTGGCTTGGCATATAGTAAGTGCTCAATAAGCATTTTTTAAAAAATTTTTTCTTTATTTATTTATGGCTGCGTTGGCTCTTTGTTTCTGTGTGAGGGCTTTCTCTAGTTGCGTCAAGTGGGGGCCACTCCTCATCGCGGTGCATGGGCCTCTCACTATTGCGGCCTCTCTTGTTGCGGAGCACAGGCTCCAGACGCGCAGGCTCAGTAATTGTGGCTCACGGGACTAGTTGCTCTGCGGCATGTGGGCTCTTCCCAGACCGGGGCTCGAACCCGTGTCCCCTGCATTGGCAGGCAGATTCTCAACCACTGCACCACCAGGGAAGCCCCTCAATAAGCATTTTATGAATGAATAAATCATTAAAGTTCTTAATGCTCAAAGAGTTGAATGTGGCATCTTTGACACATAAGAGTCTCACAGTTACATTTTCATTCATTCTTCAGTCAAATATTTATCAAGCACCTACTTCAGCCAGGCACCATCCTAGGTACTAGGGCCAACAATGAACAAGACAGAAAACAAAAACCAAAGCAAAGAACTTGTCTTTATGCCTTCTGGGTCTTATTTCTAGCTGGGGGAGACAGACAATAAAACAAAATAAACTATGAAAAAATACTGCTTGTAAGATGGTGATAAGTAATGTAGAAGAAGCCAGAGTTGAGAAGGGGGATGGGGGTGGTCCTGAGGTAGGCAGTGAGGGAGGCTGAAACTTGAATGGAGTGGTCAGGGTAAACCTTGGAGGCATCTGTAAGTAAAGATAACCTACACGTTCATCAACAGATGAATAGATAAAGAAGATGTGGCGTCCCTGTGTGTGTGTGTGTGTGTGTGTGTATACACACACACACAATGGAATACTACTCAGCCATAAAAAAGAAAGAAATCTGGCCATTTGCAGCAACATGGATGGACCTGGAGGGCATTACGCCGAGTGGAACAAGTCAGACAGAGAAACACAAATACTATATGACATCACTTATACGTGGAATCTAAAAAATACAACAAACTAGTGAGTATAACAAAAAGAGGAGCAGACACATATATAGAGAATAAACTAGTGGTTATCAATGGGGAGAGGGAGGAGGAGGGGCAATATATGAGGAGGGAATAAGAAGTACAAACTATTAGGCATAAAATAAGCCACAAGGATATATTGTACAACACAGGGAATATAGCCAATATTTTATAATAACTATAAATGGAGTATAACCTTTAAAAATTGTGAATCATTATATTGTATACCTGTAACTTATATAACATTGCACAGCAACTTCAATAAAAATATATTTTTAAAAATCTCAAGAAGGTAAAGAAGCAAGCTCTACCCTACAAGTACCTGGGAATATGGTGTAATGGGCTAAAGGAACACAGGCAAAGCACCCCTGAAAGGCTGGAAAAACAGCAGAGAGCCTGGATGGAGTGACCAATGGGAAAGTAAGAGAAGATGAGGACAGAGAACCACCAGGGTGGGGGCAGATGACGGGGGACCTTGTAGGCCACTGTTATGACTGAAGTCTCTTCTATGGAGTGACTTTATCCAACTTATGTTGGAATGGAATCACCTGACTTCTGTGTTGAGACTCAACAGAAGGAGGCAAAGCAAGAAGCAAGAAAACCAGGTAGGAGCCTACCTAAATAATCTAAGTGAGAGGCGTTGGTGGCTTGGCCCCGAGTGGCAGCGGTGGAGTGGTAAGGAGTGGTTGGATGCTGGGCAGAAGACTAGACACTGCCATGGCCACGCGTATTTTGTTCTGCCACTTAACTGTTTCGCAGGACACAGTTAAACTCCCAGACAGAATATGTTATATAAAAGACCTGTATAAACGAGATAAGCATCTCGAACTCTTAAATACAAGGCAAAGAAAATATAAAGTTAACAGGCAAATGACATGCCAGGAAGGTATACTTGCAATAATCACAATAAGCAAAGTATTGGTTACCTAAAAATATGGGTAGAAAATGGAGCCCCCAGACAGTTTTGTCTCCGACAATGAAATACTAAGCTTTCTCAAGAATACCTCTTTAGGACTTCCCTGGTGGCACAGTGGTTAAGAATCCACCTGCCAATGCAGGGGACTGGGGTTCAATCCCTGGTCCGGGAAGATCCCACATGCCGCAGAGCAACTAAGCCCATGCACCACAACTACTGAGCCTGCGCTATAGAGCCCACAAGCCACAACTATTGAGCCCATATGCCATGACTACTGAAGCCTGCGTACCTAGAGCCCATGCTCCACAACAAGAGAAGCCACCGCAATGAGAAGCCCGTGCACCGCAACAAAGAGTAGCCCCCGCTCACCACAACTAGAGAAAGCCCGTACGCAGGAACAAATACCCAATGCAGCCAAAAATAAATAAATTAATTAATTAGAAAAACAAAAAGATTTCTAGGCTCAAAGGAGGAAAAAAAAAAGAATACCTCTATATTTCCCACTTTGCTCTACACTTAGAAGGTATTCTAAATGCCTATGGCTGGTTGGTTTTAAGAGACTTTGGTAATAAGAAATATAAAAAATGTGTAAGAAATGAAACATCAAGGCTGTATGACCATATACTGTATTTACTTACTTACTTACTTATTTATTCATTCATTCATTCATTCATTCATTCATTTAGGCCACGCCACGCAGCATGAGGGATCCTAGTTCCCCGACCAGGGATCGAACCCATGCCCCCTGCAGTGGAAGCGTGAAGTCCCAACCACTGGACCACCAGGGAAGTTCCCTGTATTTTTAACTCACTTATTCAAGTATTTACTGAATATTTCCTATAGATAAGGTGCTATACCAGAAATTAGAGATTCACAAAGGTTCATGTCATTAATTTTTAAAATCTGAAGAGACAAATCAGTAAACAAAAATTTTTAAGGCAAGGACATAATGGATATAAAAGACAATAATTAGAAAAGAAAAGGGAATATAAACTCCACTGAAAAATAAAAACTGTATAAGACCTATTTGTTAAATTTAAGATTTACAGAGGACAGAGGACAGAGAATAAAGGAAATCTACAATTTTGAAGTGAAATAGTCATGGTTCTAATTCTGGTTCTGCCAATTACTTGCTGGGCACATCACTTAACATCTTCAATCCTCTATTTCTTCAATTATAATGAAAGATAAAAGTAAATACCTCTTAAATTTGTCAGGAGGGTTAAATTATGTAATTTAACACAATTCAAAGCAGAGAGTAAGGATTCAATAACGATTAGCATACTTCCCTAATTTTTTCTTACTCTGACCTGCAATTACTTATAGGCCATAGCTTCTCCAGAGCTGAAATATACTTCCCAGTATTCCACGAGCTACACGTGCCTCAAGAGGTTGTCCCATTCACATGGGTCATAAGTGGGCCTGACCTAGGTGAGTGTTCTCTTTATGAGACAAAGAACTGATGATCCCAAAACAGCAGCAGCCATCATTGGACACTTCTTTAGTTTCTCGATTTCAAACCCTGCACTACTGGGATTTTAACTGACGTTTCAAGATTGAAAAGAATAATAAACTCTGCAGGCTCTCAAAAGGGAGACACTTACCTTGTGAAAAAACAAATTATATAGTTTTTTAAATTGTCAGTGTTTATTCTGGGAGATTCAAGGTTATATACTACCTGTTTTTCTTCCTCTCCAATGTTTAACTTGAAAGTCATTCAAAAGGTTTACTGGCATACATAAGTATGGGCTCTGTACATGCTTCCTACCTGAAATCTGTTCTTACGTAGGAAAAATGCCGAGCTCCGATAACAGTGACCTACATAAATACAATGGTACAAACGTAAGGAAGTCAAGTGAGGCCCTGCTGAATTATATATGTTGCGCCACACAAGCTGATCTGCAATTCCCTTAAAGCCTCACAGCCCTCAATAACTGTGAATAAACAACATCCTTGAACCTAAAAAAACTATGACATTCTGCAATCAAAGTATTGATCCTGGAAAGCATCTGCCTCCTTTGTATTTTCCAGAAGTGTTCTGTGTTTTCATCAATAACACAGCAGTCCCAATCTAAGATGCAGACATAGAGGCAAACATTCAAAACGTGTGATCCTTGAATAAGAGGCTGCCAATAATGAAATCATTTTGTTCGTTGACAATGAGAAAATTAGGTGACTTGCAGCATCTAAACACAGGCATGGTCTTTTCCAGCCTGGTTCGTGTTCTGGCTCCGCACAACCTGAAATAACAAGAGTGTGCAACTGCTTGGTGATGGATCGACTACATAGAGATGAAGGACCTCAAATGGATGGGAACCTCAGAGCATGCTTGATCTCGGGAATCAATGAGCCAGATCCCCCAATGAACTGGCTCGACTCTAGAGACGGAGCCCAAGAAAAATGCTAAATTCACTTTTTCACACCACAGGGGTCAATTTGGTTAATAATCTCTCTGCAGCCTTAAAATCATTAGTGAACACCTGGACCAAAAAAAAAAAAAATCCAAAAGCAAGATCTTTGAAGCTTAGAGAGCCTGCACAGAATCAGGAGGGGAAAGACTTGAACCTTGGATATCTTAGCTACTATATGCCTATGCCCTTCCATTTCATCAAAACGCTGCAGAAGTAATTAGGGTAATAAGTATGAAAAATGTTATACTTCTTGGAAAACCAGTGTTTTAGATGATCGGTAAATGATACCTTGCTTCCAAATTTCCTTAGCAGCTCTGAATTCTTAATCATTCACTTATCCATTTAGTCATTCAGAAAAAGTTTATATCTTTACTTTTATTTTTCCTGATTGCATGGTAATACATTCTTATTGTAAAATATTCAAATGAAACAGTACTGCATAATGGAGAAAGTACAAGTCTCTGGAAATCCCAGAAACATGTATATTTGTTAATCACTACTTTGTAGCTCTATGCAGAAGTGTCATGGGGTTGTCAAAGCTCATCAGACAACACTCCTGTCCTCAAAAGAACCACAGTCTAGTAATAGAAATGGTAACTATAAAAATAACTAAAATACAGTATAAAAAGCAATGTAAGCCATAAGAAAGGCACAAAAAAATGCTACAGGAAGTCAGACAAGGAAGAAATTCCTTCTAGCAAAGTATGTTCAAGGAAAGATTCTTCCTTTGCAAAAAAAAAATCCTGTTTCTGCCACTTCCTATAACTCCAGGTGTCATGTTCCTCTTGAGTCCTGCTGCTCTGTGCTAGACTTCCTAAACTAAGATCTAAGAGCTTTCGAGTAACATTCTCAATCCTACTTTCCTACCATTTCCCTAAAGATTCAGTAATTCTGAATTCACTGCATACCTCCAAGCAAGGCAAACATGAAAGAAAATCATTTGATCATTAGTCACTTCCCATTATCATTGTGCACAGGAATTGGGGAAAATATAAAAACAGTAAGACTGGAAAAGGACAAATGTTAAGTTCCCCTTGCCCCTTTTGATAAAAAAATTGGATGAATAAAGAAGACCTAAGTTAGAGAGACAAATAAGAGCCACACCAACACGGAAGTACTCCACACACACTTAACACTTAGTACGTGAGAGCTAGACAGAGGGATGCGTAGGATAAGAGTTTGAAATACATAAAAGCTGTGGTTGTGAAAAGATTCAAATTTTTATCACTGCCTCTATATAGGCAGCGATAGTTGAATAAAGAAGAAAAGAGGGCTTCCCTGGTGGCGCAGTGGTTGAGAGTCCGCCTGCCAATGCAGGGGATGAGGGTTCGTGCCCCAGTCCGGGAAGATCTCACATGCTGCGGAGCGGCTGGGCCCGTGAGCCATGGCCACTGAGCCTGCGTCCGGAGCCTGTGCTCCGCAACGGGAGAGGCCACAACAGTGAGGGGCCCACGTACTGCAAAAAAGGAAAAAAAAAAAAAAAGAAGAAGAAAAGAATCAGGAGGCCAAAGGTCACAGAAAGCTCAGTCTCTGATGAGCTAAGAGATCTTGAATGAGACAATTAACCCACTGTTTATCATAATTCTCATCATTAAAATAAAAATAATAATGCTAGCCTTCTACGAGGCTCAAATGGATCATATATTTGAAATCATTTTATAAAACACTGTATAAAGTATTTCATAAAGCACACAAGGTTAAGGTAGCTAGCCTAAGTTCCAATGAAAGATATGTAGACTCAGGACATAAATCTGGATTTTCCAAATGACCAGTCCCTAAATGCCACTTCCACTGACCCTTAGAAGTGGGAAGGGCTTAAATAACTCGATAAATAAAGGATATGTCATATCCCTTCCTTCCCCCAGCGTCTACACAGTGCCTGGAGCAGAGTAATTACTCAGGACTCTTGTCCCTTAGCAACTACTAACTGTCTGCTGCGTTTTTAGTGGACATCAGCATCGGTAAGCTGCCATCAGGGACAAAGTCACATGGGCAGAAAGGCGTGCTGGTTTCTTCGTCACTTACACACTTCTCTTCCTGGACACACTCAAGTGAAGGCCATAAGCAGCCTGTCGGCACTGAAAGACTCCCTAACAGTGACATCACTAAACACTCCCAGCCTTGCTCAGGAGAAGATGGTGTGGGTGGGTGGTGGACTTCTGAGGAGGCCCAGGCACCAAGCAGTCTCGGAAAACTTGGAGAGGAGCAGCCCACTCTTGGCCCTTTTGCCTGCCATTTGTTAAAACATGGAAGAGAACACAAGCCCCCTCTGCCATGAACTTCACAGCAACGTCCTGACAACTTTGAAATAAAAAACAGATTTCTTCGTAAAACGGATATAAGACAGGCCTGAAAATGATTCTTTATAGGTTATTGACGTAACACTGATAAAGAGCTTTGTACAACCCAGTCTTCCTTCCTTGGTATCAGAGCAGCATTAACAGGAGGACTGGCCAGCAGCTGCGTAGGGTACAATCTAGAAGAGGTACTTAAGTGTTCCCCAGAAAAGTAACACAGTGGGAAAAAAAAAAAAAACAAAAAAAACACCATTTATCAGAAATTTCTTTAAGAAGGGAATTGGGTTTAATTGTAAAAAGTACCTTGATGAGACAATTGAGGTGGGAGTAGGGGTGGCAATCTCTGCAACAAAACAAAGTCAATAAAATGCCTTTCTATAGAGTGGGGTCGACACCTGGAGGGCTTTCGTTCTGCTGAGTTGGGTATGGAGGCCAGGCACTGCAATCTGTCATCATCCTTCTCCACAAGCAGCACTACTCAAATCTGTTACGTCACTTGGTTGCTGAAGGAATACCAAATAATTAGTCTGCCTGGGCCACTGACATGTCTTGGTCAAGCCCTGCTTGGGGTCACCAGTTCATCTAATTAGGAAAGGTCTGGCTTTTTCTTTCAGCTCTCTTCCCATCCCTCAGTGTCTTTGCCTCCTTTACCCTATTCACACATGGACAAATCAACTGCACATATTTACTAAACACCTGCTACATTTCAAGCCCTGGGAAGGGAGAGAGGAGCACAGCACAATTTTGATCCCAGAGGAATACATGCTCTAGACAACTAAGTTAATATAAGGCAAAGGATGGGAACTCTAAGGAGAGAAATGTGCAAATACAAATAAGGGGATGCAGATCAGGGGCCAGGGAAGGTTTCATGGAGGATGTGGCATTTTTGTAGGGTCTAACAGGACCAGCAGCAGCTCACCAGGTATAAAAGAAAGACAGAAGAACTCAAAGCTGATAAATGAATGAATAAAGGCATGAAAGCCTATGAGGACACGGTATCTTCAACAAATGACAAAGTGTCTAGTGGCCACAGAACAGGCAATGTACTGTGGAGTGACAGGAGATGAGGCTAGAAACAAACGTCAGAGACAAAAATTGGAAAGTCTTTGGCTGCTGTACCAGAGGGATGGGATTTTACCCTGGAAGTACTAGGGAGCTACCAATGGTTTTAAGATGGAAGTAGAAGGCACATGGTCAGATCTGTGTTTGGTAAAAGCACTCTGCCAGAAACGTGAAAATTAATGGATGGGGAGTGGGAGGTGAAGGTGGGAACTGCAATGGTCCAGGATGAGAACAGAAAACAGAAAAATGGGGACATTTCCTAGGTAGCATTAATGGGACCTAATGACTACAGTGTCTAGTGATAAAGAGGGAAGAGCTTCTCTCTCTTAATTAATTCCTACTCATTCTTTAGATCTCAGATCAAATGCCACTCTTCCTAAAGGAAGCTGTGCAAACCCCCAGGAATAAATTAAGTCCTTTTGTGACATGCTTTCAAAGTACATTGGACTTTTCTTCCACAGCCCTTACTTCAGGTTTGTAATGCTGTACATGTGTGACAAGTCAGACTAATGTCTGTATCTGTTACCAGGCTGTGAGCCTCTTGATGGTCTGTCTTGTTGTCCATGTAACCCTATCACCTAGCACAGTGTCTGGATCACAGTGGGAACTCAAAAATTATTTCTTGAAAGCAATGTTGAGGGAAGGCAGTTAAGGATCACACATCTATACTGCAAACCCAGGCAGATGGTAAGCCCATTAATTAAGGCAGGGTATGGAAAAGACGGAAGAGGTGAAAATGGGGAAAAGAAAATGAATTCCAGCTTGAACATGGTAAGCTGGAAATATGTGCAAGAATTCCAGATGGAGATTTCCAATAGCTTTGAATTCAGGAGAGTCAATCTAGAGATGACAGATTTAGAAATCATCCGCATGGCTGAAGAGAAAGGAGTCACTGCTTTACCCAGGTTGAGTATATAACTTCAGAAAAGAAGAGAATCAAAGATGGAGACCTGGAGGAAGCCAAATTTAGAATCAGCTAAACAAGCCAGCAAAAACACTAGGAAAGAAAAGTCTAAGGACGAGGAGAGAGTTGAAGAGATCAAGCGAGGCAGAGTTCAAGAAAGAGAAAGTGTTCGGGAAGATCCAGCATTGCCAAGGGGTTGGGAGTTGGCTAGTAGGTCTAATAAAAAGGAGGGATCTGTGATTCAAGCAATTATGTTTATTTTTTTTTAATTTATTTCTTTATTTATTTATTTTTGGCTGCATTGGGTCCTCGTTGCTGCGTGCGGGCTTCCTCTAGTTGCGGTGAGCGAGGGCCACTCTTCGTCATGGTGTGAGGCCTCTCATTGCAGTGGCCTCTCCAGTTGCGGAGCATGGACTCCAGGCGCACTGGCTTCAGTAGTTGTGGCACACGGGTTCAGCAGTTGTGGCTCCAGAGCACAAGCCCAGCAGTGTGGCACATGGGCCTAGTTGCTCCGTGGCATGTGGGATATTCCTGCAACAGGGCTTGAACCCGTGTCCCTCGCATTGGCAGGCGGACTCCCAACCACTGCGCCACCAGGGAAGTCCCAGTAATGATGTTTATTTCCAAAGCAAAAGACCGCTAGGCTTCCAAAGAAAGGCTAAAAGATCAACCAATGGAGAGAAGGAAAATAAAAAACAGGCAAGAGAAAGAGAACAATTCTTCCTCTCACTCATTCAATCAGTAGTTGTTGAGCTCCTACTATGAGCTAAGCACTCTACACTGCAGGTACAGCAGTAAACAAGACATGATGGGGCTTCCCTGGTGGCGCAGTGGTTGAGAGTCCGCCTGCCGATGCAGGGGACACGGGTTCGTGCCCCGGTCTGGGAAGATCCCACATGCCGCGGAGTGGCTGGGCCCGTGAGCCACGGCCGCTGGGCCTGTGCGTCCGGAGCCTGTGCTCCGCAGCAGGAGAGGCCACAGCGGTGAGGGGCCCGCGCACCACAAAAAAAAAAAAAAAAAAAGACATGATGGTCTGTGGGTCCAGAGAATTTAAGAGGAGACAGAATCAAGATCAAAGAAGAGGCTAGCCTTGAAAACTCATGAGATATCTCTTTCCTCTGAACTAAAAAGGAAAGAGCAATGATCTAGGGCTAAAGACTACATGGGCAGGGCCTAGAGACATCAATGAGGTAGGAGATTTCAGAGCTGTCATGTTAGGCTCCCCTGAAGGGAGAGACTGAGGCAAGGGTTTACGTGCAGGAGTTTATTTGGGAGGTGATTCCAGAAAGCAGGGATGAGGGAATACAGAGTAAGATAGGGAAGGAGTAAAAGCCAACATAAAGGTACATTATAAAGTTTGCCACTGACAGCAAAGGGCCTGATTTGGCCAGGACCTCCTAAGAAGTATGCAGTATGCATCCAGAATTATGCACCTGAAAAATGGAAGACTGGAGCATTTATTCACATGTTCAAATGCCCAATGGATGAGGGCAGCCCCTGAAGGCATTTACTCCCCCGTACTTTCAGGCTTTTCTTTGGCCCAGGCCCAACAGGTTTCCAACATGAGAGATGGCAGAAAAGGAGCACAGTGGGTGCTAGAGGTAGGAAGCTGACATATAAAACTGATCACCACAGTGGCTGTTGAAATCAGACAATGGCCACCAGGAGAATCTGCCACAAAGAGACTACCAGTGAGAACCAGGTAGAAAAGACTACACATTCAGCCTAGGTTGAGTGAGAAGGGAAAGAATGCTAGGAGAACATGGCTTGAGAAATTTTTCTAAAATCTAAGCTTTCTTCCAATGCTTTTGGCCTCTCTATAAAGAGGTGAGCTTAGGGATTTATTTAGTTGCTCAAAATTAAGATCATGAAAAAGCCTTTGTACTCTTCCAAGACAAGGGCCATGATATCAATCACTGATATTTACAGGCACTTATATGCCCACACTTTGCAGCAGCATCAAATGAATTACCCCTGCGGCCACATATAGTAAGAACTATTATTGTTCCATTTTACAGAGGAGGAAACTGAGGCTAAGAGAGCTTTTCCAAGCTTTTACAGTCTATAAGGTAACAACCTATTTCATTTTAAGTATGTGTGTCAATAACTCACACTTGAATACTTGTGTCTGAACATACACACACACAGTAAAACCAGATGTGAGGATTTCCAGAGAATACAGTTTACTTAGCCTCCCTGTCCATTTCATCATTATACAGATAATGAAGCACTTCTAGGCTCTTTACTGAATGAACATCTTTAATTTTTTTTTTATTTACACCAACCGATCATTGTCTTTTCTACAATATATACAAGACTAGGAATGAAGAAAATGAAGACTCTTGGATACGGAGACTAGAGGAAAAACCAACAACAAGATATGACCCAAACCAGAGAGCTAAATTAAGTCAGCAAAATGCATCATAAAAGGGAAAACTAAAGCATGTAAAAAAGACTTTAAACTCATTACAGACCTAAATGTAAATCTGATTGCAAAATTATCTGCATCTTTAATTTGGAGGCTCATGATTATGCTCGAAGTAGGAGGCAAAATTTAATTCAAGGAGCAATATTGGCCAATCACCCCTGCTTTCTTTAACACAGGAGCAGGAGGGAAAGAGAAGGCCAGAGGAAGGAAAAGCAGATGTGATCACATCATCGACACACTCGGGTCTGGCTTGGGGAGGCTGGCTAGGCAATGCTACCTTCCCTGGAATGGAGCTGGTTTGTAATTAGTTTAGGCTGTGGACACTTGCATCCACAGATGACAACTGGACACTTGCCACAATCAAGATAATGTTTCACAATCAAATTAACTCGGCTCAAGAACTTGATTTGGAGCCTGTTTATGGTTAACCATCAAATGGCTTTCAGAGGACTTAGAGCATAAGATATGAAAAAGATACTAGGTAAGTAGCATGTGAACAGTAAAAGCACGTGAAGCTGCGACTATCTGTTAGCCACAGAACATTTATGATGGGGGCGGGAGCACGGGGACAATAAGTACAGATGAAAGGTTAGAAATCAGTTCTCAAAGAAATGAATACATTTTTCATAAAATAATAATAGTAAACCCACGTTTTTAAATGTGTATGGCTAAATACTTCAGCAGAAGTATTATACCAGTTCCTGTATTTCACAAAAGCAGGAATCCTCAGCTCATACATCTTTGCCACCAGAACCTAACGCATTGCCTGGAGCAGTGCGGATATTTGGAAAAACTTATCATGCTGCTATAATAATTAGGAGAGGAGGACATAGAAACATAGAAAAACTTTCTGATCTACTGGGAAGTGAAAATGATACGTAGACGGATTGCAACCATGTACAAAAATAGGCATGTCTGAGGACAACTAGATGATGTTCAAAAATGAAAACAGCAGTGTTAGGTGTTGGGATTCTGCATGTGTTTTTCTGTGGGTTTTTTTTTTCCCCCTAAAACTGTCTTTAATGTTGTCAGAATGTCATCTTTTCAAAAAAAAAAAAAAAGAATGTCATCTTTTCCATTTCAAAATTTACACTTTTTCATGTCGGAGGGCAGGAAGGAGCTCAGTAGTGAATGAACTGCTAGCTTATAGGATAAGGTTCAAACTCCATAACTTAGCATGAGAGACCCTATATGATCTAGTACAGCCAAGAACTCCAGTTGCATATCCCTCTTCCTTCCTTCTTCTCCATCACACTTAATTGCTTGTCCTTTCCAAAATGTGTCATAGGTTTCACTTTTTTTTTCTTTCTTTCTTTTTTTTTTTTTTTGGCTTATACCATTTACACTACGTGGAACACCCGTCCTCCCAACCATTCTTCATATAACTAAATCCCACTCACTTCAAAAACAGCTCAAATATCCCCTCTCTGAGAAGCCATCCCTGATTCCCCACACTCTAACCTCTGCCACACTGCTGCGTTTCTAAAGCAGTTTAGGCTTACCTCTGTCAGAGAGCTTGTCACCTTATACTCCAATAACTGGTTTACTTGCCTTTCTCCTCCACTAGCCTGAACCCTACCTAGAGATAATATAAAGACGCCTGGGGCTACAAAAGCCAATTTTAACAACTTGTGACAGTGTGGTCCCTTAGTCACCGCTCTTTTGGCTGCAAGTAATAGACATCCACTGAAACTACTCTGTGCACAAAAAGGGAAATTTACTTATAAGGACACAGAGATACTTCTCTAATCCCAGTGGTAGAAATCACTGTTACTAAGGTCTGGATCCTAGAGCCAGAAAGCCTACAGAATCAAGTCAATCAGTCTTATTCTCCCCCTCCCACCTTACGTCTCAGAGTCATTTAACCTGCATGGCTCAGTAGACCTGCTGTATTCCTCCCTCTCTCTCAGAAAGACAGTTGCTGTTGTTGTTGTTTTTAACATCTTTATTGGTGTATAACTGCTTTACAATGGTGTGTTAGTTTCTGCTGTATAACAAAGTGAATCAGCTATTTGCATACGTATATCCCTATATCCCCTCCCTCTTGCATCTCCCTCCCACCCTCCTTATCCCACCCCTCTAGGTGGTCACAAAGCACCAGCTGATCTCCCTGTGCTATGCAGCTGCTTCCCACCAGCTGTTTTACATTTGGTAGTGTATATATGTCCATGCCACTCTCTCACTTCGTCCCAGCTTCCCTTTCCCCCTCCCTGTCTCCTCAAGTCCATTCTCTACATCTGCGTCTTTATTCCTGTCCTGCCCCTAGGTTCATCAGAACTTTTTTTTTTAGATTCCATATGTATGTGTTAGCATATGGTATTTGTTTTTCTCTTTCTGACTTACTCCGCTCTGTATGACAGACTAGGTCCATCCACCTCACTACAAATAACTCAATTTCGCTTCTTTTTATGGCTGAGTAATATTCCATTGTATATATGTGCCACAGAAGGACAGTGTTATTTATTTATTCAATAGCTTTTTGTTTTATTGAAGATTAGTTAACTTACAATGTTGTATTAGCTTCAGGTGTTCAGCAAAGTGATTCAGTTTTATACACACACACACACACACACACACACCACACACACACATATATATATACACTTTTTCAGACCTGTTTCCATTATAGGCATTACAAGACACTGAATATAGTTCCCTGTGCTATACAGTAGGTCTTTGTTATCTGTTTTATACATAGTAGTGTGTATATGTTAATCCCAAACTCCTAATTTCTCTCCCCCCGCCCCCTGCTAGCCCCCCAGTAACCATAAGTTTGTTTGCTGTCTGTGAGTCTATTTGTTTTGTAAATAAGTTCATTTATATCATTTTTTAGATTCCACATATAAGTGATATCATATGATATTTGTCTTTCTCTGTCTGACTTACTTCACTTAATATGATAATCTCTGGGTCTATCCATATTGCTGCAAATAGCATTATTTCATTCTTTTTTATGGCTGAGTAATATTCCATTGTGTAATATATACCGCATATTCTTCATCCATTCATCTTCAGAAAGACAGTTTCACAGTGGCTAAAGGCATGAGCTCATGCTACCTGGGTTCCTGCCTGGCTCCACCACTACCCAGCTATATGATCTTGGGTAAATTAATTAACCTCTCTATGACTCAGCTTCCTCTTCTATAAAATGGGAATGAGAAGAGGACCTAACTCAAAGGACTGTTATGAGAATTAACCAGAGACATGGCTTCCCACAGTTCCCAAGTGTACCTACCTACCCCACCTACAGACATGTCTTAGTCCCAAGTCCAGCTTCTGGGAAATTCAATCTGACTGGCCCAACTTGAGTCAGCTGTGTATCCTCGATCCACTCAGGGATGACCATGGGAGCCAAGATACACAGTACAAGCATGACAGCCAGGGCCATCCTTGAAGGGGAGAGTTGGGGGCAGTTCTCAAAGAAAAGGGCCATGGGCTAAACTGACACCATGAACAAATGCCTACTACAGCCACCAACAATCCTCTTGTCAGCCCACACAGCCACACCTGTGGGCCTGCCTTGGATTACAGCTGGGCCCCTTCACCTCACAGTGCTTTGCAAGGCTCTTATTTAAAACACACAGCTGCCCATCTGCCTGCAATGGCACTTAAGGGAGCTCTACATGCCAGCACTTAATAAGCCAGGCTTAATGGTGATGATGGTGACACTGACAAGAATGAGGGTAGCACAACAGGCCACACCATGGGCTGCTATTGCTTCCCTGCAGTTTGCTGCTGGACCCCATGGCTTGAAGTTGAAGTCGACACATCCTTCTAACTTGGCTAATGTGGCTGGGCTCTGGGGCGGACCCTCATCAGCTCCCATCCACCTGCTAGTTAGGTAGATTTATACCCCACTAAATCCACTGTCACACAAAGGCCTCCTCCTCACTGCCAGGGTTTAAAGAACATAAGCACAGCATCCAATAACCAGAAGAGGAAAGACCTCCAGAGAAAATTAACCATTTGGCTTCAAAGCATTATGTTGCTCCTCTAGAATTTCCAAGTAAATGAGGTCAGCTGGAGAGTTGCATCTTTAAAATAAAAAGAAAGTCTTGGGCACAAACGTAGCCCATAAATAAAGTCCCATTTGCAACTCTATATCAAACTCATTTTTATCCTAGTATAATCTCAACAAAAACCAAGACTTGTAGACCAGTACATCTTCAAAGTCCATCAACAATACATTATCTCACGCAGTTCTGAAAACAGCCCTGGTGAGTGGGTATTGCTATGAACTCTCCATAGGAGAGGAAAGTGAGTCTCATAAAGGGTAAGACAGTTGCCTAACTCTTGTGAGCTGAAAGCAGCAAAGCCCTAATTAAACTAGCACCTTGCCCATGGTGCTTTCTCTACCTTTCCACTGTCTGCTATTACTTCTTTTCCCTAATTTCAAACCGAGAATCATCATTTCTGAACTATTTGTGTGTACACATTTGCACACCAGTGTTCTATGGCAGTGCTGAGTAAGGTTAGGTCTGTACCCACCCAACCAGAATAATCAAATTCATACATTCATATATTTGGCAAGATTTCATTTGAAGAAATGAAGCAGTGTACCTTACTTCTTTCACCACCACCACCTCTACCATCATCACATTTATTAAAACTTCCTGCATACCAGACACTGTGCTAAGTGCTTTACAAGCATTCGCTCAGGTAACCCTCACAGTGATGAGGTACTTTTGTTACCCACCCCCATTTTACAAATCAAGAAATTAAGGCCCAGTATATACAAAACAGACACAGACTCACAGACATAGAATACAAACCTGTGGTTACCAAAGGTGAGAGGGAGTGAGGGCAGGGACAAATTAGAGGAATGGGATTAACAGATAAAAACTTTCTTTCTTTTCCTTCCTTCCTTCCTTCCTTTCCTCTCTCTCTCTCTCTCTCTCTCTCTCTCTTCTTTCTTTACTTTTGGCTGTGTTGGGTCTGCATTGCTGCGCTCGGGCTTTCTCTAGTTGCGGTGGAGGGGGCTACTCTTCGGTGTGGTGCATGGGCTTCTCATTGTGGTGGCTTCTCTTTTTGCAGAGTACAGGCTCTAGGAGCGCAGCCTTCAGTAGTTGTGGCTTGCAGGCTCTAGAGCACAGGCTCAGTAGTTGTGGCGCACAGGCTTGGTTGCTCCGCAGCATGTGGGATCTTCCCGGACCAGGGCTGGAACCCGTGTCCCCTGCATTGGCAGGTGGATTCTTAACCACTGCACCACCGGGGAAGCCCTGATACAAACTTTTATATGTAAAATAGATAAGCAACAAGGATTTACTGTACAGCACAGGGAATTACACCCATTATCTTGTAATAACCTATAGTGGAATATAACTTGCAAAAATACTGAATCACTATGCTGTATACCTGAAATTAACACAATACTGTAAATCAACTATACTCAATTTAAAAATAAATTAAAGTAAAATAAAATAATAAATTGAGGTCCAAAGCCATTAGCCTTGCCTAATGTCACATAGCAAATAGCCTGGTAAGATATTCAAAGCAAGAACTATCTGATTCCAGGCTCTAAATCACCATTACTAGTGTTTAAAGAAATCAATTCCAGAACCAGTAACAAGATCTCATCACAGCTCTCCTTCATAAAAATATTCTGCCTGTGAATTTTTAGGTCTCAGTGAATATACTAGTAACTACCTCAAATCCTTTCTAGAAGCAGGCAGGAAAGTAAATAAATAGCCAGGATTTCTTTTAGGAATTTGAATAGCAGGGAGGGTAGCCATATAATAAACACTTCAATAAATTTTGCTGTAGCATGAAGAGCAATCTCATTTTCAAATGGTGAATCCTGGCTCCTGTGTATGTGGCATTATAATCATCCAAGTAGGGTTTATGGTACACACCACTTTAGGAATGCTGGTACTTTAAGTGGATCTGAATAACAAGAGCGGCCTTAAATCAGTCACCATCACTGAGCACAGTCATTGGAAGGCTTGGAATTTGCTTTTAGAAAATTCATCTGAAAAAAGACTCAGAAAATGGCAATGTTCATTCAGAGATCGAAGACAACCTGAATGTTTAACTCATCGTCATCTTTGAGATTAAAGACCTCTACGAGCTGTTTGTACAAGAAAGGGAATAAAAAAGAATAAAAGACAATGAGAGGTGGAAGAGGGTAGTGGTGAAGAGCACTCTGGGGACAGCCAGGCCCGCCCCCGCCTCCCCGGGGTAGGGGGAGTCCTGACTATGTCATTTACTAGCTCTGGGGCTTTAGGCAAATTGCCTGAAGACTCCAAATGATTTGGTCACAGGCAGGGGGCGTCAGCACTAGGGCTAAAAGCCATCAGAAATAAATAATCCTTATGAAAAGTGACTCTCCTCCCTATATATTATTATAGCCCATGACAGCTGGTTTGGTTTGCAAATTTTTCACAACCAGGGCCCAAAATATAAGTCCCAATGACATTTGAGAGTATTACCTATTCACAATGTAAACACTAGAACCAGCCGGTTCAGTGCTATTATTACTTAAGGGGATAAGAGGGAGAGGGAGGAAGACAATGAGCACCAACGGTGTACCAGGCAGAGAACTGGAACAGCAGACACTGTTCTGCGTCACTGAATTTATGTAATACAAATTTAGCTGACAAACCACACACAAATGTGAGGAAAAGTATAGAATAAGTAAGGAGACACTTTTTTCCACTATCCTTATCAACTGAGAATATCTAAAAGTTTGCAACAGCAGGTGAGGAGACTATATATATATTTATATATATATATATTTATTTATATAAATAAATAATATATATATATATATATATATATAACCAGCACTGAATACATCATCCTCTCTGCTGCTACTAAGGATGCAAAAGAGGAAATACAAAGAAGAGCTTTGATCATAATCAAAGGGGGGGGGCAAGCTCCTTGAGGGCAGGAACCATCTGTGTCCTAGTAACCGATACATACCCAGCACCTAGCAAAGAGGTTGGCAGGTAGAAAGAATGCAATCAAAATGCTGAACGAACGCAAGAATGCATGGATGCACCCAGGATGTGACTGTGATCAATGCCCAAAGCCCTTGGTACATTTCACTGGTCTCCCTCCTTATTCATCTAGAAGAATGTCCTACCTTGCTGGTCATCCCCACCATTGACAATAATGAAAACACAAGATCATAACAAAATAATATTTTAAACATACATAACATACCAGGTCATTAAAAATAGACAAGGGAGTATTTTACATTGAGACACTAGGGAGCATCATTACTTTGAAATGTCACTTTCCTCTTTAATTAGTAAGCTCTAATGATAAGTATATGTCATTCTTATCTAATGAAAGTCTTGAATGCATATGAAATCTGGGTCACAGCCCTCTCTGGGAGGTACACGGATGTACAAAGAACAAACAGAATGCATGTGTTGATGTCAACTAGCTTACTTATCTTTATTAATATAAATGCTGAAGTTTTAACTTTTGAAATCTGAGAATAAATTTGTTCAACACACTGAGCACTCTCGGCATAGCAATTTGATCTCCTTTTACTTTTCTCAAGACAGCCTAAGCTATTGTAGGGACACGCTGAAGTTCCCAGTTATCGTTTTCAAGCCAGCTCTGAGGTATCACTCAGAACAGGACCACCAGCTCAGAGGCATATTTTTAATAAAGACAACAATAGGTCTGCTTGCTCACAGGGAAATTTATAAGGCTGTCTTTGCTTCCTTCCACCTATTGTGGGGTTTTATCCAAGTAGAATGTACTCACTCTTCGGAGCTTCAAAGACCCTGATAATGGACTTCTCCTTTTCAAAAAGAAGTCTTAGTTGTCTGGCTCCTTTCATTCAACAGTCAGAATATAAAAGAACCAGCGTGATACAGACAAATACCTCTGAGCTGCTTGTTGTGGCAATATCAGATAAAGAAATTCTGCAGCCTAGAGAGATACTTGACACGTTCATCTGAATGTCAATACCAAGCACTCTCTCCCAGCTACTCCACCAAAGCAGTGAGAATGTATCATAAAAACAGAACACAAGCCATCACTTGGATGTGGCTTCCAGTTCCTTTTTACAGTTCCTGGCAAAAAAAAAAAAAAAAAAAAAAAAAAAAGAAGGAAGGAAAGGAGGGAGGGAGGGAGGGAGGCAGGAGGGAAGGACTGCTGTTCTCTGCTTTGTGTCCCACAGATTCAGTCAAAAATAGAAGTCATTTATAGCTTCATCAGTTGACTGACCCAGAGCAGAAGCCAGATGATTGTAATGGCAATGTCAGTTCTCAAAAGCAATCAAGCAAGTTACCAAGCTCTAAACCAGCTCCCAGCCATAGAGCTTGTTTGGCTACCCAGGGCTTCATTCTTGGCCAATCTGCATCACCATGAGGACTCTAGTTCAACCCGTCCCCATAGTGGGCTCTCATTTACTACTCAGGTTTCACGCAGATCAGCTCATTCACACACCCAATGACCAATCCGCCTCTAGAGCCAGGCTCTCTCAGTAGCTTCACAATTGCAAAGCAATTTCTCAGAGGAAGTCAAAGCTTCACTCATTTATCATGGAAATGGCTCATAGAGATATTATCTTAAAGTGCTTTCTCTTAAAAAAAAAAACTTTTTTTTTGAACTGAGAATTACATGCTGTGCTGAAATAGAATGGTGGTAGGTTCTGGTTATATCTTTTCTCCCATTTTTGGTTTCACTCTTAAGTACAGAAATACCAGATTGCTCTCTCCATTTACTCCCTTTTCTCCCTGATACTTCAAGTTTAGTCTGGTCAATCAAAAGCAGCTTTAATATTAAATCTCCATCTTTTATCCTCCCCCCCGAATATCTAAGAACAATGTGAGTATGCATCATTTCATGCTATGGATGTGCACCTGAGAACTGCATGCAAAATGAGTCAAGGCAATGGTGTGTTTGAACGTGACTCTAATCACTGACATGGGAAAAAGATACCCAGGTTCCAACCCTGCTGTGATCACCTTTCCTCCTCTTTGAAATGAGTGGGCTGGAGACTCTCCAGCTTATCTCTGAAATTCTGGGGTTCTGTGTTAATACCTCATGATGTAGCAATATGAAAAGTCACGCAAACACTGAAAATGATCGTTAGAAAAATGACATTTAAAACAGAAAAATAATATTTATAACATTTACATTTCTTTGAAACAAAAAATTATTTGACAAATTTTCTGTCAACTTTTTTTCATTAGGACTTTCTCAAAATAAAACATGCTATATCAAAAGGGGTGATCCAAATACGTCGGAGTAACAGTTACCATTTAAAATTAGGCTGTTAAAAGAATAATACATATTTTAAATAATAAAATTAGGCAGTTAGCCTTTAAAGGCCATATTTTAGGGTGAAAAAATATATCTCTGAGGTAGAACAACAACAACAAAAGGCAAATATTAACTCCGTAAAACCATTAAAAACATTTTTTTCACTATCTTACCGAAGATTGATAATATATACTTTATAGTGTATTTTAGAATTTCATTTCTTTACCAAACCCAGGGAATTTTTTAACTTTAGTAAATTTCATATTTGATTCTCAATTGCACTGACTGTGCCCTTCACTTCCTACAAAATGACAAAAGTAATGATAGCCTAACCAATCATGAAGATACAGGTTTGAGGGAAAAGATCCCAACTGTTTTTTCAATTATGATAAATCATGATTTCAACAATTCATTTTATATAAAAGAAATACTTTACAGATAGAAATCATTCAACCAATTAACAAGGAAAAATAAGATAAAAATATGCTAAGTGACATAATCCTTGTGAAGAATTATTAAGCAGGACAAATAAATCATGAGTCGAATTATGTACAGGTTTCTAATGTTTATCAAAAATGTGTGCATGTTTATATGTATAATGTATTGGTACAGTACACGTGGCATATAATATATACACAGGGCATGCTTATTATGTATGTGCCATGAGTACTGACTGTCTTTGACAGATAAACTCTTACACAATCAGGAGACCACTGGTCATTTGGCATATCTAAACAGTTATGGTACTGTACAAAAAAGATTTTGACCAGTCTTGGTCCTGTCGTTATTTAGCCTGCAGACGTGGCAAGAAAACTATTACTAAAAAGAATTTTCTGCAGATCCAGTTTTGGAGTTTTTTTCAATGAGAAACTACATTCTTTTCTCTTTAAGTAATACAGTATCATTAGTCTAGGCAATTACTGTCAGGTTAACATAATAAATGAATTATCTTTTCTATTCTATTGCCAATGTGCTTTTAAAGACAGCTTTATTGATATATATTTCACATCCCATAATATTCACCCATTTAAATTATACAATTCATTAGTTTCCAGTATTACGGGAAAAACCCGAATGAACTTTTTGGCCAACCCAATATATTCAGAGTTGTATAACCATCACCACAATCAATTTTACAACGTTTCAACATCCCAAAAAGAAACCCTGGACCATTTAGCAGCCACTCACCATTTCCTCCTAACCCATCCAGCCCCTAGCAACCACTAACCTACTTTCTGTCAATGGATTTGCCTATTCTGGACTTTTCACATAAATGAAACCATACAGTACATGGCCCTCTGTGACTGGCTTCTTTCACTTAGCATAATGTTTTCAAGGTTCATTCATGATGTAGCATGTATCAGTACTTCATTCCTTTCTAAAATTGAATAATATTCTATTGATACAACATTTGTCTATCCATTCATTGTAGATGGATATTTGGGTTGCTTCTACTTTTGGGCTATTATGAGTAATGCTGCTATGAACGTTCAAGTACAAGGTTTTGTGTAGTTATATGTTTTCAATTCTCTTGGGTATATACCTAGGATTAGAATATACCTAGGATTAGAATTTCTGGGTTGTGTGATAACTCGATGTTTAACATTTTGCAGAACTGGCAAGCAGTCTTCAAAGTGGCTGAATCATTTTACAGTCCTACCAGAAATATATGAAGGTTCCAATTTCTCCATATCTTCACCAACACTTGTCATTGTCATTTTTATTTTAGTCACTCCAGTGCACATACAGTGGTCTCTCATTGTGGTTTTGACTTGGTTTGATTTGATTTCCCTAACAATGAATGACGTTGAGGATTTTTTCTAGTGCTTATTAACCATTTGTACATCTTTAGAAAAATGCCTACAAATCCTTTGCCCATTATTCACTTGAATTATAGGGTTGGCTAAAAAGTTCATTCCGTAAGATGTTACAGAAAAACCCAAATGAACTTTTAGGCCAACCCAATATATGTCTCTTTATTGTTAAATTGTAAGAGTTCTTTATATACTCACACAAAGCCCCTATCAGATATATAATTTTCTCACATTTGTGGGTCATCTTTTCACTTTCTTGATGGTGTCATTTGACACACAAAAGTTTTTAATTTTGATGAAGTCAAATTATCTATTTTGTATTTTATCATCTGTGCTTTTCCTGTTGTAACTAAGGAACCTAACCCAATATCACAAAGATTAACTCCTCTTTTATCCTAGGAGTTGTATAGTGTTAGCTCTTACATTTAGGTGTGTGGTCCATTTTGAGCTAACTGTTGTGTATGGTGTGAGGTAGAGGCCTAAATTTATTCTTATGCATGTGGATGTCCAGCTGTTCCAGTAACATTTGTTGAAAAGGCTTATGTTTCCCCCATTGAATTGCCTTTGCACTCAAAAAACAACTGACCATAAATATGAGGGCTTATTTCTGGACTCACAAATCTTGTTAGTATCTTACAGTCTTGATTACTATAGCTTTGTAGTAAGTTTTGAAATCAGGTAGTATGAGTCCTCCAACTTTATTCTTCTTTTTCAAGATTGTTCTAGCTATTCTGGGTCCCTTGCAGTTCCATAAGAATTTTAGGATCAGCTTGTCCATTTCTGGGGGAAAAAAAAACAGCTGGAGTTTTGCATTTAACACGTAGACCCATTTGGGGTAGTACTGGAATCCTAACAGTGTAAAGTTTTCAGATCTATAAACATAGGATTCTTTTTATTTATTCATTCTTTAATATTTTTCAACAATATTTTATAGTCTTCAGTGCATATATCTTATGCTTCTTTCATTAAGTTTATTCCTATGCATTTTATTTCCTCTTTTTTTGCTGCTATTATAAATGGGGTTGTTTTCTTAATCTCATGTTCATTGCTAGTGTACAGAAAAAAACTGATGTTTGTATATTGATCTTGTATCTTGTCACATTGCTAAACTCGTTTATTAGTTCTAATAGTTTTTAGTGGATTTGCCAATGCACTTTTAACTTAAAACTTTTAAATTATTTTGACCCAAACCATACTTCTAAACATCAGTGTATGCTACTATTATACAACAATAATCCTCAATATTTAGCAATTAAATCTTCCCTGCTTCCTGCTCTCATGCAGCCCTTTCAATTAACCCCTCAGGCTGATGCCCACTCTCCACAGGAAAGTGGAAAGAACGACATAAATAAGGAAAATCACTTCTTCTTAAATTCTTTCTGTTTCTAGTGGTTAGTAAAATCATTCAGAGTAGTAAAATTAAACATATGCTAAGCTACTGAAACTCTTCTTCCTAGCATTACCTTGCTAAAATGAAGTCAAGCAAAACGTAACCAAAAGTGGATTTTGACATTTCATATTTTGTTGAATACTGTTAGAGTGCTGGCAATCACTCTCTCTTACATACAAATTAACAGCCTACCATCTGTCAAGTGTTGGGATAATCACAGGGTTTAGTGCACAATATGGTTATTAGAATATGACCTGACAAAAAGGAAAAGAACACAACCTAATTTGGACTATAAAATCTATGATCTCACTTGCAAAAGACAGTTTGACAAGCTACTATTCTGCATTTTGGCTTTTACAGTAAAAGCACTTTTATGCATATGTAATTCTATTAGTTATACAGGCAACAGCCTGTGGAAGATTGCTTTAAACTATAAAATCTGCTTGGTCATAGAGTATTTTTTAACTAATTCTTAGACAAATATTTGCACCACGAATAAGTGGGAATGTAAAGATTTGAGCCTTCACATTTCCAAGTGAAGCACCAATCATTACCCAATAATGTCTTCGAGATATTGCTGCCAGCAATTCCACAGGATTCTTCAGGGTATATGCAAAGAAAGGGTTGTAGGAACTTATTAAAACTCTTCACGTGGACATACATCAAAGTCGAAAAGTTGACAGTTTTGAAAAGTGTAATATATGAAACACTTTGGCACGGAATTTACTTCATCCCCAATAGTGACATCTGCTAATGAGCATCATTAATATTGCCTACTTTTATTTATCCTAATGCCTCGTGGGGGCTATCTTTATGTACATTCCTCTGTAGCACCTTTTGTTTTCACCCAGGGGAAGAAAAACCCATACTGACAGCTGCCTCTAATAAAGATGATTCCAACAAAATCCTCCTCTTCTGGTTACAGACATAACGTAGAGTACCAAGTTCTTTTTATTGTTGTTTTCTGCCTCTTGAAACAGGGTTGAAATGTGTGGTGCTCCTGAAGGTTATTTAAGGGTACAACCATTGTGTCTAAACACATGCTTAAGAGAGAAATGCATTAATTAAGTCTTAAGGCAAAACTTTCTGTGGAGGTGACAAAACAAAACAGATTCTTTTAATATTAGCAATTATACTACCTGGGGAGCTTAAGTGAGATAATAACTATATAATATATTGAACAATTCACACTGCAAATTATGTTGCTTTCTTTTAGACTACACATCTTTCCCATTATTTTAACACTTGTTTCCTTTCGTGGTAGGAAAAAATGATGTATTTTTCTGTCACGTTGGCTCAATATAAGGTGAGTCAGAGTGCCAAGGCTCTTCCGCAAATGATCTTGGGATCCAATTTTAATACGCTGCAATATGAATTTTAAAAACTGTGTGATGAATTGTCAGTCTGCAAAATACCCCCAAATTTTCCAGTACTAAAACTTTCATGACTATTCCCTGAAGATAAGAAAAAAACCTGACCAAGATTTGTAGAAGACCTTTAAATGTATTTGAAAAAACACAAAACACTATTTACATCCATAGGTTTAGAATGATTTGTCTGCGGCAGCAACCCTGCTTTACAACATGAGAGCACAGAACAGAAAAAAAATAAGGAAAAATATAGGGAGAATCATGGAACTTATCATTCATTTACAGATAAGTCAGTCCTTTTTTTTCCCTTTGGGAAAAAAAGTATAAACAAATCCCAAGTTCTTCTAGCTATATTTACCTTTATAACTTGGCTATTATTTTCATGATTTTTTTAAAATATGAAGGCTATCTGTCATGGATGAAACTTCACAAATGAACAAAGAAATTTCCTCCAAAATCCTTTTCCCTCAGAAAGAATTATTCCCAGATTCAGAAGTCCAGTTAAATACAAACATTAAATATGTCAAAAGGAGACAGAGAAAGGGAGATAAAGAGGGACAGAGGGGAGAAAAGAAAAAAAAAAAATCCATGCCCAAACAAAAGACTGGAAGGAAATTAACCAAATCATTTTTGTGGTGAGGCTACAGATGATTTCGTTTCTTTCAATTTTTATTTTTTTCTAAACAATCAGATATCACTTTTCAATGAAAAAGAAACTCTGTATATATCTTTTCTCCTCTATGCTTTATTTAAGAATAATTTACATACAGTAGAATACATAAATCTTAAGTGTAGAGCTCCATGACATCTTCATGATCCTCTACCCAAAACAAGACATAAATGTATTTCCAGAGAATTCTCTTGTGACCCCTTCCAGGTAATAGCATCCCCAACCCTCCATTTTCCTGACTTCCATTAACATTGATTCTTATTACTGGTTCTTGAATTTATATAAATGGAATAATACAGTGTGTATTCTTTTGTTTGTGGTTTCTTTTGTCAACATATGTTTTTGAGAAGCATCCATATTGTACATATCAGTGTTCCTTTTTTTCGTCTGAGTAGTATGCCACTGTACAACTATAGCACAATTTGTTAACTCATTTATCCATTGTTGGTCATTTGGATTTTCTCATGTTTTTGGCTATTATGAATAAAGCTGCTATGAACATCCTTGTTCATTTTTTGTTGGCAAATGCACTAATTTCTCTTGGATTAGATCTTATGAGGGTTATATATGACATACAATTTTTAAAAGTATGGTCTAGTATTTTCTTTTATGGCCATTGTATTTAAAGCTAAAAGAAAATATCTAAAAATCTGATCTTAATGGTTTCAACCCAAGCAAAACGTGATACACAAAATTCAAAGCATAAATTTGTAAAATTTTAGGCTTCCAGATGCAGAGTTCAAACCAAGCTAAAGGAATTATAAACCTCGTTCGGACCCCAGAAAACTGCTACTGCTCCTTCTCCTAGATCTTCACCACCTCCAACAGTAAAACTTCCAAAGGCATGAAATTTGCCATAGGAACATGATTCAAACCATTAGTTTCATTGACTAAAACTTCCCTTTAGCTGAAAGCATAGTAGGAAAAGAAAAATAAGTCATAAAGTTAAAAGTAAGCCAATCAAGTAATTAAGAGGTAATATTTCGAGGCTGAAAGGTCATCATCAGTCAGAGAAAAAATTCAGGGAAGTGAGAAACCACTGAAATAGGACCGTGGATGGCAGAATCATAGATGGCATTTCCATGGCATCTACCCCATACCAGGAAAAAGAAGAAAGGTTTTCTTTGGGGACAATGACAAGTACAATCTTGTGATCATGTTGCTAAGGATCATGTGTAAGGTGGCTATAAATAATTTATCATCCAACGGAAACACTTTTGAGACTGAAAGGAGGTGCTAAAAATAAATACAATTATTTAATTTTTAAAATATTCACTTGTTGACTTTCAAATTGGTTTTATTATACTGGCAGACATTTAAATAATAGCCCTATTTGAAAATGGTTTCCAAAAAATATTTTTATTTAAATATTAAAATAATATTATTAAAGTGTGTGTGTGTGTGTGTGTGTGTGTACATATGTGTGTATTACGGAGGAGGAAAAATTATTCTCTACACTCTTTGGGTATCTGGCTGGGCCTAAGAATTAAACTGACATAAGACAGATTAACAGAATAAAATACAAATTTCAATAAAATGTAAACTTTAGTGAATTTTTACATGTACATGGGAGTCTTTACAAAAGAACAAAGACCCGAAGACATGGCCAGGGCAGGAAGCTTTTACACCTTTGACAAAGAAACAATAAATCTGTGAAGAACTGATAAGACAAAGGGGTTTATTTAGGCTATGGGTGGTAAATGGTGAAGAGGTAACTAGGGAGATATGGGTTAGTTTAACGAGGTTTGTTTATACAGCCTTCATGGCCTTAAATACTCTGCATCTAATGATAAGGATGTCTTCTGTCCTAGTGCAGGGAGGATACCTTTCACATGGGAGACTGATCTCCTGCTTTCAGGAGGACAAAGGAGGGTCAGAGTATCCTTGCACTGGCTGTTTCCTAAATACCTTTAATTCAAAACAATATGACGAAGTATTAATAGCATGTTTTGGGGTGACATATCCTGAACCCCTTCTATCTATATATCAAGGACAAATGCTAATGTGGACAAGATGTAGACAACGGATATAAACTGGGACTATCCTAAGCAAACTCAGACCCTAGTCCTAGCAAACTGGGTACTCTAGTCAAGTGTCACCTCTCTCTCCAATGGACTTAACAAGGTGCTGCCTCTGTCCTTTTGATCATTCAGTAAATAATTTCTGAAAATCTTCGATATGTTGTGCATTGTCCAGACATGGGGGATACAATGGTAAATGAGTTCAACCATCCCCAAACCCACGGAACCTTCAATCTGTCAGAGGAGCAAGCCAAGGAACAAGATGCTACAAGTGTGCTAAATGTGAAGGAAAACGAAGAGCCCTCTGAAAGTCTTTTACATACTAGTTCTCAGGGGGCTAACAGTGTCCCCTGAGGTGACTTCTTGGAATTGTGAGGGGCTGTCTCACTGACGCAGAACATAACTAGTATTTTCTGAAGGGCTCCAGGGACGCTAGATGTTCTGCAATGTGCAGGACAGGCCCACACGGAGCGAGGTGGTCCCGTGTCCCTCATGACTTTCAAATGTCCCACCAGACATTCACACAGATTGAAAAAAAAAATTATGATTACCTCTTTTATATATCAACCCAGTGTATATTTTGCAAATTTAATTTTCACTGAATTTTTCAAGAATGAAACTAGCACATACACCGAAGAAAAGACTGTACTTCATTCTGTTCAACCAACTGTTCACTATTTCAGAAAATCACATCACTGACTTCAATGGGACTTGTGATACTCAGTCTACCAATATAAAACACAACTACATTAGTCTGCATTCCTATCTGTCACATGTAAATATATAAGAGAGAAATAAGTTGGGCAGGAAATATTATTAAATTGGCCGTGACACATGACACTCAGGGATATCACTGAATTGCAATCATGGAGAGTGTCTTTAAATATTTCATTTTATTGCTGTAATATATGCCTTTTAAAAGTTCTGCAGCATGATAAGAAATGTATATTGTAAAAATTACTGATTAAAATTACTTACTTATTTTGGATTTTCCCCTTATTTCTCACACTTACACTGAAACTGTCCCTAGAGGTCTCCCACATCACTTCTTTATGACTTTTTTTTTTTTTTTTTTTTGCGTTACGCGGGCCTCTCACTGTTGTGGCCTCTCCCCTTGCGGAGCGCAGGCTCCGGACGCACAGGCTCAGCGGCCATGGCTCACGGGCCCAGCTGCTCCGTGGCATGTGGGATCCTCCCGGACCGGGGCACGAACCCGTGTCCCCTGCATCGGCAGGCGGACTCTCAACCACTGCGCCACCAGGGAAGCCCTTCTTTATGACTTTTTATATTACTCTTTCTTTTTCCAATCCATTCCCTATTCCCTGTTGCCTACTGAAGGGCTTTTTAAGAACTAGAAACCAAATATATGCCTAAACCTGAGGGAGGATTTCAAGATTAGAGGTATTTTCCTTGTGATTCTTCAATACAATTCAGTCCCTTAACTTACCTAACATAGGGAATTATTTTGCAACTATCTAAGTCCAACTCATTTCCAGGAATGGCACACTTGCTTATGTTTTCTACCTCCAAACTGTGTAATTTATCTTAACATGTTAGCCCTATTTCAACTAAGATTATCAACTAAGATTATTTCCCTCTTTTTCTCATCATGTATGTTATTATTTATCCCAAGACTAGTTTTTATTCTAGTGTCCCCCATACCTCTCCTCTTTCAATTCTGTACTCCTTCCACAGGATGGTTTCTGATCTTCTCTTAAAACTAATTTATTAAGACCAAGAAGATATCAGCACTGGACTAATTCATTGCATCTGCAAGTATAGTTGTTTCTGGCAATAACACTGAAATACTTAGTTTATTGTAAGTCACTTCCCTTTTCTTTTTCCTTTCCATTACTAGTTAAACCATTGAACCATTGTTTAAAGTACATGGAAGGTAGGTAATGTTACCTATGAACTTCATTTTATGATAATAAAGAGGACATAAAATATTTCTTATAAAAAGAAAGAAGTCTATCTGATGGGATTAAACAGTTGAATCAAATTTTGAGCACTGGTTATTTCAGCTGAAGTTTAGAGGAAGGGTAAGAGTTAGCTAAGTGAAGAAGGAGGGATTAGGGAATGGGAAGAGAGGCCAAACCCTCTAAACAGAATCTCCTTTTGGGAAAAAAAACACTGAGAAAACAGAGAGCAGAGAACTTGAGCTGGAGAAATGGTTGCTAAAAGGTGGTGAGTAAACCACTGAAGGCACAGAGATAGTTTTTGTTGATAAAAAAGCTAACTTAAATTTTAATAGGTTCAAGTGTAAAAAGGCTGTTTAATTTTAATAGGTTCAAGTGTTTTGAAATACATTTTAGAAGAATACAAGTTTCCAGTTAGGGTGATAAAACAAAGTTTCCTTTCAAAATAAAATTTAAGTTTAAGCAAAAGTAAGAAAAGTTTTTCTTTTAGTAAGTATTAGTACAGGTAGGACAAAAACACGGTAAATATATAGCTTCTGAATGACTGAATTTAGGGATGCTCTGAGCATAGAGGTCAAGGGAAGGGAGAGGATTTGAGACCAAGGGAAGGGAGAGGATTTGAGACAAGATAGACAAAGGAAGCAGCAAAGTCCTGCAGGCCAAAGTAATGTTTCAGGTCTTTATCTGAGAAGCAATGGAAGGCCATTAAAGGACTTTAAACAGAGGAATGACAAGATCACATTTGTGCTTTTACAAGATCAGTATGGCATCAATGAGGGAAACAGATTGAAAGTAGATCAGACGGCTGTTGGTAGCCCCCCTAGGCAGCTGTTGGAATTGTCTAAATAAGAGACAGTGGTGACCCAAACCAGGTGAAAGCAGCAGAGATGAAGAGGAATTTGAGAGATAACATAAATCCTGGAATCTAAAACGCCATAAATTGAAAGATCATTGGCTTAATGAGAGCTTTTCAGACAACATGAAGACATATGACACTAAATGAGCATATCAATTGGAAGATATCATCATTTCAGAAACAATAAAATATGGGAAATCTATGCTTCTTAGAATGGAGGAAATACAATTTTTAGAGATTAGAAAATTGGATGTGGAGACAAATCAGATGACTGACGATAGTGAACCAACCCGTTGGAAAAAGTTCAAATTGTCAGGTTTCTCTGTCCTCAGAATTGCAAACATCTAGTGACTTGGTTTTACTTGCTTGTTACCTTTAATTGATATGACAGATAATATTGGTGATATAGATGGAGTCTAAAATTGAGAAGGTCACTGAAGAAAATAAGAACGAAAATCCCTTCTCAACTAAAGATACACTTGAGTAAGGAATACTGGCCTGCTGGCTTTCTAACATCAAAGGCCTAAAACTTGTTACTTGAAGTTTGCTTCCAGGAAACAATGTTCACAGCACTCTGAAAGCAAGGCCTGGTTGTTGCTATTATTAATACGATGATTTATAGCCAATGCCCATGAGCTAGGCCTCGAGGTTTGTTTACAATTTACAGTAAGAGGAGCACAGCCTTAAATTATTGTTAGCAACCCTTGAAGTAAAAAAAAAGAGAAGAATTATGTAAATACATACATATCATCTTTTAAGTTTAGTGCTTAGGATCCAAGGGGGTGGAGGGAGAAACATTCTGAGACTATATACATCTCCTCTGTTCAAAGTTTAGCTTCTCAAAACGAATGTATTCTTTGACTCTGCTCCCATCATTAGGAAATTTCAATTACTCTGCCCATCATCTTAAAAACCCCAAATTGGCTGGATTTAAAAATGAAATATAGTGCATTTTCATGGGGGCGGGTGGGGGGACTGGGGATAGCGAGGCTCACATGCGGCAGATCCATCTAGTCAGGCACGCCTGATTATTCATGAAAGCCATTTTTCACTGGGGCCAAGGAAACCTCCCAGAATGATAGGACCGTTTACACTAAATGAACCAAACATATTACTGGAGTAACAATTGACATTAAGAAGTATATTAGAGCTGCCAGGGACAGTATAAGGGAGAATCCCTGGATGACAGATGACATGATGATGTAGAAAGAAGAAACTTCACAATCAGAAGGTGGGGGGGAAACCCCTCATTCAACAATTTTAAAAATATATAAAGAGGAAATCATATGTAAAGTAAAGTTTGAAAAGCAGAAAAATTTTGTTATTTTTTTTTCTTCTGCCTGCAGTAGCCTTCTGGTGTTAGTGCTGCAATGCATTTGCTTCCCCATAATATTCTCAACACTAACAAGATCAGAGGACATGATTTATTCCACCCCCTCTCCTGCTACTTCTGAACTGGCAGCGGGTGTCCTTGGGGACACGGGATTTCTGAATTGCTTACAGCCATCTGATATTGGAGCTCTGCAGCCTTCCCTAGAATGAGCCAGAAAAATCAAAACAATTACATTAATGCTGGGAATCAAAGTTTATTGACGCTCCCTTGAGATGGAAAACTAAAAAGCTGGTTACAAAAGTTGCCAGCTTATTTAATGATACCACTGCCTCCTCCCCCCGACTCCTCAAAACAGCTTTTGAGAGCATTTTCAAATAAAGCCACCTCTGATGTGCTCCAATTCAATAGCTTATCTATTCCCTTTCAAATAAAAGCTAGCACCCATCATCCCTCCTTCCACATCCAGATCTCCTCAAAGGGAAGACCCAACAGGCCCTCTTCCCCAGCCAAGCCACTGCCAAAGGCAATTGTCCAGGGCAATCTCCCTGTCACCATTTCTGCTCCCCTCAGGAAGGTTCTGCCTCATTGAATATTCTTCTAAGCCAATGAGAGAATCTCATGCCCCCCCCAAAGTAGCAATCTTCATCTATTACAGCATTCCCTGCTGCTAGTGAAACTTGCAGCAGCTGGTTTCCCTCACTTGCCAACAATTCTTTGCAACACCCAAGTGACGGGGGACTCTTAAGCACACCCATTTCATAGATGAGCCCACAGACCCAAAGACTGGGTGTCCAGTTGATATTTATACACTTCACAGGATGTAGCTAAGGCCCTGACAAATAATAGGCTTGAAATAAAATTCAATTCTTGAACTGACAGGATGAAACTGAAATAGGTACTCAATTGTTTTGAATTAAACTGAACCAAACTGAACTGAACTAAGCAAAATCTAGCCCCCTTTATGCTGGGTCAACAATTACCTTTCTTTTTTTTATCTCCATGGTTGGGTTTTGGGGTTTTTTTACTTTTTATTATGGAAATTCTCAAACAGAGGGAGAGATAAGTATAATGAACCTCCAAGCACCCATCGACCCACCGCCAACAAGGATCAAGATTTTCCCATATTTAATTTATCCCCTCCTTTTCTTTCTTTGCTGAAATGTTTTAAAGCAAGGCAAAGACATCAGGTCATTTCACCCCTAATTTCTTCTGTCATTATGCTGCTCAAAAAGAAGTTATTAACGCAGCAGGCCTGAGGCTGCTATCCCTCGAAAGGCCTGCTCTCGAAGTTGACTCTTGACTGTCATCTGGGAACTTGGATTTCAGGAAGGTTACCAGCATTCCCAGAACTGATCAGAGTGGCTCATTTTGCCTAAACTGTACAAACAATATGCTTTTACAATATACCACCTTTCCTTTTGGAAGTCTGGAGTTTTGGCACATACTAGGCAGAGGGTGCCTACATGACCAGCCCCCAGTAACAACCTAGGGCGCTGAAGCTTCCCGTCAGATAACATCTCACATATGTTGTCACAATTAGCACCATCTCTGAGCGACTCCACTGGTAGACAGCACTCCAAACCTTGCGCCTGTTTCCTCTAGACTTCCCCCCATATACCTTTTCCCTTTGCCGATTTTGCTTTTCTTCCTTTTGCTGTAATAAATCATAACCATGAGTATGACTACATGCTGAGTCCTGTGAGTATTCCTAGCAAATCATTGAACCTGGGGGTGGTCTTGGGACCCCTGACCCATTTGCCTACCATTCAACTTAAGTTCACCTCTTCACAGAAACACTGCTGACCATGGAGAGATACCAAACTAAGGAGACCCCTGTTGCCCACTCTCATTGCACCCTGAACTTCTCCTTCACAGCATTTATCAAAACTGTTCCTAAATACTGTAAAAATTATTTATTTACAGTCTATCTCCCAACCCAAGTATCTAAGCTCCTTAAAAGCAAGAACCGTATCTGTTTGGTTCACCATGTATCCCTAGTGATGAGTATTGATGGTATGAATTTTTAAAAGATCCAAGAAAATACCAAACCTTCCCTCCAAGTACAGTTTAAGAGCCACAGTTTCTGTTTAAGAGGTACATTTTCTACGATGTCCCCTGCATTTTACTCATTCATTCACCAAATACTACATACTTACTGTGTAATCCTTACTATGTCCAATTCAGATTAATATCTACTTCATTACCATCATTTTCTAATTAGCAAGATCACCCCACTGCTTCATCTTCTAGGAGACAGATCTGCATGGGGGCTCCCCTCTTGGAACTGGTGACTAATACAGCTATTTGCAACACAGTGTAGGACCCTCTTTTTCACCTTAGAATCCTTTGGAGTTTCTAATTCAACTGTAGACTCTTGGGATGATCCTTATATGTCCAGTAAAGTTTGAGAACCACTGACCTGGGTTACTCTCTAAAACAGAAGGACAACTATAAGTAAGAAAACACACAGACGTGACTCTTCCGCTGAATTTTTTAAAAGATGAATGTACCACAGGCTAAAATGTGAAAGAAACTATGCTAAGCACATTCCACTATTGAAGTACCATATGACAACAAATAGAATAAATATATATTCCTTTAAAGAAAAGAAGTGAGCTGCTCATATGCTGTAAGGGAGATATTTATATATACACAGACTGTCTTGTGCATTTAATTTGTGTGCAGAAATGGGTCAAGTAGACTTTTTTCTTCATGGTAGATGAAAATAAAATGTGATGGGACACACTTGGATGGAAACTGGCAAGATTTTTTTTTAATTGTAAGTTTGAGTGTTCACATACTCTATCCCATCCAGCAAATTCACTCCTACGTATATATTAATACCCATGAGGAACTTTAGCACATATGTCAAAGTCCATCAGTGAAAGGCCACCAGGAACACAATGGTAGTCAAAGTTAAGTGTTTCAACTTACTATAGCAAAGGAGAAGGCGCCACAGAGGAACCTTGGGAACATCTCCATAATGGGGAGCTACAAGGACCTTCTAGGAGCTGGGGGAATCAAGGCAGCCTGCAGCTGGCCTAGAAGCAGCCATCACTCAGAGAAAGGCAGTGATAGAAGAGAGGGACATTTAGCCATTTTGTTTAATCATTTATAGGGTCACAGAATTGCTTTGTTATGTCTTGTTGTGAGAACTATTTATGTTCCAGTTGCCAGCAGGGCCATGTACCAGGAAATGTGTGTAAGAACTTTCATAGTGGTACCATTCATACCAGAAAAAAAGAGAAAGGAGAAGAAGCAAATCAAATAGCCACTGATACTAATATATATAAAACTTAAAATTAAACAAAAACACAAGGAATGAGGGACACAAGGTTAGTGGTTACCTCTTAGGAGGAGGAAGAGATGGGATAAAAAGGGCACACATTTGGATGTCAATTATTGGTAATATTTTGTTCTTAGGTTTATGACTATGCATTACAGTATGAAATCAATCAATCAATCCATCAGAATAAGATTAGTGCATGAACCAAGGATGACAGTGCAAAATGAACCAAGGACTATAATTAATCTGTCTTTATGACCAGAGATCCAAATTGTTTTAAAACCAAAGAAATCACAATAATCATCCTTACCCACCTTTCCTTCTCAGGTACACATTCTCCATTAGCATTTGCAGCCATGACACACTAGGTGCCAGTTGTGTTTATACAGCAGCTACAATAAACATGACTTTTTATTAAATGCAAATATCACCACAAAGCAGAATCAACTATTGACTTTGTGCAACCTCTCATCAACAGAACCATCAATATGTCGAGCAAGGCACAGGATTTATTATCTATGCACATCTTTCAGAAAGCTTCCTGAAACACAACTCACTTCCGTAATTGGTAACCAAATAAAACCACAGGCAGCCAGAAGAACACGACTCTTTTCAGGAAACTGTAAATTAAAGAGCAATGTCTAATTAACTGCATAGTGCTACACTCACACAGACATTTCATCTCTTGCTCTTTGATGAAGGTAATCCTTGCTACCTTCTTCATATTACAAATATGGTATCACCTCTGACATAAAGGCCAGGACACTTCACATGGTCCTCATACACTCACTCCTTTTACCTTTTCCGTATCATTAACTGCTTTAGAAATGTCTTTATCTTCAATGATATTTGATTTTGAGGACATTGTTACAAAATAGCGACACCAGGTCCAAGTTCACTATAGCAATAGCGTATATAAGAACCAAAAGAATGAATGCTTTTTAACAAATAAGAACACACAGTCAAATGATCCCTATTTTTAAAAAGCTCCATAACCTATGTCAGGGATGGGGTTGGAGAGTGAGGAATCACATTGCCAGACACCATAAAACAACGTAAAATTAAACTCTAGCAGTCCATTAGACGACCTACCAACTGTGATGCCTGGATGGCTAAAAGAAATAGACTAGGAAAAGTCTCATAGATATTGGAGATCAATCCAACATTGCTGCTAACTTTTTTAGACCTAAGTGTGATTGCCCAGCACTAACTATTACCCCTCAAGGGGAAAAACAAAACTACAGGTTCTTTTGACAAATATCTGATTTTTCTCTGGTTTTGGTCCAGCCCCCAGCTGCAATTTATTTTTAAAATACTCAAAAAATAATTGTGTCTCTTGTGACCTGAGGTGATGCTCTTTGAGATAAACAAGGCTAACATTTTCTCTTTGGTCTTCACGAAGTTTTTGATCCACTGAGAAGGACACTAAGGAAGCAAGCATGCCTCATTGATGAAAACAGGTAGAATATGTTAGGCTTGTGTTTGATGAGATTTATACATACAGGGCAAATTATAAAAAGGTTCCCCTCCCTCCAGAGAAAAAGTCCCACCCCAAAGTATACAACTTGGCCAGTGGTGCACAAGCTGCATTTCAACCGCATCCACACCCCCAATGGGGTGCACAGAATATTCAACCATAAGGGTGGTCTAGATACATATGCCGTGTTTCTTCATTATTCACTTGGTGTTTTCACTTCTCTTTTCCCCTTAATGTAATCCCATCAGGTGAAGGGTTCCTGAGATAGAAGGAACATCCAAAGAGATCCACGAATGGATTCTAAGGGATTCATCAACCCCCTGAAATTGGGTGCAAAATGATATACCTGTATGCACATGCCAGCTTCTGTGAGGAGAGGTTCCCCAGAAATTTGATGCCACGTTAAAATGATTCTGTCTTCAGTTTGTAACATCAGGGAGTGAAAGAAGGAATAAGATCAAGAATCCACAACATCTACCATAACTGCTGCATATTTTCTTCCTAAACCACATTCAACAGTTTATTCCAATTACCAGGCTCTTCATTCCCATAAAGCAATGTTCAGACTTTAAATGTGCTAATGATTCACGTGGTGAACTTGAGAAAACTACACATTCCCAGTTCCCACCCCACCCCAGCCCTGAAATTCAGATTTCATCAGTCCTGGATAGAGCCTCCAATCTACATTTTTTCAAGTGCCTCATGTGATTCTGAGGCCCATGGCTGAAGAACCAAGCTTTGAGAAATGTGTCGTGACCCACCATCAGGTGGAAATCGCACACATGGATTCATCTACTCAAGGGAAAAAAGAATGATATCTATTTCTTTGTAAAGATAGGACTGGTGAGCCACAAGGAAATTAGGAAGCCCAATTTTTTTCAGTGATCACTGTTGCTTGACAGTTCTTGTAGCATGTTAAGATGGCTAATACTGAAGACTCTTATTACCTTTTCCTATGCAGTAAAACATATGAATGTACAGTGGAAGAAATAAGTATATTCTAAAACAAAACAGGAAAGAAAAATAACGATAGTCATGTCCACTCATGATCTGTGTAGACTGACTACTATGGGGAACAATGACTCGCCTTTTTCAAAGTTACATTGTGGCTTTAAATTGGGTTAACTCAATGTGTATAGCCATGAAACAAGTGGCTATAGAGATGTAAAGGATGGGACACTTTTCTACATTTCTCTTTTACCTTTTATTTTCCCTATGGTCTTTAATGCTTTTTCTCTTTGGAATGGATGAAGTTATAAAGTTTGCCTTACATAAAAGCTTTGCCTGAAAGATTGGTAATCGCACACTTCGCTACTGAACTGTCCAGTGTATTCAATCTAAAAAAGGCCCTTCTCCTTTGTTCATCCAGGATTATCTCTTTTGCAGAGTATAACAGAAATATCTGGATATAAAACTGAGAAATTGTTCATAAATATTATGGAAGGCTTTTTGAGCTATTTACTATTAGAGGCCTGTTTTAGCAAACAGTAAGACCCCTTTTTCTGGGTTGGGGATTTTTTTACTTTTTTCTTTCAACTAAATCACCCACAGTTCAAAAAAAAAAAAAAAAGATACACATTTCACAGCACTTTCACCCATGATTACAGGCAGAAGGAAACAAATTGCTATTTTTAAGAGACAGTTTTAATATCTTTTACTACATTTGAAGGAAAAAATATATATATATGTATAATATATCAGCAGCATTATCTCCTGTAGGTAACTTATCTTGCCATTTCTTTATTTAAAGTCTTTGTGCTGAACCAGCCAATGAAATGCATTATTCCACTGGTAGGAGTTTTCTAGCAAAATAAAACTAGAAACAGCATGTATTACTGAGAAGTCAGACACATTAACACTAATTCAAAAAAAAAAAAAGACTCTAGCTAGAGGTTAAGAACACAACTCAATCAAAACCAGTGACATTTTTTATCAAACATTTGTGAAATTGCAGTTTTGAACTCTGACCTGCTACAAATTAAATTAAAAGGTGCTGTTCTAATTCTGTCTCCTGGTACAATGCTGCACTGATATAGAAAACGGGGAGCCTACACTGAACACACACAGTTTACAATGGAAAAAGGAGGATGATGCTTTCATTCTCAGTAAGGAAGTTTCTAACACATGGCTCCTGAGTGGGGTTGCCAATTAAAGAACTGTAGTAGCTGTCAATGCTGGTTTAACATTTCAACAAAGCAAATCAGCAATTTAAACTCACCAGCATCGGCCATCCTGTTAATTGACTAAATGATTATCCCTCTCCTAGTTAAGAGTCCACCTGACACACTTGAAATTCTTCTTCTTTGTTGGGAACCATCTGGAGGCTGTGCCAGACCTCAACTTGGCAAAACTACTTTGGTTTTCAGGTTCACTGGAAAGGTGTCTCCCTTTGTTCTCAGAGGGGCTCCTGAATGAAAGCCAAGTTCTACTCTCACATTCTGATTGCCTTCTCTCAAAGAGTTTTTTTCTTGCTTTCTCCTATAAGAAGGAAGAAACTGGTCATAGCACATTCGTTAGACCTGTGTGTAAATGGATTTAGCAAGGTGTGACAAGCTGGACACGCATCATAATCTGTCATAGTCAAGGTGGAGTATAAACGGTCTAGCAGTAAATTCTACCCCATACTTTTGGAGTGTCCAACATATGAGCCACAGGCCTGTTGAGATCAAATCCAACTAGCCCTAAACAACAAAAATATATTCATGACCGAAACACTTGCAAGAAAAACAAAAAAATGTGCTTCAATGGAAAACTATGCATTGTCTAGATTATAAAGGAGACCTCCTCCCAACTATCAGTTTATCAGATTGTGATTCTCGAGAGCTATTTTACAGCTCTGTAAATTATAGATAATTGACAGTAATGCAACATAATTCTTGTCTATAATTGTCTTGCAAATTCTGTCACGTCCACTGGAGGTTCAGGTGACGCCACCCCCACCCCTAGAAAGCACTTATGCCTCCATTTGTAACATTCACTTCAGTATTCCTGATCTATAAATGTGTTCTTCAGCTTCTTTTGGGACTGGTTATAATATCTGACTAGTTTTCTTACTCTGAATCAAATATAATCTTTAATAAATATTCATTTTATATCAATATGAGAGTCATGATCTCATTTTTTTTTTTTTTAGAATTATCCTTTAATTTCTGTATTGATCTTGGACTAGAGATATCCAGTTTAGAATCTTAAGCTGTATGACTATGCCATGCTCCTTCCTCTCTCAGCCTATGCACATGCCATTCCTCTGCCGGGAATGTTCCTCCCTCATCCCCACTCTAGCCTCTGTACCTAGTTAATTCCTCATCTTCCGATTTTGGCTCACTCATTATTCCCATAAACAAGCTTTCCCTGACCATCCCTCCTCTCCAGACAGGTTCAAACCTCCCTGTTACATGCTCTCATTGCATCATGTACCTCTTCTTGATAGCACTTAACACCATCGACCTTTATCTATATGATTTTTCTAATATCTGTTTTCCTCACTAGAATAAATGTTCCCTGATGGCAGGGACCATATCTGGTTTTGCACACCACTGTACTCACAGCTCCAGCCAGATGTCTGGCACACACAGGGCTTAAATATATGTAGATAATGTAAACAGAAAATTTTTGCATGCATCAATGAAGCAACAGATCCAGGGATCAGTGAATGGAGTGGGCTATGAAGACTCCTGTTACAAATCAGAATAGATCTAGACCAAAGTCAACCAAGGAGAAGGAAAAGGAGAGACTTTACTGAGATGTAACTGCCAATGATTTGGAAAACCATGGAGATAGTCCAATGGTACTCCTTCAGACTTTAGAAGGGACCTAGATCAAATTTAAACCTTTCTGATATTCCTCTTCCCTCCTCCAGAGAGTTCTAAAATCCAAGAAAACCTGGGAATTCCTAGGTATTTTGAACCAGAACAAAGGTAAAGAATAAAAAGGAACTAGCTCGAGTCCTTTATGCAACAGAAGCAGCAGGGTATACAGGAATGGTTCTCAAAGTGTGGTCCCTATACTTCCAATATCTTTGGGAAATTCTCAGGCCTCACCTCAAACCTACTAAATCAGGAATCCTGGAGAAGGAGCCAAGCCCTACAAGTGAATATGATGCATGTCAAAGTTAGAAAACCACTGGCACAGAATAAAGATAAGTCCCAGAGTCACCCAGTCTCTTCTCTACATAGCTATGAGACCCTGGGCAAGTGACTTAAAGTCTCTAAGCCTGGGCTTACCTGGTGGCGCAGTGGTTAAGAGTCCGCCTGCCAACACAGGGGACACGGGTTCGAGCCCTGGCCCAGGTGGATCCCACATGCCATGGAGCAGCTAAGCCCGTGCGCCAGAACTACTGAGCCTGTGCTCTAGAGTCCGTGAGTCACGGCTGCTGGGCCCGCGTACCACAGCTGCTGAAGCCCGCGTGCCTGGGGCCCGTGCTCTGCCACAAGAGAAGCCAGGACAATGAGAAGTCCACACACTGCAGCGAAGAGTAGCCCCGGCTCACCACAACTAGAGAAAGCCTGTGCACAGCAACCAACACCCAACACAGCCAAAAATAAAAACAAATAAATAAATAAGTTTATTTAAAAGGAAAAAAAAAGTCTCTAAGCCTGAGTGTACTCAACAGGATAATAATAATGGAACCCGGGACTTCCCTGGTGGCACAGTGGTAAAGAATCTGCCTTATAATGCAGGGGATGTGGCTTCCATCCCTGGTCAGGGAGCTAAGATCCCACATGCCACGGGGCAACTAAACCTGTGCGCCACTACTACTGAGCTCGCGCACCTCAACTAGAGCGCATGTGCCACAAACTACAGAGCCCACATGTCTTGGAGCCTGTGTGCCACAACTAGAGAGAGAAAATCCACACACGGCAACAAAAGATCCCGCATGCCTCAACGAAGATACCGCATGCAGCAACTAAGACCCAACGCAGCCAAAAATAAATAAAATAAATAAATAATAAATAACTCTAAAAAATATATGTAATAATAATAATGAAACAGATCTCACAGGATTGTCATGAGAATTTTTTAAAGTAATATTTATAAACTGCCTAGCAAAGTGACTGACAAAATATGAATACTAATTAAATAATAGCTGCTAGTGTATATTCTCATTAATTTCATCATCATCATGTCCAGATTCTTAAGGCCTAGAAACCCAGAGTAGGAAAAAAGCTGTGTAGTCCTTTGGCCTGGTACAATCAACAGAACTTACACTGGGATCTTAGAGATGGGGCAGGAAGGATTCAAAACTGGGCACTACCATTTTTTTGGTCAGTGGTATATGATAAAATATACAACTCAGATGGGTACAGTGCTTAAGAGGTCACACAGCCACAACAACACAGCACTATCTGATCTTCAGAAAAAACCTGAGAGCTGTTATTATGTTCAGACAAGTTAGTGGACTTGCCCAAGGTCACACACTGCTGGTCCTTCCAAGTTATCTGCAGATTTAGAACTTGAAACCAGGTATTTTGATTCCAAATTCAGTGCTTTTTTCCTCTACTCTTCACTGCCTACTCTTCTGTCTTTGCTTGTATCGCTTTCCCAAGGAAACAAACACTCACCAGACACACTGTAGAATAAAATAAGGCTGACATTCTTCAGAGAGTTTCTTGGACCCTGGCATATGGTACTTCCGATTGCCTTTACTTATAAACCCCACATTTAAAGGAGCAGTCCAATATATACACTACCAAATGTAAAATCGATAGCTAGTGGGAATCAGCCACATAGCACAGGGAGATCAGCTTGGTGCTTTGTGACCACCTAGAGGGGTGGGATAGGGAGGGTGGGAGGGAGATGCAAGAGGGAGGGAATATGGGGATATATGTATATGTATAGATGATTCACTTTGTTATAAAGCAGAAACTAACACAACATTGCAAAGCAATTATACTCCAATAAAGATATTTTTAAAAATTTAAAATTTTTTCAAAATTAAAAAATTAAAAAAAAACTGAATTCAAGGAAAAAAATTAAAAATAATAAAAAAATAAAGGAGCAGTCCACATTTTTAAACCCCTTAGCAGCAATAATTGGTCCCCTCTGCTGTATGTTTTATTTTTAATACAGACACTTATTTCATGCTGAACTCAAATCTGACACCAGCTTTTTAAGAGCTGAGTTTTTCAAATATACACTTGTATTACAGAAAGCTATGCAGCATCTTCTCTGCTCTTAAAATATGGTCACTTTCACAAATGCTATCTATTCATTCTGGCAGTGATTATTCATAAGGCACCTCCCTTTGCCTGGCACTGAGTGGGGAGGCACTGGGCACACAGAGATGAATTTTCAAGGTAGATGTGCTGCTTACCATCCCAAGAGAGTGGAGGAATCAGACAATAATCCAACAAGTAAAGGGTAAGAGCCCCAGACTGTGGTAAGTAACCAATGCGAAACAGCAACAGCCAAATGATAAAGGAGTGGTCACCTATATCCCTGTGAGGACTGGAGAAGTCCAGGAAAGCAACTCCAGACAGGGTGGCCAGAAAAAGCTTCTCATCAGAAAAAAACACACTAAAGCATATCTTGACACAAAAAGCCTAATATGGAAATTCAATACATGGAAATATGAGCTGAGAGAATGGATGAGGTAGGAGTGGCTTATCTGGTTTAACATGAGGATTCAATCCAGGGGTTTTCTTGAGCAGTCTCCTAATGTGAATATAATTTATATTCCTACCCTTATTAAATATACTTTACATTTATTTAATATAAACATAAAAGTTGGATGTTTACAAAAATTCAATTCATAATAAAATTAAATAGCTACTGCCCCAAACCTGCATGTACAGAAACTAAAAGAAGTAAGGTACCATGAGGTAGAAAGGAACAGAGGGGAGAAATAAAAGTTATTCAATGCTTTTTAAGTGTGGAGCATCACGTTTCAACATAATTTATTTAGTTCATAAAATAATTCTGAGTTTAGGTACCATCACATTTTACAAAGGAAGAAACCTGACTTCAGTGAGCTAAGCTTATTTGCCCAAGATCTCTCAACAAATAAATGACAGAACAGAAAATCTGATAAAACATAACATGAACATAAAAATCTGACATATATCCAGCAACTGTATTGTGTCCATTTGGCAAAGCCAGCGTCAGCAAACTAGGGCTCAAGGGTCAAATTTGGGCAGCGGCTTCTTGGTACAGCCACAAACTAAGAATGTGTTCACATTTTTAAATGATTGAAAAAAATTCAAAAGAAGAATAGTATATCATGATATGTGAAAGTTGGGTAAAATTCAAATTAAGTGCCCATAAATTAAATTTCACTGGAACACAGTCACACTAGCTATTGTCTTGACTACTTTCAATCTATAAGGTGGGGTTGAGCAGTTGACAGAATCTGTAGGGTCCCAAATCCTAAAATATTAACTATCTGGCCCTTTATTGAAAAAATTTGCAAACCCCTGAAGTAGAAAAGAATCCACAGAAATAAAAGTAACAAACACACCTGGAAATGTTCCTTTAAGTACGAGTACAAAAACATATGTAAAGAATGACTGTAAAATGCCTCTAAAAGAATTTAACCTAATGGTAGTTGTCTGAGGCACAATACACATTCCCAGTTTCACCTGGAGGTTTCATGTTTCTAGCCCTCTCTCCCAGTGAGGCAGTGGTAAGTCAATCTCATCACAGGGATTTGTCACATCTCAACTTGAGCAGCTGCCTTCCAACTCACATTCTCAGAAAGGAAGCAACACAATGTGTCCACTCTATATTCATTGGCTCAACTTGGTTCTTTAACAATATGGGTTTAGTTCCAGGCATGGTTTCAAACAGTTTTTGTTGATTTCCAACTATACTGCCTTCTCTAAATATTTTCTGGTTCAAGTGCATATGCTCAATTATGAAAATGAATTCTTGTAAATAGCCCAATCTGGGTAGGTAGTCAATTCACACTATGAAGTTCAATTTTTACAGTACAGGGGGAAATATTACTTTTCCTTTTCATTCTTCAGGCTACAAGGTTGAAGGCTGGAGGTCACATGCTATAAAATATCTCCAGTTTTTCAAATATTTTGTGCCAATACCTAATGTTGATCTCTATACCTTCTTTGTCATTTACTTGTGTATGGTCATCCCCAAATACTGGGTCATAAGTACGAAGTCAATACTTAGGGCATACAGCTTAAGTCAAAGATGGCCTTCACCTTGTAGGAAAAAAAAAATGTTGCACTTCAATAGAAAACTATGCATCATCTATAGGGTATGCACCATACCCTTCCCAGCTGTTGGATTCTAGCCTGTTCACAATCTTTGAGCTATTTTGCACCACTTTGTAAGTTGTAGGTAACTGATAGATATGTAAATTTTGTTCTGACAGTTAACGTTTTAATTTACTTCCACCCTACTGTGGAAAAACTAGCTTTGTATTGATTTGCACTTCATCTCAACATTGGTTTACTCTACATACATTTGTGCTATTATGACTTTTCTTTCAAGCCAGTTATAACATCTGCCCAGTTCCCTCATATAAGTAAAATAAAATCTTTAGCACATGCTCATTTTCATATCTATGTGAGAATCATGAGTTTACCTTTCTCTGAAAACTATTTTTTAACAACCTAAAAGATTGGTATGAATTCAGATTTATTTCAAATTCTATTTTTAAAAACTTTAAATTCTGAGTGATATTCACCTTGAATGTGAATTTAGTTGTAATATTAAGTTAGTTAAAACCATGCAGAAAAGTGAAATGTGATGAGAAATAAGTCTTTTTTGTCCCTTTCTAATGCTTCTGAATTGATGCAAAATGAAAATTATGTAGAGGGGCAATAAACAGGCAATAAATAGAAATTTTTTTAAAGAAAAATTATTCTGACACTTGTTAAAACATTAAGGGAGACTTTATTCAGGACTACTGCAATATGGGAGAGAAATCAGGCTCAACTCCAAATACAGCAAAGACAGCTGGAGATTTATAGCCAAGGAGCAGAATCAGGGGGTCAGTGTGTGGAAGGAAAATCAGTAATAGGAAACATTAACAATAGAGAGATTCTTAAAAAAAAAAAGAGTAGGGAGATTCTTGCTGAAGTGGCCTAAGAGGATTCATGCTTAAGACAGGCCAAGGACCTAGATATCAAGGGTGGGATATCAGATATCCCATCAGATATCACTTAGCAGGATTCTTGCTAAAACTGGGCTAGGCAGGCCAAAGACAGGATCAGAGCCACGATTGAGAAGGCAGCTCAGAGGAGCCTAAAGTCTGGTCAAGGAGAGAGTCTTTGTCACAGGCAAATTTGTAAGAGGACAAACAATTAAACAATTCTTGCCCTCAGGGAATTTACAGTCTAATGAAAGAGATGTCACCCGACTTGCCCAAACTACCTTAGTTTTAATTTGAAATTACATTTTATTCCCAGAAAAATCCACATGTAAATAATCTCTTCAAAGAAAAATATTAAATAAGTTTAAAAATGGTTCAATCTCTATAATCTTAGTTTAGAGACTAAAATAATAATTTGACAGTATGCCAACTAAAGTGCATCACGTACCTAAACCAAGGATTTGATAAAATATACTGACACAGAAACAAAGCATACACTATTTACCCTACTTTTCATATAGGCAAAAGATATCACTACTGGCCTGCCAAATTCACCACCCCAGCCTAAAGAACAGGGCAACTGTAGCTATTTGTGAAATGCAAACAACACTGTATCTATGAAATCAAACGATACTACTCACTTTATTTATACAAAATGGCAACAGAGTTCTACAAGTCTTGTTTCTCAAAGTGTGGTCTGGCCCCCTGCAACCTGGGAGCCTGTTAGGAATGCAGAATCTCAGGCCTCAACTGCTGATCAGAATCTGCATTGTAACAAGATCCCCAGATAATTTTTATGTACATTAAAGTTTGAGAAACACCAATCCAGAACTGTGGGATAACATAACTATCCCTAAAATTGCCACTGTTAGCACATTCCCTCAATTATGTCTTTTTATACAAGCAGTTTCTTCTGAGACAAAGGGAGAGTGAGAAAAAGATTTTATTGTGACCCGGGTAGCCTGCATTTTTAGGCGGGGAGTGGAAAAGTTTCACGTTGATTACTTGGTCTTGTGAGTAAAATCCAAGTCATGACGAAAAGGGAGAGGGTGCAAAAACAGGAAGATTATGGACCCACTGAATTTTACCAATGAAAGATTGAAAACAATCTAAATTACACATATGTATGTACTCAATACAGTAATGGTTAAGTAAATTATGATACAAGAGAACATAATGAAGGCATTAAAAAGAACAAGATTGTTCTTCATGTACCAATACACAATAATCTAAGATAGGCAATATGCTAAGGTAATCTTGACTTCAAAAATCCAAGGGAAAATAATGCAAGGGCAGCACAGCATATAAAGTGACTTATCATTCATGTAAGGAAAAATACCTAAGTGTGCACATACATAGAACATTTCTGGAAAAGCCTAAGAAGAGCACAATGTTTGCCTCCTGGAGAGCTGAACCATGAGGGACAGAAGTGGAGGGAGACGGACTTTCTATCGTGTACCTCCTAACACCTTTTGAATTATGTGACTATATTATCCAATTTAAAAAACTTTTTAATCTGAGCAATGAAGAATTCCTTAAAGAATATATAGTCCAGTTCCAAAGGGAACAGAGGAATCCCTTCTTAATTTTCCTGGACAGATGGTCATCTGACTGTGTCCAAACACTTTCGGGGACAGTTTCTGGGCTGAGAAGTGTCCAGAATTCATTCTGACACTGAGCTGAAGTCCTAGAATGCTGCCCCACCGCCCCACCTCCCAACCCCTGACCCACCCCCACCCCCACCCTGTGCTGATGCTAGTTCTTTCTCTGCAACACAGAGTAAGCTTCTTCCTCTGCCAGCCCTTACAACATTTGCAGAAGTTATTGTAGTTTTCCTTAGTCAGAGGTCACAAACAAAAGCTGGCAGGGCAGACACGCAATGTAAACGAGTAAGGCAGGCCTAGGCAAGACAAAACAGCCAGTGCACCCCTTCACGTGGAGACAAGGACACAATGGGAGTGAGCACCATGGCCAGGAGACTGAGAGAGGCAGCAACTATTCTTCTCCAAGGAAAATAATGCCATGGAGGAAAGAGGGCCCGATGCTGCCATATCTTCTTAGGATTTTAGAAACCAATAAATTTATTTTAAATACCTCAACTTTTAAATACTGACAACTAAACTAATTTTTTAGAACACTGCAGACCAAACAAAATATACGTGCAGCTCGTGGCCTATAGGCCACCAGTTTACAATGCATCCTGTCATCTCTCCTCCAGGTACCAAGAGACTTCTCTTTTTGTTATATTCTGGTTGGATTTGCTGGAAAGAAAAACAAACAAAAAAATAGTCTCTTTTCAAAAAACTCAATCAGTTGTATTTTGATTTGGTTTGACAATTTACTAATCCAGCTAGATAATTTGCTAGTAATTGTACTTGCCTAAGGACTAAAAACAACCACAGTTTGTGTATGTGCATGCGTGTGTGTCTATATGTGTGTTGTTGTTGTTCTAAAGACCCTTGATATTTATCATTGTCTTTGGTGGCAGGAACTGAGAGGTATCTCCCATGGACATTATTTCACAGTTGAATATATGTGTACATAGCTCATTATGCTGCTGGGGTTTATTTGCAAAACATGATTTTCATTTTCCAACAGGCTTTCAGTGGAAGAAAGTTTCATAGAGAAAAATGCAAATTTCCTACCACTCTACCCTGTGAAAACCTAAAGAGACTATTAGTCTATAAAGAAGGAAATTGAGGGATAAATTTAACACTTAAAAGTGACTCTTTTAGCAGGAGGTTTGGGCACCCAGCCAGGTTAGGAAGAAGTAGCATTATACACACATCGTAACAGTAGCTTAATCTCCGATCTTCACTACTCCTTGCTTAAGACCAGTAACCAAGTCATCACAGCCAGTGTGTCCCTTCTAACCTGTCATCTGCTTATTGTCGCCGTGCTCTCGACTCTAACTATAAAACTGTTTTATTTAAACAAACAGCAATGGAAAAAGGACCCCTGCAGTTGAGTCCTGACCTGCACCACTTGAGAACCTATGTGGGGAACCCCACGACACTTGCGTAAAGTTGATAGAGGTGGGGGTCGGTCCCACTGCTAAAGACTGGATGTAGATGAGTGGCTAAAAGAAACTGCAACTGCTAGAGAAGGTACCAAGATACATCTTCCCCCAACGATTCATGGACTCAGTATTGCATCTATTTATGCCTTCTACTCTGCTTTAAGTGACATAAAAACAGATTAGGAAACTCCAGATCTCGTCGTACATATGAAATATGCTTACGTTGATTATGGCCTAACTCTAAAGGAAATACAACAACTAACAATTCTTACACTCTCAAAAGCAAGAACTACCATGATAAAACAATTAAATTGCAATTCTGAGGAAGAAGACATTTAATTATAGATATAATTTATGTAAGTAAATATAATCATCTTAAATTTCTAAACAAATAGGCATGTCATTAAATATAAAACATCAGGAAAGATTTCAAAACCTGTACGATCCGTGTACATTGGTGAATGTGATCTATACAGAGTTTGCTCTAGGGGGGAAAACACCTCAAGATTCTATCTCTGTAGCCCAATGTTGGGCTATACTTCCAAATGAAAACACTTTATTTAGCATGCGTTTTCTGTAGAAAGTGGATTTTTCACATGATATAGCCATGCCACACTTTGTTTTCAGTTGTGAAGACACTGGTGTATCTTTCAATCTTTTCCACTTACTAATTTCAGGAAGTTATTTGCACATATTTCTCAGGATATGCTGGTATTTTAAACATCTTGTAAATGTTGTAGCTATGTAAATTAAGTGGGCAATTAGAATGTCACCAGGCAATTCTATGCACCTACTTACAAAGGATGCTTGAGAGGGTCCCATTATCCAAAGTGGCCTATGTATCAGTCTTTCTAAAGCATTAGAGGTGGATGTCAGGCAGCTGGGTTCCAGTCCTGGTGAAAAGCACTGTATGATGTTTCAAAAACCGCAAAAGCATATCTTCCTATGTTTGCATTGCCTCTTCTGTTAAATGAAGACTAGCAGACCTGGATCTTAACAGGCTGCTGTGAAACCCACAAGAAAGAATGAGAAAACAATAAAGCACATGACAAAGGTAAGATTACCTACTGTTATTGTGGGAGGAAGATGAAAGAAAAACAAAGCACTAAAGCATATAAAAAGCCTGTAGTCTATTACACAAAGCATATTTTAAAAAAGCAAACAAAATAATTAAAAGTAGTACAAGCAACTTAAATATATATTCTCTCTTGGAAAAAAGTGTTACAAGGGTAAAGTACATTCCTAAGACAGCACAAACTCTACTGAAACTTCTCTCTGTCCATCTCTGCCACTCATCATCCTCCATCCAGATAGCGGCTTGACCCTTCCATCAAAGTCATCAAACAGCTCTAGGTAATCTTTCATTAAATAATGAACACGTAATAGGTACTATCAACTCGGCTTGGTCTTACAACATAGGTGACTGATTAATCTACATTCCCAAACTAATGTGTTTTTGACATCCCTTGGAAGTGCAAAGACAAAGCAGTAGGGTCTCTTTTCACCTTTGTATAAGTCAATTAGAGTTGACAAATACCAGTATCTCAGCGTGTTCAACACAGTGACTGGCAGGCGATAAATGTTTAGGTAAGTGACAGATGTACAGAATGAAAAGGTTGACCTAACTTTTTAGATTTCCTTAAATCTTGGGGTATCCATGGCCAAGGACTCAAACTCCTGCCTGAACAGCCAACTCCAGAGTTTGAGCCACTGAGGTCCGTGGAAATAAAAACAAGAAGTGTGGTTGCACTTGTCATATAACAAATCAGCAACTCATGCCCCACTGATGGTAGATCAGGCTGCAATCATCTTACTCCAAAGATAACATAAAGATTTACACAGATGTCAAGGCTAGATGTCGTTCTGCTGCCAGGGAGCTTACTCTGTGAGTCATACAAAGAAATCACCTCAGGGCTTCCCTGGTGGCGCAGTGGTTGAGAGTCCACCTGCCGATGCAGGGGACACGGGTTCGTGCCCAGGTCCGGGAAGATCCCACATGCCGTGGAGCGGCTGGGCCCGTGGGCCATGGCCACTGAGCCTGCGCGTCTGGAGCCTGTGCTCCGCAACGGGAGAGGCCACGGCAGTGAGAGGCCCGTGTACCGCAAAAAAAAAAAAAAGAAATCACCTCAGTAAATACAGCTTTCTGGAAAATATCAATACCTTTTCTTTTCATTAAAACGTTTTTTAATGGATCTTTCACTGCAACAACTTATTCTTACAGGCAATATATCCTGAAATTATTCTACTTTTTGAGAACCACCTTGAAAGCTTCATATTTTGTAAAACATTTTTGTCCAGTTCACTTAAGAATCTGTAATATCTAGACCTGAAACTTGATTTCACAGCTTATTCCAACTAGATGTCTTCTTTAGCTTTCAGGGTATCATCTAATGAGTTATATTCTCACTGACTCAGCAATACATTCGAATAGTCAGAGAAAGACTGACCATGTGCTGATGAAGCTTAATCTTCAGGGCTCCTACTGCATGGACCCCAGGAGTGCTGGAGGTCAGCGCTCTAGTGGGAGGAGATACCAAGAAGCATTTCTATGTAAGCATTTCTAGTAAAGAGAACATGACAGAAAGGGACCCAAAGCATCTAACTTAATCATGCAAACAAACACCTTTGTATCTAATTTTGTATTCATAATTTGTCATTCTTTTTCTTAAAGATGACTCTACAAATTACATAAGTGTATGACCCCACAAATCCTGCATCTGCCCTAATACAAAGGAAGGCATGTAAAACTACTTCTCTATCTTGTACTGTCCATTGTTCAAGTATTCAATCTATAAAGAAAATCCTGGTCTTTAAAAATAAAAAATAAAGGCAAGGGGATAGAGAAAAGCTATTTTAAATGTACATCTTCAGATTGGTTCAAGATGGTGGAGTAGAAGGACATGCCCTCACTCCCTCTTTCGAAAACACGGGAATCACAACTAACTGCTGAACATGCATCGACAGGAAGACACTGGAACTCACAAAAAAAGATAACCCCATGTTCAAAGACAAAGGAGAGGCCCAATGAGACACTAGGAGGGGCGCTATCACAATAAAATCAAATCCCATAACTGCTGGGTGGGTGACTCACAAACTGTAGAACACTTATACCACAGAAGTCCGCCCACTGGAGTGAAGGTTCTGAACCACATGTCAGGCTTCCCAACCTGGGGGTCTGGCAACAGGAGGAGGAATTCCTAGAGAATCGGACTTTGAAGGCTAGCGGAATTTGATTGCAGGACTTCAGCAGGACAGGGGAAAACAGAGACTCCTCTCTTGGAGGGCACACACAAAGCAGTGTGCGCATCGTGACCAAGGTGAAGGAGCAGTGACGCCATAGGAGACTGAACCAGACTTACCTGCTAGTGTTGGAGGGTCTCCTGAAGAGGTGGAGGGCAGCTGTGGCTCACCAAGGGACAAGGACACTGGCAGCAGAAGTTCTGGGAAGTACTCCTTGGTATGAGCCCCCCAGAGTCCACCATGAGCCCCATGAAAGAGCCCAGGGACGGCTCCAGTGTTGGGTCACCTCAGACCAAACAACGAAGAGGGAGGGAACCCAGCCCCATCCATCAGCAGACAAGCAGATTAAAGTTTTCTTCAGCTCTGCCCAGCAGAGCAACAATCTCTAGCCACCACCAGTCCCTCCCATCAGGAAACTTGCACAAGCCTCTTAGATAGCCTCATCCACCAGAGGGCAGACAGCAGAAGCAAGAAGAACTACAATCCTTCAGCCTGTGGAACAAAAACTACATTCACAGAAAGATAGACAAGATGAAAAGGCAGAGGGCTATGTACTAGATGAAGGAACAAGATAAAACCCCAGAAAAACAACTAAATAAAATGGAGATAGGCAATCTTAAAGAAAAAGAATGCAGAATAATGATAGTGAAGATGATCCAGGACCTCAAAAAAGAATGGAGGCAAAGATCAAAAACATGCAAGAAATATTTAAGAAATATCTAGAAGAATTAAAGAACAAACAGATATGAACAATACTATAACTGAAATGAAAACTACACTAGAAGGAATCAATAGCAGAATAACTGAGGCAGAAGACTGTATAAGTGACCTGGAAGACAGAATGGTGGAATTCACTGCTGCAGAACAGAATAAAGAAAAAAGAATGAAAAGAAATGAAGGCAGCCTAAGAGACCTCTGGGACAACATTAAATGCAACAACATTCGCATTATAGGGATCCCAGAAGGAGAAGAGAGAGAGAAAGGACCAGAGAAAATATTTGAAGAGATTATAGTCGAAAACTTCCCTAACATGGGAAAGGAAACAGCCAACCCAGTCCAGGAAGTGCAGAGAGTCCCATACAGGATAAACCCAAGGAGAAACACGCTGAGACACATAGTAATCAAATTGGCAAATATTAAACACAAAGAAAAATTACTGAAAGGAGCAAGGGAAAAATGACAAATAACATACAAGGGAACACCCATAAGGTTAACAGCTGATTTCTCAGCACAAACTCTACAAGCCAGAAGGGAGTGGCATGATATACTTAAAGTGATGAAAGGGAAGAACCTACAACCAAGATTACTCTATCCAGCAAGTATCTCATTCAGATTCAATGGAGAAATCAAAAGCTTTACGGACAAGCAAAAGCTAAGAGAATTCAGCACCACCAAACCAGCTCTACAACAAATGCTAAAGAAACTTCTCTAAGTAGGAAACACAAGAGAAGAAAAGGACCTACAAAAACAAACACAAAACGATTAAGAAAATGGTCATAGGAACATACATATCTATAATTACCTTAAACATGAATGGATTAAATGCTCCAACCAAAAGACACAGGCTTGCTGAATGGACAGAAAAACAAGACCCATACATATGCTGTCTACAAGAGACCCACTTCAGATGTAGGGACACATACAGACTGAAAGTGAGGGGATGGAAAAAGATATTCCATGCAAATGGAAATCAAAAGAAAGCTGCAGTAGCAATACTCATATCAGATAAAATAGACTTCAAAATAAAGAATGTTACAAGAGACAAAGAAGGACACTACATAATGATCAAGGGATCGATCCAAGAAGAAGATATAACAATTATAAATATGTATGCACCCAACATAGGAGCACCTCAATACATAAGGCAACTGCTAACAGCTATAAAAGAGGAAATTGACAGTAACACAATAATAGTGGGGGACTTTAACACCTCACTTACACCAATGGACAGATCATCCAAACAGAAAATTAATAGGAAACACAAGCTTTAAATGACACAATAGACCAGATACATTTAATTGATATTTATAGGACATTCTATCCAAAAACAGCAGATTACACTTTCTTCTCAAGTGCCCACGGAACATTCTCCAGGATAGATCACATCTTGGGTCACAAATCAAGCATCAGTAAATTTAAGAAAACTGAAATCGTATCAAGCATCTTTTCTGACCACAACGCTATGAGATTAGAAATGAATTACAGGCAAAAAAAGGTGAAAAACACAAACACATGGAGGCTAAACAATACGTTACTAAATAACCAAGAGATCACTGAAGAAATCAAAGAGGAAATGAAAAAATACCTAGAGACAAATGACAATGAAAACACGACGGTCCAAAACCTATGGGATGCAGCAAAAGCAGTTCTAAGAGGGAAGTTTCTAGCTATAAAAGTTTACCTCAAGAAACAAGAAAAATCTCAAATAAACAATCTAACCTTACACCTAAAGGAACTAGAGAAAGAAGAACAAACAAAATCCAAAGTTAGCAGAAGGAAAGAAATCATAAAGGTCAGAGCAGAAATAAATGAAATAGAAACAAAGAAAACAATAGCAAAGATCAATAAAATTAAAAGCTGGTTCTTTGAGAAGATAAATAAAATTGATAAACCTTTAGCCAGACTCATCAAGAAAAAGAGGGAGAGGACTCAAATCAATAAAATTAGAAATGAAAAAGGAGAAGTTACAACAGACACCACAGAAATACAAAGCATCCTAAGAGACTACTATCAGCAACTCTATGCCAATAAAATGGACAACCTGGAAGAAATGAACAAATTCCTAGAAAGGTATAACCTTCCAAGAATGAACCAGGAAGAAACAGAAAATATGAACAGACCAATCACAAGTAATGAAATTGAAACTGAGGTTAAAAAAATCTTCCAACAAACAAAAGTCCAGGACCAGATGGCTTCACAGGTGAATTCTATCACCAATATCACTGATGAATATAGATGCAAAAATCCTCAACAAAATACTAGCAAACAGAATCCAACAACACCTTAAAAGGATCACACACCATGATCAAGTGGGATTTAACCTAGGGATGCAAGGATACTTCAATATACACAAATCAATTAATGTGATACACCATATTAACAGATTGAAGAATAAAAACCATATGATCATCTCAATAGATGCAGAAAAAGCTTTTGACAAAATTCAAAACCCATTTATGATAAAAACTCTCCAGAAAGTGGGCACAGAGGAAACATACCTCAACATAATAAAGGCCATATACGACAAACCCACAGCAAACATCATTCTCAGTCGTGAAAAACTGAAAGCATTTCCTCTAAGATCAGGAACAAGAGAAGGATGTCCACTCTCACTACTATTATTCGACGTAGTTTTGGAAGTCTTACCCACAGGAATCAGAGAAGAAAAAGAAATAGAAAGGAATACAAATCGGAAAAGAAGAAGTAAAACTGTCACTGTTTGCATACGACACGATACTATACATAGGGAAGCCTAAAGATGCCACCAGAAAACTACGAGAGCTAATCAATGCATCTGGTAAAGTTGCAGGATACAAAATTAATGCACGGAAATCGCTTGCATTCCTATACACTAATGATGAAAAATCTGAAAGAGAAATTAAGGAAACACTCCCATTTACCATTGCAACAAAAAGAATAAAATACCTAGGGATAAACCTACCTAAGGAGACAAAAGACCTGTATGCAGAAAACTAAAAGAAATTAAAGATTATATCAACAGTTGAAGAGACATACCATGTTCTTGGATTGGAAGAATCAATATTGTGAAAATGACTATACTACCTAAAGCGATCTACAGATTCAATGTGATCCCTATCAAATTACCAATGGCTTTTTTACAGAACTAGAACAAAAAAATCTTAAAGTTGGTATGGAGACACAATCGCCAAAGCAGTCTTGAGGGAAAAAAACGGAGCTGAAGGAATCAGACTCCCTGACTTAAGACTATACTACAAAGCTACAGTAATCAAGACAATATGGTACTGGCACAAAAACAGAAATATAGATCAATGGAACAGGATAGAAAGCCCAGAGAGAAACCCACACACCTATGGTCAACTAATCTATGACAAAGGAGGCAAGGATATAAAATGGAGAAAAGACAGTCACTTCAATAAGTGGTGCTGGGAAAACTGGACAGCTACATGTAAAAGAATGAAATTAGAACACTCCCTAACACCATACACAAACATAAACTTTAAATGGACTAGAGACCTAAATGTAAGATCGGGCACTATAAAACTCTTAGAGGAAAACGTAAGAACACTCTTTGACATAGATCACAGCAAGATCTTTTTCGATCCCTCCTAGAGTAATGGAAATAAAAACAAAAATAAACAAATGGGACCTAATGAAACTTCAAAGCTTTTGCACAGCAAAGGAAAACATAAAGAGGAAAAGACAACCCTCAGAGTGGGAGAAAATATTTGCATATGACTCATCGGACAGAAGATTAATCTCCAAAATATATAAACAGCGCATGCAGCTCAATATTAAAAAAAAAAAACCCAATCCAAAAATGGGCAGAAGACCTAAAGAGATATTTCTCCAAAGAAGACATACAGATGGCCGAGCAGCACATGAAAAGCTGCTCAACACCACCAATTATTAGAGAAATGCAAATCAAAACTACAATGAGGTATCACCTCACACAAGTTAGAATGGGCATCATCAGAAAATCTACAAACAACAAATGCTGGAGAGGGTGTGGAGAAAAGGGAACCCTCTTGCAGTGTTGGTGGGAATGTAAATTGATACAGCCACTATGGAGAACAGCACGGAGGTTCCTTAAAAAACTAAAAATAGAATTACCATATGATCCAGCAATCCCACTACTGGGCATATACCCAGAGAAAACCATAATTCAAAAAGACACATGCGGACTTCCCTCGTGGTGCAATGGTTGAGAGTCCGCCTGCCGATGCAGGGGACACAGGTTTGTGCACTGGTCCAGGAGGATCCCACATGCCACGGAGCGGCTGGGCCCATGAGCCATGGCCGCTGAGCCTGCGCGTCCGGAGCCTGTGCTCCGCAACAGGAGAGGCCACAACAGTGAGAGGCCCGCATACCGCAAAAAAAAAAAAAAAGACACATGCACCCCAATGTTCATTGCAGCACTATTTAAAATAACCAGGTCATGTAAGCAACCTAAATGCCCACTGACAGACGAATGGATAAAGAAGTTGTGATAATATATACAGTGGAATATTACTCAGCCATGACAAGGAACAAAATTGGGTTATTTGTAGTGACGTGGATGGATCTAGAGACTGTCATACAGAGTGAAGTAAGTCAGAAAGAGAAAAACAAATATCGTATATTAACACATATATGTGGATCCTAGAAAAATGTACAGATGAACCAGTTTGCTGGGCAGAAATTGAGACACAGATGTAGAGGACAAACATATGGACACCAAGGGGGGAAAGCGGCAGGGGGTGGTGGTGGTGGTGTGATGAATTGGGAGATTGGGATTGACATGTATACACTGATGTGTACAAAATGGATGACTAATAAGAAAATAAATAAATAAATAAACATTTAAATAAATAAATGTACATCTTTAAGTCTGCTGATTTCATTATGTATTTTCCAATACCAAAATATAAAATAAAATGAAAACTGCAGAACTTTTGGCCCTTTGACATTTCTCCCCAACCACCGAAAACTTTCAGATGGATGGAACATCTGGGTTCTGAGAAGGACTATGTATTATTACTGCTCCCCACAATATCAGGCCTAAGTGTATTTTTTATGTTTAGACTAGTGAACATAAATGCAAACATTTTTCACATGACTGATACATTTGCCTTTAACAAAAACAGCCCTGGCCCAATATTATTAGGAAACAGATCAGCAGGCCCACTGGACTCTGAAGCAATGTAATTAGGTAGTCCAACACTACATTTTGTCAAAAAACTCTAACAACCTAATACCCAGATTGTCATCAGATAGACATTGAAAAATGATACTGTGTTTGTTCTAGCATTAAAATACTACAGCTTTCTGGGGTTTTTTGTCCAGCAAAAAAATTGTTTAATCTATGAGGGATGCATCCTATTGGTCTGGATGGTGTTTAAATGTGCCTGTTCTGCTTGAGGTATGCAGTAAGGAGTTTTGTTTTCATTTAAAGTTTAAGAAAGAATTGTATGAAGGATCACCTACTTGATTTGAATCATTAAAATCCTATGTGTTACAAGGAAAAGTATAAAAGGGAATGTTTGTAACAGTACTAACTGGTATTTATTAACCATTTAGGTGTTGCCAGACACCATGTTCAGCTCTCTGTGTTACTGCACTCCTTCCAACAACCATCAATGCGAGGTGCTATTGTTATTCTCATTTGTAGAAGCTTATAGAGGCTAAGGAACCCACATTCCCCATGTTCTTAGCCACTTCAATGTACTCCTGAGAAGAGAGGGTTTAACTTGGTTTAGATGAGAGCAGGGTAGATGAGATGAGAGCAGGTGGTGGGGGTGAGAGATGTTCTTTTCAAGAAAATTATTATCTATTTGACCTCCCAAAAGAAGGTTATCCAGCATGCAGTGTGACATGTAAGCCAATCCGGTGTGTAATATGACAGTGGAAGAGAAAATGTTATAGATTCTTCACACAGATAAGCAATTAAATACAAAAAGATAGAAATATTAAGATATAGCCTTAGGGTTCAAAATACTATCGCTTCCATTTAATTAGTCAATTATGAGAAGTTATCCACTACCCTGTACAAGAATAAACCTTAGGGAGTACATTTCTAAGATGACCTTTGGAACCTTAATATCCAAAAATCTTATAGTTTTGTCTGTTAGGATATAAATGAGTTATTCCATGTAAATCACTGGCAAATTTGCACATGAAAACTGTGTGGCTGAGCTAGTCAGTAATAATTAAATGACACCAATTTTTTTACAATATGCATGAAAATACCCCAGACAACTTAAATGCCCAGTCCACCAAACCAGCATTAGAATTCTATGGCACTTTAAATTTTCCAAAGTATTTTCCATCCTATGGTTTCATTTGACACCCATGAACCTATATTCTTTCTGAAGCATGAAAAAATAATTATTCCAATTTACAAACATAATGTTAAGCAAAAGATGCCATATACAAAGAAATCCATACTATATGATTCCATTTCTATAAAATTCAAAGCCATGGCAAAACCAATTTGTGATGTCAGAGTCAGGATAGTGGTGGCTGGGTTGGGAGCAGGGTAGTAAATGGAAGATGGCATGTGAGGGTCATGTTTTATGTCTTATTCTGAATGCTAGCTCCTTGAGTGTGATCATTTTGTGAAAATTCACGACGATATACACTTTGGATTTGTGGGTATACAAATCCTGTATGTTACACTTCTGTAAAAAGTTGACATGAAACAATCATTCTCTTCCTTCAGCAGCTTGCCAGCTAGACCAGAAGAACATACACACCAGGCAAAAGGATGGGCAGTCTCAAAACACCTAGAAGTTTGACTGCAAACTACTGAGCTGCTGCCAGTGTCACTAGAACCTCTTAACATTCCTTTCCCTTGAAGCGTCAAACAATTCATACAGCAATCCACTGTATTAATTCCTGTAATGGAAGTGCAAGGAGTCCCATAGTCAATTACAACTATGCCCTACAAATTCCAGAAAATGTTTGCTAGGATTTAGGCCTCTGACAGCTCAGTGTGCAATTTAGAGCAATATAGTGAACTTTGATGGTAACAGCTCATTAATGATTGCATTTAAATGTAAACACTTGATACATCTTTAGAAACACCAGGCTGATTAGGTTCATTTTACTTTACTAGAAGTCAGAAGATAATATGTTAAACAGATTTTTCATTTTTTCTCTTAACCATCAATTCATTAAGTAGTAAGTTAAACCTAGCTTTGTTTTCTTTTTCCATAAATATGGAAGATGAAGACAGTGGGAGTCCTGCTTCTGTTTCTCTTATCCAAATCAGACACCAGTTTTTAGGGAACACAGTTTTAAACTCTGTTTTCCATGTCTTCCAAGACTGAATACCAAGGTTATGCTTTTATAGCTGTCCAGTTAAAACTGATGCTATTCCAAGAAGTAACAGTTGATTTCATCACAAAAAGTACAAAGCAGTCTATTAACTGATTAAATTGTCCTGTTTTTCCTTAAAGCTAGACCACAAGAACAATGGAGCAGAGACCTTATCAATGATGATAACAGCTGTGTGTCCAGGAGAGTTACAGAAAGAGCATTGGAACTGATTACTGAACGGTTCACCTCACCAAGCTTGATGCCAAGTGAGGGATAGTTAATGACAGTTACCATTTTAGGCCTGAGTTTCTTTAAATTATCAACGTAATATTTTACAAGTTATATGCATTTCAAGTAAGTTTATTCCCACAATTTTTTCAGTAGTTTGGATTATTTTCCCTTGCTCATACCAAGTATAAGAAAAGTGAACAATACTAAGTTAAAGTGATATTCTTAGCTCTACAAAATATCTTTTGGTGACACAGAAGCCTAAATTATCTGGAAGTAGTTAACTGTTCTTTGCCAACAAAAAGGAGAATATGGCCCCCAAACTAGACAAAACTCCAACCAAGTAATGACCAAGAATGGCAATAATAATAACTCTATTTCCCTTTCCTTTTTTTTTTTTTCCTTTCTGTCTCTTGCTCACCAACTACCAGGAATCTTTAACAAATAAACAAATACATGCTGTGGAAATGCCAATGTTTGTCTCTACAAAAAAATGAAAAATTACTTTGTGTAGTAATAACCTCTCCCCTACATTAAGAAAAGATGTTAAAACAGACCTTCAGGAATGAGCAATCTTTCTAATACTTTCAGGAAGCACCCAACCAAATAAATATATTGTGGGACTGGAAAATATCATCCAGAATCACAGGGCAGAAAGGAGCCCAAGATGTCACCTGACCCGTCATGTGCACATTACCAGTAAGTTCCATTTAATTCCACAATCTTCTTCATTTTTTTCTAATTGAACTATTGCTGATTTACAATGTTCTCTTAGTTTCAACAAAGTGATTCAGGTGTGTGTGTGTATATATATACACACACACACACATATATATAGCTTTTTCAGATTCTTTTCCATTATAGGTTATTACAAGATATTGACTATTGTTCTCTGTGCTATACAGTAGTTCCTTGTTGTTTATCTATTTTATATATATATATAGTAGTGTGTATCTGCTAATCCCAAACTTGTAATTTATCCTTCTCCCTCCCTCTCCCCTTTGGTAACCATAAATTTGTTTTCTATGTCTGTGAGTCTATGTCTGTTTTGTAAATAAGTTCATTTGTATCATTTTTTTAGATTCCACATATAAGTGATATCGTATGATATTTGTCTTTCTCTGTCTGAGTTGCTTCACTTAGTATGATAATCTCTAGGTCCGTCCATGTTGCTGCAGACGGCATATTTCATTCTTTTTGATGGCTGGGTAATACTCCATTGTAGTGGGCTGGCCAAAAAGTTCGCTCCATACGATGTAATGGAAAAAACCCAAACGAACTTTTTGGCCAACTACGTGTGTGTGTGTGTGTGTGTGTGTGTGTTTACACAGTGACAAGTTCTCCTTCCCTTGCCCCAACTGGACAAAGATCTGCTGCACTCTCTCTTTTAAAGTGCCTCCTTTTTACAAGCTGTACAATCTTGGTCAAGTTACTGAACTTCTCTGAACTTCTGTTCCCTTATCTATTAAATTCTGAAGAATAGTATCTGCCGCATGAGTTGCAGTAAAGATTAAATGAGGGAATTCAAGAAAAGTGTCTACCACATGGATTATATCATAAGCTTAAAGATGCTGGGTACATTTTTAGACCAGACCACAATACCATGATAAATATCAATGGCATAATGGTTCCATGTTGTTACAATGTAATACCCACATGCTTTCATTCACTGTCCTGGTACCTACCCTGTTTGCCAGTATCATAATTTTTAATGTTTACAGGGAGAATGCAGCAGGGTAGCAGCCCTATAGGCATGAAGGGGCACAGAATCATGTACCAGGAGTCCTTCATGAATGCATCTCAACAAATATATCCTGGGTTGATGATGACCACAATTCATTCCCATTTTGAAGTTCCCTGCATTTTTCACCTCTTTTTCGCTCTGAATCTCCTACTCTTCTAATACCCATAGAGTTCCCCTCATTTCAAATCAGAGGCATGAGCACCTACAGCCACAAGAGGGGAAGTTTAGGATCTAACGCCTGTAGTATTTTTCAGACAGAAAACACTCTCCCAATGCCTCTACCCAGGAGATGGTAAACTACTCTAACATCTCAGCTGTTGCCCCTCCAAGCAGATTCACACACCTCTCGGCTAACACCCCCATTAGGTAGGCATCTAATCATGTTTACAGTTATTCATTATGACTGGCTACACAAATAGTGCCTTTGGTGTCAAACCGAATGGCCCCGTAGACCCCTGGTCCAAGACAGCTGTAAGGTACAGACAAACATTAAATAAGACACAGGCAGGAAAATCACATTCACTTCCTGGAGATAGAGCGAGACTAAAGCCAACCTGCTAGAGCCCTCCAGACCTCCAGGGTGGGGAGGCCCACAGCTAGCAGAGTGGGATCAAAAATCTGAGGTGCTTGGGGTTCAGAAAGCTTGCCAGCTCAGCTTCTGTGGGTGTCTGCAAGCAAGTATGCCAGCAAGAAAAACATGAACTGTTTTGCAGGGCAATCATCTTGAACCAGAAGGAGCAGTATGCCTTCTAAGTGCCAGGGAACATTCCTGAACCTCTGAGCTCATGCACACCTACAGTGACTCCGTGCACCTCTCCGTGGAATAATCTCTCCAAGAACACAAAGGAGAGAAGTGCCCTTCACCACTTGCGATCATCTGAATCTAGAATCATGGGTGGGGGATGTACTGGGAGGGGGGTGGCAAATAATGACCTGAAGAGATGACCTGCAGTCCTCAGAATCCAGTATAATGAACACTCTGTGTTTAAACAAGGGGAACCTACACTTCCTCAAAAGGCATTTAGACACAGTCACATAACTGGGAGTGAATCTAAGAACCCTAGAAAGAGCAGCATATTTCCCCACTGACACAGCTGTACTGAAAAATCAACCTATGGCTCTAAGGGAAATGAGAAAACACAACTGGTGATTTCTAGCATGGCATCCAATCTTCATTTTTGTGATCTCTCAATTCTCAGTTCAAGTATAAACAGACTTTTTTTTTCCCTGAAGTAAGAAAAGGATTAAATAGGCAGGATGCTTTCTGAGTTCTGTGTAGCATATGTTCATAAGCTACCCTTTTGTAGCATTTATGGATGCATTCTGGAGTAGGGTTAAGCCAGAGCAAAATAATTTGGCATGCTTGCATTTGCTTTATCAGGAGAAGCAAGTTCAGTCTGCAGGGGCCATCCTGACCTGAGTGGCAAAGAAGCTTCCTGGAACCCTGAGGGGGATGCTGATTATTTTCCTTACAGGGATGCTCAAGCTGAGCCATCTTCCTTGCAAAATAGTAAATGAGCTTCATGCAAATTATCCTCAGGAAAGTGGTGGCTCAGGGGACAGCAGTGATCATTATTACACAAACTTAATTTCTGACCAACTTCAACAATCACCCTGCAGTATCTGCCCTGCCACACAACCTCAGGGTCAGCATTCCAATCCATCCCAGCCTAAAGACCACATTCAGCAGCAGATGTGCTTTCCAAATTTGTACGTCCACTTTTATATGCTATATCCACATGAGGGAATACAGCACAGTCCTTAATGATGATGTAGTAGAAGAATTTTTAATGTTCACAATACAACATTAAGTGGAAAAAGCAGTATGTACAATTTTCTAAAGATATATCTACATGGAAAGAAATACCCTTAAATGCCATAGGTGGTCATTTCCAGGCAGAAGGGTCATGAGTAATTTCTATTTTCTTCTCTTTTGCTGATCCATTTCCCAAATATTCTTTTTTTCTTTTTAATAAATTTATTTATTTATATTGTATTTTTGCCTGTGTTGGGTCTTCGTTCCTGTGCATGGGCTTTCTCTAGTTGTGGCAAGCAGGGGCTACTCTTCATTGTGGTGTGCGGGCTTCTCATTGTAGTGGCTTCTCTTGTTGTAGAGCAGGGGCTCTAGGCACACGGGCTTCAGTAGTTGTGGCGTGTGGGCTCAGTAGCTGTGGCTCGCGGGCTCTAGAGCACAGGCTCAATAGTTGTGGCACACGGGCTTAGTTGCTCTGCGGCATGTGGGATCTTCCCGGACCAGGGCTCGAACCCATGTCCCCTGCACTGGCAGGCAGATTCTTAACCACTGCGCCACCAGGGAAGTCCCCCCAAATATTCTAAAATGTAAATGTATTATCCTTGTAATACAAATAAAGTAATTATAAAGTGATTTAAAGATATATTGATAGATTGGTGAGAGTGACATCACCAAGATGGCAACATAGGTTGTTCCTGACTTTGCTCCCCTTTACAAGAAGAACTAACAACTATTCAAGAACAAGACACCATTGAGAGAATTTTAGAACATGGGGGTGAGGTTAAAGCACCCCTGTGTACTACAGAGACCAACAAAGACCACATTAGAAGGTAAGGGAAGTGGCTGCACATTGACCACATTGCCCCTCCCCAGGCTAGCATAGCACCACGTGGAGAGGTCTCCCCCGAGTATCTAGTTCCTTCAGTGGGAAGGAGAACACAGTGGATAAAGCCAGGACCCCTAGTATTGTGGGTCACTTTACAGGAGCCCCTACTCTAATCTCACACCACAGAGACTGCAGGGGAATCTTCGGGGCTCAACCACTGGGAACCTGACTGTGATGGAGATGAGGGAGAAGCTTCTAACAACCAGCACAGGGATCTTGGCAGACTAAGTTCATACCTGCAGTGCCCAAGTAGTAATCCCAGAGGCTCTGCCCATGTGCAGAACCAAGCAGAGGGCACACTGTGACCAGGGAACCCAACAGAGTAACAGATTTGCCTGATCCTCAAAGGAGGAATTATGCCAGCGCTAAAGCCAAGTTTGCCCACACCCAGGTAAGGAGCTGAATCACAGCCCCACCCGCTGTGGAGAGCATCTTCTGGTCCCATTTGACCAGAAGGGCTAGAGAAAACTCCTGGAAGCTGAGCAGCCCAGCTGTGCTCAAGCCAAGAGGCAGGCAAGGAGAGCTGATTGCCCCCAGAGCAAAGCTACTACCAGGTATAGAGCACCACCATGCTATGCACAAGCAGGAGGATTAACTCACAGCCAAGGCTGAGGGTAGCTCACTGCCCCTGCCCCCCGCCTACACCAAAGAGCTGGTTTGGGAAACTGAGAGGAGCCTGAAGTAACCCCCTCCCCCTCCAAACCAGGCAAGGGATCTTGCCCATTATGGAGCACGTTATTCTGCTACATCTGACCAGAAGGGCTGGAGATAACTCTTGGAAGCTATGTGGCCCAGCAGCACTTGAGCCAAGAGGTAGGTAAAGCAAATAGTTTGCAAAGCAAATCCAGTGGCCCTGTTCAGTCAGGGAACTTGGGGTGCAGGTTGGCTTGAGTTAAGATAACAAAGATCTCTAGCAGCTTTAGAGCTGCTTCTCCCACTGCACCCAGGCAGGAAATCTAATTCATAGCCCCGCTCATTGCTGAATATAGCCATCAGCCTGTTCAACCAGGTAATATACCCAGAACACATGGGAAGATGCATAGCCCATTCAATAGTCCTATGCATACTGGTGCTTACACAGAGAGCACAGCCCGTGGCACTCCCCACCTGCAGAGCAAAACCTGTGGCTTCACCTGACCAGGGATACATTTCACACTCTGAACTGATTCAGGTCCCCAAACAATGAGCTGTACAGGCCCTGCGTCCTGCTACCCTGCCAGAGCAAGGAAGCTAAATCGTAGCCCCATCTACTACAAAATATCAGTCCCAACCATCTAGTAAGCCTGACCAGTGAATCCAGGCAACAGTGGAGACAATCCGATAGCCTCACTGGGTAAGGAACCAAGCCAGCAGTCCTATCCAGCTGTTCTCAGCCAGTTATTCTCAGCCCATCCCCATCCTCAGAGCTCAAACAGTTGTCTTGTCCCAAAATAGACCATAACAGCAGGTCCCACCTGCCTAAGGACATCACTAGCAAACACACTCAGAGACTGAGCTGACTGGTGAAAAACTGTCTGTACCAAAGCAAGCCTGTAAAGTCCAGAAGAGGAGCCCTATTACTCAAATGAGCAGATACCAATGTAAAGAATTAAGGATCATGAAAAAGCAAGTAAATATGACACCACCAAAGGAAAATAATAAAGCTGCAATAACTGATCCTAGAGAAATGGAGATGTATAAACTGTCAAAGAATTCAGAATAATCCTCTTAAGGATATTTAGTGAACTACAAGAAAACACAGACAACTAAACAAAATTACACAAGCAATGCATGAACAAAACAAGAAGTTTAACTATTAAAAAAACAACATCAACCAGAAATCCTAAAGTTGGAAAATACAAATACTGAACCAAAGAAATCAATAGAGTTTCAAAAGTAGACTCAACCATGCAGAAGAAAGAATCAGTGACCTGGAAGATAGGACACTGGAAATTACCCAGTCAGAGGAACAAAAAGTAAAAAGAATAAAAAACAGTAAAGTAAGCCTACTGGAATTACGGGAAACAATGAAAAGAAATAATATTCACAGTATTCCAGAGAGAGAAGAGAAACAGAAAGGGACACAAAGTATATTTAAAACAATAATGGCTGAAAACGTCTGGAACCTGAGGAAAGAAACAGACATCCAGATCCAGAGGCCCAAAGGATTCCAAAAAAGTTGAACCCAAATAGGGCTATACTAAGACACATTACAATTAAATTATCAAAAGTCAAAGACAAAGAAAAAAATTTAAGAACAGCAAGAGAAAAGAGAGAAGTTACATACAAAGGAATTCCCAAAAGACTATGGGCAGATTTATCAACAGAAATTTTTAGGCCAGGAAAAAATGGGATCACAAAATCAAAATACTGAAAGAAAATAACTGTCAACCAAGAATTCTATACCCAGTGATGCTGTCCTTCAGAAACAAGGGAGAGATAAAGACATTTCCTAACAAACAAAAGCTAAGGGAATTCATTACCACCAGACCTGCCTTACAAGAAATGCTAAAGGGAGGTCTTTGAGTGGAAGTAGAAGAATGCTAATTAACATCATAAAAACAAAGAAGGTAGTACAAATCTCACTGGTAATGATAAATATACAGTCACAGTTAGATTCTGCAATATGGTAATAGTGGTGCATCACTCACTTAAAGCTCTAATTTAAAAAAATTTTTTTAATAAATTTACTTATGTATTTGTTTATTTTTGGCTGTGTTGTGTCTTTGTTGCTGCACGTGGGCTTCCTCTAGTTGTGGCGAGCAGGGGCTACTCTTCATTGTGGTGTGCAGGCTTCTCATTGCAGTGGCTTCTCTTGTTGCAGAGCACAAGCTCTAGGCACATGCTCTTCAGCAGTTGTGGCATGCAGGCTCAACAGTTGTGGCTCGTGGGCTCTACAGCGCAGGCTCAGTAGTTGTGGCGCACAGGCTTAGCTGCTACGCAGCATGTGGGGTCTTCCTGGACCAGGGATTGAACCCAGGCCCCCTGCATTGGCAGGTGGATTCTTAACCACTGCACCACCAGGGAAGTCCCTAAAAGTTTTTTTTTTTTTAAGCAGTAAAAATAACCACAAGCACAATCATCTGTTATTAGTTATACAATATATAAAATGTGGACAGGAAGAGAAGTAAAAGTGTAAAGTTTATGAATTCTACTGAAAGTAAGTTGTTATAGGTTTAAAATAGGGTGTCATAAGTTTAAGAAATTTTACGTAAGCCTCATGGTAGCCACAAGGGAAAATTCTGTAGTAATTACACAAAGGAACACAATAAAGAAGTTAAAGCATACTGATACCAAAAGACATTAAATGATAAAAAGGCATCAGGACAAGAAACAAGGAACAACAAATCTACAAAACAACCAGAGAACAACGAACAAAATGGCAATAGTAAGTCCTTACCTATCAATAATAACTTTAAACATAAATAAATTAAATTCTCCAATTAAAAGACACCGAATGGTTGAATGGATAAAAAACAAGATCTAACAATATACCGCCTTCCAAAGAATCACTTCAGCCTTAACAATATACATAGACTAAGGGTGAAAAAACATTTCAAGCAAATGGTAACCCTAAAAAAAGCAGAGATAGTTATACAGCTGTCCCTCAGTATACACAGGGAATTGGTTCCAAGAACCCCCAAGGATACCAAAATCCATGGACACTCAAGTCCCTTATATAAAATGGCATAGTATTTGCATATTACCTACACACATCCTCATATATACTTTAAATCATCTCTAGATTACTTAAAACACCTAATACAATGTAAATGCTATGTTAAATAGTTGTAAACACAATGTAAGCAGTTACTGCTACACAGCAAATTTCTTCCTGATTTCAAGCTATACTATATAGCTATAGTCATCAAAACAGTTTGATATTGGCATAAAAACAGATAAATAGGGCTTCCCTGGTGGCGCAGTGGTTGAGAGTCCGCCTGCCGAGGCAGGGGACACGGGTTCGTGCCCCGGTCCGGGAAGATCCCACATGCCGCGGAGCGGCTGGGCCCGTGGGCCATGGCCGCTGAGCCTGCATGTCCAGAGCCTGTGCTCCGCAACTGGAGAGGCCACAGCAGTGAGAGGCCCACGTACCACAAAGGAAAAAAAAAACAAAACAGACAACTAGACCAATGGAGCAGAACTGAGAGCCCTAACTCAAGCATATATGGAAAACTAATATTTGACAAGGGAGCCAAAGATACTCAATGGAAAAAAGACAGTCTCTTCAATAAATGGTGCCAGGACAATTGGATATTCACATGTAAAAGAATGAAACTGGACCCGTATCTCACACCATCCACAAAAATTAACTCAAAATGGATTAAAGACTTAAATGTAAAACCTGAAACCATGAAACTGCTAGAAGAAAATACAGGAACAAAGCTCCTTGACACGAGTTGTATTTATGATTTTTTTAAAGCATAAGCATAAGCAACAAAATCAAAAATAAACAAGTGGGAATATATCAAACAAAAAACTTTCTGCACAGTAAAAGAAACCATCAATAAAGTGAAAAGATAAACCTATCGAATGGGAAAAACATTTGCAAACCATGTATCTGATAAGGTTTAATATCCAATATATATAAAGAACTCATATAATTCAATAGCAAAAAATCAAATAACCCAATTAAAAAATGGGCAAAGGACCTGAACAGACATTTCTCCAAAGAAGGTATACAAAAGGTCAACAGGTACATGAAAAGATGCTCAACATTACTATCATTAGGGGAATGCAAATTAAAACCATGAGACATCACCTCATGCCTGTTAGACTGGCCATTACCGAAGAGATGAGCGACAACAAATGCTGACATGGATGTAGGAAAAAAGGCTACCCTTCTGTATTACTGGTAGGATTATAAATTGGTATAGCCATTATAGAAAACAGTATGAAAGAGCCTAAAAAATAAAATAAAATAAAATAATGAGCTACCATATGATGCAGCAATTCCACTTCTGGGAATATATCCAAAGGAAACAAAAACACTAACTTGAAAAGCTATCTGCACCCCCATTTTCACAGCAGCATTATTTACAATACCCAAGAAATGGTAACAACTTAAGCGTCCATCCATGTATATACGGTATATATATACAATGAAATATTATTCAGCCACAAAAAAGAAGAAATCCTACCATTTGTGACACCATGGAGGGACCCTGAAGGCATTATGCTAATGAAATAAGTCAGAGAAAGAAAGACAAATGTATGATTTCACTTATATGTGGGATCTTAAAAAATAAAATAATACTCATAGAAAAAGAGATCAGACTTCTGATTGTCGGAGATGAAGGGTGGCGGGGAGGAGTTGGAGGAAGGCGGTCAAAAGGTACAAACTTCCAGGCTTCCCTGGTGGCGCAGTGGTTGAGAGTCCGCCTGCCGATGCAGGGGACACGGGTTCGTGCCCCAGTCTGGGAAGATCCCACATGCTGCAGAGCGGCTGGGCCCGTGAGCCATGGCCGCTGGGCCTGCGCGTCCAGAGCCTGTGCTCCGCAACAGGAGAGGCCACAACAGTGAGAGGCCCGCATACCGCAAAAAAAAAAAAAAAAAAAAAGGTACAAACTTCCAGTTATAAATTAGTACTAGAGATGAAACGTACAACATGATAACTACAGCTAACTACACTGCTGTATGATATATAGTAAAATTAAGAGAGTAAACCTTAAAAGTTCTCATCACAAGGAGATTGTTTTTCCTTTTTTCCTTTTTTTTCTTTTTATTGTGTCTATATGAGAAGATGAGAGTTAGCTGAACCTACTGTGGTAACCATTTCAAAGTATATGTAAATCAAACCATCATGCTGTACACTTTAAAGTTATCAGTGATGTCAATTATTTCTCAATAAAACTGGAGGAAAAAAAGATATAGACTGGCATTTTAAAAAGTGTTTTTCATCCTCAAAATAAAGAAGCATTCCCATTAAAGCATTCCCAATATAAATGACCTGCACCACTGAGAAAGAACTACCATATATCTCAGGTTCAACTTTGTTATTATCACCACTACTAATTACTTCTTAAGTATGTGCTGTATGCAGTACCCTGCAGAAGGCATCAGTAGTCAACTAAATAACTCAGGTAGTAACTATGTTATTTACATCACCAGGACTCTACCAGTGTTACTAATGTTGGAGAATCTAAAGACCAGCATTTCAGGGACTTCCCTGGTGGTCCAGTGGCTAAGACTCCGCGCTCTCAATGCAGGGGGCCTGGGTTCGATCCCTGGTCAGGAAACTAGATCCCACATGCCACAACTAACAGTTCAATGCTGCAATAAAGATCCCACATGCTGCAACTAAAAGAGCCCTCATGCTGCAACTGAAGATCTCCCATGCCGCAACTGAACCTACATGCCGCAACTAAGAACCGGTGCAGCCAAATAAATAAATAAATATTTTAAAATAATAATAAGAAAAAAAATAAAAAGCAGCATTTAACAGGGGTGTTAATCCATTCACCTGCCCTATATTCCACCTTCTCAGAAAATCTCTCCCAATCCTGCTGAATAGAATTAAGTAGAATTAAGTAGGCAGCCAGCCAAGTGGACCTTGTGCCTGGGACACAGAGGACTCCAACAAAGATGGGCACCTGACCTATAGCAAGCCGCTTAGACACTTTCCCCCAGGAAAGAGGAATTGGAATGTAGTAATTCCTGTTAGTCTCTATCAGCCTCTTGAATGGGGCAGAGAGAGCTGCAGAGGCAGTCAGGGTGGATGGGGCAATGCAGACCAGAGCAGCCAGTATGCTGGGGAAGCAGAGGAGAGGCTATGCAGCTCCCAAGACAGGCACTGTGCTTTAGGATAGACACACTGAGAGACAGTGTGGAACAGACACGTTTATCCATTTACCTGTCCTGCTCCTGTTAGCTCGAGGGCCAATCACTTCCTGGTCCAGTGCCTCACGAAGCTCTCGGTCCTGCCTGCCCTTAAATCAGTAAGCTGTCCTGTGGTCTTATAGGAAGTGCCACATCTTTTGTTGTTTTTGTTGCTGTTTGTTTTGCTTCTTGAAAACAGATGAATCCCAAGACACAGTTACAAGGATCAAAACTATAATCCCTCTTTCCCCACTCTGCATGGCTGATTGTTCCCCTCCCCCTTGTCATTCCTTCAGATCTCAGCTAAAATATCATTAACTCAAAGAAGCCCTCCCAGACCACTCCACAGGAGAAGGTTTGCTCTGCTTTGCCTCCTGTTGTTTCCTGTACAGGACTTAACATAACTTTTAATAATGCATGCATTGTTTAATAGTTATGCTGCCTCCCTCCCTAGACTGTAAAATCATCAGCAGGGCTCATGTTTCTTGCACCTCATACAGCACGTTCCTGGCACACCACAGGAAGTCAGTGGCATTGAACGCATAGGTTAGTCTCGTATATGAGTGTCTTACCTCCACAAACCCAAGAGCCTAGGGAAGGTGAGATTATCCTAGCTCAGGGGTAAATCCTGATTAGTTTAAACCAGAGAATGGGTTATAGTTGCTCAGATATCCACCCCTTTAGCCCCTAGGGCAGCCAGGTCAGCCAGATCCCCCACCCACACCCTCCCACACTCTCGAAACACACACACACACACACACACACACCAACCACCTCCAGCTGTGAGCAGCCTCTTCTGTTTACTTAATGTTCTGACCAGATGTTATCATTTTCTATGTGTACCATGACAAGAACAAACTTAAATTGGAAAGCACCAATTTAAGCCAATCAAGGTAATCCCATCCCGTGTGCCACTGTCTGACTTAGGAAGGAGTATGTAGCTGCAATCAGCCAAATGCAACCCAAGGAGAAGCCTGCTGGAGAGGTTACAGGAAAGGCCCCTTGCATTTAAAAAGGGACACACAAGAATAGACAGTCTCTTATACCAATGCATGCTACTTATGTACAGGTGACCCCCCAAAATGAAGCAGGCATCTTAGGACCAAGAGGGCAGCCAGTCGGAGGACCAAGTCAGCACACTGAAGGTGGCAGAGAAAAAAGAGCAAGAATTGAAGACTCTAATGACATTGCTGAGTCACTGAATTAACAAAACCTGGAACTACCTCCCTCAGGATGTTTAGTTCCTTGAGATAGCTCATTTTCTTTATTCTGATGGGTTTTATTTTGTGTTCAAATGTAAGTTAGTAGAGAAATTCACAAAATAATTGCCAATGCTTAGCAACCTGTCAACAGCCTAGTGCTCAAAATCCTCTCCCTGCTGCACAGTGACAACCATCAAAGGCACCCTGGTGGGTCCCCAGTTGCTTGGCACCAGGAAAAAGTGGATTGAGGTTGGATTCCAGACATTCAGAGCCAGGGTTCCGTAATGCCTTTCCATCAATCATGACATCCATGGGGCTCAGCAGGTAGACATGGAGAGGGTAGGAAGCTTCTTTTTTTAATTCCCTTATCATCTATTCCCTTTTTTTTTTTTTTTTTTTTTTGCGGTACGTGGGCCTCTCACTGTTGTGGCCTCTCCCATCGCGGAGCACAGGCTCCGGACGTGCAGGCTCAGCGGCCATGGCTCATGGGCCCAGCCGCTCCACGGCATGTGGGATCTTCCCGGACGGGGGCATGAACCCGTGTCCCCTGCATCGGCAGGCAGACTCTCAACCACTGCGCCATCAGGGAAGCCCTCTATTCCCATTTTGAGTAGACTTTTGACTATTTGCAACAAAAACTATCTTCACTGATAAATCTATCTTCACATAATTAGCAGCAAATTAATGTGACCTCCTTTGAGCAAAAGACTCAGGAAAAATGGTATAGAGATTCATAATTCTGCCCATATTCCTCCAAACCTTCAGATGATGGGTCTTAAGTGAATTTTTCCCAAAAAGGAAGACAACTGAGATGCCAGGAAAAGTATTAACCGTGTGATCATCTGACACACTCCCTCCATCATGAGAATCATAAAGCACCCCACGAATGCTGATGCATCTCCTTGTCTCACCAGTGAATTTGGGGCAGCATAATTTAAAGATATCAATTGGTATGTTTTGTTATTCCTCCTGTGTATATTTTTCCCTTTCTTATCTCAAGAACGTCAACATTCCCTTTATCTTTGGGGCATGTCCAAAAGCAGAAAGCACTAGAAGAAATCTCTAACCCTCAAAATCCAACCCCCACTAAAGATTTTTCTTTCAAAAGCCTAAACTCATGGTGCTAGACACCAGCATTTCTGGACAGGGATACAGACAAATTTCGATTGTTCTGTTCCATTTGAACTGTTCTGTTTCCTTTGATCTTGTTTACCTAAAATTGTGCTTTCCCACTACTGGGGAGAGGCTAGAGGTTTTCCAGTTCCTTAAAGTAGTGGAGGTTGGCACCTTGTTCCCTAGCAGAAACTCTAGGGAAGTGATAGGACTTTTGATGGGGATTGTGAGGGGATACTGGGAAAATAAATATTGGGGCCCTGAAGCCACAGTAAAAGATCTTGTGTCTATGTCCTTTGCACAGACACAGCAGGATCACCTAATACTGCATGGACAAGGAGCTTCCCAGGGTGACCAGCATGAACTAAGAATCAGAAGGCCTTTTCCTGAATGTTCTTTGCTAGGCAAGACCTGCAGCACTTCTGCATCAATGACACTAAGTGAGCAGAAACCCTAAACATCACTGAAATAGCACTTCCAAAATTTAGAGGTAAAAAAAAATGTAACCAAGTACGCATGCATGTGTGATTAAAATTCATGCATGCAACATTCAAAACAATTTTTCAAAATTAAACCTTTAATTCAGAATGCAAACTAGGTTTGTATTTAATTGGCTTGATATGTCATGAGCTCCCAAAGGACACCACACTATCAGTCCAAGTTCCCACTAGTTATTCAATATATTACAAGTCCTGCTACCTTAAAAAAGGAAAATTAACTGTAAGATAGACAGTTCCATAGCTGGTGAATACTACTGAACATTTTCAAAACATTCAAATAAAAGGCAATAACAGAATGCCTTTATTTTTCTCTAAATAACGCCACACCCATTCATGAGACATGACTATATTTCCCTCAATGTGCTGCGAATTAATGAAAATTGAAAATAAAGAAAAGAAGTGCCCTATATACAAGGCACTTTATAAAGTTGAGATTCCCAAATAATACAAAAGCATTTTCAAGTCACACATGGGATATGAAGTGAAAATATTCTTGGAGGAAATCTTCTCTAATAATACTTATCTACTTCAGAGGGTGCTGGCAAGCTCTATTAACACTTTTAGATCTTCAAATAAAACTCCTATAGAAATGCAAAGCATTATTATTTTAGTTCTGAAATAATTTCACACCTAGGGATGAGAAAACCCGAGGCCAAATTTTACTGCTTCTCTCCTGCCTGATAAACAAGAAATGCCACAAGCAGTGGGGGAAGGGGGAGGATGGAAATCAAACAGAACAAAGACATCAAAATTTCTCCTTTACGTGAGCTCTGTATTTCCGCTAGATGTCACTTCTGGGGATTCTCAGAAAAAAACTGAGTCCCTTTAAGGTCAGGGTTAAGTACAGGTACAATCTTCTCATTGACTTTATACCAGATAAAGTAACAACCAGCTGAGCTGAAAAAAATTACCTTGTCCACTTCTGTGGGGCACAGCTCCTCCCAAAGCACTTGCCAAACTTAAAAATGACTGGATAAATCATTACCTGAATCACCCACCAGTGCGAGCTCACCTAAGAGGTCAAAAAGCAACTGATTTAATGGATACCACAATTTCTGCTCAGCTACTGAGAGCACTGTACAAGACTGTCATTTGTTGCTGCTGATGGAAGTGGTGGCAGTGATGATGGTGGATATGATGATGTAGATGATCATGATGGTGATGGTGGTGATTGAAGTTCTCAAAACGTACTGATCAATGGAATCACTTATGGAGCTTTTAAAAATACAGATTTTTGGTCCCCTCCTCAGAACTACTTATTCTGAATCTCTGAAGAAAGAACTCAAGTTTGGTTTTTACTGATTTTTGTTTTGTTTTATTTTGTTTTTGCAGTACGCGGGCCTCTCACTGTTGTGGCCTCTCCCGTTGCAGAGCACAGGCTCCGGACGCACAGGCTCAGTGGCCACGGCTCACAGGCCCAGCCACTCCACGGCATGTGGGATCTTCCCAGACCGGGGCACGAACCCGTGTCCCCTGCATCGGCAGGCGGACTCTCAACCACTGCGCCACCAGGGAAGCCGTTTTGTTTTTTTAATGTAGCCTTTAGGATAACAACTGAAGTGACAGTGTTTGTAAATAATCTCATGATCAGGAATGCAGGCTTTGTAGGCAGACTAGCTTAAGTCTAATTCCAAACCTAAGACTTATTAGCTGTGTGACTCTAGGCAAAATCCTTAGCCTTAAGCCTCAATTTTGACATCAATAAAATGGAAATTCTATTACTACCTACCTCATAAGGTAGAGCCTAAGCAATTTTTTTTTAAAGCATACGTTAGTTCCAAGGAAGACAGAAGGTTATATGTTAAAGAAAATATTACCAACCGTAATAACACAATAATGTAAATATTATATATTGATTTAAACAAAAAATTGTAATATTATTTTAGGAGCCTGTGGGGACCAAAAGTGGTAGGAGTGGGAGTGTCAAAGAGCTACTGCTAAACTTGACGTACCTGGAAAAAAATTATAAGCACGTTACTTAGAAACAGAGAGATAAACACCAGAACTATCAGAGTTAAAAGCTGCAATTTGGGGGAGGGGGTCAGAAGAGACAGAGAAAGGTCGAAGAAGGGGTTGCTGTGCAGTTTTTCAGTATTTGCTTTTTAGTGCTGTTTTATTCAAACAACGTAGGTATGTTGCTTTGATAAAAATAAAAATGAACTTCAAAAGATAATTCATAGTGTGCAAAAGCATAAATATTGGAGGTCTTTTTTTTTTTTTGCAGTACGTGGGCCTCTCACTGTCGTGGCCTCTCCCATTGCAGAGCACAGGCTCCGGACGCGCAGGCTCAGCGGCCATGGCTCACGGGCCCAGCCGCTCCGCGGCATGTGGGATCTTGCCGGACTGGGGCACGAACCCATGTTCCCTGCATCGGCAGGCAGACGCCCACCCACTGCGCCACCAGGGAAGCCCCTATTGGAGGTGTTTATAAACCAGGATTAACATAAAGTTTTTCAGTTTACCAAAACTTGCTTTTTTTAAAAACTGATTGATATACTCCCCCCAAAATGTACCACCAAAATGTCCAGTTCATAGTAAGTAAACACTTACTATGCCCCTGGCACACTGTTAAGTCCTAGAAAGACATTTGTTGAATTGAATTGAGAACGGCAGAAATATGAAGGTAGAAGATGAAGCACAGTGTGTGCGCAGAGTTGGGAACATGGCCCCTTGGAACTGAAGTGTCCTGTGTAGCCACTTCGCACTGGGAACTCTGGTCTGAAGTGCCAGGTGCAAGGCCTCAGCACTTGGCACCCTAAGAACAAGTGAAACTAGACGAAGCACAAAGGAAAAGGAAAAAAAAAAAGGTGGAGACCTTCAAGACGGCAGAGGAGTAAGACGTGGAGATTACCTTCCTCCCCACAAATACATCAGAAATATATCTACATGTGGAACAACTTCTACAGAACACCTACTGAACACTGGCAGAAGACCTCAGACTTCCTGAAAGATATATATATTTTTTCCTTTATCACTTATTGTGAGTGTGTATGTCTATGCTTCTTTGTATGATTTTGTCTGTATAGCTTTGCTTTTACCATTTCTCCTACGGTTCTGTCGGTCCAGTTTTTTTTTAGTATACTTTTTAGAGCTTCCTATCATTGGTGGATCTGTTTCTTGGTTTCGTTACTCTCTTCTTTCTTTCTTTTTCTTTTCTTATTACGTTTTAATTTTTTTATTTTTAATGATTTTCTTGTATTTTTTATTTCAATAACTTTATTTTATTTATTTATTTTTTCTTTCATTTCTTCTCTTTTTCTCCCTTTTCTTATGAGCTGTGTGGCTGACAGGGTCATGATGCTCTGGCCAGGTGTCAGGTCTGTGCCTCTGAGGTGAGAGTCGAGTTCAGGACATTGGTCCACCAGAGACCTCCCAGCTCCACATAATATCAAAGGGCAAAAGCTCTCCCAGAAATCTCCATCTCAACGCTAAGACCCAGCTCCACTCAACGACCAGAAAGCTACAGTGCTGGACAACCTATGCCAAACAACAAGCAAGACAGGAACACAACGCCACCCATTCGCAGAGAAGCTGCCTAAAATCATAATAAGTTCACAGACACCCCAAAACACGCCACCGGACATGGTCCTGCCCACCAGAAAGACAAGATCCAGCCTCATCCACCAGAACACAGGCAGCAGTCCCCTCCACCAGGAAGCCTACACAACCCATTGAACCAACCTCACCCACTGGAGGCAGACACAAGAAACAACAGGAACTACAAATCTACAGCCTGTGAAAAGGAGACCCCAAACACAGTAAGTTAAGCAAAATGAGAATAAAGAGAAACACACAGCATATGAAGGAGTAAGGTAAAAACCCACCAGACCAAACAAACAAAGAGGAAATAGGCAGTCTACCTGAAAAACAATTCAGAGTAATGATAGTAAACATGATCCAAAATCTTGGAAATAGAATAGAGAAAACACAATACACAGTTAACAAGGACCTAGAAGAAGTAAAGAGCAAAAAAAAAAAAAATGATGAACACCACAATACATGAAATTAAAATTCTCTAGAAGGAATCAATAGCAGAAAAACTGAGGCAGAAGAATGGATAAGTGACCTGGAAGATAAAATAATGGAAATAACTACCACAGAGCAGAATAAAGAAAAAAGAATGAAAAGAATTGAGGACAGTCTCAGAGACCTCTGGGAAAACATTAAACGCACCAACATTCAAATTATAGGGGTCCCAGAAGAAAAAGAGAAAAAGAAGAGGACAGAGGAAATATCTGAAGGGATTATAGTTGAAAACTTCCCTAATATGGGAAAGGGAATAGTCAGTCAAGTCCAGGAAGCACAGAGAGTCCCATACTGGATAAATCCAAGGAGAAACACGCCAAGACACATATCAATCAAACTATCAAAATTTAAATATGAAGAAAAATATTAAAAGCAGCAAGGGAAAAACAACAAATAACATACAAGGGAATACCCACAAAGTTAACAGCTGATCTTTCAGCAGAAACTCAGCAAGCCAGAAGGGAGTGGCAGGACATATTTAAAGTGATGAAAGGGAAAAACCTACAACAAAGATTACTCTATCCAGCAAGGATCTCATTCAGATTTGATGGAGAAATTAAAACCTTTACAAACAGGCAAAAGCTAAGAGAATTCAGCACCACCAAACCAGCTTTACAACAAATACTAAAGACATTTCTCTAGGCAGGAAACACAAGAGAAGGAAAAGACCTACATTAACAAACCCAAAACAATTAAGAAAATGGGAATAGGAACATACATCTCGATACTTACCTTAAATGTAAATGAATTAAATGCTCCAGCCAAAAGACACAGACTGGCTGAATGGATATAAAAACAAGACCAATATATATGCTGTCTACAAAAGACGCACTTCAGACCTAGGGACACAAACAGACTGAAAGTGAGGGGGTGGAAAAAGATATTCCATGCAAATGGAAATCAAAAGAAAGCTAGAGTAGCAATTCTCATATCAGACAAAATAGACTTTAAAACAAAGTATTACAAGAGACAAAGAAGGACACTATATAATGATCAAGGGATCAATCCAAGAAGAAGATATAACAATTGTAAATATTTATGCACCCAACATAGGAGCACCTCAACACATAAGGCAAATACTAACAGCCATAAAAGGGGAAATCGATAGTAACACAATCATAGTAGGGGACTTTAACACCCCACTTTCACCACAAAACAGATCATCCAAAATGAAAATAAATAAGGAAACACAAGCTTTAAATGATACATTAAACAAGAAGGACTTAAATGATATTTATAGGACATTCCATCCAAAAACAACTGAATACACATTCTTCTCAAGTGCTCATGGAAAATTCTCCAGGATAGATCATATCCTGGGTCACAAAACAACCCTTGGTAAATTTAAGAAAACTGAAATCATATCAAGTATCTTTTCTGACAACATGCTATGAGACTAGATATCAATTACAGGAAAAAAATCTGTAAAAAATACAAACACATGGAGGATAAACAATACACTACTTAATAACCAAGAGGTCACTGAAGAAATCAAAGAGGAAATCAAAAACTACCTAGAAACAAATGACAATTAAAGCACAACAACCCAAAACCTATGGGATGCAGCAAAAGCAGTTCTAAGAGGGAAGTTTATAGCAATACAATCCTACCTTAAGAAACAAGAAACATCTCAAATAAACAACCTAACCTTACACCTAAAGCAATTGGAGAAAGAAGAACAAAAAAACCCAAAGTTAGCAGAAGGAAAGTAATCATAAAGATCAGATCAGAAATAAATGAAAAAGAAATGAAGGAAACAATAGCAAAGATCAATAAAACTAAAAGCTGGTTCTTTGAGAAGATAAACAAAATTGATAAACCATTAGCCAGACTCATCAAGAAAAGAAGGGAGAAGACTCAAATCAATAGAATTAGAAATGAAAAAGGAGAAGTAACAATCGACACTGCAGAAATACAAACAATCATGAGAGATTACTACAAGCCACTACATGCCAATAAATTAGACAACCTGGAAGAAATGGACAAATTCTTAGAAATGCACAACCTTCGGAGACTGAACCAGAAAGGAATAGAAAAGATGAACACACCCATCACAAGCACTGAAATTGAAACTGTGATTAAAAATCTTCGAACAAACAAAAGCCCAGGACCAGATGGCTTCACAGGCGAATTCTACCAAACATTTAGAGAAGAGCTAACACCCATCCTTCTCAAACTCTTCCAAACAATATCAGAGGAAGGAACACTCCCAAACTCATTCTACGAGGCCACCATCACATTGATATCAAAACCAGGCAAGGATGTCACAAAGAAAGAAAACTACAGGCCAATATCACTGATGAACATAGATGCAAAAATCCTCAACAAAATACTAGCAAACAGAATCCAACAGCACATTAAAAGGATCATACACCATGATCAAGTGGGGTTTATTCCAGGAATGCAAGGATTCTTCAATATACGCAAATCAAACAATGTGATACACCATATTAACAAACTGAAGGAGAAAAACCATATGATCATCTCAATAGATGCAGAGAAAGCTTTCGACAAAATTCAACTCCCATTTATGATAAAAACCCTGCAGAAAGTAGGCATAGAGGGAACTTTCCTCAACATAATAAAGGCCATATATGACAAACCCACAGCCAACATCATCCTCAGTGGTGAACAACTGAAACCATTTCCACTAAGATCAGGAACAAGACAAGGCTACCCACTCTCACCACTCTTATTCAACATAGTTTTGGAAGTTTCAGCCACAACAATCAGAGAAGAAAAGGAAATAAAAGGAATCCAAATTGGAAAAGAAGAAGTAAAGCTGTCACTGTTTGCAGATGACATGATACTATACACAGAGAATCCTAAAGATGCTACCAGAAAACTACTAGAGCTAATCAATGAATTTGGTAAAGCAGCAGGATACAAAATTAATGCACAGAATGTACAGAAAACTCTTGCATTCCTATACACTAATGATGAAAAATCTGAAAGAGAAATTAAGGAAACACTCCCATTTACCACTGCAACAAAAAGAATAAAATACCTAGGAATAAACCTATCTAAGGAGACAAAAGACCTGTATGCAGAAAACTATAAGACACTGATGAAAGAAATTAAAGACGATACAAACAGATGGAGAGATATACCATGCTCCTGGATTGGAAGAATCAACATTGTGAAAATGATTCTACTATCCAAAGCAATCTACAGATTCAATACAATCTCTACCAAACTACCAATGGCATTTTTCACAGAACTAGAACAAAAAACTTCACAATTTGTATGGAAACACAAACGACCCCGAATAGCCAAAGCAATATTGAGAACGAAAAACGGAGCTAGAGGAATCAGGCTCCCGGACTTCAGATTATACTAAAAAGCTATGGTCAATCCAGACAGTATGGCACAAAAACAGAAATATAGATCAATGGAACAGGATAGAAAGCCCAGAGATAAAACCACACACATATGGTCACCTTATCTTTGATAAAGGAGGCAGGAATGTACAGTGGAGAAAGGACAGCCTCTTCAATAAGTGGTGCTGGGAAAACTGAACAGCTACATGTAAAAGAATGAAATTAGAACACTCCCTAACACCATACACAAAAATAAACTCAAAATGGATTAAAGACCTAAATGTAAGACCAGACACTATCAAACTCTTAGAGGAAAACATAGGCAGAACACTCTATGACATAAATCACAGCAAGATCCTTTTTGACCCACCCGCTAGAGAAATGGAAATAAAAACAAAAATAAACAAATGGGACCTAATGAAACTTAAAAGCTTTTGCACAGCAAAGGAAAACATAAAAAAGACGAAGAGACAACCCTCAGAATGGGAGAAAATATTTGCAAACGAAGCAACTGACAAATGATTAATCTCCAAGATATATAAGTAGCTCATGCAGCTCAATATCAAAAAAACAAACAACCCAATCCAAAAATGGGCAGAAGAACTAAATAGACATTTCTCCAAAGAAGACATACAAATTGCCAACAAACACATGAAAGGATGCTCAACATCACTATCATTAGAGAAATGCAAATCAAAACTACAATGAGGTATCACCTCACACCAGTCAGAATGGCCATCATCAAAAAATCTACAAACAATAAATGCTAGAGAGGGTGTGGAGAAAAGGGAACCCTCTTGCACTGTTGGTGGGAATGTAAATTGATACAGCCATTATGGAGAACGGTATGGAGGTTCCTTAAAAAACTAAAAATAGAACTACCATACGACCCAGCAATCCCACTACTGGGCATATATGCTGAGAAAACCATCATTCAAAAAGAGTCATGTACCAAAATGTTCATTGCAGCACTACTCACAATAGCCAGGACATGGAAGCAACCTAAGTGTCCAGTGACAGATGAATGGATAAAGAAGATGTGGCACATAAATACAATGGAATATTACTCTGCCATAAAAGGAAACGAAATCGAGTTATTTGTAGTGAGGTGGATGGACCTAGAGTCTGTCATACAGAGTGAAGTAAGTCAGAAAGAGAAAAACAAATACTGTATGCTAACACATATATATGGAATCTGAAAAAAAAAAAAAGGTTCTGAAGAACCTAGGGGCAGGACAGGAATAAAAACACAGACGTAGAGAATGGACTTGAGGACACGCAGAGGGGGAAGGGTAAGCTGGGACGAAGTGAGAGAGCGGCATGGACATATATACACTACCAAATATAAAATAGATAGCTAGTGGGAAGTAGCCACACAGTACATGGAGATCAGCTCAGTGCTCTGTGACCACCTAGAGGGATAGGATAGGGAGGGCGGGAGGGAGATGCCAAGAGGGAGGAGATATGGGGATATATGTATATGTATAGCTGATTCACTATGTTACACAGCAGCAACTAACACACCATTGTAAAGCAATTATACTCCAATAAAGATGTTTTTAAAAATTTGCATAAAAAAGAGCACCATCACGGGGGGGGGCTGGTAATTGAGGGGAACTTAATGAAGGGTGTGAGCAAGGTTAAGGGAAACCAAGAAGAGACAACAGTATCCTGGAGTTAGCAGAAATAAACTGCTAATTTAAAGGGGAAAAAGGAAGGAGCAGTTACCAAATAGTAGAAAAAAGCTGCAGCTGCAGAAGAGAGGCCCCCAACAAGAACTCTGGTGGCCTTCCTTAGAGGAATACAGCCACTGTCAACCCGCAGTGCTGCAAGGAAGGTAGGGGGTAATATTCCAACCTTGCATTCTCCGATTTTTGCCCAGTGTCTTCCTTTGGCTACTCCAGTGGAAAGCCAGAGAGCAAGGGAGCCCAGGGTATGCTGACAATAAGTCAGCCTCCTGGGACACACAGCATTTCAGAGGAATGAGAGCTGGAGGCACAAACAGAGAATTCCAGCACAAGCACTATGCAGAGTTTTGTTTCTATTTTTGTTTTTTTATTTACCTCCCTTTCCTATTCAGCCTCATAAAAGAAGCCTTCGATTTTTCAATCTGTTTAATAAATATAAATAGCATGATATTAACAATAATAATAATACACTGATATTACACCGCACTTTAATTTCCTAAGCACTTTCACATACATTATCTTTACGTCATCCTCAAAACAGCCCTACGCAGTAGATAGGGCAAGGGTTATCCTATTTTACAGGTGAGGAAAACTGAGACCTTAAGAAAAGTTGGGTTTCTTGCCCAGAGTCATAAAGCTAGCAAGCAGCAGAGCCCAAACTAGAAGCATGTTTCCTAATGCTTCAGCTAAGGTTCTTTCCACCATACAATGCTGTCGTGCTATTTATTCACAGTAGGAGTGAAAAATTGATGTCCCTGTGAAAAAATCATTAACCAGCTTTGTTCTAGGCACTGCACAGAACAGAGAAGCAGTCAACAAACAAGACACGAGGGGAAATAGGGCAAATTTGCCCATTCCATTCTCGGGAAACCACAAGCAGTGCCACAGACCTAAGTAACTGAGTTTTCAATCACATTTTACACACCATTGAAAAGAAGGTGTTCAGTAGGGCAAGAAAAGTGTTCAAAAGAGCAATAAAAATTCAGGCTAAAGTATAAAAATATTTAAATAGTTTTGTTTTGGGATGCTGGGATAAGTAGAAGGAAATCATAGTCCCTTCACAATACCCATGCCACAAAGAGACCAAGCCTCCAGAAATTGGAAGGATGACCTCTTTGCTTCTTTTCTCAATTCCAACTCTACCCCCACATATACACATATCCTTTGAGAGCTTCGAGAAGCAGCCAAAAGTGACTTCTTTTTACCAAACACAAGAGTAGTGGAGAAGTCCAACAAAATAGCCCACTTTTGAAATAATAATTGAGAACTCTTCACCTTATGTAATCTGCTGCAAAACGTTCAGCTACTTATATATGATGGAAGAAAGCAGTGAATAAATATTTACTGTAAACCTCCAAACACACCCCACTTATTCCAAATTTAGCTCCCTAATGTGTAAACTACTCTATTAGGGTTCTGTGGTTGCAAGCAAGAGAAACCACCTGACTAATTTAAGAAGGATTATGGGAAGGAAATTGGAGGCTCAGCAAATCCATGGAAGACTGGAAAATAAGGGTTGAACACCATCAGTGACCAAGACAGATGTGGAAGCTGGGAAATGGGAACTGCTACAGTGGTCTCATGGCAGGTACTGTCAGGGCAGAATGCCGACTGGGAGAAAGGAGAATCCTTTAGCTCAAGATTCAAATTCCAAAGAAGAAGCACCCATTAACCAAGCTTGTGGTCATGCACCTATCCTTAGGCTGACTGTAGGGCCCTGAGTAGGGTCCCTGGGTACAGTTCCACTACTGTAATTACTTAAAAAGAAAATAAAGTGCAGTTAAAAAGGGAAAACATACATAACAGGAAAAAAAGGGGAGGGGGAAGAAGTTCCTCTAAACTTAATAAGATTTTCTTCAAAAATTCCTCAATCTAACTAGTAGCAATAGATCACTCACTTCCTAAGACTATATTAATTAGTAGTTGCCCACACACAGCCAAAGATAGTGTTTACCCTGACACCAACAAAACTTCAACCTGACAACTTTTTACTTACAGAGGCCTCACTTCTCATATTACCTGAAAGTTATTTTTTCATTTGATTCTTAAAGCCAAAGCAGAATTTGCCCTTCTTTAGTAACAATATGCTCATTTCTGAAACATTATCCTTACACTTCCAAAAAGAACAGACTCCACAAAATATCTAATGAATAAATCCATAAGGATGCTAACGCTGATGATGATGATGATGACAGTAATATTAACAAGAGCAGCAACAGCTAATATCTACTGAGTAGTTATCATGGACCAGCACCTGTTCTAAGCCCTCAACACATAATAATTCATTTAAGCTCCACAACCTTAGGAGCAAAATACTTTTATTTCCATTTCACAAAGTAGAAAACTGAAACACAGAGGGGGTGAATAACTTGTCCATGGTCCAATAGCTCATAAAAGTCAAACCAGAACTAAATCCATGTCTGACTCCAGATTACCAGAATAACAAAGGGTTTTCATTGAGAGTAGAGGAAACAGACTGTACCAGTGTGAAAATACTTTCCAAGAAGAATGAGAGCACCATAACTGTACCTAAAGATCTCAAGGTTCTGAAGACTGCTACATCATCATTAACTCCAACAGTTTATGAGAATTTATTTCTAAAAGCTATCAAGTACTGCTTTATTCCAAGATGTGGCTCAATGGTCCAGAGATGTGTAAGTTATATGGCTGAATATAAGAATTATCTACTTCTTAAGATATTTTTTTCTTCACTAGTGGCCAACCATTACAGAAAAATTCCAAGCCAACCAGCTTTCATGCACCAGAGTTTAATCATCCCAAAGCAAATCCTCAAAACAATATTTTTATAGCTCATGTTTTGATTATTCAAAGGGGGTTTTCTCCAATTTCCCTGTAAAATTCCTTTTCACCCTCAAAATAAACATTAAAAATTCAGCTCTAGAAGTAGATTTGTCATAAAGTTAGGAATAACTTAAAATATAAAGTAAATCAAAATGGCTCTTCCATCTTTAACTAAAGTGGTCACGGTCATGATTCCCGTAATAAAAATGACAGAAAAAAAACCCTAAAATTGTCAAAAACATAATTGATGATGAAAACAAATGTAAAATTATGGCATATTTCACCCTGGCCACCAAAGACTTTTGATGAAACTGCAGCCCTATAATTCCCCGGAATGAATTCTTTAAATTAAAACACTTCATGCAGAACAGATATTAAACAATGACTCAAAGAACAATGCTGTACAGAGGTATGCTTATAAATATACCTAGGAAAGAGGAAACAATTACATTTTTCCATGTAAAAAGCAACTCGATTGTAATGTTTCACAGGAGTAGGTACTTTCCCCATTGCTTCAAACTTGGAAGTTCATTTCCTTAACTCACTTAGCGTCCAAAGTGACTGGGTGGAATGAAATTAGCTACACCAAACTGGCTAACTTTCTCCTTTCTACAAAACTAGCTATTCCACACAATGGCACAACTGACTTTAATGATAAATTTCATCCAACGCAATTGAAATGCCACTTTGAATTTTATCTTAAATGCTTTATTTGGCCAGCTGGTTTTATTTAACTATTGACCAGAAGTGGTACGAGTGCATTCTTTTTCCATCTAGCATTAATCTTAGTAAATTTAGCTCCACTGGAATGTCTTAACTGCTGAGAAGAAAGCAAAAGTCAGCAAGCATACAGTTGCATTTGGCTACCTTCAGCACATCATTTTATTTCCTCCTGCTCTCTGCTAACTATTGCTCAGCACTTTTGCCTATGAGGGAGGACAAGCAGGTGGTTAAGGAAGATGTCCTGTCAGCTATATCTTTAATCCGAGTGTTTAAATCTCTGAATAAAAGAAAAATCAATGTTGTAAAGGCAATGTTTGTCAAGGCCATGTAATAAATACACTTACCTTTACAGACTGTTCTCAATGGATTTCCCTTCTTTGCTGAGCTTCAAAGCTACAAAGAGATAAAAACGAAAGCAGTGAGTTATCTGCGAGTAAAACAGCAAACGTTTTCTCTCCACGTCTCTAAGTAGAATTTCCATATGCCATGGTATGTGATGCTAGCCAAATAAACCACTGATAAAACTTTGTGCCTCATACCTCCTGTACAAGAGGTCAGTGAAAGACAAAGTCATAAACTGAAAATGGCACACACATCTATCCAGAATTGACTCACACAAACCTGGCCAGACCTATAGTCAAATCTTTTGGGGCGTGAACTCCTCAACAGAACGGAGGAGTGCAGAGATGAAATAGCTTTTAAAGTGCAGAGATGAAAATCAAATTAAACATTATGCAGCACACTAGATCTGACCGAGCATTTTATTTTCTTACATCTTTTAGCGCCATCTTTCTTGCACACTCTATTTCCATTTCCCTGGGAGTTTTACTTGGGGGAGTCTATTCCATTTATATGGCATGCATGTCCCTCCCAATCCAGACCTCACCACTTGCCCCTATGAGTAAACGTGTGCAAGCTTACACATACAATCTTCCTTCCTCTAGGTAGAGCGTAGCCTTCTCTCAGTAGTGAGAAACTCATAAAACAGAGGAAGCCAAACTTGGCATTTCAAATCAAATCTAGGCACGTTAAGCTCCCTGCAACCAAAACATACAATGTGCTGACCACACACAAGTCAATATGATAGGAGATGTGGTAAACTATAGTTGCCAAGCAACAGTAATAACTTAAGGTTTCAAGGGGCTGATTCTATAGTAGTCCAACATTACTCATATGTTGACTCCATGGTCAAAAATAAACGGAATATGCCTATTTCTTTCATTCATGGCTAGGTCCTAACATCTCTTAAGGTATAGTAGTTGGGAATGGTCAACTACTTCATGGTTTTCCCATGGTTTTTTTTTTTTTTTTTTTTTCCTTTAATGTCCTAAGTAACTGCTTTAGCCCCTACTGGGCTATTTCCCTTCACATCCCCCTATCCCACTATAGAACCCATTACCACTGATGCATGACCACCAAAGAACAAGGTCAGACTTGTGGGCTATGATGTAAATCTTGGAATATTAATGCAGGAGATAAGGCCCCTCCATGGGACACCATCAAAATTTCTCCTTCCCCCTGTGTTATGTGGATTGCAATAGAGTTGGGGGAAACATAATTTGGGGAAGACTAGATAAAATAGTATAGTATTACATTTTATAAAGTCTGAGAGATTTATGGTCTGACAACATAGAGATTGAGCTGTATCCGTTTCTATCCCAAACACCAAGAAATGCTAAACAAAATATAGCTCAAAAGAAAGGGAGGGGACCTATATGAAAAAATAATGAATGCAAATTTTCTAGAATGAAAGACATGAATTCTCTTGAAAAAGCATACCGAGACCTCAACAAGATAAATAAAAGCAAATCTACAGGTAGATACAATAGAAGGAAACCGCAGAACACCAGAGATAGAAAGAAAGCCTTAAAGTCAACCAGAGAGAAAAAATAGACTCCTTGCAAAACAACTTGTCATAAGCAAAAATAAAAGCAAGACAGCAGTGGAATGACATGTCCTAAGTTCCAAGTGAAAAAAAGTTCAAGGAAAATTCTATAGCCATGCTAAACCAATTATCATTCAAGAATGAGAGAAATAAGGACATTTTTCAGGAAAAAAAAAATTATTTCCTGCTCACAGTAGTTTACTTTTGCTGAAAGGAATACTAAAAGATATACTTGAATAATAAGGAATTGATCCCAGAAGGAAAGAGGAACAAAAAGCAATGGTGAAAAAATAAATTAGCAAGTATGACAGTAAATCTAGTAAATTCAATAATAAATAATGGGTATTGGATAATAATTACTAAACCCTGCTTGTCGAGAACCCACAATAGCAATAATAACCAATTTTTAGGGTTTGCAAATAAGATGAAATGAGTGGTTGGCCACAATCATATGGAATAAAGGAGGGGGGAATGAATTGTTTAGGAGGAAAAGATACTGACTAAGTTGTTAAAAATACGCATTACAGCTACTGATGAACTTGTTAAAAATAACTAGCATTTCTTTCTCTATGTAAATAACCAAAGACATCCTTTCATATATGCTCAAAGGGACATGTACAAGAATGTTTCTAGCATCAATGCTAGAATGGCAAGAAATACTGAAAACAGAAACAGGTATTAACAGTACAATGAATAAACACATTTTTATAGATTCTTACAATGGAATATTACACAACTTTGAGAAACCAATTAAACAGTTACACACATCAACATGTATGCCTTTCAAAAATATGATGTAAAGCAAAAGAAGCAAGTCACAAAAGACTGTATATATTATTCCGCATATAAGATATTCAAAAAGGCAAAAATAAATACTATCTTGATTTGAAACATTACATGTAAGTGGCAAAAACTATGAAGAAAAGCAAGGGAATGAATGATTTATACAGAATTCAAGCTATATTTACCTTGAGAGTGAGGAAGGAGATTGTAATGGGGAAACGGTCTAACAGGATTCTGGAATATGGTAATGCTATTTCTTGGCTTGGGGACAGGTATCTCGATGTTCAGTTTATTATTTTCTTTAAACTGTAGATACACACTTTCAAAAATTATTTTGTATGTATATTCTATTTCACGATTTTAAAACACATAAGAGTAATCACCAGAAGAATTGAAGTATCCAAACCAGTGAAGGGAACAATCTAGAGAATAGAAAACTCAACCAATTCTTTTTCTGTATAAGACTGGAATGGGATGGAGAAAGAAACAAAGGAAAACACAGTGAACAGAAAACACAAAAGAAGATATTTAAAAAGAAGTTCTAATATGTCAATAATCAGAGTAAGTGGATTAAATGCATCTGTTAAAATTTTTCAAAATGAATTTTTTAAACCTTGCTATGTGATGTTCATAAGAAATACATCTGAAACAGAAAGAGATTTTGAAAGGACAAGTACAGAAAACTATATACCAAGCAAATAGGAACCAAAAGAAAGTTGGTGGAAGTTAATATTAGGCAAAATACAAGTTAGTAATAATAAAATAGGCATTTGCATTGGCTACGTATTGCTACAAAGCCAACTACCTAACAATTAATGATTTCATAATAATAATTTATTATCTCTTACGCTTTCTATGGAACAAGAATCCTGACAGGGTGCAGTGAGCCGACTTTTTTGTATGCTACAGTGCCTGAGGCCTCAGCTGCGAGCCTTGAAAGTTGGGGCCTGGAGTCATCTGAAGCTTCATCCCCTCAAATGCCTGCCAGTTGCTGAGGGTTAGCTGAGACTTTAGCTGGGGCTATCAGCTGAAACACCTCCTTACCTCCTTGTGGCCTCTACATGGGGTGTGCCCCTCATCACCACATGGTGGCTGGGGTGAAGCTGTTACCTTCAGGGCAGTGTCCGTATACTCCAGCTGCTGAGGCCTCCATGGTCTGGGACCCATGAAGACTGCAACCGCTGCCATTAGGTCACAGAGGTGGGGACGTGGGAAAGGTCCGCTGCTACTTCAAGCCCTGGGCCCCGCCACTGGGCGGCCGAGGTGAGGGCTCTGGAGCTCTGCAGACAGAGCCCTAGTCCTGTCCCTGGGCCCCCCAGGTCACCTGCCGGTCCCGAGGCCGGGTTCCGGAGGGGCCTGGGGAGAAGGCCGCGAGCCGCCTCTCACCACACTCCCTGGCCGGCGGGCAATGGCGCGCGAACGGCTCTCGCGCGAACGGCTCTCGCGCGAACGGCTCTCGCGCGAACGGCTCTCGCGCGAACGGCTCTCGCGCGAACGGCTCTCGCGCGAACGGCTCTCGCGCGAACGGCTCTCGCGCGAACGGCTCTCGCGCGAACGGCTCTCGCGCGAACGGCTCTCGCGCCCGCCCTGCCCCTTTTACAATGTAAACGTCATTGAGGAACTGAACGAGAACTGTTCTGTGGACTGAGACAGAATTCAGTTTGGAGTCGGTTAAGAAATAAGTGGAAATCATTAAAATGAAGACAGTGAGTAAGGACAATATTAGACACGTTTGGGTGTGAAGGAGAGGAAAGAGAGTAGCAACTGGAGGACAAAGGGCTGAAAGAGGGTTTCTTTGTACAGTTCGTAAACAGAAAAAACCTGAGCACGTGTCAAGGTGATGAGCAGATACAGTTGAAACTAAGAGGCTGAAAGCAGAAGAGTGAGAAAGGGTAGCCAGTACTGAAGGTTCGTTCCCAGAAAAGTAAAGGGACAGGTGGTGGGACTGGTCTTAAAACAGAGCTTTGTTGTCTCCTTAATCATAAAATGCCTTGTGACAGGCATGCATGCTATTGTCTTAAATTATTACCTTCTCCTGTGTTTATATTTTATGACCTTAATGAATGTCTAAGCTCTTTAAAATCTATGGCTTTTATTGCTTAAACCAAACTCACCCTGCCCAGGCATTGTGAGCCCCAGACTCTATGCTAGCACTAAATAGTCATTCAGTCAATACTTGTTGAATAAACAAGCACAGCTGACCCTTGAACAGGATGTTTGAACTACACTGGTCCACTTATACATGGATTTTCTTTTCAATAACTGTGTACTACAGTACTACACTGTTCGTGGTTATTGAATCCACAGAATCTCGTATATGGACACACATATGGAAGGCTGATGATAAGTTATACACAAATATTCAACTGCTCGGCACCCCAAACCCCCTCCGTGTTCAAGAGTCAGCTGCACAAGTGGATTCCACAGTCTTTGTGTATACCTCTGGCACCCAAACATTTGTCCGTTTATGTATGCTAGATATCTGAAGTAGGAGCAGGTCAGGATCAGAAAACTCTCGCTCTAGTGCCCAAAGTACTTATCTCTGGACAAAAGTCAAGAATAGCCACTCAAACTAGTCCTCTCTTTCCCATGTTTACCTTGACCCCAAAATCCAAAGACCTAAACTTCTACTGGCCATTAAAACATTTTCACCTGCAGCTACAATGCATTATACCTTTTCCCAGTTTCCCTCATGCCTAACTCATCCCCATTTTGTTGTAGAGCAGGTGGACTCTCTAACCTTCATATGACCTGCAAGACAGATTAGATTTAAATGAACCCAAAGAGGTTTAGGCTTCAGCTGCTCCCAAAAGACACAATCACGGAGGCAGAGCAGTACAGGCCAATAACACACTGATTTATCTGAGTGGTTTTCCAGAGCATAGCTGCCCAGAAAACCTTTATCAACACCAAGCCCCTCACTCCATTATCCAGCCTCCAGGTAAATACTGGCCTGAATTTAAACATCTTTCTCAAATATAAAAACCTCCTTTGACTGATTTATCTTCCCCCAATTAAAACCTATCTTTGGGAACCATCCAACTGCACCTTCCTTAAGGCAACATTGCCTGGAACTGAGAGATTTGCATCCACTGCTGCATTCTGCAGCCCTCACCTGACTTGACTGCCACATTAAGCGATTGGTTATTGACCTTTAAGTCTTTAACAATTATGTATATACCTAGGAAAGAAGTCTGTTCACTCAGGAATTAAGACAAGACACAAGAATGAAGACAGTGAATAAATTCAGCCCTCATTTCTGTTCTTATGCTATGCTCAGTGAGCTGTTGCTCCAGATGAATTATTGCAACATTCTTTCAAATGATAGCCAATTTTCAACTAAGAGAAGATTCTTAAACCTTTTTCTACATATTGGTGAAAAACAGGCAGCTGGAAAACATAGCCTTGGTTAAACTACGTGATGATAAATGAATATTTTAAACACATGAAATTATTTGAGAATCTGCAGACTGATTTAAACCCTCACAACAAACAACAGAAAAGATCCCCCAAACCTGAGACTTCTCAGATGTATTCCCAGAAATTTTATTTCAGTTTATATGCCTGTATATCTTAAAGAGTAATTTTCAGAATTTGTGAAACTGATGTATTTAGAGTTGAGGGGTTTAGAGTTGTTATTCACATGGATAACTGATCAATATTGTCAAAATGTAAATGAAAGTCTTTTCAACAGACCCTAAGTTCAAGAAAGATACAGACCACATTTTTTTTTTTTTGGCCAGCACCTCATTTTTATTTCAAACGAAAGCATCGAACGTCTATAAAAGAACCTCTTATAGGTGTGGTGATTCAGACCACACCTTTCTTGCTCCTTGTTGAATCTACATCCTCTAAGACAGTGTCAACATACACCCAAGGAAATTTGCTTAAAGGGATATTATGTTTGTGTTATTATTGAAAACATTGAAAATTCTTTACTTGAGATTAACTTTTATTTTTGTTCTTTCTTTCTCATTTTCTTAATTTGTACTCTAGGCTTTTTTAAGATAAAAAGATATCTCTCTACAGATGTCTACACTTCTGTGGCCTGAGACACACACAAATATAACACAACTCATCCTCACCACACCTGTTCAATGCTGTAATATTTGCCAGGCATTGGAAAAATAAATTTGCCAATGTAGCATGAGCCCTGGAAAATCATTAGGTGACATCTGAGGAGCAGAATACCAGTCAACCAATAATTAACATCTTAACATGCAGAGAGTTAGAGACAAATCAAATTCCATGAAATCTCGGGGAGCATGACCCTGGCCAGGTTGGCACCCTGGCTGTGGGGGAAGTCAGTGGCTTTGTCTGACCGTAAGACAGGGCTGGAAGTACCGTGGCTAGTCTAATCCTAGGAGGAGACACTCTGACAACGCGACATTTACACAGGGATGCCCTAACGTGGCCCTAGTATGTTTTCTTAGAATGAGATGACATTTCAAGTCAAACAGTCTGCTCCCAATAGCATAAACCCTCCCCAAACTCTAATAACCTGAATTTGAGACAAAGAGGTTCATCTCAGAGAGAAACTGAGGTGGTATGGATGTAACATTAAAATAATCAATTTTTAAGTAAGGTTAAGCCAGATATTCAGTGTTTAGCCTCATTTCGTTATCATTCCAGAATTTCATAGACCTCAGATCACCTTAGTCTAAAAAACAGTTCTTGTTTGAGCAAAACCCTGTTCCTGGAGTATCCATATGGATACTTTTCAATGAACACAGAATCTAGTTTAAAAATTGTGCTGGGGCCTCCCTGGTGGCGCAGTGGTTGAGAGTCCGCCTGCCGATGCAGGGGATACAGGTTCGTGCCCTGGTCCGGGAGGATCCCATATGCCGCGGAGCGGCTGGGCCCGTGAGCCATGGCCGCTGAGCCTGCGCATCCGGAGCCTGTGCTCCACAATGGGAGAGGCTACAACAGTGAGAGGCCCGCATACCGCAAAAAAAAAAAAAAAAAAATTGTGCTACCACGAGGTGTGGCAAGTGAGTGTCAGTGCATTGTGTCCTCACCAAGCCCCTGCTGCCTGGAACTGCTGTCCACATGTGCGTCCATCCAAGGATGTAGGGCTACTGCGGTTACTGCTGCCTCCAGCCTATCTAAGGTCACCTTTCTTTCACAGCTGATTCATTCTAAAGGAAGAAACAGAGAGGCTGGAGAACACCAATTCCCTATTTGGTTTCTGCAGTTGTCTACGTAACTTGGGGAACTCGCCCTTAAGAGGAGTCCAGAATGAAGCGCCCCACCTCCAAACAGACTGCCAGTCCTCAGGGTAAATGCTTTACCTCTACCATGTGGCCTGCATGTGCCTGGTTTGAATCTGCTTCCACCCTAAGCCAAGGGTGGCTGTTCTGCCAGCCCCCACTCCACTCCACTACAGGGTCAGGCAGCAGGCTCCTGGCCCAGTGCTTGAATGGCCCAGTGATGTCACTGCCGAGAGGGAGTCTGGTTGTGCGCTCCTCTAAACTCTCCATCTGGAAGATTCTCTGGCCTCCTTCCCTCTCATTTTTAATCTGATAGACACTGCTGGACAGGGAAACTCAGAGCAAACCAAAGTTCACCTTCCGTTCCCTGCTTCTCAGCTGGGATAATCACAGGGGCAGAACGAGGTTGGCAGGGACCAGGATGCCAGGAATTAAATGAGGGTCCCTGACCATTGGACCACATTAGTCCTGCCTTCCAAAGTCTTAATTAGTCCTCCTCCGCCTGGCACACCCACTTGCCTTTGGAACCCAGAGAGGTGGCTGGGTCAGATGCCATGCTCACAGCAAGTACTCAACAAAATATTGGTTGAGAATGGCAGCCACAAATGCCTGCTGGCTCACGGCTTTGCAACAACAGTCAGTTTTGAGGTCTGGGCCCCAGCAGCAAGATTTCTGCTCCTCTTTGTAATGCAGACAGTTCTAGCAGCGATATTCCGAGTGATATTCAGCTACCAGCTCAATTTGGAAGCAAAATGATCTTAACAAACAGTGGCAGACTTGACAGACAGGCTGTTGAGCCTGGGGACCAATACAAAGGACAAAAAGAAAGAGAAAGGAAGGGTTGATGGTAAGTGGAAGAGAGGAAAATGAACACTGCAAAGAGAATTGAGCAGGATTATGGGGCTAGACACCTCAGTTCTACAGGTCTGAAATGAGCGGGGAACATAACAACAGACTCAAGAGATGGAAACAGTGGGTGGGGGGGAGTCACAGAAAGGGGACAGAGCGGCACCTTTTGGGAATTCTGATGCTGGGACACACTCAGGGCTAGCAGTGGAATAGATGCAACAGTAAGTAACATTTGAGAGGTTTCAAAAGACAATGAGTCTTAATTCTGTCTTGTTTTGCCCTTCTTAAACTAGTGACACACCAAAATTTGCTATTTTTCTACGAGGACATTGACAGATACAATGGAAACTCTGAATACATTTTTTCCCTCTGCATTCATTGTCTCTGGCCCTTATCCACAGGCCTATTGCAGACTAAATTGGATTTTGGATCACTGGTACTGAGGCGCTGCAATTAATTAACAATAGAAACATAATATTTATATCCAGGCCTAACAACATCTGACATTTAAACTATTCCGCCAGTCAGGCAAATTCCATTCGACAAATTTTCATTTTAATGAACATGACAGGCCACAGTTTACATGATAGGCCAAGAAGCAGAACAGAGTTGATCTCTTGGCATGTGCTTTCAAGGCCTGGCCATGCTGCAAGAGAAACAAGCTGGGGAAACTGTCAGAATAATAGAAAGACCAGGACCCCAGTTCTGCTCAGATAGACCAAGGATACATGCCCCCCAACAAAGATCCTAGTATGAAACTGTCCTTGCTTCTGTGCAAGCTCAAAGTGAAACACCTACTGCCCCTTGTGATCCACTGGATAATTTTTCTATCTTTGGGCTGCTGACATTTTCTTTGGGGTACTAAAATCCCTTAGTCCTTCCTAATTAAAAAGTGATAAACGTTTTGCAAGACATCCAATAATGTGCAAAGTACACAAGAGTTGGAACTGATGCAGCTTTTTCAGTTGGCACAAGACTGGCCTTCCGTATTCTGCCAGATGGTGTATCTCAGTAAGTCCCCAATCCCTGACTTAAGTGAGGGGCACTGTCAATATGATGCTGAAGAAGAGACTTTTTAAATGCCATCTTATTTTGCATTATACTAACACCAAAGGCCTAACATTTTTTTCTTGCTGAAACTTTCATAGTTAAAGAAGTTTTCATTTTTCTATGACTCATTATTCAAGCAGACAGAAGATGGTACACATGAGGAGAAAAATTCCATCCCCATAAGAACTGTGTAAATTTGCTGAAAACCAATATCAAAGACCAGATCTCCTAGCCTGAACTCCTATCACTCCTGTATGGATCACTGGTCTAAAGGATGCTGGGTGACACAGTGTGGATTTCTCCAAACCCATCTACACTACCCCAAAAATGTGGATATAAAGGACAGAGATGAAGATGGAAAATGTAGAGAGAACAAGGTAGTTAGAAGCTTAAAAGATGTGAGAAACAGATAAAGTCAGTGAAAAACCAACAGCAAATTGTCAACAGGAGCCCTTCTTATTGGAAAGGCCATGTATTTCTATTTCACATATTTAAAAGGCTCTTTATCTCAGCTTGTACATCAATTTAAAAGAACTGAAATAAAGTTCCACTTTTCAAGTAAAGACTTCTTTGGAATATGGATTTGGTTCCAATCTTAGCAATTGAAATAGCCACCTTCCCAGTGACTTGTTTTCAAGCAACGGCTCTGAATAGATCCAAAATGATAACTATGCTCCATGTCACTTCTAGATATGGTCATGATACTAGAACATTAAGTCCTGAAAGGATAACAGCATTTCCATTATTATAACCAGATTTAAAATCAGTAAATTTTCAGTCAAGTCGATAACATGTATGTAGAGTATGGACACACACACAGACACACAAACACAAGTTATAATAACAATCAGGTTTTTGAGTTCTTTACATGCAACCCCTCATGTATAACAAACACTATGAGATAAGTACTATTGTGAACCCAATTACACACTGCGGAGAGGGCAATTAGAGTTAACTGATTTCCCTAAGAGGTGAAGTCCAAGGTCACAGGCAGGTAAGTGGTAGAGGTGAGGTGCAATGCCAAGCCTGCCTCCCTCCAGAGCCTGTGCTCTACACAACCCAGTGGCATATGACGGCATCTGCAAGGGAGACAGCATGAAGAAATTGATTTCTTTTGGCAATAGTCAAAATATCTTTTAAATATCAGGTATAAAGCATTTTCAGCCCACCAGATGCTTATTTAATTTTGAAAAATCAATTTTTATGAAGCTGCTCTGAGAAGTAGTTTCATGTTTGTTAATGCCTGGTTATATTCTTGAAAAAGTAGAAGCCTTATAGCAAAAAGATACATTTCTTGAAGTCAGGAAGAAAAACAAGACCCTAACTAGATTGAATTGATAATGTTTGACAGAACACAAATGAATAGAATCTGTAACTTTAACATGCCTTTGCAGGAGGCATGTACTAAAATGCTCATATCAAATTCAGAACACAAAAGATTTAACATGCTTATTGTTGTAAACAAAGGCATTTGGTTAAATGAAAGTTCCATCAAAGCTTAATAACCAAATTCAAGTGAACACAAAGTAAAGGTTTATATACTTTCTGCAGTTTCAGTAATAGCTAATCTAATAATGGTAAATGGAGGGTTATTGTTGATTTCCTTTGCCTCCGTTTCATAAATTAGATAAAGCAACCTGGCAGTTACAGTACTTTAGAGTTTTGTTCGACTAAGTGATTTTAAAGCTATCTCAAAATATAACAAAGTCATGACTTGAATGACTGCTGAACTGTACCTTGCTTTGCGTCACCACATTAGTGCTTTCGACCAGTGTTACGTAAAAAGCTTCCTGTGGACTAAAACTATTCTATAAAGCTCAATTTATATGTACAGGACCAACAATTTAGAAGGCAAAGTGTCACTGATACAGTATTATCTGATATTCCGTTGCACCAGGGCCAAGTTTGTAAAATATAAACTAGAAAAGCAGTCAAGTGTTATTATTTCTTCTGATCCAAAACTCAGGAACAGTAGAATTTCTCTGGTTAATGACTTTTCATAGCACACTTCCAATTTCCTACTACACTTTATTGATCTGGCATACTAAAATGGTTTTCTTCCCTGGCTAAAGAACACACCAAGCTCATGCCCTGCATCTGGTGGGATACACCTCCAAAGGCACCATGGTGGTGGCATCTCATCAGGCAGCTGAGGGGTGGTAACGTGAACCAAGGCATTTTCCTTACTGAAAGAATGTTGAATCTCAGGCCTTTTGATAAAAGGAAACACTTTGCCCTGGGAGGCTAGATACCTGCAGTTCTGAGAGCCGATGAGTTGCCCTTCACAAAAGCAGTCTATTTTCCTGCATTCTCCCCCTGTGCCCTGATACGGTTACTTTCAATTACCCTGATAGCCCAGGAAGAAAAATATCTCTCTCTCCATATTTCATTCACATAATAAGATTCTGCAAGCTGTTCTGTATGACAGATGAGGACCGTGAGCTGAAGCAACTTGTTCTGCCTGTCAGTCTCCAAGAACCCACAGCAATGAGATACAATCATGATGACATTACTAGAGTAGAAGTGGGTCAAATCCATAGTCACTTTAAAACAGAATGTCAACTGTTTTTTCTATTTCTACTTCAGTAATTTGATGCAGTGGTACCCACCCCCCCCAAAAAAAAGAAAGAGGAGCTCATTGCTATTAGCTTAGTATATATATACACACACACAGAGACATGAAAATATTGTTAAAATTAGCCCTTAAGTGACTTTTGCAGCCTCTGACCAATCAGTCAACAAAAACTTACTAAGCATCTACTATGGGCCAAACACTGATCTAGGGAGACCGTTGAAAACAGACACAGCCCTGCCTCATAGAGTTTACAGACGGGAGTAAAAGACAAATATTAGCAAGGTGATTGAAACTGATGTAATGAAGACTGCAAATGAAGTACAAGGGGGCTTATAAGAACTACTAGTCTTATTGGTCAGAATAAGTTTCCTTGCAGAAGAGACATTTAAGCTATAGCCTCAGGTAGAAATAGTAGCCAGGTAAGGAGTGAGGGAGAGGAGTTCCAAGCAGAGGGCTTTCTCTGCAAAATGTTTCTTTTCAAAGAAACCAGGATTCAAGATGCAGAAGGTATAATGGAGTAAATGAAGACATGGAGTCCACCCCTGGGAGTTATTATCTTTTCCTTGTTTTAACCCCTAGTTTAAAAAATTAATTGACTGAAAGAAAAAATTTTAAAGCATTAGTATGCCTCTAGTGTGCCTCGGTCCTATCTTACCACATAAAGCCAAAAGTCAGTCATAACAGCATCTTGCTGATCTAAATATTAAGGTGGATTTTACTTCTTAAAAAACCTAATTTGTCTTGACTGTACTGGTTAAAACCCATGGGTTATTTTTAAAAACATGTTTTGACAGCAGTGAAACTTGCAGCACACACAACACCAAGAGCATAAATTTGTTCAGGGTATAAGTACATGAAAATTAACATAAGCAGTTGGTAAATGTGATAAAAAAAAATTAAAAAAAAAACTCTACCAACTTCAGGCCACAGCAGGTAGAAGTTAAGAAGAAAAACGTTCTCTTCTCTAATGTTTTGTCATGAAAATCCTGATTCATTCTTGCAGAAAATTGTATTGGATCATCACTCAGGTCTCTTAAAACATACAACTTTTTTCCATGGATTCAACAAATGGAATGGAGAGAGAAAACTGGATTTATTAATGAGTATGCTTGCCTTTTCTACTAAACCCCAGAATGTGACGTTTGGACCATTTTCTTTCCAAATTCAAAATCCATCCCAAGAATCCAAAATCGATCAAATTTGCATTAGCATAACTGAGGCTGTATTTGGTCCTAAAAACTCAATGACTAAGTAGGACTACTAGTATGGCAGAGTTTTCTTTTCGTTTCTTTCTTTCTTTTTTTTTTTTTTTTGTCTTTAGCTATTACCAGAAATGACCTTAGCAGCTACTCTAAAATGAATACAACCTAGAGCTACTTTAAGAATTATAGTGTACAAACCATGAGCATTAATAGTCTCATTCTATCCTGTTACTTAAATCTTATCAAGAGTTCAATCTGGAATGCATATTAAGAGGAGGACTGGCCAAATTAGCAAGTACCTACTGGACGGCAACCAGAAAGATGGGGGCTCCAAACTTCACATAAGGAACAACTGAAGTACCTGGGGAATATTCAGCCTGGAGAAAAGCAATAAGAGACGTGAAAACTGCCTTCATAAATTCTACGGAAATTCAGTGATTAAAGCCATTTCATTTTATTGAGCACCTCCCCTGTGCAAAAGGCACTGTGCAAGGCGATGAAGATACAACACTGAGCGAATAAGCCTTAGCCTTTTACTACCATGTGGAAGAGAAAACAGACTTTCTCTGTGGCACTTCACAGGATATGGTCTAACAGGGCACAGCACAGGTTCTGGAATTAGAGTGCTAGACTCAAAGCTTGTAGTGGGCTGGATGGTGGCCCCCCAAAGATATGTCTGCATCAAATCCCTGGAGCCTGCAAGTGTTACCTTATTCAGAAAAAGGGTCTTTGCAGAAGGAATTAAGTTAAGAATCTTGATTTGAGGTCATCCTGGATTATCTGGTTGGGCCCTAAGAACAATGACATGTCCTTATAAGAGAAAGACAGATAGAGATTTGAGAAAGAAGAGGAGAAGATACAGAGAAAGCCAAGTGAAGTAAATTATTATGGAGCCACAAGCCAAAGGATGCTTGGAGCCATCAGAAGCTGGAAGAGGCAAGGAAGGATTCTTCCCCAGAGCCTCTTGAGGGAGCATACGATACACCTGGCACTCTGTGACAATGAATTCCTTAAAAAATAAGACATAATTTCCTATGGGAGCCACCATCCCTTGGATGAGAATGGAGGGGGTTACTCTTTACCCAAACTAAAACATGAAAATATCTCACAATCACAGCTAGGGAAAAAAGACAAGCCAGTGAGTCTTCAAAGGGGATAAACCTACCTGTGCAATTCTCTCCCTTCTTGGATTCAGTATATTTCAGACACTGCCAACTACACCCTGGGAGGCTAAGTCAAAATGTGCAGCAGGCCAGGCAGTAGGTCTAGGAAGTTAAGATATAGCTTCCTAGTCCTATTTGTGGTGTAGCTGCAGGGCCAGAATAACATAGTTCACTTGGGCCTGGTTTTGCTGAAAAGACATAGGTCTCAAATAAAGCTAGACAGGAGACTAGATGAATAAAACTACAGAATATTCACATAATGGAACATTATACAGCAGCCTAACCAAATAAGGCAAGAATACAGAACAGTGTGTATCGTGTGTTACTTTTTGTGTAAGAAAGGAAGGGAAATAATTTATATACATATTTGCCTGTGTGCATTAAAAATACTGAAAAGATGCAAACGAACCTAGTAAAAGTGGCTACCCTAAGGGAAATTGGGGCAGAGATGGGAGTATGGGGACAGGAACAGGAGTAAAACTCCACTTTATGCCTTTTGCATTGTCTTGATTTTTGAATCAGACAAATATATTACCAACTCAAAAAAATGTCTATTAAAAATAAAAAACTAGGGCTTCCCTGGTGGCGCAGTGATTGAGAGTCCGCCTGCCAATGCAGGGGACACGGGTTCGTGCCCCGGTCTGGGAGGATCCCACATGCCGCGGAGCAGCTGGGCCTGTGAGCCATGGCCGCTGAGCCTGCGTGTCTGGAGCCTGTGCTCTGCAACAGGAGAGGCCACAACAGTGAGAGGCCCGCATACCACAAAAAAAATTAAATTAAATTAAATTAAAAACTAAAAAAAAAAAAACTAAAACAAGGTTATAACAACTCACATTGCTGGTGGTAAGTAAAATGGTACATTTGAAGAGGGCAATTTGATGACATAAATCAAGGACTGTAAAATTGGCATTTCGTTGGGCCCAGTGATTCCACTTATGAAAGGAATTTAAGGAAATAAGATTTGTGTACACACACACACACACACACACACACACACAGATGTTCAATGCAGTATTATTTGTCAGTAAATTTTTTATAAAACTACATGTAAAATAACAGAGATTGAGTCAAATAAATCATGAAACATTCAAACAATTGAGGGATATGCAGCTATTGAAAATTATACTATAAAATATATACTCTAAAGACTACTCAGAGATACAAAAAGATAATATTCATAGTGTATTTTTTTAATTATTCATTAAATTTCCAGTAAAATCTTTAAACCATCTACCAGGTGCTAGGCAGTGAGATGGATGCTGATTTAAAAAGCCAGTTATGGGGCAGTACATAAATCAAAAATCCCACTTTTTTGTGCATTTATAACTAAACTAAAAGGATAAACACCAAAATGAGAGCAGTGATTACCTCTGGGTGGTAAGATTATCATTGAAATATATTTTCTATAATGAACATATATTACTTCTGCAATAAGAGAAAAAAGCACCACTTTTTAAAATCAGGTTAACAACTCCCAGGGTCAAAACTGTGTCTATTTCATCTGTGTTCTCACACCCCAACCTGACTCCCTGAACACAAGTATGATGCCTGCTTCAGCCGCAGCCATCCTGTGACCATTAAGAAAAGGCCAAGAACACTGTAGACACACTCTCCTTGACATCTCTGAGCTGAACTAAAGCCACAGCCACCACGCATTTCTAAATTTCTTTCTTTTTTTTTTTTCTTTTTTTTTTTTTTTTTTGCGGTACGCAGGCCTCTCACTGTTGTGGCCTCTCCCGTTGTGGAGCACAGGCTCCAGACACGCAGGCTCAGCAGCCATGGCTCACGGGCCTAGCTGCTCCGCGGCATGTGGGATCTTCCCGGCCCAGGGCACGAACCCGTGTCCCCTGCATCGGCAGGTGGACTCTCAACCACTGCGCCACCAGGGAAGCCCACTAAATTTCTCATTATGTGGGAGAAATAATCCCCTATTTTTTAAAGCCACCATAAGTCAAGTTTTCTATTATGTGCAGCTGAAAGCATTCTGAGCTGACAGTTAAATATCAAATAATAGAGGATATGTTAAGGCTGGTACTGCCAACCCAACATGTTTATTTTGGTCCATGAGTAGAACCTGAAAACGGATGTTGTTAACTGCCCCACCACCTTCCTGCTCCATAGTCTCTTCTCTGAAGCTCCTGGGAAACAGAGCCCAGGAGAAGCTGTTAGTGGAGATTCTAGGGGCGCAGGGGAGCACTGCCTGCAGTGAAGAAAAACTAGATAGTTACTCCTACAGCTTACCATATAACCCAGCATTTCCACTTCTGAGAATGTATCCTAAGAAAAGAACAGTGGATGTAATTATATGCAAATATTGCATATATGTAATTATATGCATATATTTGCGTATATGCAAATATTCTTCGCTAACATATACCGGAAGTAGAGGTGGGGGAAGCCTAATGTTAAACAATTAGGAGAGGGGCTTCCATGGTGGCACAGTGGTTAAGAATCCGCCTGACAATTCAGGGAACACGGGTTCGAGCCCTGGTCCGGGAAGATCCCACATGCCGCAGAGCAACTAAGCCCATGCACCACAACTACTGAGCTTGCGCTCTAGAGCCCACGAGCCACAACTACTGAAGCCCACACGCCTAGAGCCCGTGCTCCTCAACAAGAGAAGCTACCGCAATGAGAAGCCCACACACTGCAACAATGATTAGCCCCTGCTCACCGCAGCTAAAGAAAGCCCGTGTGCAATAACGAAGACCCACCGCAGCCAAAAATTAAAATTTAAATTTAAAAATTAAAAAAAAACAGTTAGGATAGGTTGCAGGTTCTAATAGAGTACTTTGCAATCATTAATGACATGGGAAAATGCACACCACAATACCCTGATGAGTAAAAAAAAAGGTAACAAAACTACATATAAAGTGTGATCCCAATTTAGAAAGCTAACAGAACTTAGAACTTACATATGCAATAAAAAAGGATGGAAAGGGTATACATTGAAATATTTTTTTAATATTTATTTATTTTATTTATTTTGTCTGCACCAGGTCTTAGCTGTGGCACACAGACTCTTAGTTGCAGCATGCAGACTTCTTAGTTGCAGCCTGCACACTTCTAGGTTGGCATGCAGGATCTAGTTCCCCAACCAGGGATCAAACCTGGGCCCCCTGCATTGGGAGCACAGTGTTAACAACTGGACCACCAGGGAAATCCCTACATTGAAATATTGATAGTGCTATAATGAGGGGATGAAATGTTAATGTTACTTTATTTTTTGAGCATTTTTGTCTTTTTTTATTTTCTAAAATGAATTTTCTTATGCAGTTGGTAAGAAAAGGGTTTTTTTTCCAAATAGCACCTTCTCATAGAATAATCTGGGCCCTCTAACCAAGATGCTCATGGACAGCAACTCTGTCTACTATCTGCCTGCAGATCCACTGGAGTTAACAAGAAACAATTTATTTTTGTGTTTTAAAAATAGACTGATGCCAACAGCTGCAAGCTAAGTTACAGAAAAAGATAAAGAAATCTTGTTTCCAAGTGAATTTGCATTATATAAATGCAATATGTTTTAATTCCATAAATATAGTTTTGATGCTGCCAATTTGAGAAAAATATTGATGTTTCCTTAAATAAGTCTATTCCATATTGAAATTCATTCCCTTACATGAAATGGAATGATCTTGGAAACAATACGAATAATGTTAATTTGTTATGTCACTGGTAAAAAGCAAGTCCATTTACATCCTTGTCTTGATCCATCAGACTTCATTAAAACAGAAAGAGTAGCCACAAAGCAGGTTTGACTTCTTGACCAGCTGAGGACATCAGCTAGTAGAGCTTAAGCTCTCTCCCATGTCATATAACATGCATCCGTATCCCAGCACCACCACTTGCCAGCTGGGTGTCCTTAAGCACATACTTAACCTCTCTGTGTTTCAGTTTTCTCATCTGTAAACAGGGATAATAAGAGTATCTACCCCCTGGAGTTGCTGTGAGGATGAAATGAGAGAATCCCCACAAAGGTCTTAGTTTAGTGCCTGGCCCATAGTAACCTGATAAAAAATAAGGTCTCTTCTAACTTATGTATCTCTTCCGTATGTGGAGATACAGCATGGACCTGGAACACTAGATTCTTCTCTTTTTTTACTTTTAGCAAAATAAATTTTACTTATTATAAGGTAAAATATATAATAGCTTAAATCAAATGGCAACACATAGGCTTTAAGAAAAAAAATCTCTTGCCTCATTTCTTCCTACTTTCCCCTTGTCATCCCCAGAAGTATCCATGTCCCACTGTTTTAGTTGTCCTCTATTTTTCCATTTCTCCACTGTAGCTATATTGCATTTTCCCCAGTTTTATTGAGAAATAATTGACATACATCACTGTATAAATTTAAGGTGTACAGCATGATGGTTTGATTTACATATATTGTGAAATGATTACCATAAATAGGTTTAGTTAACACCATCTAACACCATTTAGTTAACACCATAAATAGGTTTAGTTAACATCATCTCATAAAGATACAATAAAAAGAAAAGACAAATTTCTCCTTGTGATGAGAACTCTTAGTATCTACTCTCTTAACAACTTTCCCATATACCATACAGCTGTGCTAACTATAATCATCATGTTGTACATTACAACCCTAATACCTATTTATCGTATAATTGAAGTTTGTACCTTTTGATAACCACAAATCTGATCTTTTCCTATGAGTGGTGTAGGTTTGCAGCGGGGGGGGGGGGGGGGATGCTTTTTTTTTTTTTTACACATTCCACATATAAGTGACATCATATAGTACTTATCTTTCTCTGTCTGACTTATTTCACTTAGCATGCCTTCAAGGTCCATCCATGTTGTCACAAACGGTAGATTTTCCTCATTTTTTATGGCTGAATAATATTCCATTGTATGTATAAATACCAAAATTTCTTTAACCACTTATCCATCAATGGACACTTAAGTCTTGGCTATTATAAATAATACTGCTATGAAAACAGGGATGCAGATATCTTTTCCAATTAGTGTTTTTGTTTCCTATATATATATACATGGAACATTTGATGTTAAAGAGACTCCAGCATCCAGGTTTAAGAACTCATGTTGGATACAGATATTTGACTTTCAATTATAGATTTGACATTATTTATTTACTGTTCCCTATGATAAATGAGATGCTTAGGGAAAATGTTGGGTCTTTTAGACAACTGGGAAGTCTGCTTCAGCATGTGTATTAGAGATGGTAACTGCTCTCAGTCACCTTGTCTTATCTAGTTCTTTACTTTATTTAAGGTATTGTGACTAATTAGAAAAAGAGAAAATGATAGCTGAAATCATTGCTAGTGTGTATTTGGTGCTTATTATATACCAGGAAGCACCCCATGTACTTTCATGTATTATCTCATTTAATCCTAAGGTAGATTCTCTTATTATCTCCATTCTCTTATTATGTCCATTTTTTAGAAAAGGAAACTGAATCACAAAGAGACAGAAAAATACTGAGTCAAGATATAAACATAATATATAACAGTAACAAAATAATAACATAATAATAATAACAAAATGGCAGCATCATTAAATCCCTGTGATGTGTCAAACAGCATTGGATGCTTTCCAAACATCATCTCCTGTGCTTACAACAACCTTCTACTATTCCCATTTAGTGGATGAGAAAACTGAGTACTTAACTAAATTAGCTAAGGCAAGATATAGGTCTGTTTGGCCCTGAAGCCTGCCTCGCCAGGCAAATGCCCTTGTGCAGAGGGTAAGGGGAAAGGCTTATCAGATCCCTGAAGCTCTCCACTTGGTCATAGCATGTTGGAGAGCACATGACTTCAGAATTATCAGATCCAAGTCCCTCACTTGACAGATGTGGAAAGGGAGGCCCAGAGAGAAGACAGGACATTCATAAGGCAGTGAAAGAGCCAGAACTAAAACCCAGGTCTCTCGACTCCCAGGACTGCATTCTTGTGGTGACATGGTGAGGCCCTCTCACACTGAGTCAGCCATCTCAGATGCTGAAAGAAGGAAGGGAGAGCCTGACAGCTGCAGGGTGATGGTGCCAGCCTGTCATCTCTCCCTCTGCTCCCTCCTGACCCTGGGGGATGCTGTACATGCTTCCGGGCACATTCAGAACTGGGAAGAATAGAGAAGCTTGGGGGAAAGAATCCACAGCAAAGGCAGAAAGCACCCAGTGCCCTTTCATAATCTACCCGGAGCCAATTTCCAGTATGATTCTCCTAAAATAGATGGAGATCAATGGAGAAGGAGGTTGGCTCAGGCACATGTGGGTCTCTTTTACAGACACAAAACACAACAGAGCCCAGGTCTTTGAATCAGCAAATCCCTTGAATCTTTTCTGACTAAATGCACATCTTTCCTAGTTTGTGTACTGGATAAAAATAAACTGTCGTATAGAGAAATCTTAAAAATAGAGTTTAGGAGATATTGAATTAAAATTCATTCAGTATTATGTAATCCTTGAAATACAACAGTTGTTTACTCTGCTTTGATTTCTAAGCTTTCCTTTGATGACAAATATTAATATTTATCATTTTTCTGATGTTGGACTAATGAGAATCTTAAGTGTTTATGAGAGGCATTTAAATATTCCAGTATGATAGATGCGTTTGTTTTCTGACTTATATTCCTTTGTATTTAACATCAACGAGCATTTACTTTTTTGTGCTGAATCCTGGGTTGTTGTTCACCAATGTTTTCAGAAAACTTCATATGGCCAGAACTGCTAGCCTCTACATTTATTTCATGGCCAAATATGAGGTTTCCCCAAATAACACAATACTATGAGAAAGATCTAGCTGTGATCTTCAAACTGAAAACTGGCACACGTATACTTGCCAGCAAGTAGACAGAGCAACATAACAGGTTTAATGACACTGACCACAGGTAATATTTATTGAGCACTGACCACTCATCAGGCACTGTGCAAGGCATGCTTTACATCAACAGTCTCACTGAATCCTCACAATAACTCTAAGAGTTAAGTAGTATTATCATCTTTGTTTTACAGGAAAACAAGATGCAGAGAGGTTGAGTACTTTGCTCACGATTACACGGCTAATGAGAAGCAAAGCCAGCAGTCAGTGCTCAGAGCCAGACAGCAGGCTCCTCTCTATACTCCCTCCCTATGAGCCTCTTCTTGACTCCCCATCATTTGAAACTTCCTATTAGCTATATAACATTAATGACCCATCTGCATGGAGCAGCAGCCTCAGGATGACCCAGACTTTCAGGCCTTGATGGCAATGAGGAGACAAAACTCAATCTGTCTATCACAGGCCTGGGGATAGGACAAATAAGGTCCCTGCCTTTGGGGAGCAAACTTTCTCAAGAGGGAAAATACACAATATTAATGCAATAAACAAGGCATTATCTCCAATAAACAGAGGAAATGGGTTGCTGTACATGTTCAGAGAAATGGTAAGAGGGCTGAGGTCTGCGATCTTCTGTAGATTTCACTTACGTATACTCCCCATGCAACCAGGACTCGGCTAACCAAAGAAGTAATAGAGGATGGCCTAGAAGTAGTGTGGTAAAGTGCAAGGTGTTGTGCAAAGTGCAACACCAAATTCTAAGTAAGGGATCTGACATGGACCACTTACCCCACACAGGGACCACATGCTCGGGAGACAGCATGAGCAAAATCGCCACTATTCCTGCCTTCATAGAGCTTATAGTTGAGAGGGAAGAGAGGCATTGATCAAAAAATAGAGATGAAATAAAAGCTATAGAAAAGTATGAGGATATTTCTCCAAAGAAGACAATACAGATGGCCAACAGGTACATGAAAAGATGCTCCACACTGCTAATTATCAATGTTAGAGAAATGCAAATCAAAACTATAATGAGGTATCACCTCACATCAGTCAGAATGGCCATCATCAAAAAGTCTACAAACAAACGCTAGAGAGGGTGTAGAGAAAAGGGAATCCTCCTACACTGTTGGTGGGAATGTTGAGTTGGTGCAGCCACTATGGAGAACAGTATGGAAGTTCCTTAAAAAACTAAAAATAGTCACCATATGATCCAGCAATCCCACTCCTGGGCATATACCTGGACAAACATATAATTCAAAAAGATACAAGCACCTCTATATTCATAGCAGCACTATTCACAATAGCCAGGACATGGAAACAACCTAAATGTCCACTGACGGATAAATGGTTAAAGAAGGTATGACACATATATACAATAGAATATTACTCAGCCATAAGAAAGAATGAAATAATGCCACTTGCAGCAATATGGATGGAACCAGAGATTATCATACTAAGTGAAGTAAATCAGAAAGAGAAAGACAAATACCATATGATATCACTTATATGTGGAATCTAAAACATGACACAAATGAAATTCTATGAAATAGAAATAGACTCACAGAGCCAGAGAACAGACTTGTGGTTGCCAAGGGGGAAGTGGAATGGGAGAGGGATGGAGTGGGAATTTGGGGTGAGCAGATGCAAACTATTATATAGAGAATGGATAAACAACAAGGTCCTACTGTATAGCACAGGGAAAACTATATTCAGTATTCTGTGATAAACCATAATGGAAAAGAATATTAAAAAAAAGAATGTATATATATGTATAACTGAATCACTCTGCTGTATAGCAGAAATTAACACAACATTGTAAATCAACTATATTTCAATTAAAAAAAAACCAACAAAACAGAATGGCAACATAGTAGAAGCCACAAAGAACTAGAACCTTGCTATTCCAAGTGTGACCCATCTTCCACATCTGCATCACCTGGGAGCTAGCCAGAAATGCAGAAGCTTCTGGTCAAACCACCCTTGCATATAATTCCAGCCAGGCCCTGACCCATAAGAGTTGGACCCAGCTGTTTCATCTGCACTAGGAAGCCAAATGCAGCTAATTCTTCTGGGCCAGGGAGACGCTGGTCTGTTGCCTTGTGGAAGTTCAAGAGACTAGAGGAAGCTTTCTGTCCTGCATAGAGGGGCCATGAGAGGTCCTCAGCTGTAGATTTATCTGTGGCCACTGGCTGCTGAAGCTTCCTGTCCTTGCTTTTACCCCCTCAGCTGGCAGAACCCAGCAACTGGGATTTCAAACTGCAGTGGCCACCTGTTGCTTTTGTATCCCCAGTATCACTTCCCCACTTATGAAGGTATCGGCACCTCCCATTAATCAGGCCTCTCTGTGTACAGAGCCATGTAAGCTGTGTCCAGCACAACTGCAGAGGGCACCATTCACATACATATTTGTGAAACAAAAAACAAAAACCTTCCCTTTCCCTCCACCCAACCACCTTCTTGTTATACCCCTTCCATACCGACCACATTTGTCGCACGTGCATTTTTCCCTGCTCTCCTGCAGATCACAACCTCTTCCCTCACTAGGCTCATTCCTGGGAGAGGTTGGACAGAGACTGCAAGTGCGTCAGGGTTGAGAAAAACAACCTTATTCCAGCAGGTTCCTCTGCCTGTCCTCAGGGCTCCAAGCACATACACAGACTCCAGCTTCTAGGTATCACTCAGGCATCTCCTGGCACAACCAAGCAAGTACTGGCCTGCAGTAAATGTGGAGACAGCAGTGAGGTTTTTGTTTTTTTTTTTCAAAACTGAATACATGCAGAGGAGCCTTCAAGTCCTGCAAACAATAAAAATTTTGTCCATATCACATACTACAAACTTCAGTGATTAAATGACTGTAGACCATACTCTCCTCCAGCCCATGCTCAAGTAAAATATGCATGCATTAAACCTCATAAGGAAGCACTGATACTTCCACATTATCTATGATGGGTTTTAGCTCCAATAGCTGTGAGCCTGAGAAACTGCAAAATACATTAAATTTTCATGGAAACCTGATTGTTAATAAAAAGAAGTAACTCCATAATGAGGAACACTAATAAACACATAAAAAGATTCAGAAAGAGTCTTTAAGTTCCAGAATACTGTCAACGAGCGCCTTTTGTGAACCTCTTAACCAGTTTCTCAATTTTTTTTCTATGCCTACTTATTTATCATTACAAGAAAACCTTGGCATACATGCAAATTCCCCCAAAATATGTAATTTTTAAACTGTATTAAACCCGCCAGCAAAAACACTTTTCCCAGTCTTTCTCTCTATTAAGTCAACACAGTAGAAAAATAAAACTACTACATTGTGAACTGACCTTCTAGTGAGCAGAGAAGCTTAGGAAATACTGTAAAAGGAAATTGAGGTATAGGGTAATATAAATTCAGGCCAAGAATCCTCCTGAAAACTGGATATAAAGTTCTAAATATAAATATTCAAGGGTGTGGCCAAGATGGCAGAGTAGGAAGACCTGAACTCATCTCCTCCTACAGACACATCAAAATTACAACTACTTACAGAGCAACTACTTATGAGAACAACCTGAAGACTAGCAAGAAAGATTTTCCACAACTAAAGATATAAGAAGGAGTGACAACGAGAGGGTAGGAGGAATGGAGGTGGAGATGCAGTCCCGTCCAGACCCACACTCCTGGGTGGGCAACCCACAAATGGGAGGATAATCACAATTGTAGAGGTTCTCTTCAAGGAGTGACCTAGAGATTATCATACTAAGTGAAGTCAGTCAGTAAATGAAGTCAGTCATATGATATCACTTATATGTGGAATCTAAAAATGATACAAATAAACTTGTTTATAGAACAAATACAGACTCACAGACATAGAGAACAAACTTATGCGAGACTCACAGACATAGAGAACAAACTTATGCTTACCAAAGGGAAGAGGTGGGGGGAAGGGATGAATTAGGAGTTTGGGATTAATAGATACACACTACTATATATAAAATAGATAAACAACAAGGTCCTACTGTATAGCACAGTGAACTACATTCAATATCTTGTAATAACCTGTAATGGAAAAGAATCTGAATATACATATATGTGTGTGTGTGTGTGTATATAAATCACTTTTCTGTACAGCTGAAGCTGACACAAAATTGTAAATCAACTATAGTTCAATTTCTTTTTTTTTTTTTTTTTTGGCTGTGTCGGGTCTTAGTTGTAGCACGCAGGATCTTCATCTGAGGCATGCAAGATCTTTCGTTGCGATGCGCGCACGAGCTTCTCTCTAGTTGTGGCGCACGGGTTCCAGAGCACGTGGGCTCTGTAGTTTGTGGCACACAGGCTCTCTAGTTGAGGCATGCAAGCTCAGTAGTTGTGGCGCCTGGGCTTAGTTGTCCTGCAGCATGTGGGATCTTAGTTCCCTAACCAGGGATTGAACCCGAATCCATGCATTGTAAGGCAGATTCTTTACCACTGGACCACCAGGGAAGTACCCCCGACCAGGGATTGAACACAAGCCACCACAGTGAAAGCACTGAGCTCTAAACACTGGGCTGCCAGGGAATTCCCAACTATACTTCAATTTAAAAAAAGATACTAGGGAGCTAATTTGCCTGATACAGCAATAATTATCTCCAAGCTTAGCACCATTATTTCAAGCACCCAACACAATGTCTGACACATAATATGTACTCAATAAACACTTATCAGTGATTGAATTAATTTTTTAAAATTAATTTATTTATTTTTGGCTGTGTTGGGTCTTCGTTTCTGTGCGAGCACTTTCTCTAGTTGCGGTGAGCGGGGACCACTCTTCATCGCGGTGTGCAGGCCTCTCACTATTGTGGCCTCTCTTGTTGCAGAGCACAGGCTCCAGACGCACAGGCTCCAGACGCACAGGCTCAGTAGCTGTGGCTCATGGGCCCAGTTGCTCCGCAGCATGTGGGATCTTCCCAGACCAGGGCTCGAACCCGTGTCCCCTGCATTGGCAGGCAGATTCTCAACCACTGCACCACCACGGAAGCCCTGAATTAATTTTAAAAAAAGAATTTTACAGGTAAGCAAAAGCTAAAAGGGTTCACCACCACTAAACAAGCTTCTCTAAGCAGAAAAGAAAAGACTACAACTGGAAATATGAAAATAATGAAAAGGAAAATCTCATTGGTGAAGTTACAGTAAAGGTAGTAAGTAGATCAACCACTTACAAAGCCAGTATGAAGGTTAAAAGACAAAAGTAGTTAAATCATCTATTTCCACAATAATTAGTTAAGGGATACACAAAACAAAAAGATGTAAAATATGATGTCAAAACATTAAATGAAAAATCTCACATTAACAATCTAACTTAAAGGAACTAGAAAAAGAACAAACAAAACCCAAAGTTAGTAGAAGAAAAGAAATAATAAAGATCAGAGCGAAAGATAAATGAAATAGAGCCTTTATAAATACAACAATAGAAAAGATCAATGAAACTGAGAGTTGGTTCTTTGAAAAGATAAACAAACTTGATAAACTTTTAGCCAGACTCATCAAGAAAAAAAGAGAGAAGCTCAAATAAATAAAATCAGTTACAGCCAACACCACAGAAATACAAAGGATAAGAGATTGCTATGGGGACTTCCCTGGTGGTCCAGTGGTTAAGAATCCACCTTCCAATGCAGGGGACGCAGGTTTGATCCCTAGTCAGGGAACTAAGATCCAATATGCCGCAGGACAACTAAGCCCATGCGCTCTAGACCCTGCACGCTGCAACTACTGAGCCCGCATGCCCTGGAGCCCATGTGCCACAGCTGGGGAGAAGCTCACACACTGCAACAAAGAGCCCATGCACCGCAACAAAAGATCTCACATGCTGCAACAAAGATCCCACGTGCCACAACTAAGACCTGATGCAGCCAAATAAATAAATAAATTTTTTTTAAAAAAAGAGATTACTATGAACAATTATACACTAATAAAATGGGCAACTATAAGAAGTGGATAGGGCTTCCCTGGTGGCGCAGTGGTTGAGAGTCCACCTGCAGATGCAGGGGACACGGGTTCGTGCCCCAGTCCGGCCAGATCCCACATACCACAGAGTGGCTGGGCCCATGAGCCATGGCTGCTGAGCCTGCGTGTCCAGAGCCTGTGCTCTGCAACGGGAGAGACCACAACAGTGAGAGGCCTGCATACTGCAAAAAAAAAAAAAAAAAAGTAAAGAAGGAGGTGGATAAATTCCTAGAAAAATATAATCTCCCAAGACTAAATCAAGGAAAAATAGAAAATATGAACACACCGATTATTGAATCTAATTTTTAAAAAATTACCAACAAACAAAAGTCCAAGACCAGACAGCTTCAAAGTTGAATTCTACCAAACATTTAAAGAAGAGTTAACACCAAACCTTCTCAAACTATTCCAAAATTGAAGAGGACAGAACACTTCCGAACCCATTCTATAAGACCAGCATCACCTTGATACCAAGATCAAAGACACCACACAAAAAAAGAAAATTACAGGCCAATACCACTGATGAAAATAGATGCAAAAATTCTCAACAAAATATTAGCAAATCAAATTCAATAATATATTAAAAGGATCATACACCATGATCAAGAAGGATTTATCCCAGGGATGCAAGGATAGCTTAACATCCACAATTCAATCAATGTGATACACCATATTAACAAACTGAAGAATAAAAGTCATATGATTATCACAAGTTTGTGAAAAAGCTTTTGACAAAATTCAACATCCATTTATGGCCAAAATTCTCAACAAAATGAGAATAGAGGGAACATACCTTAACATAATAAAAGCCATATATGACAAACCTACAGCCAACATCATACTCAGTGGTGAAAAGCTGAAAGCATTTCCTGTAAAATCAGGAACATGACAAGGATATCCACTCTCACCAGTTTTATTCAACAAATTATTGGAAGTCCTAGCCAGAATAATAAGACAATATAAATAAATAAATAAATGGAATCTAATTGGAAAGCAATAAATAAAACTGTCACTGTTTGCAGATTTCATTATATTTATGTATATAAAAAATATATAATACCTAATTATATGTGTGCGTGTGTGTATATATATATATTTTTTTTTGGTAAGCATGTATATTCCTAAAGAGCCCACCAAAAACTATTAGAACTGAAAAATGAATTTGGTAAAGCTGCAGGATACAAAATTAATACATGGAAATCTGCTGTGTTTCTATACACTAACATTGAAGTATCAGAGAAGTTAAGAAAACAATCCCATTTATAATTTCATCAAAAAGAATAAAACAGGGCTTCCCTGGTGGCGCAGTGGTTGAGAGTCCGCCTGCCGATGCAGGAGATGTGGGTTCGTGCCCTGGTCCGGGAAGATCCCGCATGCCGCGGAGCGGCTGGGCCTGTGAGCCATGGCCGCTGAGCCTGCCCGTCCAGAGCCTGTGCTCCGCAACAGGAGAGGCCACAACAGTGAGAGGCCCATGTACCGCAAAAAAAAAAAAAAAAAAAAAAAAGAATAAAACACCTAGGAATAAATCTAACCAAGGAAGTAAAAGACTTAGAAAACTATAAGACACTGATGAAAGAAATGGAAGATGACACAAACAAATGGAAAGATATACCACGCTTATGGATTGGAAGAATTAATATCATTAAAATCACCATACTACCCAAGGCAAATCTACAGATTCAATGCAATCTCTATCAACTGGAACAAATAATTCCAAAACATGTAAGGAAATACAAAAGACCCTGAATAGCCAAAATGATCTTTAGAAAGAAGAGCAAATCACACTCCCTGGTTTCAAACTATACTAGAAAGCTACAGTAATCAAAACAGTATGGTAGTAGCACAAAAACAGACACATAGATCAATGGAACAGAATAGAGAGCTCAGAAATAAACCCACACACTTGTGGTCAGTTAATCTACAACAAAGGAGGCAAGAATATACAATGGAGAAAAGATAGTCTCTTCAGCAAGTGGTGTTTGGAAAACTGGACAGCTACATGCAATAGAATCAGACTGAACTACTTTCTTATACCATATAGAAAAGTAAACTCAAAATGGATTACAGACTTTAATGTAAGATTTGAAACCATAAAAATCCTGGAAGAAAACAGAGGCAGTACACTTTTCGACACTGGTCTTAGAAATATTTTTTTAGATGTCTCCTCAGGCAAGGGAAACATAAAAAAATAAACAAATGGGACTACATCAATCTAAAAAGCTTTTGCACAGTGAAGGAAACTATCAACAACATGAAAAGGCAGCCTACTGAATGGGAGAAGATATTTACAAACAATATATCTGATAAGGGGTTAATGTCCCAAATATACAAAGAATTTATACAACTCAACATCAAAAAAAAAAACCCATTAACAAATGGACAGAGGACCTGAATTGACTTTTTTCCAAAGAAGGCATACAGATGGCCAAGAGACACATGAAAAGACACTCAACATCACTAATCATCAGGGAAGTGCATATAAAAACAACATGAAATACCACCTCACACCTGTCAGAATGGCTATCATCAAAAAGACATCAAATAACAAGTGTTGGACAGGATGAGGAGAAAAGGGAACCCTCATGCACTGTCAGTGGTATTGTAAATTGGTGCAGCCACTATGGAAATACTATGGAGGTTCCTCAAAACATTAAAAAATAGAACTGCCTTACGATCCAGCAATTTCACTTCTGGGAATTTACCCAAAGAAAACGAAAACACAAATTTGAAAAGATATATGTACTCCAGTGTTCATTGCAACATTATTTACAGTAGCCAAGATATGGAAGCAACCTATGTGTCTACTGATAGATGAATGGATAAAGACGATACACACACACACACACACACACACACACACACACACACACACACACCGGAATATTACTCAGCCATAAAAAATGAAATCTTGCCATTTTCAATAATATGGGTGCATCTAGAAGGTATGCTAAGTGAAATAAGGCAGAGAAGATAAATCCCGCATTATCTCACTTATATGTGGAATAGAAAAAACAAAACAAGCAAGCAAACAAAACAAAACACAAAAACAGACTCATAGATACAGAGAACAAATATGTGGTTGCCAGAAGGCAGATGGGTGAGGGGGTCAGCAAAATAGGTGAAGGGGATTAAAAGGTACAAACCTCCAGCCATATAAGAAATAAGTCACAAGGATGTAATAAACAGCATAAGGAATATGGTCAATAATATTGCAATAACTTTGTATGTGGACAGATGGTTACTCGACTTATCTTGGTGATCATTTCATAATGTATGAAAATATCGAGGAAGATGGCGGAAGAGTAAGACGCGGAGATCACCTTCCTCCCCACAGATACATCAGAAATTCATCTACACGTGGAACAACTCCTACAGAACACCTACTGAACGCTGACAGAAGACCTCAGACCCCCCAAAAGGCAAGAAGCTCCCCACATACCTGGGTAGGGCAAAAGAAAAAAAGAATAAACAGAGACAATAGGATAGGGACGGGACCTGCACCAGTGGGAGGGAGCCGTGAAGGGGGGAAGGTTTCTACACACTACAAGCCCCTTCGCGGGCGGAGACTGCAGGTGGCGGAGGGGGAAAGCTTCGGAGTAGCGGAGGAGAGCACAGCAACAGGGGTGCGGAGGGCAAAGCGGAGAGATTCTGGCACAGAGGACCGGTGCCCTCAGGCACACACCAGCCCGAGAGGCTTGTCTGCTCGGCCGCCGTGGCGGGCGGGGCTGGGAGCTGAGGCTCGGGTATCGGCTTTCAGTCGGAGCGCAGGGAGAGGACTGGGGCTGGCGGCAGGAAGAGAGCCTGAAGGGGTTAGTGCACCACGGCTAGCCCGGAGGGAGTCCGGGGAAAGGGTCTGGAGCTGCTGAAGAGGCAAGAGACTTTTTTCCCTTTTGTTTCCTGGTGCGCGAGGAGAGGGCATTAAGAGGGCTGCTTGGGGAAGCGCCGGAGACAGGCACGAGCCGCGGGTAAGGCACGGACCTCGGAGACGGGCGTGGGCCGCCGCCGCCGCCGCCGCCGCGGCCCGCCGCCGCCGCCGCTGCCGCCGCCGCCGCGGGGCCTGTGTGCGAGCGCGGGTCACTGTCCGCCCCGCCTTCCGGGGGGCCTGTGCACCCCGCCACTGCCGGGGTCCCCGAGATCCGGGGACGGCTTTCCCGGGAAAGCGCACGGAGCGCCACGGGCTGCTGCAACGTCACGCCGGCCTCTGCCGCCGCAGGCCCGCCCCACACTGCGCGCCCCTCCCTCCCCTCTGCCTGAGTGAGCCAGAGCCCCCGAATCAGCGGCTCCTTTAAACCCGTCCTGTCTGAGCGAAGAACGGACGCCCTCCGGCGACCTACGCGCAGAGGCGGGGCCAGGTCCAAGGCTGAGACCCGGGAGCTGTGAGAGCAGAGGCAGGGAAATCTCTCTGTGCAGCCTCGGAGGCAGCGGATTAAAGCTCCACGGTCCATTTGATGTGCCCTGCGTCTGTGGAGTGCATGAATGGACAGCGAATCATCCCAAATTGAGGAAGTGGACTTTGAGGACAAGATTTAAGACTTTCCCCCCTTTTCCTCTTTTTACAACAAATTATTCCAAATTAAGGAGGTGGACTTAGAGAGCAAGATTTCAGACTTCTCGCCCTTTTCCTCTTTTTACGACGAATTATCCCAAATTGAGGAGGTGGACTTGGAGAGCAAGATTTTTGATTTTTCCCCCTGCTCTCTTTTTGTGAATGTGTATGTGTAATCTTCTGTGTAAGATTCTCTCTGTATAACTTTGCTTCCACCATATGTCCCAGGGTTCTATCGCTCCGGTTTTTTTTTTTTTCAATAATTACTTTCTAATTTTAATAACGCTACTATATTTCATACTTTATTCTATTTTACTTTACCTGCTCTTTCTTTTTTTCCTACTCTCCCTTCCTCCCTCCCTCCCTCCACTCCTCCTTTCCTTCTTTCTTTTTCTTTCCTCCCTCCCACCCTTCTTCTTTCCACTTTCTTTTTCTTTCCTTCCTCCCTCCCTCCTGTCTTTCTTCCTTTCCTTCCTCCCTCCCTCCCTCCTTTCTTTCCTTCTTTCTTTCCATCCTTCCTCCCTCCCTCCTTTCTTTCTTCCTTCCTTCCTTCCTTTCTTCCCTTCTTCCTTTCTTTCCCTCTCTCTTTCTTTCTTCTACTAATTCTTTCTTTCTACTTTTTCTCCCTGTTACTCTGAGCCGGGTGGATGAAAGGCTCTTGGTGCTGCAGCCAGGAGCCAGTGCTGTGCCTCTGAAGTGGGAGAGCCAACTTCAGGACACGGGTCCACAAGAGACCTCCCAGCTCCACATAATATCAAGCAGCGAAAATCTCCCAGAGATCTCCATCCCAACACCAGCACCCAGCTTCAGTCAACGACCAGCAAGCTACAGTGCGGGTCACCCTATGCCAAGCAACTAGCAAGGCAGGAACACAACCCCACCCATTAGCAGAGAGGCTACCTAAAAACATAATAAGGCCATAGGCACCCCAAAACACACCACCAGACGTGGACCTGTCCACCAGAAAGACAAGATCGAGCCTCAACCACCAGAGCACAGGAATTAGTCCCCCCCACCAGGAAGCCTACACAACCTACTGAAACAACCTTAGCCACTGGGGTCAGACACCAAAAACAACGGGAACTACGAATCTGCAGCCGGCAAAAAGGAGACCCCAAACACAGTAACATAAGCAAAATGAGAAGGCAGAAAAACACACAGCAGGTGAAGGAGCAAGATAAACACCTACCAGACCTAACAAATGAAGAGGTAATAGGCAGTCTACCTGAAAAAGAATTCAGAATAATGATAGTAAAGCTGATCCAAGATTCTATTTCCAAGATCCATAATCTTGGAAATAGAATAGACAACATGCAAGAAACAGTTAACAAGGACCTAGAAGAACTAAAGATGAATCAAGCATCGATTAAAAACACAATAAATGAAATGAAAAATACTCTAGATGGGATCAATAGCAGAATAACTGAGGCAGAAGAACGGATAAGTGAGGTGGAAGATAAAATAGTGGAAATAACTGATGCAGAGCACAATAAAGAAAAAAGAATCAAAAGAACAGAGGACAGTCTCAGAGACCTCTGGGACAACATTAAACGCACCAACATTCGAATTATAGGGGTTCCAGAAGAAGAAGAGAAAAAGAAAGGGACTGAGAAAATATTTTAAGAGATTATAGTTGAAAACTTCCCCAATATGGGAAAGGAAATAGTTAATCAAGTCCAGGAGGCACAGAGAGTCCCATACAGAATAAATCCAAGGAGAAATACACCAAGACACATATTAATCAAACTGTCAAAAATTAAACACAAAGAAATCATATTAAAAGCAGCAAGGCAAAAACAACAAATAACACACAAGGGAATCCCCATCAGGTTAACAGCTGATCTCTCAGCAGAAACCCTACAAGCCAGAAGGGAGTGGCAGGACATAATTAAAGTGATGAAGGAGAGAAACCTGCAACCTAGATTACTCTACCCAGCAAGGATCTCATTCAGATTTGATGGAGAAATTAAAACCTTTACAGACAAGCAAAAGCTGAGAGAGTTCAGCACCACCAAACCAACTTTACAACAAATGCTAAAGGAACTTCTCTAGGCAAGAAACACAACAGAAGGAATATACCTACAATAACGAACCCAAAGCAATTAAGGAAATGGGAATAGGAACATACATATCAATAATTACCTTAAATGTAAATGGACTAAATGCTCCCACCAAAAGACACAGAGTGGCTGAATGGATACAAAAACGAGACCCATATATATGCTGTCTACAAGAGACCCACTTCAGACCTAGAGACACATACAGATTGAAAGTAAAGGGATGGAAAAAGATATTCCATGCAAATGGAAATCAAAAGAAAGCTGGAGTAGCAATTCTTATATCAGACAAAATAGACTTTAAAATAAAGACTATTAGAAGAGACAAGGAAGGACACTACATAACGATAAAGGGATCGATCCAAGAAGAAGATATAACAATTGTAAATATTTATGCACCCAACATAGGAGCACCTCAATACATAAGGCAAATACTAACAGCCATAAAAGGGTAAATCGACAGTAACACAATCATAGTAGGGGACTTTAACACCCCACTTTCACCAATGGACAGATCATCCAAAATGAAAATAAATAAGGAAACACAGGCTTTAAATGATACATTAAACGAGATGGACTTAGTTGATATTTATAGGACATTCCATCCAAAAACAACAGAATACACATTTTTCTCAAGTGCTCATGGAACATTCTCCAGGATAGATCATATCTTGGGTCACAAATCAAGCCTCGGTAATTTTAAGAAAATTGAAATTGTATCAAGTATATTCTCCGACCACAATGCTATGAGACTAGACATCAATTACAGGAAAAGATGTGTAAAAAATACAAACACATGGAGGCTAAACAATACACTACTCAATAACGAAGTGATCACTGAAGAAATCAAAGAGGCAATTAAAAAATACCTAGAAACAAATGACAATGGAGACACGACGACCCAAAACCTATGGGACGCAGCAAAAGCAGTTCTAAGGGGGAAGTTTATAGCAATACAATCCCACCTTAAGAAACAGGAAGCATTTCGAGTAAACAACCTGACCCTGCACCTAAAGCAATTAGAGAAAGAAGAACAAAAATACCCCAAAGCTAGCAGAAGGAAAGAAATCATAAAGATCAGATCAGAAATAAATGAAAAAGAAATGAAGGAAACGATAGCAAAGATCAACCAAACTAAAAGCTGGTTCTTTGAGAAGATAAACAAAATTGACAAACCATTAGCCAGACTCATCAAGAAAAAAAGGGAGAAGACTCAAATCAATAGAATTAGAAATGAAAAAGGAGAAGTAACAACTGACACTGCAGAAATACAAAAGATTATGAGAGATTACTATAAGCAACTCTATTCCAATAAAATGGACAACCTGGAAGAAATGGACACATTCTTAGAAATGCACAACCTGCCAAGACTGACTCAGGAAGAAATAGAAAATATGAATAGACCAATCACAAGCACTGAAATTGAAACTGTGATTAAAAATCTTCCATCAAACAAAAGCCCAGGACCAGATGGCTTCACAGGTGAATTCTATCAAACATTTAGAGAAGAGCTAACACCTATCCTTCTCAAACTCTTCCAAAATATAGCAGAGGGAGGAACACTCCCAAACTCATTCTACGAGGCCGACATCACCTTGATACCAAAACCAGGCAAGGATGTCACAAAGAAAGAAAACTACAGGCCAATATCACTGATGAACATAGATGCAAAAATCCTCAACAAAATACTAGCAAACAGAATCCAACAGCACATTAAAAGGATCATACACCATGATCAAGTGGGGTTTATCCCAGGAATGCAAGGATTCTTCAATATACGCAAATCAATCAATGTAATACACCATATTAACAAGTTGAAGGAGAAAAACCATATGATCATCTCAATAGATGCAGAGAAAGCTTTCGACAAAATTCAACACCCATTTATGATAAAAACCCTGCAGAAAGTAGGTATAGAGGGATCTTTCCTCAACATAATAAAGGCCATATATGACAAACCCACAGCCAACATTGTCCTCAATGGTGAAAAACTGAAACCATTTCCACTAAGATCAGGAACAAGACAAGGCTGCCCACTCTCACCACTCTTATTCAACATAGTTTTGGAAGTTTTAGCCACAGCAATCAGAGAAGAAAAGGAAATAAAAGGAATCCAAATTGGAAAAGAAGAAGTAAAGCTATCACTGTTTGCAGATGACATGATACTATACATAGAGAATCCTAAAGATGCTACCGAAAAACTACTAGAGCTAATCAATGAATTTGGTAAAGTAGCAGGATATAAAATTAATGTACATGGGCTTCCCTGGTGGCGCAGTGGTTGAGAGTCCGCCTGCCGATGCAGGGGACACGGGTTCGTGCCCCGGTCTGGGAAGATCCCACATGCCGCAGAGCGGCTGGGCCCGTGAGCCATGGCTGCTGAGCCTGCGCATCCGGAGCCTGTGCTCTGCAAGGGGAGAGGCCACAACAGTGAGAGGCCCGCCTACCGCAAAAAAAAAAAAATAAATAAAATTAATGTACAGAAATCTCTGGCATTCCTGTACACTAATGATGAAAAATCTGAAAATGAAATCAAGAAAACACTCCCATTTACCATCGCAACAAAAAGAATAAAATATCTAGGAATAAACCTACCTAAGGAGACAAAAGACCTGTATGCAGAAAACTATAAGACACTGATGAAAGAAATTAAAGATGATACAAATAGATGGAGAGATATACCATGCTCCTGGATTGGAAGAATCAATATTGTGAAAATGACTCTACTACCCAAAGCAATCTACAGATTCAATGCAATCCCTATCAAACTACCAATGGCATTTTTCACAGAACTAGAACAAAAAATTTCAAAATTTGTTTGGAAAAACAAAAGGCCCCGAATAGCTAAAGCAATCTTGAGAACGAAAAACGGAGCTGGAGGAATCAGGCTCCCTGACTTCAGACTATACTACAAAGCTACAGTAATTAAGACAGTCTGGTACTGGCATAAAAACAGAAAGATAGATCAGTGGATCAGGATAGAAAGCCCAGAGATAAACCCACGCACATATGGCCAACTTATCTTTGATAAAGGAGCCAGGAATGTACAGTGGAGAAAGGACAGCCTCTTCAATAAGTGGTGCTGGGAAAACTGGACAGGGACATGTAAAAGTTTGAGATTAGATCATTCCCTAGCACCATACACAAAAATAAGCTCAAAATGGATTAAAGACTTAAATGTAAGGCCAGAAACTATCAAACTCTTAGAGGAAAACATAGGTAGAACACTCTATGACATAAATCACAGCAAGATCCTTTTGGACCCACCTCCTAGAGAAATGGAAATAAAAACAAAGATAAACAAATGGGACCTAATGAAACTTCAAAGCTTTTGCACAGCAAAGGAAACCATAAAGAAGACCAAAAGACAACCCTCAGAATGGGAGAAAATATTTGCAAATGAAGCAACTGACAAAGGATTAATCTCCAAAATTTATAAACAGCTCATGCAGCTCAATAGCAAAAAAACAGACAACCCAATCCAAAAATGGGCAGAAGACTTAAATAGGCATTTCTCCAAAGAAGATATACAGACTGCCAACAAACACATGAAAGAATGCTCAACATCATTAATCATTAGAGAAATGCAAATCAAAACTACAATGAGATATCATCTCATACCAGTCAGAATGGCCATCATCAAGAAATCTAGAAACAATAAATGCTGGAGAGGGTGTGGAGAAAAGGGAACACTCTTGCACTGCTGGTGGGAATGTGAATTGGTACAGCCACTATGGAGAACGGTATGGAGGTTCCTTAAAAAACTACAAATAGAACTACCATATGACCCAGCAATCCCACTACTGGGCATATACCCTGAGAAAACCATAATTCAAAAAGAGACATGTACCAAAATGTTCATTGCAGCTCTATTCACAATAGCCCGGAGCTGGAAATAACCTAAGTGTCCATCATCGGATGAATGGATAAAGAAGATGTGGCACATATATACAATGGAATATTACTCAGCCATAAAAAGAAACAAAACTGAGCTATTTGTAATGAGGTGGATAGACCTAGAGTCTGTCATACAGAGTGAAGTTAGTCAGAAAGAGAAAGACAAATACCGTATGCTAACACATATATACGGAATTAAAAAAAAAAAATGTCATGAAGAACCTAGGGGCAAAACGGGAATAAAGACACAGACCTACTTGAGAATGGACTTGAGGATATGGGGAGGGGAAAGGGTAAGCTGTGACAAAGCGAAAGAGAGGCATGGACATATATACACTACCAAACGTAAGGTAGATAGATAGTGGGAAGCAGCCGCAGAGCACAGGGAGATCAGCTCGGTGCTTTGTGACCGCCTGGAGGGGTGGGATGGGGAGGGTGGGAGGGAGGGAGATGCATGAGGGAAGGGATGTGGGAACAGATGTATATGTATGACTGATTCACTTTGTTATAAAGCAGAAACTAATTAAAGAAAAAAAGAAAAAAAAAGAAAATATCAAGTAATTATGTAGTACACCTGAAACTATCATAATAATGTATGTCAACTATATTTCAATAAAAAATAGAAATTACTTTCATGAAGAAAAATATATATATTCAGATACAAACATAAGAATACACATTTTCTATGGAGGAAAACATTTTTAAAGGAAAGGGGTCCTATATATAATGGATAATCCAGAAAATTAAAGGCATTTAATCAAATTAGCTTAACTGTTCCACCCTAAAATGGTAGATGGAAGTAATTTTAAAGGAAAAAAAGACAGAAAGAAACCCATCTTTATAATTGGCAGCCTCTCTGGAAGTGGTTCCTTTTAAACTACTGAATTAGAATGTAAGAATGTTACTAGTAAAAATGGGTTGTATTTTATCTGAACAATAGTTTAAGCCTTTTCAATAACATGGCCACAGCTCATGAAAACATGTAACTCAATTTCTTTTGAACATGGTTTTCATGGGTTAATAACTTTTTTTTTAGCTCTGAGGAATGGAACAAACTAAATATCAGAAAGAGAAAAGCAGTCTGAATCTCAACATTAAGGAGAATCCTGACTAGGGTAAGCACAGCTAGAGATAAAAGGGTTAGAACGGGGGTGTCCTAGTAAGTAATCTCAAAGGTAACCCAGGGCACAGCCTACAGTTAGTTCATCAGATTCCAAGAGAGATTTGTGACTAGGCTTATTATCTCTTTCACTCCCAAAGACTTCAGCTACTTTCCAAATATTTCATTCCCCACCCAGGCCCTTAGACTGTACTTGATTAATTTTGTGATGTTATGTTTTTTAAAATCAATGGTTCTCAATCCTAGATGCACTTCATTATAACCTGGGAAACTTAAAAAAGAAATTATCAACACCTGCCTCCCCTCCCTCACTCTGATTTAATTTATATGGATGGGACCAGCCCCAGGTGATTCTAACTTGCAACAAGGGTTGAGAATCACTGGTTGGAGAACAATCCAAACAGGTTAAAATTACGTAAAGAAGGAGGCACTAGGGCTTCCCCGGTGGCGCAGTGGTTGGGAGTCCGCCTGCCGATGCGGAGGATGCAGGTTCGTGCCCCGGTCTGGGAAGATCCCACTTGCCGCAGAGCAGCTGGGCCCGTGAGCCATGGCTGCTGAGCCTGCACGTCCAGAGCCTGTGCTCCGCAACAGGAGAGGCCACAACAGTGAGAGGCCCGCGTACCACAAAAAAAAAAAAAAAAAAAAAAAAAGAAGGAGGCACTATAATTGGGCTAAATAAATTTACAAGGCTAGGCGAGGTGCCTCAAGTTCCTGCAATCAGATATAAGATGGTACTTTCAGGATCTCAGATTTTTTTCCATCAAATTGAGAGACTCAATTGCGGAGAGAAATCTATTTGCCCATAATGTTCAAATTTTTACAAAGTTCAGCACTTCACCTGTGAGACAGAAGCAAAAACAGTAGAATTAAAGGTAATCTATTCCACCTAGCATTCAAAATGTGATAAACAAGAAAATGTGATAAACAAGGAAACGTAGAGCAGAGTGCATAATATTGTGATTTTTACTAATAACCGTAAGAGTAAAATCAAAGCTACCATTTACTGAGTGCCAATTACTGTATTGAGCACAGTAACCCTTTCCAAGGGTGACCTCATTGAAAATTTAAAACATGATTAAAGCAATAGAAATTATTACCAACCTTTCACAGATAATAAGGAAATTGAGGCTCAAAGAGATTACCTCACTTTCCCCAGAGTCACACAGCAAATAAGTGGAAAAACCAAGATTAGAATCCAGGTCTTCTGCTCCCTAGAGTCCATTCTCTTAATCACCGTTATCTCTGACCTAGAACACTGAAGAGTCTCCTAAGTACTTGCTACTCAAAGGATAGTCCATAGACCAGCAGCAACAGCCTGCTGGTGCTGGCCCATTCCAGATCTGCTGGCCCATTCCAGATCTGCTGAATCAGACTCCACATTTTAAGATCAGGGGGAGATTCATACGCACATTAAAGTTAAATATAGATAGCAGGACTATCTGGTTTTCCCACATTATTACCTCTCACAAATTCATCATCCATACTGCATCCAAAGTCTTTAAAAAACAAATCCAATAATTTTATTTCTCCACTTAAGACTTTTAAATGGTTTCACAAATACCCTTGGAATAAAGTCCAAAATTCTTTTACAATACAGATAACTGGACTCTGCATAATATCACCCATGCCTGCCTCTGCAGCCTCATCTCTCCCACCTCCCCCATTCAGTGATTTGTATACCCCAAGCACAAAGACTTTTCTGCTCATCAAATCCCAACACACTCTACCTTCCTTGCTTCTTTCCTTCAAGTTCTTCCCTGCTTAGAATATACCACAACCCACCACCATGACCACCTCCGTGTCAGCCACATTCCAGGCTGTATCTCCACTGCATAACAGTGCAGTGCCTGGCACAGAGCTAGGAGCAGGATAAATGTGCTCAATAAATACATGCTTAAGACAACTCGACCGAGGGCCTCAACTGTTTCCTTCGTTCATCTGCTCTTTGCTCTTGCTATGATCCTCATTTCATTTCTCCTTCCCTGTCCCCGGCATCACCCCTCTTCTGTAACTCACCTCTCTATCACTAACCTCATGGCTACTGAAGTTGTCATCTTTAGAAAGAAGCACTGCCGTGTCCACATAGCCACTGCCCCGGGATTACTCACTAGCTGGATGACAACTGCTTCACTTTAACCCTGAGGCTCCTGGGATAGGCCCAGTCCTTTCCAGAAGTGGACAGAAGGCCCTACTGACTGCTTTTCAACCCAAGATTTAATATATAGATGAAACCAGAGATCAGGGACCTCTCAACAGTCAACGCAGAGGCAAAAGCTTCACTATCTCTCTGCCTACACAAGACACTTTCACTGAGCTGACAAGATGGATTATCAAGAGTTGCAGTTAACTTCATAGTTTATATGTGATGGCCAAGCTTGCTACTCTAAGAAAACAAATGACAGACCCTTTTATGAAACAGATATCTGCCTCCAGTTTAAATCCTGAGTAAATATATTTTCATATACATGTTTACATTAATAATGACAAAAATAAGATCTATTCATCTATTAAATGCAAGCTATTGAGCACCTGACATGCTCAAAGCTTTAAACACACTATCTTATTTAATCTTTATCATCACTTTATGCGGTAGAATGCTTATTATCCTTGCTTTACAGAAGAGGAAACCAAGGGCTTAGTAACATGCCTAACAGGCAGGGCTGGGATTTCAGTCATAGGTCTTCAGACTACCACTCTCTATTGCTTCTCTATGTTTTGCTATTTGGGTCACTTTCTCATCTTAGAAGTCACAGACCTGGACATTCCCAAAGCAACAGTCCCTCAGAGGATGACCTCAAAAGCTGAGATTTTTCTCTGCAATGTAGACAGTGAAAGTAACCTGCTACAGCTTGTATTTCAAAGCTGCCTTTCTGCATTAAAAGAGAAAACTGAGATTCAGGGGGGAAATGTGGGAATAGAGCTCAAAGGTGCTTATGAATGCAATTCCACAAATACTTTTTCCGTGTCTACTAGTGGTCAGGCACTTTGCTGGAAGCTGACTGATCAGACTGTCATTTAGGAGAGTGCTGGTGGGACAGAGGGTGACCAGGAGAACATCTCCCATAGTGACTATCTCAGGAACGTTTAGCCAGTAATTTATAAAACTGCTACTTTATTTCTAATTATGTAGAAATCATCTTTCACACACAAGAGGTGAGAGTAATCTGCTTTATTATCTGTGAATACATAATTGAAAGGGCCAATGTGTCTTCTAAAACAAAAGTTTTATATAATTCAAACAACTCGTGTTCATTTATGTTACCCTATATTAGAGGGTTAGATTTTAACATATGTGAATGCAAACACAATGTCAGATTTTGTTCTCGTGTCTTACAGGACAAAAGAGAAAAGAGTATTGGGAGCCAAGACAAGACTAATTCCCAAAGTACAAATGGAACATATTGAAGCTGCATGTACATTAAAAGAAAGGGAGCTGCATGTACACAGAAACATTTCCTAAAGCATTCTACCAAACATGTCCAGGAATAAGGCAGGGACAAGGATACTAAGTAAAAGAAAGCATGAGCCTAAAAGGTCACATACAGAACTATGAGGCCTCCAGAACCCTGCCTCCTTGCAGAAACAGAATGTTTCTGACACAAGGGCATGAGATGAAGGCTGTGAATCATGTTGTACCTCAATTCCCTAATTTTTAAAATGAAAAAGTTAGATTAGATGATTTATAAGGTCCTTCTAGCCCTAATCCATTAGCTACTTTTCATCCATGAGGCCCTGGACCTAAAGAGAGATGAGCTATATGTTCAGAAAACGTTGAATTCATGAAATATTACAACCTTACCAATAAGAAAAGAGACTTTACAACAACTGGTCCTGGTCAGTGGCCTAGAAAGAACAAATTAGGAGAGAAACCATTATCTAAACAGCTTCACATATGGCGTCCCTGCTAGCTGTCTGCTGGTACAATGAAAATAACCCTGGACTTGGAAACAAGACGTTTAGGTCTAGTCTCATCCCTGACACAGACCAGCTGTGTCACCTTGGGCAAACTGCTTCACCACCCGAACCAGTTTCCTCATCTCTAAAATAAAGGTATTATAAAACTCTATATAGGGCTTCCCTGGTGGCGCAGTGGTTGGGAGTCCGCCTACCGATACAGGAGACACGGGTTCGTGCCCCGGTCCGGGAGGATCCCACGTGCCGTGGGGCGGCTGGGCCCGTGAGCCATGGCCGCTGGGTCTGCGCGTCCGGAGCCTGTGCTCCGCAGCGGAAGAGGCCACAGCAGTGAGAGGCCCGCGTACCGCAGAAAAAAAACTCTATATAACTAACATTTGTGGAACCTCTACTATATGCCAGGAACTGTTCCAAGATCTTTGCCTTAGATGATCTCAAAGGTTTTTGCAGCACTATCGTTTAGTGTTTAACTACAGAGGCAACATGGTATAGTGGAAAGATTCCAAATTCCGTTCTCAGAAAGCTCGGGCTCCCTCCACCTCCATAAGATAGAGTCTTTTTCTAAGCAGAGTCTGTCAAGCAGACTGGGTTACAATCTCGGTAGTTCTATTCACTAGCTTAGTTAACTTCGACACGTTGCTTAACTTCCCTATTTCCTAGCCTTAGTTTTCTAATATGGAAAATGCATATGAAAATGGCTATTTCTCTCATATAGCTCTTGAGAGGATTAAACCATAACTAAATGTAATATCTATTTATTTATAAAACATATTACATTTTATTACTAGGTGTGACCGTGTACAAACCGTCTTCTCAAGTTTTTTTCTTATCTACAAATGGGAGATACAGTATTATTACGAGAGACAGTGTGAACCCGCTCTGTAAACTGTTGAGTGTTAGCACTGTTTGAAAGCATGCATAATTCCTTTCTAAGATACTTAGAAAAGCGTATACAATAAACCCCCACGTAGTACTTGGAAGAGCGGATACAATCAAAGACAACAAAAACACATTCTTACTAAACATATTTCACTACACACGGCTCGCAGCTAGTGGACGCAGGGCAGGCAGCCAAGAACGCAGGGCCACATGGAAGTTGTAGTTCCGAGTCAAGGGGCTGCTCCAAAGAACTGCTGGAAGTGGGACTTCAACTCCCAGGAGACACCTCACCAAGCCAAATGACACGCTGGGAGGTGGAGTACCAGCCCTCCGGGAAACTAGAGGTGGGACTACAACTCCCAGAAGCCTCCGCTGCCCGGGCTGCCGGCGGTAAGATGGAGCCAGAAAATAGAGAGCTCAGGTACAGGACCTTAACAGGTGCGAGTCGGGGCCGCTTTCGGTAGTCCCGGACCCAGCAAGGGTCTGAGCCTTTCTAACATGACCACAGGCTGCATTCTATGCTGATCCCAAGCACAGTTCTGAGAGACGCACAATAATAAAGGAGTAAGTTTGCATGTGGCAAACTTTCACAAGCAAGACTTCATCTAGATTTCAGCTCCTGGCAGCTCCTTGGGCCACTTAGGCAGGGAGCGTTAAGTTCTTTTTTCCCCGGTAAGCACTGTGACTGGCTGGTCATACAGCAGAGGCAGAATTTGATCCTAGAGAGGAAGCTGCAAATCCAGCTCCAGTTCCACTAACCGGCCTTTTTCCCCCACATGAACACACCTTAAAAATCCCCGCATGTTCTCATATAAAAACTACATTAGGGCTTCCCTGGTGGCGCAGTGGTTGGGAGTCTGCCTGCCGATGCAGGGGACATGGGTTCGTGCCCCGGCCCGGGAGGATCCCGCATGCCGCGGAGCGGCTGGGCCCGTGAGCCATGGCTGCTGAGCCTGCGCGTCAGGACCCTGTGCTCCGCAATGGGAGAGGCCGCGGCAGTGAGGGGCCCGCGTACAGCAACCCCCCCCCCAAAAAAAAACTACATTAAGCCATAAAATAGATGTAAGGAAGTCCAACCGAGTACTGATTTCTCCCACCATAATGAATTATTTTTGTGTCTTTTAAATACTAAATGTAAAATTCTCTCCCAAAATATTGCCTCCCCCGTGTCCTGCTTAGCTCCTCTCCTGGACACTTGTTCAAACCCTCCTCCCTCCCCCTGGGGAACCCAGAGCTGGATGTTTAACACACATCTGTTGGGGCATAGAGTCCTGCTACTTGACAATAAAACTGAAAAAAATCCAAAAGCGGCCAGTGCCAACTACACCACCTGAGCCAGGAGCTGGGGCGTCCCTGGAACCGCCGGCATGCCTCCATGCCTCAGTTTACCCACTTACAAAATGCGGCGGAGGAGGGGCGGGTTAGGGTTAGGGCCGGTGCTCAGGAACTGGCCGTGAGAAGGTTCGGTGAGGTGGGAGGGTCCTCCTGACAGACCCCCCCACCACCACTACCTCCCAACGAGCTGCGTGGACCCAGTAAGTCCTCGCTCCACTGGACCGCCGGAGTAATGACCAGACGCGCGCGGAAACCCGGATCTGCGCCACAGAAACACTGTTCGACTTGGGCTTGCCCCCGCCCCTACCTTCCAAGATCTTGGCAGCTGGGAAGTGAAAGGCAGAGGGAGGGAGCGCGGGGCAGAAGCAGCTCCTGGGCGTGTGCCCACGGGAGTGGCTGCCTGAGGGACCCGGGAGCAGAGGGCGAAAAGTCCCTCCACTGGACGGAGCGGAGCAAGGACTACAACTCCCAGACGGCCCCGCGGCGGGGAAGGGACCCAACATGGCTACTCGTCTGGGGACAGACGCGCGGGCCAATAGGCGCAGAGCACGTGCCTACACCGGGCCAATCAAAAGCCATAATGACAAAAATCCCTGTTTAGGGGGCGGGAAACACTGTCGCTCTCTGGAAAGAAGCTGAGGTGAGAATCCCCTCAGGAAGGGATTTCGTCATAATCCACACAATCTTTGTTTTTTACCAAATGTAAAAAGTAACATGATTGTTTAGGCTGTGCTGCATTTTTGCTTCCTTCTTTCCTCCCACACGCGCTCAACTTACCCACCCCTCACTGTTCCTCACTGTCTGAATTTCCTTTCGCTTCGTTTCCTCACTCTGGATCTTTTTTGATTCCTAAAGCCTTCCTTTCTTTTGTTTCTCTCAGCACGCGGGCTCGCAGGCCTTACTTGAACCGGTGTATGACTGCACTCCGCCTTCCCGCGCATCCTAACTAAAATTGAACCACAGACTCCCTTGTCCATTCCTTTCTTCTTCTTCTTTTTTTTTTTTTTTTTTTTTTTTTTGTGGTACGCGGGCCTCTTACTGTTGTGGCCTCTCCCGCTGCGGAGCACAGGCTCCAGACGCGCAGGCTCCGCGGCATGTGGGATCTTCCCGGACCGGGGCACGAACCCGCGTCCCCTGCATCGGCAGGCGGACTCTCAACCACTGCGCCACCAGGGAAGCCCCCTTTCTTCTTTTTTTGTGTTATTTTTCTCCTTAGCTCTTGTCCTTAACCAAGCATTGTATATAATTTATCTTTTTTATCATCTTGCCCCTTAGAATGAAAGATCTGTTTTAGATATGGAGTTTTTTTCTGGTCACTGCAGTGTTTCTAGCACCTAAAAGTATAAATAGTATCTACAATATATATAGTATAATATTTTATATTATAAATTTTAATTTAAATTTATTATATATAATCCATATATTTATATACTATAAAATTTCTATTATAATATTTTATATAGTATATATATATACACCCATACTATATGTATTACATATAGTGTATATGTATATATATATGTATATAATAGGCACTCAGTAAATGTATTTCGAGTAATTAAATGAATTATTCTCTATTCTCCCTTTCTTTGGTGCAGATCAATTCAGTTCATCTCTTACCACCGTGGGGCCCTTGTGCTTGCTCCCTTTTTAAATTCAAAATCATTCAGTATATTCTGCCCAGTGCCATGTAGGTGCTAGAGAAATTGAATCATTCTCAGTTCCTAACCTCAAGATGCTCCTGGTCTAGTGGAGGATGAGAAGCAAACATAATTATGCAATAAATGCAACTGAAAATTGCAGAACAGCTAAATAATTTCACAAAGGCATACGGCTCATAAACAGGGACTAGAATCCTGGCCTTCAGACTCTTGTTACTACACCATGCTGCTTCTTATAGCTACCTCTCTTCTTCAAGATTGCCTCCTTCCCTTTTCTTTCCTCCCAATCCTAGTGCCAAGGAAAAAGAGACATTTGCCAGTCATCTTTTACATTTAAAAGGGAGAAACAAAGAGCAATTACACTTGGACAAACACTTAGATATGTCCCTACTTTCCCTGACACCATTTCCTCTTGTTTTCTTTTTTTCTCTCTCTCACTTTTTTCTTTGGCCTGCTTCATTACATGCAGGTGATTACACCAAGTCTTAGATCGCACATCCTTTCTGATGTTTGAACCCCACAGATAGTAGCGAGGTGTCCTACAAAATGTCCTGGTGTGAAATACTGATGTCTTAGGAAGCTTGACTCAGAATGTCACAGTGGATTATGGTCAGTTTCCAGATCATCACACAGACACTGTGGCCACGTAAAATAATAGAGAATTGTGAATAACTAGGTGAAATTGAAAACAATTGCAGTTAAAGCAGCAGAAATGTGATCAATATGTGTACAGACTAATTTCATGCACAGGGATTAAAACCCCTGTCCAGGATTCCTACCCTAATCTTCTGTTAATTTGGGGTGGTTTCCTATAATACAGCAGTTCTTTCTAGCTTTTATGAGAAAAAAGCAGTCCCAGCTTTGCTCAGGCTGATTGGCATGAGAGATTTCAACACAGATGTCAGCAGCCAGACTAAATGTGGAAGAAATTACTGAACCATATGAAACTGGAAAGCTCAACAACTAGACTCTTCTCCTGAGAAAGTATCAGCCTATAATCATTACATCTCCTACTTAGCAATCAAAAGGTAAACATCATGAACATACTTAGGATCTAAACAGTGGTATCTAATGATTATTAAACCATTATCTGGCAACCTACTGTGAACATATGCGTATTCAGCTGTGAGTGACGCTGTCTGATTGGCATGACCTTCGGCAATATATACATTCAGAGAGCTTTAAGATGTGGCACTTGAAATTGAGGGTAGAAATTGAGACACAGATGTAGAGAACAAACGTATGGACACCAAGGGGGAAAGTGGTGGCAGGTGGTGGTGGTGGTGTGATGAATTGGGAGATTGGGATTGACATGTATACACTGATGTGTATAAAATGGATGACTAATAAGAACCTGCTGTGTAAAAAAAATAAAATTAAATTCAAAAATTCAAAAAAAAAAAGATATGGCACTTTCCTTGGACCCAGGACATCCAAGTGCCAAGATAATCAGTGGGGAGATGACTGTCTGATCTGCAGCTTCATTAGTAATCACCTGGAGATGGCATCTTAGTTTGTGTTCTCCCACAAGTATATCCTGAGACAAGTATTCAAGTGCAAGTAGTTTATTTAGGAGGTAATTGCAGGAAACTGCAGTGGGAGAATAGGAAAGTGAAATGGGGAAGGGAAGACAGACAAAGAAGGTGCACTATCAAGCATGTTACTGCTCGGGGTGATCAGAGCTTAATCTTCCTGGAGAACTCTAGGAAACAATGTGGAACCCATGGCTTAGATTGAGCTATCCCACCAAAGGGACAAAAGAACCCTATTGTTTAAACACCATCTCCCATCAGTCAATGATTGGGGGATGTTTTCAGGGGCTGTTAAGTCCCTGGCTCTTCATCATACTGTATGAAAGGCAGAGTTGCTCAGTGGCCTTAGGAAGCAAGAGATACAGGTGCTGCCATGTACTGGTGGGACACCAGTAGTATCTGCTACAGGTGGCTTTGGTTCACCACAAGCTTTTATCACTGAGACTAGCAGAATAAGAATAATTCAAAATTAAATAAATACATACAAAAAGAACCAACCAAATGAACAAAAAAAACCAAGCAGCCTACCATCTTGTATACCTCATCACGTGAACAGTTAAAATAGCACTTTCTAAATCCTCACTAAAACAAAAACTGAACAAAAACAGCAACAACAAAAACCTCTTTTACACTGGGAACTCTCTGGGGACTTAAGGAGACGCTGCAGAGGAACTGGGGTTTAGTAGAGAGGGGAGGAATGAGATCAAGAAAAGGGGAAAAGGAAAATTAAAGAAATATTGCTGGAGACAATGTGTTGTTCATTTCATGATACTGAAGAAACATAAGTAAAAATTTTTGAGAAATTAGCATTAAATGCATAAACTGTGTCTTTAGACCTAAAAGACAGTTTTCCCCCCAGTTTTATTGAGATATAATTGACATACATCACTGTATAAATTTAAGGTTTACAGCATTATGGTTTGACTTATATATATTGTGAAATGATTAACACAATACATTCAGCTAACATTCATCTTCTCATATAGATAAAATAAAAATAAAAGAAAGAAAAAAAAGGAAAAAAATTATCCTTGTGATGAGAACTCTTTAAGATTTACTTTCTTAACTTTGCTATATATCGTACAGCTGTGTTAGCTGTAGTCATGTTCTACATTACACATCTAGTACTAATTTATCTTGTAACTGGAAGTTTGTACCTTTTGACCACCTTCCTCAGTTCCCTCTCCCCCAACCCCCTGCCTCTGGTAACCACAAATCTGATCTTTTTCTATGAATTTGGTGTGGGGTTTTTTTGTTTTTTGTTTTAGATTCCACATATAAGTGAGATCATACAGTTTTGTCTTTCTCTCCCTGACTTATTTTACTTAGCCTACTGCCCTCAAGGTCCATCCATGTTGTCACAAGCAGCAGGATTTCCTTGTTTTTTATGACTGCATAATATTCCATTATTATGACATTCCATATAATATGGCATATATTTGACAACTTCTTTATCCATTTCTCCATTGATGGATGCTTAGGTTGTTTCCATGTCTTGCCTATTGTAAATAATGCTCCTATGAACATGGGAGTGCATATATCTTTTTGAGTTAATGTTTTCATTTCCTTTGGATATATTCCCGGAGATGAAATTGCTGGATCATATGGTAGTTCAATTTTTAATTTTTTGAGGATCCTCCTTACTGTTTTCCATATGGCTGTACCAGTTTACAGTCCCACCAGCAGTGCACAAGGGTTCTCTCATCACATCCTCGCCAGCATTTTTTATCTCTTGTCTCTTTGTTAATGGTCATTCTAACAGGTGTGAGGTGATACCTCGTTGTGGTTGTGATTTCCATTTCCCTAATGACTAATGATGTTGAGCATCTATTCATGTACATGTTGGCCTTTCGTATATCTCCTTTGGAGAATTGTAGAAGACAGTTTTGTGAAAGACTTCTGTGGGTTGTGCCATAGTAGCACTTCTTCATAGCAAGTAGCTTTACTTGAAATTATAGTCCCTATTTATGTCTTTCTGTTTATCATCTTTCACCTCCAAATAGAATGTAAGCCTCTGAAGGCAAGAACTTTGTTTTTGTCTTATTCAATAGTAGGCACTCAATAAATATGTGATGAAAGAATGACTATGTTATGGCCACGAAAGCAAACAGGGTAAGTACTACAAGGGCCTGATATTTGTACCACTCACTGCATTCAGCTAAGCCATAAAGTAAAGAGACAAAAGTAAGCCCTCAATAACCTCTCATTATCACAAAGCTTAGGACCACCCTGATATGTAAAAACCTGATCATCACATACTCTTCTGCTTAAGCCAAACACTCCCAACAGCTCACAGGACCTACAAAGAAATCTTTACCACGGAAACAGAATTCCAAAACTGGAAAGGCCTAGAGGTCAAAGAGTTGAACCTTCTACATAATTCATCTCAGCCATATATTACAGGTTATAATCCAGACTTTTGGACAAGTCTTGGCGGTATTTATTTAATTGGAAAAAAATCATATCCAATATAAAAATATCATACTAGAATAAAGAAAAAATGATGCGTCGTAATACAAAGTATAAAAAGGTTGGGAAACTCAGCCGTACCCAAATGTTCCCACCTCCTTCACAATTTCTCACCCCATAATCACTCAGCTTTTTGGCTGCTATTGGAGAATCTTGATTGTTAGCAAGAGCTACCTCATGATACGCTGAAAATTCTCTAAATTTTCCCCTTTTAAAAAATGTTCTCATTTATCCTTTTGTTGTTCTGTGTTAAATATATTCCTTGGGTGGATTTGTTCATCAGATATTTAGAGACCAGTCTATTCCCTGTAGTTAGTGAACATATGCATGCTGTCTCCTTTTAACTATGCCTCATAAATAATCACACTTAATCCTTCTTACTGCCATCTTTTGCAATCATCTTCCAGTTACCTAGAACATAAGGTACATAAAACTAAGCTCAGTGTCCAAGCTGTGATCTCACTAGGGTGGTTCAGAGTTAAGCTATGATTTTTTTATCACTCTCCTTCAAGAAATTATGACTCTTAAACACATTGCCCTGGTTTCACTGCAGCTTTAAAGGCATTTCTTCATTCTAGAGGATAAAACTGACTAAAAGTATTTCCTAAAAATTAAAAAGTATATTTCCTTAGTAGAGAATTTACTTCAGAATGGGATGCAACTTCAATTCAACTTAGTTTTTCATGGATTGAGGGTTACTCTGGGCCAGTCACTGTGCTAGGGTATAGCAATCACCAATGAATCAGACACAATCCCTGGTATTGTACTGTAATGGAGGCCATAAACACGTAAACAGGTGAGCAAATCAACGTAATGCATAGAAATCAATACCGGAATGAGTCAATTTTTCTACCTACGGTAGAAGAGAAAGGGGGTTCTAGGCAGAGGCAGAGGAAGCACATGGCAAGTGCCAGAGCTCAGGCAGAGTAGATTGACCAGTCCCTGACCTAGAGTGGAGGTAGGGCAGTGGTGAAAGATGCTGGAAGTGTCCCAAGGGTCAGCCCATGAGAGTTTGGTAGGCATCCTTCATAATTTTCCATAAGAGCAACCGAGAGCCTTGTTAACTATGGAATGAATTGCTTAACTTGAAGGCAAAAGAAAAAATGCATTCCACAAATACTTATTGAGCACCCACTAAATGTCAGGCATTGTTCAAGGTGCTAGGGGTACAACAGTAAATAAGTCAAAAAAATTCCTACCCTCATGGAACTTCTAGTAGAAAAGATAGACCATACACTAATACACAAATGCATGATATATCATAGGTATTGATTTTTTAAAATGCTATGAAAATAAGCAGAGTGAGGGACTAAAAAAATGATGGATGGTCTTCTCTTGGATAGGGGGATCAGGAAGGCCTCTTTGAAGAGGAGTCACTTGAACAAAGATCTCAATGAAGTGAGGAGGCCAACCATGAGGAAATCTATGGAAGAATATTCCAGACAAGCAAAAGTAAGTGCAAAGGCCTTAAATAGGAATAAGCTTGGCATGATGGAAGAAGAACAGGGAGGCCCATTTGGCTGGAGAAAAATGAATGAGAGGAAAAGTCATGAGAGATGAGGTTAAAGGTCACAAGAAGCCAGACCATGTAGGCCATGGTAAGGTCTTAAGGGAAAATGTTAAACTATTCCATAAATGTATTTGCCAGACAGTATATATGGTATGATCTATTTGTGTAAATGAAAAGATTGTGTGTTACACACATACATATCAAAGTCTAATCACTCATCCAGAATTTTGGGGACAGGTCAGTTTTGGAAAGTAACAATTTTTTGGTTTTTAGAAAGATAATATATGCTTATACCATTTAGTGTCTAACATTCCTGGAACAGTTTTGGGATAGCACCCTGTCATCAAACGTTAATATTTCTGCAATGAAACACATGTTGGAAAAACAAACAGTATAAATACCCCCATATCAGGTCAGCCTTTTGGTTTTCAGACCTTTTTGGATTTCAGAATTGCAGATAAGAGATTGTGGATTTGTACTTGCACTTGTGTAGAAAACTTCTGGGAGCATCCCAAATGATTGTGAACAATGAGATTATTGGAGCAATGCGATGGGATTGGTGGCATGAGTATCTTCTATTCTAAATACTTTATACTGTTCTTGACTTCTGAACTTTTTTTTTTACCATGTATTAGTTATGTCGTTGAAGTAATACTAATTTAAATTAAAAAATAAAATGTGGATGCTAATGTTTTTATTCATGTAATCTTTGGGTAGTCAACAATATGGATGACATTAAGGGAAAATATTTTAAACACAAATGTAATAGAAAAGATTTTGAATATGCATTACAAAATTGCTTCTAAATTTGAGTGTTTTAGTCATGACATTCAACTTCTACTGTGTCCACTGTGTGCTTTTTGGATTTTCACCTTTTAAATATATTTGTGGACTGGAGAGAGTCATAGTATCAAGACGATTTTGTAAGGAGTAGGAAAATTCTAAAATTCAGTATTAAATGTATTTTTTAAATTTATGGTAAATAGTATTTCCTCATGTTTCAAGAAGTTTCTTCATATAGAACATGGTCCATTCTCAGGACTTGTGGTTGTTTCTGTTTTGTTTTTAAAGCAAATCTGCGGGGGTTTTGTCTGTTTTGATAACAGGATGTCATGCTTGTGATAAATACTTGCCTGAAAGAGATTTATAATATACAAGCCCCTAAAATATTTAGACATTTTTAAATTGCAGTTTGCAACCTCCCTATTTCCTAGCACTCTCCCCCAACAAAAATTCAGAGAGATGCATTTAACAGACGCTGTGTTTCATGGTGAATGTTATTGGCTGTGTGGCTGAATACTGTAATTAGCCATGCCTCACTGATTCATACATGAATCGTTTTGAAGTTTATTATTCCACTGGAATGTTAATGAACATGAATACAAAATACTTCGAGAGATTTTCTTTTTATCTTTGCAAAGTACATATGGTAAGGGGAAAAAATCATTTAAAATAATTAATGAAAAAATACTTGGTGTATATAACTAGATCCTTGATTTTTTTGAATAGTAAATAAGACTGTATAATTTATTGGAGCCTCTTCTTTATGAAGCACACAGTGACTTTGAATACACTAATTAATAAAGCTTCAGGACCCCTACCATGTAAATGTTAATAAAACCCAGGAGTCCTAACTTTTCTGACCTTTGCTCTAGTTTCCAGATGAGACACTAGCTGACTAAGATGCATCTACATCTTTGAAAACAGAACGTCCATGAAACCGACATTCAGAGTTCAAGTGTCATTTATGAGTAGCATTCTCTTATGAACCTAGTTGAAAATAAAAGTAATTTAGAAAAAATGATATTTCAGCACTGCCTTAATCTAGGAGGGATTTTCTTCTTGAGGAAATTAAACCAAACACAAACTGGAAGTATGACTTAACTGGGCCTGCTTCTGCATTTAGGGTCACCAAAGCACACTGTAAATGGAAATCAGATTGCTTTAGAATCCAAGAACAAACTCTACTTTTGACCTTTAGAAAGCTCATGATGTATATGCCCACAAAATAAACAAAATAATTTCAAAGCAAATTCGTTGAGTGCACCTGACCTTTGAAACAGAGCAGATGATGTTAATCAGATTTGTACAACTTTAATCTAGCTCAGGCTCCATCTCTCCATGTAGTTTTTAAATATCATAAAGAAGAGTCTCACAAAAGGGAATCTTTCAAATCAGAATAGATTTAGAAATGGAACAGGATGTATGAGCTTGCTTCAAACAATGAAGTATAACTCAGACATATAAGCAAGTGAGCACTATGACCATAAACCAATATACTGTGCTCTTGAGGAAAAATGACTTTTTAAAAATATTAACCTAAGCACGTTGTAGGCAGCTTCTCAATATTACAATAAAATATGGTTTGAGTCCTGATAATGTATGAAGTACCTTTGGGAAACTTTGAGTAGGAAATGGCTTGCATATTATAAAAAGGTGTTCCATCTGATCACTGCATCTGTTTTTGCCCAGCCATATCATTTCTGCCTTTTGGACTTCAAATGTTTGAACCATGGCCTTTCTAGAATAGCCTGTTAAGTAACTTGGTAGATGTATGCTTGTCTTCCCAGGATTGCCTCCTTTGGGTAACCAACCCTGACCTTGTAACAGAGTAATCTTTCTCAATTCAGGTGGCTCTGATGGGGCTAACCACATCTGTTCCTGCCCAAAGAGGCAGGTGAAGAAGGTGTTCAGAGAAAACAGGCTTGATCAAAGTACTCCAAGCTATTTGGCCACGTGATTTGTTCAGAGATGTGTTCATGGCCCAAGCTGAGCCAATTCCTTCAGACAGTTTGTCAGAGAGACCACGAAGGACGGTCCCCCCTTTTCCGTGATCACAAGCTACAATGGTAGCTGTGTGGGGCTGCTGGTTATCTTGCCCACTTAGGAATTAAGTCAAACAGGGGTAAACAGAGCTTAGAGATGAAGAGAGATGAAAAGAGTCCGGGTGGTATTGCATGCCAGATTCCAGTTTTACCTGAAGCCACCCCTTAGACTTGCCAGTTGAATGAGACTTGTCTTATTTAAGTTGGTTTGAATTAGTTTTTTGTTACTTGAAGCTGAAGGAGTCATAGCTAATTCGTAAAATTTAGCTTATAGATAAACTCTTAAACTACCCAGAAAAGGAAAGTGAAATGAAAGAGATAATGAGGTTGCTTTAGAAGGCAAGAAATCCAAACACACCAGCCCTTGCTCTACCCGCACCAAAAGTGTGCAAGAACTGGAGATGTTTAGCCTAAAAAAGAGAAGACTCAAAAATAAATAAATTAAATTTAAAATGTTTAAATAAAAATAAAGAGAATGCTCAAGATGTTCTTGCTGGGCTCAACCATGTGAAGGTCTATTTTGTGAAAAGGGAGTTGGATTCATTCTGTAGAGTTAAAACTCAGACCCACAAGTGCTTGTCACTCAGGGAAATTTTCTATTCTACATGAGGGATAACTTTTCTAACAATGAAAGCTATCATAGCAAACATAATGTGACCATCTACCAGCAACAGCACTTCTTCTTTTGCTAAATAAGAGGTTGGACAAAGTGACATCTAAAATCCTGTCCAACTTTATGATTCCTTGATTCAGTCAAAGTTTGGTCATGATGATTATATTTGTAATTTACCATAAAACACCTCAACCTTTCAGCAAATCACAAATCAATACAAGTCAATCATATAAAAGGAGGCATAGAGGAAGGAAAGTGTCAGGCAAGATTTCCTAGAGGGGATGATACTTGCACAGTTTTTTTTTTTTTTTTTCTTTCTTTTTTTTTTTTGCGGTATGCGGGCCTCTCACTGCTGTGGCCTCTCCCGTTGCGGAGCACAGGCTCCGGATGCGCAGGCCCAGCGGCCATGGCTCACGGGCCCAGCCGCTCCGCGGCATATGGGATCCTCCCAGACCGGGGCACGAACCCGTATCCCCTGCATCGGCAGGCGGACTCTCAACCACTGCGCCACCAGGGAGGCCCCTTGCACAGTTTTAAATACAAATGGGACTTGGTTTATATCACACATACCATGTTGAAAAACTCTGATTCTTTAAGAAACTATTTGTCCCTGTAATAGTTTATTTTAAAATATGTAAATACATATATAATGACAATATATTAAAAGTACTATAAATAAATAATTTCCCATGTCTTGAGTATATTTGTAGGCATATAGCTAATAAGCATTAACACAGCAATGTATTCTAGACCCTCTCAGCTAATGAATATGAGTCCCCATTATTGCACTCTACCATTCAACTTTGAGTTGAGATTGTTCTATAATACATATTCTTGCATCTCTTTTTACTAGTATTTTGAGTACTGGAAATTTATTTTGTATCCTCAAAAGCATCTTTGACATGCAGTGCAGTGCTTAACAATACATAACTAAGTGACAGCACCATGCTAAAATGTAAGTATTATAGAAGTTCAGGGCGCCTTCAAGAAGTGTTTGAGAAGGCAGAATCAGGCAAAGTGGGACTGAAAGATATCCTTTGGCATTACGAAAGGCAGTGTAAACACCACTGCAGCCAGAAAGATTCAACAAAAATGTTATGAAAGCTACTTAGAAGAAATTATTGGGAGAAGGCACATCATGATGTAAGGGGTTTTACACAGAGCAGAAGTGTAGTTGCCATGTGAAAGGCTGGAACAGATCTCCATGGGAACAAGGATAAGAAGGTCCAGGATAGTGCTGATCACAGTAGCGCTCCCATTTTCGGGAATGGAACACCCCATCCATCTCCTGCCTTCTCTCTAAAAAGGCTTTGTGCGTGCTGCAAACCAAGAGGGGAAAGGCATTCAAGACAGAGAGAATAACACGTGGAAAGGAAAAAAAATGTGAAACAGGCATTTTAGAGAACTGTAAATGGTTTAATTTTTCTCAAGAGGAAGATATGGTAGAGAGGGTAAAAATGACACTGGAAATGTAAGCAAAAGTCATGTTATGAAAAGGCTAATAAAATTCCCTAGACCAAGGGCTTGACCTGCTAAGGAATGGGGAACCAATGATTGGCTTTAGTATACAAGTGGTATGATCAAGTTTGAATTTTAGAGAAAAATCTTTCTAGCAACACTGTGGAGGCTTATCTGGAATGGGATATGACTCCAGGAAGATCAGTGAGGAGGTCACTGTTAACAATTAGACAATTTTTTGACCTGTCAAATTACTAAATAATAATGATAAAAATTAATAATAATACCCCAGTAGTATAATAAGTGGGTAAATTTCCCAAAAGCTATGCAAATCAAGTAAGAACTTTTTTTTTTTTAGATCAACAAAAGGGTCATACCCTCTGACCCGATCATGCTATTTCTAGGAATCAACAGTAAGAGAATAGAGGTGCAGACAAAAGTATATGATCAGTGATATTTCTTCCCACAGCCTTATTTCTGAAAAATTATAAATTATTTTAATGTTCAACAAAAAAGTAATGGTTAAATAAATGAAATATGTCACTGTCATTTAAAATATTTCTAAAAATGTTGAATGACACGGATAATTGCCCAAGAAATAATATTAAATGAAAGTTCAGAGAACAAAATTAAATATATGGTATAAGTTCACTCTTCAGAAAATTATATACATTTAAAAACTGGGAAACACATAAAAATGTAATTGTACTTATCCCCAGGTGGTGGAATTATTGATGATTTTTATATTCATCTTTCTATCATTTTGTATCTTTGATTTACGGTCATGAACATGTATTGCTCTTGCAAACAAGTGTTAGGTTGAATCATTTGAAATTGCCTTCTATGGACTGAATTGTGCCACACCCCCATTCATATGTTGAGGTCCTAACCCCCCAATGTGATGATATTGGAAATCAGGTCTTTGAGAGAATATTAGGTTTAGGTGAGCTCATGAAGGTGGGGCCCACATGATAGGATTGGTGCCCTTATAAGAAGAGGAAGAGACACCACAGTACTATCTCGCTCCTTTTATCTCTCTCTGTCTGTGTGCACCCAAAGAAGAGTCATGTGAGCACAGTGAGATTGTGGCCATCTACAAGCCAAGGAGAGATCCTTGCCAGAACCCAACCATTCTAGCACCTTAATCATGGACTTCTAGCCTTCAGCACTGTGAGAAAATGAATTGCTGTTGTTTAAGCCACTTAGTCTATGGTATTTTCGTTATGGCAGCTCAAGTTGACGAATACACTGCTGAAACTGACTCCAAAAAAATGTCAATTCCATATGACTCAACCTATTTAAAAGAGAAATCAAGCAAGAGATAGTCATTGGAAATGCCCTTGAAATGGATGCTAAGGGTCAGAACTAAAGCAATAACAGTAAGGATGAAAGATGCAAAGGATATTAAGATAGTAAAATCTGTAACTTGGTGATTGATAGGATTGACAGAGTGAATAAGAGAGAACATCTAGAAAATGAATCTAAAGCTTTTACACTAAGAAACTGGGTTATGACAATGGTATTATTCAAGACAAGGAATATTCAGAAAAACCTGTTTGGGAGCTAACCTCTAAAATGGCCCCCAATAATCCCTACCTGCTGGTATTCACAACTGTGAGTACTTCCCTTCCTCATGTACAGATTGGTCATTATTCTACCTCATGTATAATACTGAGAAATGAGCACACCACTTCAGAGATGAGCACTCACTCCCAGAGAAGCCAGCTGCCATGTTGTGAAGGCGCTAAAACAGCCTATGCAGGGGTCCACATGTTGAAGAACTGAGGCGTTCAGCCAACAGCCAACAAGGAACCGAGGTCTGGCAGTGACAACACAAGAGAGATTGGAAGCAGATCCTCTAGCCCCAGTCAAGCCATCAGTCGCCTGCAGCCCTAGCTGACAACTTGACTTTAACCTCATGGGAAACTCTGAGCCAAACCACCCCACTAAGCTCTGCCTAGATTCCTGGCCCACAAAAACAGTGAGATAATAAATGTTTGTTGTTTTATGCTGCTAAGTTTTGAGGTAACTTGTAACATAGCAACAGATAACTAATATGACTGGGTTTGATTAATTTGCTGATCTAAAGAGCTGAATATTCCTTGAGGGCAGGAGTTATGTCTTAATATTTAAGGCCTCTTGTTGCATGCAGCACATGGTCTGTGTTCAACAAATATGTTGCAACCTGAAAAGGTAGAAAGAAAACTGGAGAAGCTGGCAAAGTAGTTTGGACACATCCTGGTAGGGACCCAATAAAGGGTCATGAGATATAACCATTCAGGATAAAGATTCGTTTGAAACAAAATGTGGTAATGACTTTATTTCTTGATACTGCTTTAAGGACTTGTATTGCTTGTAAGTGTATGTACTTTAATAATCTTACATGCTTCAGAAGTCCATAAATCCAAAATGACTCCAAACTGTAGAGCTCTAAACATGTAACAACTGATTGATCCCATTAATGCTTGGACACTTGTCAGAAACAAGGAGAAATAGAATGCAATGGACTGAATATTTGTGTTCCTCCAAAATTCATATATTGAAATCCTAACTCTCAATGTGATGTTATCAGGAAGTGGGGCCTTTGGGAGGTAATTAGGACGTGATGGTAGAGCTGTCATGAATGGAATTAGTGCCCTTATAAAGGGACTCCACAGACCTCTCTAGCCCTCTCTTTCCATCATGTGGGGATACAAGGAGAAATTGGTAGTCTGCAACCTGCAAAAAATCCTTACAGAACCTGATCATGCTGGCACCCTGATCTCGGATTTATAGCCTCCAGTACTGTGTGAAATAAATTTCTGTTATTTATAAACCACCCAGTTTATGATACTTTGTTACAGCAGCCTGAACTAAGACACAGAAGATGTAATAAAGAGAATCAGTCCATTTAAACTGGGGTATACAGACCATGATGTCTGGTGTCTAGTTTGGTACTAAAATAATCCCATAATAATCCCACAAACACCCCCACCCAAGATTTTACAAAACCAACTCATATTCTTTTCATCCCTCAGTGAGAAATAGAAGGAATTTGTGAATTTCTGGAATACACCATATGCCTGATGAGAAAGAAATCAGCAAAGTCTGGGGTGCTCTTCAGAGATCACTTTATTAAAAATTAGAAAATGAAAATCTCGCATCCTAGCCAAAAGTACGCAAAAGGTTCACAAGAAACATTTCTATCTCTGGATAAAACCACAAAAACTGAGAAAGAAGAGGCAGGAAGGCCAATGAGTTAATCCACTGCCCATATGAGGAGGGATTGGATCCTGCAACTCTGTCATTTACTAGAGTCTAGTTCCATTTGACATCTCCTCAACGACCCAACTCTCATAGCTCTTGCTTCAAAGACTACCTAATTAGGTACAGCAAATAAGAATTTCCCTTCCAGAGCATGACTGGTTTTTCTTTATTTTATATCATTTCATAATTCACTTTGATAGTCCTTGTACTACTTCCATATAATTTGCAGCTTTCAAACATTGGAAGATAGCATTACCATGTACATTTCATTTAACTAAATCTTAGTTTGGCAGCTTTTACCTCTTTTAAAAAGAAATAACAAGAATACCTTTGACCTTATTCTTAACTGTAATTAAGATATCATCTCCAGTGTTTTCCTCTAGTAAATCAATAAGTAAAATATGAATTGATACAACAAATTCATTCATACTGAAAAGCAAATAACGGAGTATTTTTCATGCTTCTCTTGCAGTCAAACAGAAGGACTACTGGCCGTGTGACCTTTAGAAAAACATTTAACCTTTCTATACCTTTGCTTCCTAGTCTGTAATAGGATAATGGTTCCTATCCTTAGGATTGTTGTGAGGATTAATTGAGATTATGTGACTCTCTCCCTACAGCACAGGTAGTATTATTTGTAATATCTCTCAAGTATGAATAGAATTATTTGGACTTCCTTTTTCAAAAGGAGTTCATATTATTTCATTAGTTCCTCATCACCTAAAATAAGCATTATAAAAGCGTTTCCTCTGTTAAATTCTTTTTAATTTTTTAAATTTTATTATTATTTTTTTTTGCGGTACGCGGGCCTCTCACTGTTGGGGTCTCTCCCGTTGTGGAGCACAGGCTCCGGACGCGCAGGCCCAGCAGCCATGGCTCACGGGCCCAGCTGCTCCGCGGCATGTGGGATCCTCCCGGACTGGGGCATGAACCCGCCTCCCCTGCATCACAGGCGGACTCTGAACCACTGAGCCACCAAGGAAGCCCTTAAATTCTTTTTAGATTTTGAGTTATTAGCAGCTGCTGAATTGCAGCATCCCAAGATGCAGTGGGCAACACCATGATAGGAGGCATGCAGGAATATACATGTATGCACATGTGTGTGACTATGTACATGTATACACATACACATTTGCATATATGCAAAACACTAACAACGGAATGTGGTAAAGATGGAGATATTTATATTGAGGTAGATTATTTGTATATTTATATATTTTGCTGTTCTGATTTGAAGAAGACATGGTTATTCCTGTATACAGTCATAGCTGAGAAAAAAAATGGTTCATCTTAGCACCTATGAGCTGCCTTTCTGCTGCCAAAGCAGCTATTGCAGACAATTTATTCTTTTGCCTCTTCTCTTTACAGGCTTACTTCCCACTTCCCTGAAAGAAAGCTTGAGCTAACCTCATGTGAGGCAGAACAGTAAACTAAAACAGCTCAGGCTCTGAAGCCCCTTTGATTTGCCTTCAAATCCAAACCCTGCTACTTCCAGCTATGAAACTGTGGCTAAGTTACTTAATCTGAGCTCAGTTTACCCTTTCGCAAAATGGGAATAAAAAGACAACCCACCTCCATGCAGTTGTATTGAGGATTAAATGAAACAACCTATGTACAGCACAGTGCCGAGCACACAGTAAGCCCTTAACAAAATGGTGGTGGCGGTGGTTATTGCATGAGACAGGATATAGGCTCCAGCTGTTGCAATGAATAACAAAGACCCAAATATAACAAAGGCTTAAATAAACAAGGCAGAATTATATTTCTTGTCACTCAGCACTGATACAGAAACTCTGTGGCACCAGAGACCCAGGCTCGTTTTATCTTGTCGTTTTGTGTAATGAAGTGGTAGCTTCCATCTCTGAGTCCAAGATGGCTGCTCCAGCTTCTGCCATCCTACCCACACCTCACAAAGGGAAGGTGAAAAGAGGTTGGGTAGTTATTTGTCCATTTATTTTTCTAGCTATATATATTTTTTTTAAATAAAATTATTTTATTTATTTTTGGCTGCATTGGGTCTTCGTTGCTGCATGCAGGCTTTCTCTAGTTGCGGTGAGCGGGGCTATCTTCATTGTGGTGCGCATGATTCTTATTGTGGTGGCTTCTCTTGTTGTGGAGCACAGGCTCTAGGTGCGCAGGTTTCAATTGTTGTGGCATGTGGGCTCAGTAGTTGTGGCTCGCGGGCTCTAGAGCACAGGCTTAGTTGCTCCATGGCATGTGAGATCTTCCTGGACCAGCGATCGAACCTGTGTCCCCTGCATTGGCAGGCGGATTCTTAACCGCTGCTCCACCAGGGAAGTCCCTGTAGCTATATATTTTTGTGTAATAAACCAAAACAAAAAGTGACGTAGAACAGCAATCATCTCTCATGATTTCTGTGTCACAGGAATTCATGAAGGGCACAGCCAGGATGGCTTGTCTTTGTTCCACAATGTCAGGAGTCTCCTCTGGGGAGAATCAAATGTTGGGGGTGACTTAGTGGCTGAGGGCTACAGCCATCTCTAGGGCTTCCTAACTCACGTGTCTGACAGTTGATGCTGGCTACCAGCTAGGACCTCAGCTGAGTTTATTAGCCAGAATACTTCCACGTGGCTTCTCTGTGTGTCTGATTGGGCTTCCTGACTGTATCATGGCTGGGTTCCAAGAGAGACCAATTCAAACAGAACCAGGTGGAAGCTTCACCTTTTTATGACCTAGTCTCAGATGTCAAATAGCATCACTTCCACCACAGTCACAAACCTGCCCAAATTCAAGAGGGGGAACATAAACCCCAGCTCTCAAAGGGAGGAGTGTCAAAGTCACAGTGCAAAAAGGATCATATGGGATGGAAGAATGTAGTGGTCACTTTTAGAAAATGCAATCTGAGACAATCAGCCTGTGAATGACATAGCAACTTTATGGTAGCTGTTATTTGTTCATTCATACTTTCAACTGATATTTTTTAGTGCCTCCAATATGTGAGGCACTGTTCTAGGTTCTAGGGATATGGTGGTGAACAAAACCAAGTCCCTGCCCTCATGGTAATTATATTCTAGTGGGAGAGACAGATAACAAACAAATATATAATACACCATTGGGTAGTGATGAGTGCTATGAAGAAATTAAAACAGAGTAAAGGTATAGAAAACAACAGCAGGTAAATGTTATATAGATAGTATGGTAAAAAAAAAAAGGACTTTCTGAGGAAGTGACATGGGAACAGGGACCTGAGTGGTCAGATGTACCAGCCAAGCAGGAGCTAGGAAAAGAACCTTCTAGGCAGAGGGAACTGCCCAAGTAAAGATGTGAGGTGGTATACACTTGGCTCTTCCCAGTATAGCAGTAAACACATGTGACTGGAGTATAAAGATTCTGTAGATGGGAGTCAGAGCCTACCAACAAGAACTTTTTTTTTTAAAGCTCATTCTGGCCACTATGTGAGAGAGTAAGAGTGAAAGTAGAGGTTATTCTAGTAGTCCAAGGAAAAGGTGGGAGAGTAACCCTGGAGATGAGAAGAAGTAGCAGATTTGGAATCTGTTTGGAAGGTAGGGGCAATAGGACTTACTGATGGACTGGATGTGGGGTGTGAAAGAGAGACATAGAGGATGACTATTAGGTTTGAGGCTCTGGTTTGCAATGGAAGTCTCCCCAGCATATCAGAGCTAGAGGCAGTATCATACAGTGGTTCATATGCCTTGATAGAGGCTCGAGGTCAAAGCATAAAGGCTGAGATGCCCCAGCAGTGACCTTGAGTTCCTCCCATTCCCACCAACCAAGGTCAGAACCAGCCCCACACACTGAAGTTTAGCAGGGAGGGAATTAAGCCTCTCAGATGAGGAGAGAAGGAAGCAGAGGGGTGGGCCAGGAGTGTAGAAGACTATTTTTGCAGTAACAATGGCACAAAGGAATCAGGCACCCTCAGAGCAAAGCACAATGGAGCTCCACGGAAATCAGGCCTGGTAATTCCCTCAGAATCATGGCCTTTGCTTCCTTTATGCGAGACACCCAGTGGGCGCTCTGTAAACACCATTGACCACAAAAATGATGTTGACTGGGCAGCACTGCCACTCATTTGACCAGTTATTTATGATCGTTCAGCTGATTTCCCACTCTGGTAATCGTCTTCAATTTTACTGCAAACACAATTAGGGCATGCCAACACAAGTGCTTTACCACCACAAAAATAGGTCTTACCTCCTACTGGATGCCTTTATGCACTAAATTTGTGGCTAACAGACCCACTATCAAAGTCCCGGGCAGTGTTCTCCTGCATGGCCTGCAGATGAACACAGTTGTAGGAAAAGTCAGTAGACTGAGGTTAGCCCTACCAGTGTAGGATGGAGTCTACATTTTCTTTCTTAGCAGTCTTAGTCCACCTACTTCTTTCCCACCATTTTATTATAACTATATACATATATATATGGTTGGGGTTTTTTTTCATTTCAAAAACCAAATCTCAATTGATGTAGATTGGCAGTCTTCTTACTATTTTTGTGCTCTCTCTCTCTTTCTTCTTTTCTTATGTTTCACACTCAAGTCAAACTGAGAAAAAAGGTTTGAAATTACATCCTTCTTCAGTGTCATACAATTAAACTTTTTTTCTTCAGAATATCTATTTTTCCCTTTCCAGATTTCCCCCTAGTGTTTATTTCTTCAGTATACTTATGGAATGTTGTTTCTTGATGTCAAAAAATTTTGCAACTTAGATCCTACACATATCACTACCTTTCTCGACCAATTGTAACTGATGGAAAACAGAATAAGACAAGTGCAAATCCAAAAGGCTGGCTTCCCTTTGTGCTACAGTGCACCCACCCATCTCCACTTCAGCCCCCTTAATTCACATAACCAGGGAAAGCAATCTCCTAATAATAATTCCAGAACACATTTCAAACAAGAAAAGAATTGTGAATTCTCTAAATCATAATATCTAGGGCCAAATGGAAAAAAATTGGGGATAATCCAAATACTCTCAATTAGCACAGCTAATTAATATTTGATTTATATTTCTTTGAGACATTTAAACTATAGATTTCCTCCCTACTTTAGAGATCTCTCAACATAACTTTGCAAAACTACCCTACGTGTGACTGATAATCTCAAGTATTTCTCCTGGATGGATGGTCTAAGTCTTTTTTTCCTAAGGCTTCACTAGTCCACCTTTAACAGTTTTTGGTTTTATTTTTAGGTCGATAATGAAGGAATACCTGTCTCATCAAAATTGATGTATTAAATATTTGTGAGTGAATAAATAACTTACTGATTCTCTAACCTTAGAGACTGAAATGAAGGCTTAGTGGTTTTGTTTTTTTTTTTTGCGGTACGCGGGCCTCTCACTGCTGTGGCCTCTCCCGTTGCGAGCACAGGCTCCGGACGCGCAGGCCCAGCGGCCATGGCTCATGGGCCCAGCCGCTCCATGGCATGTGGGATCTCCCCGGACCGGGGCACGAACCTGTGTCCCCTGCACCGGCAGGCAGACTCTCAACCACTGAGCCACCAGGGAAGCCCCGGCTTAGTGGTTTTAACAAATTGAGATTCTAATCCTTACCCTCTTACTTTCCTGCTACCTAAGAAGTAACTCTTAATCAGCTCTACTAAACTCTCATTGCCATTTAAACCCTGAGTTTCGATTTACATATTAGTCGCATGTCAAAATAACAGCAAACTAAGAAAGAAAACACAGAATCAAAGTACACTTTCCACAGACTGTTGTAATTTTTAAACATGTCCACGATGTTTCAATGGACTGACCTTGTGACTCACTTCCAACAAAGAAAATATGCAGAAGTGTCTGTGTGTGACTTTCAAGATCAGGTCATAAAAGTCATTGCAACTTCCACCTTGCTCTCTCTTGGATTACTTCCTTGGGAAGAGCCCAGCTGCCATGTCATAATGACACTCAAGCAGCCCTTAGGGGAATTCCAAATGACAAGGAACTGAGGCTTCTTGCCAACAACCATGTAAATGAACCATCTTGGAAGCGCATCTTCCAGCCCCAGTCAAGCTTTCGAACAGCTGCAGCCCTGGCCAATGTCTTCACTGCACCATCATGAGAGACCATGAGCCAGAGCCACCCAGTAAAGCTGCTCCCTAATCTCTAACCCACAGAAGCTGCAGGGTGATAAATATTTATTGTTTTAAGCTGATAAGCTTTGGATAATTTGTTTTGCAGCAATAGATAACTAATATATTGATTATTTCACTGATGCATTACCCTCTTCCCCATTTTATCTTACATTGGTAACTGTTATCTTACACTTACATTTCTGTGAGCCCCTCTAGTCATGACAGATGATTATGGCACAGAATATCAGTGCAACATTTAACTGCCTCAAAAATATATGCAAATCTGTGTATTTTTTAAATTAGAAAATATTTTTTAAGTGTTGTCTCTCTGATAGAAGATACTTATAATAATAGTAACTATCATTTATTGGCTATGGATATGTTTGAGGCAATTATATTCATATATAATATATAATTATACATTATAAACTAAATTATATTTTTATGTTATATATTATTATATTTATTATATTATAAAATTATTTCATTTCACACTTTTCACAGCCTTTGCAACTGACATCTTCATCCCCATTTTATAGAGGAGAAAATTAAGACTCAGAGAAGTTGAGTAACTCATTAATAAATGACAGAGTTGGAACTCAAAGCCATATCTTGGAAGACTAAATTTTATGCTCTTTTTGTATGACCACAAAAGATTCATATTTTAAAATTTTCACCTGATGGAAGAATAACCCAATACGTATATGTGGACTTTGAATTTAAACATGTACCTTATCAGACAAGGTAACTCACAGTCTTCCGATAACACAGTAATCAAGAGCCTAAATTATTATATTATTGTCTTCATCCAGTTAGGTTGTTTTTGCATCCTTGTTAATGCGTTAGAACATATCAGATGGATGTGGAAACTATTCCTCTTAGCTGCCCCCCAAATTTTCCTCTTGCGGGAGGGAAAATTCTTTTACATTTTAATGAGCTTACTGATACCATTGTTTATCAATTTCATTCTCTATTACTCTCACATAGGCTATAAACATCTTAGCAAGTTGTTGGGAAAAATTAATTCAAACATCTGTATCATTAAAGATAAAATAATGTTTCTTTAGAAATTTATCTCAATTTCTGAAAGAAGCTGTGGAAATACACTCAATCTTAGCCTCAATAGATGTTTTTTTCACCATCAAAATGATCCTTCAGTTAATTTAGGTCGAAATAACAATAAAAGTTGAGATGATTGCTAGAATTTTTTTTTCTCAAACTGCTATATATTTTTTTCATATCAAGACTGACAATTAGCAATGGTTTCCTACATTCACAGGTGAATGATTTTCTATAATTTCTAAAAGAAGTGACCCAAAATGAATTATTTCTAGAAAGCTATATTACTCTGTTTGTTTCTCTAACTTCACATTTTTTAATTCAGTCAAAGACTAAAGGGATTTTTAAATTTCTCAGCAATGGATCTCATTGTATTACATTTTTATTGATATGATTCTTCATAGTAGCAGATATTTTTCCTTTTATATTTTCAATTTGACATTCCAGACTGTTCAATTTGTTGAAGGACAGAAGGCTTAAGAAACACATTGATCTGTTTTTCTAAAACTGTGGAGCTCCTATAGTCTCCTTCTAAAACATGCATAATAAAAAGTACATCAGTATTTCTGGGAAATAAAAAATTTTCCCAATTTAACTATTAGGCAATTTCTTCTACATTTTTCAGTACAAAAAAAACTTAACAACTGGAAGATCAAACCAGGAAAACCCAAATGTTGCTTTGTAAATCCCTCTACCATTTTACTTGCAACAGGTCTTTGAAGGACCCTTACCATCTTACATCTTGCTATGGAATTATTTATATAAACACGTGTTTTCTTCCCCAGTACCTTATAATCAGCATATAGGCTGTTCTTTCAGAAGTTTGGACCTACTTTAGCTCCTAACTGGTATTATCTATCAAATTTAAAAGATCTTTTGTGAGACTTTTAGCCCTGTAGGATTTCAGACACAATGTTAACCAAGAAAAGCAATGGAATTGGTCTCTATGTGAAACTTTTGAAATTTGTCACTTACTCATCCATTCTTCAAAAGTCTCTATGGTAGATTAAAGTATTGGATCCAATTCTTCGCTCTCCTCTGATAGACTTAACCACATAATTGTACATTTCTCTTTTGTACATTTCTCTTCCATTATGAGTGAAGCATACTTCTCTGCCTTGCTGATATCACATTTGGGTCATTAGCATACTTGCTTTGGCCAGTGAAATATTAATGGGGACCATAAATGTGCTTGCATAGGTTGGCTTACCTCTTATATTCTTGTTATCCATCATGAGAGGAACATTCTACAGGTAGCTTCTGTTTCAAATGAGGATGAGAGAAATGTAGAATAAATCTGGACCCAGTATGTGGATTGGAACCAAGGTCAGCTAATGCTGACCAAGCACAGTAGAACCTTAGCCAAATGTCAATCCGTGAGCAAAACAAAATTAAATGCTTGCTATTGTGAGGCACTGAGATTTGGGATAGTTTGTTACACAGTGTTATTGCAGCAGTAATTGTCTATTACTATCTCCTCCCATTAGTTCTCATGTCTTTGTTGAAAAGATTAATGAGTTAATACATTTCAAGCCCTCAGTAAGTACTGTTTGCTGTCATTCTGTCTAGCTCTACATATGAATGTAAGCTATAAATTGAGAGATATCAGACCCCAAATGTGCAGAGGTGTGTTGTCTGCTGCTCTGCCCGAGTAGTACCATCCACTCATACTCACAATATGGTGTAGTACATGGCACAGTTGATTTCAGAGACAAATGAATTTTATTACAGAAAAATTGAGATGTAGTACAGGAGAAAAAATCTAAGTCCAAACTCAACTACTGAAAAGTAACTTTCTTAAAACCACAAGCAAACACATTTTGTAAGGGAAATCAGAGAGTTAAAAGATGGGCATTGATATGACTCCATCCAATTATTAATTCAGCTTCAATAATCTATCTACAAAAAAGGAAAGGGTTCATTTCTATCCCAGCTGTGCCCAAAGATTTATCTCTATAATTATCTCAGCATTATTTTAGAAGCAAAAATGTTGGAAACAACATAAATGTACAACAATAGGGAATTAATTAAATAAATTTTGATACAGATGTATAATGGGATAGTATAAAGCCTGTTGTAGAAAAATGTTGCATAATATGTAAGTATACCCATTATATATTGCTTAAATGGAAAAAAAGAGCTATAAAATGTTATTTGCAGTTTGATTCCATATTTTTTAAAAACATACATTTAAAATGTGAAAAAATACTCAAGTTCATGCATTTATGAGAAATGTAAATTAAAACTACATCAAGAACAGTTTTCATTTATTAGATTTCCAAAGACCCAGAGTTCAATAACACATCATATAAGAGGTTAAGGGAGAAGATATACTCATCCATTGCTCATGAGAGCTATAAATTGCTGCAATTTTTATAGAGGATAACTTGGCAATATCTACAAAAATTACAAATGTATATAACCTTTGATTCAGCTATCCAAATTCTAGAAATTTGTCCCAAGATACACTTTATTATTTTATTATGTGCAAAAATAGACACATTTTATTATGTGCAAAGTGACATATACAACAGGTATTATGGGTTGAATTGTGTCCCCCTCAAAATTCATATATTAAAGTCCTAAACCCCAGGTATCTCAGAACATGACCTTATTTGGAGATAGGGTCCTTACAAGGTAATCAAGTCAAAATGAGATCATTAAGGTGGGTCCTAATCCATTATGACTGGTGTGAAAAGGGGACATTTGAACACAGAGGCACACACAGAAGGAAGATTATGTGCAGACATAGGGAAAGATGGTCATCTACAAGCCAAGGAGAGAGGCCTGGAACTAGATCCTTCCCTACCAGCCCTCAGAAGGAACAAATGCTGCCAGCACTTCAATTTTAGATTCCTAGCCTCAGAACTGTGAAACGATAAATTTCGATTGTTTAAGCCACCCAGTCTGTGGTGCTTTGGCCCAGCAGCCTTGGTAAACTAATACATAAGATTACTCATTGTAGAATTACAGAAACAGAAGATTGGAAACAACCTAAATAACCATTAACTGGGAACTGATTAAATAAATTATTTATATATCTGTATTATATTTATATATACTTATATATTGAATGCTATACATCATTTTTAACAGAGGATATTTTGTACTAATATGGAAATATCTCTAAGATAGATTGTAAAATGAAAAAACAAGTCACGGGACAATTTGAATATTAAGCTACTATTCGGCTCAGGGGGAAAAAGGAAAAAATATACATAAAGTTATTTAAATCTACTTAAAATATCTCTGCAAGAAGAGAGAACAGAGAACATTGGGGGACTCCATGGAAAGGAACTAGACAATTGAGGTTCTGAAGGGGGAAGATTTTTAATTTTCTAACGCTTTTATCTTTTGTATTTTGAACCATGAAACTGATTCAAATACAATCCATGTGTATGTGTGCATGTATATACATGTATTAGAGAAATTAATTGAAAAATATAAGCCTGTAATCTTAAGGCAGGGAGATAAGAAGGTTTTTTAAGTTCTTGTCTTTTTTTTACTTAAAGTATTACCCTTGCAATTAGAAAAATCACTACATTTAAAAAATATTATGTCATTTTAAAATAGGAACATACAGACAGTAAGAAAAGGACTGTTTTGCTTTGCTTTTTTTTTTTTTTTTTTTTTGCGGTACGCGGGCCTCTCACTGTTGTGGCCTCTCACTGTTGTGGCCTCTCCCGTTGCGCAACACAGGCTCCAGACGTGCAGGCTCAGCAGCCATGGCTCATGGGCCCAGCCGCTCCACACGTAGGATCTTCCCAGACCAGGGCACGAACCTGTGTCCCCTGCATCGGCAGGCAGACTCGCAACCACTGCGCCACCAGGGAAGCCCTTGCTTTGCTTTTTAATCAGCATGGTAGCAGGAAGTACCTTAATAGAAGTACTTCAGGAAAAACCTGCCAGCCATATTTTGGCCTGAGAAACAGAAAACAAAAGCAATATTTAATAATTTTTATGGTTATCTTGAATTCCACTTGTACTCAGTCAGGGAGAATCATTTTCTTTCAACAGATAAAAATGCAACAACATAGCTTAATTCATTTGCTCAAAATATATAAACCATCATTCAGTAGGATGCCATTAAAATAAAGCCTACATGTGCCTACTCTGAAATTTAGTCTACTTAGAGCTAGTAATAGTCCACTACTATAATTAAGAAGAAAGGTATGCCTTACCATCATATGTAAAATGGCATAAACAAACTATCATATCTGAAACTATCATATCCTCTCAGAGGACAGAAATAAAACTGAGGGCAGGTAGGTGAGCCCTTATCAATTCATTAATGAAGTAGCGAACTCTTCTGTCTAACAGATAGCACCACAGGGCCAACGGAGCTAAAGCTAGCAGTGATACTATTGTACGTGAAGCAAAACAGCTCTCACAGGCATACTCTAAGATAAACCATGAAAAAGAAAGCTCTGAATTATGTGAATTTTAATGTTGACTTTGAAAAGATTTTATTTTTCTATAGGATTATCTAGGTCAGCAATAGACCTTTACAGGTTTGCTAGTATTAAAGGTCTATAGAAGGAAATTGCTTATTTAAAATAAAGAGAGAGGGCTTCCCTGGTGGAGCAGTGGTTGAGAGTTCTCCTGCCGATGCTGCCGATTCAGGGGACGCAGGTTCGTGCCCCGGTCCGGGAAGATCCCACATGCCGCGGAGCGGCTGGGCCTGTGAGCCATGGCCGCTGAGCCTGCGCGTCGGGAGCCTGTGCTCCACAACGGGAGAGGCCACAACAGTGAGAGGCCCGTGTACCGCAAAAAAGGAAAAAAAAAAAGAGAGAGAGAGAGAGAAGCCTGTGCAATCTGTATTCTCTTGATTTTACAAAGCAGACAACATATCATTCATGGCCTTATATTTATCTTTTAATATGCAGCTATTCAAGAATGAGGTAGTCCAAATGGGTTTTTCATTTGCTGGGTTAAAAAAAAATCTTGTCAAACTCAGTAGAGAATTTACAGAGCACGAGGTAAGATTGGTTTTGCGTTACAGGTAGATTTAACATCCCAATTTCTTGAGTCAGATCCAAATGCTTCTCGGTTCTTCTTTTCCTCCTACATCAATTGGGATAAAATTCTTGGCTGTGCTTCAAAAGAGAAATAATACATTGGTATTTGATACTGGGCCTCCATGAGGAAAACAGAGCCAAAAATCGTTTCCATAACTCCCAAGTATTATAAAGAATGTTGAAGTATCTGGACAGTGGATACTCCCAGAAATCACCTTGGGCAACAAGATGTTTCCAAATGCCCACCAAAGACCCTTTGTCATGGTTTTAAAACAAGTGTACAATTTTTTTGACACTCTCCCCTTAAGGGATGAGGGTCTATGTCCCCTCCCTGTGAATCTGCACTGGTCTTAGTGATATTGTACCCACAAGGATGCTGTGGGAGTGATGCTGCATAATTCTGAGGCTAGGTCAGAAAAGACCATGCAGCTTCTTCTTTGTTCTCTTGGGATGCTCACTCTGGGGAAAGCCAAGTGCCATGTAAGAAATCTGACCACTTCTGAAACCACCAGGCAGATGCCATGTGTAGGCAGTCAGGTAGACAGCCTTACTGAGCTCCTAGGCAATAGTCAACATCAACTGCAGCTGGGCGAGTGAGCCATCTTGGATGTCCTGCCCAGATATCTTTGTCCCAGCTAACACCGACTGTAATCACATGAGAGACCCCAAATAATAGCCGCCCAACTAAGCCCTTCCCTATTTCCTGACCCACTCAGTAACGAGCAAAATAAAATGATTATTTTAAGCTACTCACTTTGGGGAAAATTATTATAAAGCAATAATAATCAGAGCACTACTTTACACAAACTACAACAAAATAGATAGATAATGGTTCAGCCGTTTAATGTCTATAAAATCTAGGATCTAGCAATCAACCTTCATTCTCTAAAAAGCACTTGTATCTTTCCAACCTGCTCTGATACTCCTGAGTTCTCAATATTCCATTGGTACTCAAATCTGGAGTTTAGACTGGGCTAGAAAAGATTGGGCTAAGATGCCAACAACTTCAAGAACAATTGTTGGTCTCATTTACCAGCCAATAAAATTGATTATTCATGAAAGCTGAACAAATGCTACTTTAGCGAGAAATCAGCACAGAGGAAGCCATCATTCAGGATATGCTCAAGGGTCTGAGAATATTGACTAGCTAGAAATACCTCACTTGCACAGACATTATTCTCATGTCTTTTCTTATCCCTAAACATTTTCCATTCTCTATCTATATTATTCAAGGTCAGAATGAAGTTTGGGGATTTTTTTTATTGGCCCCAAAGCACAACCATTTCTAAGACTAATAACACAGGGCACATATAGAGATGGCAGAGTTTATGATAAAACTTAAGTAATGGTCCATGGTTCATCCATATAACTGATGGTCCATGGTTCATCCATATAACTGGCCCCAAACCTAAATTTATCCTGTATAAAAGTGGAATGGTTAGATAGATTCAGTGAGCTTCACTTCTCACTTGATTTGCCAATGAAGCTAAGAACTTCCAGAGATGGGTGAGCGTTTTTAAATGATAAATGACAAAGCACCTTGACCACATCCATTTAGATAACCTCCACATGGCGTTAGTATGAACTCGGGAAAAACAGACTGACTGAATTTCACAGTTCTGGGTCCAGTTCACTCATGACACTTGTCTCATCGTAATGATAAATTTTCAAGCAGATAAGCAGGGGAGCCATATCTGTGTCTTGGCTGCAGAGTGATTTTAAGAATCTTCCCTGAGTTGTAATATTCTATATGAATAAAATGCCCTGCTTGGGCTTCCCTGATGGTGCAGTGGTTGAGAGTCCGCCTGCCGATGCAGGGGACACGGGTTCGTGCCCTGGGCCGGGAAGATCCTACATGCCGTGGAGTGGCTGGGCCCGTGAGCCATGGCCACTGAGCCTGCGTGTCCGGAGCCTGTGCCCTGCAATGGGAGAGGCCACAACAGTGAGAGGCCCGCGTACCGAAAAAAAAAAAAAAATGCACTGCTTCAAAGATGTTCTGTTGCAAAGAAAATTCAAATTTCTTCCTTCCAGACATTTTAATGATTTTCAGTCATCTAACCTCTTCTTAGATCACTTTCTCTATAATGTGAAATTCAAGTTACTGGTTAAAGAGATAATTCAAAATGATTCAAAAGAAGAGGTTAATTGAAATTATAAATCAGTTTTGGTAGTCAGAAACTTTCAAATAAAGAGCCCTATATGATATCTATTACATGCTCATTAACCTTAATAAAATAAGTCATTTATTGGATGCCTATTGTATGCCCTTGATAGTTGATGAAAGGTGGACTTATACTGTGTTTTCCTGACCCGCGTTCACTTCCCCTCATTCTGACAACAGAACCCTTATTTTCACTGGGGAAAATTACCCTTTCTTCATTCATAGGCCATGCATTTTGCATGAGGTAGACCCCACCCCACCCCTACCATCTCCAAGTGTAGACATATGTATGATCCGGGTCTTGCCAATCAAAATACTGGAAGGCAGTAAGGGTATCACAAGTGGTGACTGGTAAATAAACAGTTCCTTTGAAGGGCTAGACACAGGTGAGCACAGGATGAATTCCATGGAGTGTGGAATTCAGGGGAAGATGTGCGGAAAGGAAAGTAATTCAGTCTGCATTATGGAGAATGAGTTGTAGGGGCCCAAGATAGAATAAAGGAGACAGGTGGGGAGATGGCTGTAGAAATCTCAGCATGTGATCATTAAGTACTGAACCAAGGTTGCAATAATGGGGAAGGAAAGAAAAACTGTTAAGGAGGTAAGAGCTGGTTGCTGATTGACTGAGGAGAGGAGTGAGGGGAGGAAGAAGGAGACACAGGCTGCTTATTTGCAAACCCTGAATTATGTTGTCAACATCTTGGGGTAGGACCCATGTGGGGTTCTTTTCAGTATCTCTCACTTAGCGAGGCCTTTTTTGAATCCAATATAATGGGTTGATTAAGAGCCCAAATTCCAAAGCCAAACAGCCTGCGTTTGAGTCCCAGCTCTGCCAATTACTAGCTGTGTGACTTTCGTACTTTACAAGGCCCACAGTGCCTCAATTTCCTCATCTGCAAAATTGAGGAGATACCTGTACCTACCTCATAGAGTTGTTGTGGGTATTGAATGAGATATTCCATGTATAATACTTAGGATAGTTCTGGAACACAGCAAGCACTATACAAGTGTTAGCTACTATTATAAATATAGTATAGTTTCAATAAATATTATAATAATCCCAAACACATATATTCCAGGGGAAAATAAAAAGATGTCTTTTGACATAATATTTATCTTGGTTATCTGCTCCTTGGTGCTGAAATTAAGAAAAACTACAAGCTACTTTCTGCATATACATACATATATATATATATATATATATATATATATATATATATATATATGTAATATTTTAACAAGAAAAAAAATGACAGAATGAAAATATAACTGCTAACAGACCAGAGTCAGACTGGGAAAAGCAGGAAGCCAGAAGGCAAAAGTTGAAGCACATGCTCTCTAATACCTTTATTAGTGGTCTGAAGCACAAAGTAAATTGTACATTATTCTTATTTGCAGAAAATCATAAACAGTGAAAAATAGATCAACAGTACAGAATAATCCAGAGACCTTGGAGAGGCACACAAGTTTAAGTGTGATGAGTTCAATTTACAAGAACATAAAACAACACACTTTGGGGAAAATACTATGAAGCACAGACATAAACTGAGAATTCTTCTAAAGAGCAAAAAGGCTTAAGAGGATTTGGGGGTGATAGTTTATAACAAATACACAAGAGCTTACAATGTGCTGCTAGTAGCAAGAAAAAAAGGCAGGGGAGGTGAATGTTCTAGAAGAGTGGCAATATGAAATTACTGGAACTGAGGAACAGAATAATACCATGCAGTAATCTAAGTTATCCCAAGTCATCCCATGATTTTCCAATTTCTGGTTTAGAAAAGTACCTACCTATAGATGAACCAGTTTGCAAGGCAGAAATAGAGACACAGATGTTGAGAACAAATGTATGGACACCAAGGGGGCAAAGCCGGTGGGTGGGGGGATGAATTGGGAGATTTGGATTGACATATACACACTAATATGTATAAAATAGATAACTAATAAGAACCTGCTGTATATAAAAAAAAGAAAATTCAAAAAAAAGAAAAGTACCTAGCAATATATCCCTCCCTATGAAAATGTATATCTTCATCTCTATATCCCTGAAATAGCAAGGAAACTTAAAAAATAAGCCTGAGCAAATGGAAATAAACAGGACTCTTTTCATAGTGGAAATAGGACTCCCAAATAAAAATTGTCCTTTAGTTTAAGGAATTGGGGTGAACAATAATACAGCACTATTAAAAGCTAGTTAGCATCTACAAAGATGACAGTTACTTCAGACATCAGGTTTGCCATCATTATCTGTAAGGGAAAAATACATTGCCTTCATTCATTTACGTGGTCAGCAAAACTTATTGAGAAATAATATAAATAATAATGAAGGCAGGTGTTGTGCAATGCCTAGAGATCAAAAATGAATGAGATATAAATCTCCTGCAAGAAATAGACCCTTAAGCTGCTCATTGTAATCCCATGTAGTAAACCCACTGATGGACATACAGACAGGAATAGAGCTTAAAATCTGCATGGCAGGAAAACAGCAGCACAAAGCTAAGGTAAGAGATGCTCTAAGAAGTTTGTGAGGCTGGAACAGCAGGTCTAGGCTGAGAGATGTGAAAAGTGACACTGAAAAATCACCAGGTCCTTAAGGAGTCACTGAAGGACCTAGAGACTGTCATACAGAGTGAAGTAAGTCAAAAAAAAGAAAAACAAATATCGTATATTAATGCATATATGTGGAATCTAGAAAAATGGTACAGATGAACCTGTTTACAAGGCAGAAATAGAGACACAGACATAGAGAACAAACGTATGGACACCAAGGGGGGAAAGCGGGGGTGGGGGTGGAATGAATTGGGAGATTGGGAATGACATATATACAGTAATATGTATAAAATAGATAACTAATAAGAACCTGCTGTATAGCACAGGGAACTCTACTTAATGCTCTGTGGTGAGCTAAATGGGAAGGAAATCCAAAAAAGATGGGATATATGTGTACATATAGCTAATTCACTTCACTGTACAGCAGAAACTAACACAACATTGTAAAACAACTGTACCCCAATAAAATTAATTAATTAATGTTTAAAAAAGGAGTCACTGAAGAGTATTAAGCCAGGAAGGATAAGAGTCAGTTTGGGGGGCCTTCCCTGGTGGTGCAGTGGTTAAGAATCCACCTGCCAATGCAGGGGATGCGGGTTCGAGCCCTGGTCCGGGAAGATCCCACATGCTGTGGAGCAACTAAGTCCATGCACCACAACTACTGAGCCTGTGCTCTACAGCCTGCAAGCCACAAGTATGGAGCCTGCATGCCACAACTACTGAAATCCACACACCTAGAGCCTGTGCTCTGCAACAAAGAGAAGCCAACGCAAAGAGAAGCTCGCACACCGCAACAAAGAGTAGCCCTCACTCGCTACAACTAGAGAAAGCCTGTGCGCAGCAGCAAAGACCCAATGCAGCCAAAACAATTTTTTTTTTTTAAAAAGAGTCAGTTTGGGGTTTTAAGGGGATCACTCTGCAGCCAGTATGGAGGCTGAATTTGAGAAACAAACTTGGAGATAAATGACGTCTAAGAGCCCAGGTATCGGGTGCTACAAATAACATCTGGTGTTTTTACCTGGGCTTTGTCCACAAGTGGACAACTTCCTTTGGCAAGAGCAGCTGAATTTTTCTTGGGGAAGACCCTTCCCCACTGACTTCAGGCTTGGTGAGAAGATGTGAGTAGAAGACTCAAGCTAGGCTAATCATACTCATTCTTTCTTTCTCCCTGGAATTTGAATCATGAGCCGAAGGACAAATGAACTGAAAACAAATAGAGCCTCTTTATCCCTTACAGCAATGTCCTCACGGAACTGTTTTCTGCCCCCTACTTCCCCTGCACTCCTTTATTGCCCTTCTATCCCCCTGCTGGCCCCTCCTGAGGCCTCAGCTTTTCCCCTGGATTCTGAGACCCCCTTCTTTCATTTTTTGGTTTCATTTAGCCAAATTCCCATTCTGTTACTTGCAACTAAAAGAGTCAAACTAATAAAGGTCTGAGAAATAGTTAGTTAAAATAAGCAGGGCAGAGTTTCTATGTTTCAAACTATTTTTTATTAAGAAGTATGGCTACAAATATAATTATACACACACACACACACACACATAGTGTTTCTGAAAGAGTATCACCATATTGCAAATATTAAAAAGTCCTAAAACTGGCAAAAAATAGCAAGCATTTATAACTATTTCAAACACATCATTCCGAAAAAAATTATTTGTGAAATTCCTGTTTTTAAGGCACAAAGTAATTTAACTTTCAAAGATATGGGTTTTCCCAACTAGCATTCAAAGATGTTTAAAGCTCTACCCCAAATCCCTTAAAAACATATTGAAGAGATGTATAAAATCGAGTCATGACATTAGGAGAAGTATTGAACAGTGGGCTCCCCAAGCATTTTCCCTTAGGGAAAATAGGTAGAGTACTTAAAATGATTTTTTTCATTAGGTATAGCAATGAATCAATTTGAAATTATTGAGTACCCAACATGGTAGCACAGAGGAATAATGTTCTGGAAGTCTTACTTAAATTACTGACATCAGATATTTGAAAATGAATGACTATGAAATCTGCCTACAGGTAAGACACCATGTATGCAATTATTCTTTCAATTTCAACTTGAGAGATATGCTTTTAAAAGCTTAAAATGGAAGGTTTTTTAATTACATTATCCATTGTATGTATAATTGTACAATCATGGACACAGGGCCTTTCTCTTCCTCTAATAGTTAGATATTGTGAAGTGCGGGTCACCCGCCCACCCAGGAGTTAAGTACCAGCAAGATACATAACATCCGGATACACTCCTGTTCAAAAATCTTTAAGGATTCTCCCTTTCTCTCAGAACTAGTCCATACTTTTTATACATAATAGCTTTCAGGGATGTCTGTCCATTCACAAGGTCTTTCAAATTGTGAGCTGAGGCATTAACCAAAATGTTCTCAATCCTACTCTACTCTATTGCCCTTGGATCCCTTTCTTGTGTACTTTCCCCCCACTGCCACTATTTCCATCTATCTGTCTGTACAAAGCCAGGCAGTGCTTAAAGATAGCCTCAGGGATTATCTCCCCTACAAAGATCATTGCAGCCATCCAAACCACCCTGATTTACTTCTCTTTCAAGCTCCTCCTCCCAGTCACTGGCATTGATCAAACATCATTTTGTGTCACTACTTTTCTTGTTATATGTTCGCCTGTCATTTCCATGGCTAGGGCATTTATTCATTCAGTAAATATTGCCTGAATTCCCACTATGTGAAGATGTGGTCCTTCATACAGAGAATCCAACAATGAGCAAATCAGATGTAGATACATATAATCTAGTTGGGGAGGAGGGGTGGGAACTTTTTTATAAATTAATCAAATAAACAGTTGAGAAATTATTGTGTCCTTTAAGATAGCTCCAGCTTCAAGTAACAAAATCTTCACCTGAAATTGGCAAAAACAGTATGGACATTTGCCACCTCTCATAGATGACTCCACTTCCTTTCAGGGGTCCCAATGCTGCCCACCTCTTTCTGTGGTCTCCATCCCTAAGCTGGCAGCAGGATGACGGAAGCTGTTGGAGGCAGCTCATTCTGGTCAGCAGAGGCAGAAAACGGACTGTTTGCCTCTGAGTCCTCTCCTTAACAGCAAGAAATGCTATCCTCACAGCCGCCTGGTACACATACCTTTCTGTTTCATTGTCCCAAACTTGGTTATGCACCCATCTCTTAGCCAATCATTGGCAAGGAAATTTACTGTGAGATGGAAATAAGGTCATCCTCCCCCGAGTCACAGAGGGAAGGGCAGATACCTGAACAAAATTCAGGTTTTGTTACTAAGGAAAAATGTGGAAACGAATGATGATTAGGCAACTAGATGTGCCTGATGCAACTATCTACTAACTATGACTAGGTGTCATGACGGGAGAAAACGTGATGTCATGAGAGTAGCAAAGGAACAGAACATAGACTGCAGAATGGTGAAGTGAATTGGTCGGATTTGCAAGATATACAGGGGTAAAATTGACAGGCCTTGATGAATCAGACAGTCTATACAGTAAGAAGGATAGCAGCTTCAGCGATGACCTCCAGTTTTCTGGCTTGCATCTGCCTTGGGTAAGTCAGATAGATGTTGGGATCATTTCCCAAACTAGAAAACACTGGAAGGAGACTAAGTTTGGAAAATAATTAAATTATAATCATATACTTTTTAATCCTTTGAGACATCCAAGAAACATTGTCTATGAAGCAGTTGGGTGTATGGGTTTGGAGTTAAGGGAGTGATCTGGGCTGAAAATGTAAATGTGTGAAACATCTGTTTATTAGAGGTCGTTGAAGCCATGGGCATGAATAAGATTTTCCAGACAGAGAAAGTAAAGAGAGAAAAGGAGATGACTCAGGACTGAGTCTTGAGGACTTTGACCATTTAATGGCCAGAAATAAAAAGAGCAGAAAGGGGGATAGAGAAAGAACTGCCAGAAGGTAATAGCACATCCCCTACACACTGCAAGCATATCATATCATACTTCATATTTCTTGATTAACTACAGTTACTCTTTCCATTTAAACTCAATTAATGATTATCACAATTAGCACCTTTAAAAAATAGTTATTCTCAAATTATTTCCAGGATACAATTTAGCACTTCATTTTACCCATATATATTGCAGCTATATAGAATTGCACATCTACTACATGCTTCTGTGTGTTTCCCTAGCCAGACAGTAAATTCTCCATTGGCATAGACCAGCTCTTATATTTTATTTCCTTTGTTCTCAAAATCATAGCACAATATTCTTCCCACAGAAGTCATTCAGCAGATAATTAAATTAATTCTGACACTTAACCATACGTTTATAATGTCCTTAATTCTAAGCTATGGGAAAGGCTTACTGTTCTTATTTTGAGTTTAGTGCCAGGCCTACCTGATGGTACAGTGTAAAGAACTAAGATGAGGAACCAAACAGTCTACTTCTAATCCATACCTATCACATTCCCAAGGTCAAAATTATCAAAAGGCATTTTTTACTAACTATGCCTTTGCCATTTAATCTGCAGATTCTCATTATTTTTCTAATAGAATGGTTAATAATTTACAAAGTACAAAAATGAAGATTGTGACTTCGAAGAAACATGACCCCTCCCTTTTTTAACTAGATAAGAATTGCTAATAACATTAGACTGCTGTCAATCAAACTACACCATTCTAATTTTATGCTCCTAAAATGCATTAGAACTCATTTCTTCTCTGTCCCTTTATGGCCAACGTTTCAAATTAATTTTAGAAACTCAATGTATAATTACTGTAGGCCATCCCACGTCTAAGAAGCTGGGTCTTAAACACAACCTGTGGTCATTCAGTGGACATTTGTCCACTTTGGCATCTCCAGTAGAAACATAACAAAAGCAGCTCTCTCAGGAGCCTTAGAATCATTTTAAGCAAAGGGGCAGATAAATGCCTATTCCAATGGGCAACATAAAAATATCACTGTCTGAATATTAGGAGGGAAATGTTTTCACACCAATCATCAGGAAAACAAAGACTTGGTAAGGTCAGCAATGAAGGAGAGACTTGGTGACCACCACTAGTTAAGTCTTGCCATGAAAATAGCCAAACCAGAAACTCCAGAAGAGTTCTTGTCAAGTCTGTTGGAATTTCGTAACAACATATCTGACAGTTTTCAGTAGGAAAAAAACCTGCCCCACACTTTTATCATTTGTAAGGACCCAAACACAAAAGAGCTGGATGTGTTATAGGTGCTTTGTACCAACCTGTACTGTTTACCTGCTTTGTATCCTAAAGCTCTGTGCCCAACAGGCCATCAGTTAGTCTGTCAATCAATCCATAAACCCATATTGAGAGCCTCTGCATGTCCGTGTGAAGAGGAGGCAAGGCTGCTCAAGCAAGCTTTCCAATCTGGTGCCTTTCATAAAATTCCAAAGTCACTTGTCTTTGTCTCTGTATTAAAAGAAATGATTTCATGTCCAGTCCCTCCTTGAAAAACTGACAGAACTCAACCATGCAATATTCATTAGCTCTTTTTGGCAAGCCCATTTAGCTAATGGAAAATCAGGTGCATTTATGTGCAATTATTAGATATTGAAAAATTAGAAAATGTCCAACTTCTCTTTTTATAGCACACACATATTCCCAGGTTTTACTCTATGGTTGTGAAATAAACACATGCAGCTGAGACGGGTCAATAAACCTTTGTAGAACTGGCAGGTTTTCAGTTTGCTTCATCTATGTGTCGTGTGACAAGCAGTCAGCTAGAACTGCTTTGTCAGTTTAACTCTGCTGTACTTTTTCCAGCAAAGCTATGCACCTACTAACCTCAAATTTACCCAAAGTAGGAGAAATTTTAGGGGGGTGGCCTGAAGTGGGGAGAGGTCTGCATTGGTGGTTGATAGTGCTCACCCTGGAGTCACCTGGGGTCACCCAAGTGACTTAGAGCAATCTGCTTCATGTGTCTGAGCCTCAGCCTCTTCATCTGTAAAGCAGAAATAATGTTAGTGCCAGAGCCAGGAGTTCTAGCCTCAGGAACAAAAGTAAGAGGGCGTGAAAAACTCAGTAGTCAAGATAAATCACATTTTAATGCAATATTTTAAGAAATCAAATTGGAAATCTATAGCCACCTCTTTTTGTAAATAAAATTTTATTGGAACTAGGGCCAGCATTAGGGTGAAGCAAGAGAGTCAGGGTCAAGTCCAGGGTCAGTTCTGCCTTTATTTAAAATGTTGATATTTTGTTTAGCATGATTTTCAGACCTTAATTTTGAGTCTTTAAAGTGCTGCCTTAAAATACAATTTATCTCAGTTACTGAGTTTTTCAGCACTCACTCACCTGACCCTACACCCAGCTGTCACTAATACCCACCTCATGGTGTTATTGGGAAGATTAAATGAAATAATGCCTCTAGATAGTGGCCATTGGCTCCTTGGTGACTCCTCACTCTATCCCCCCTCACTCCCGATCCTGTTGGTTCACCCCAACTACAGTGCACAGGGTCCACACATGCTGACCACTTCCCACCTCAGAGGCCCAACCTCTCTCCTTCTCTGCCTGAGACTTTTCTCCCACACCAGGGGAGCTTATGTAGCCCTTGAGTAAGGCATTCAGAAATGCCAGGAGTCCATTCGCTACATCTGCATCTTTACTGGGGAGGGGGAAAGGTAAGCTGGGACGAAGGGAGAGAGTGGCATGGACATATATACACTACCAAATGTAAAATAGATAGCTAGTGGGAAGCAGCCGCATAGCACAGGGAGATCAGCTCGATGCTTTGTGTCCACCTAGAGGGGTCGGATAGGGAGGGTGGGAGGGAGACGCAAGAGAGAGGAGAGATATGGGGATATATGTATATGTATAGCTGATTCACTTTGTTATACAGCAGAAACTAACACACCATTGTAAAGCAATTATACTCCAATAAAGATGTTAAAAAATGCTTTTTAAAACCAATTCACACATTTTCTAATAAGAACACATATGTAGTAAGGAACAGGGCAAATATTTCTAAGAATTTTAAAATGTTTAAAGTGCATGGATCACAGTTCTTATTAAAATCATTATGTACATGATGTGGTAGGCATATTTAGCAATTTAACATATGTTGTATCAATTAAACCTTGTAATAAAATACTTTGTAACTACTATTATACCCATTTTACTGAGAAAGATACTGAGATTTGGAGAGATGATACATTTTACCTGAATCATGGAGAAAATTATGACAGAACCAGAATTCAAATCAAGATCAATTCATATTCAAAGCTTTTACCATTATATTGTATTACATAGAATTGCATTGGGTTTACTTTGCAAATAAAATAATTTTGAAAATAAAAAAAAAAAGAAACACCAGGAATTTAATGCCTTCAAGGGGAACCCTCAACCAATGAGGACAGTTAGTTGGTGAATAAATAGGCCATTCACTATATGGGAGCTTTCTTCCCAAAGGCTGTTGACAAGCAGAGACACAGCAGGACTTGCGTGAGGCAAATGAGGCACTGTCTCAGGAACAAAGTTTAAGGGGGTGCCAAAAAACTCAGTGTCAAGATAGAGTTTTTCTTTTTTTTTTAATTGAGATATAATTGACATATAATGTATTCGTTTCAGGTGTACAACATAATGATTCAATATTTGTATACATCGTAAAATGATCAGCACTATAAGTCTAGTTAATATCCCTCACCATACATAGTTATAAAATTTTTTTCTTGTGATGAGAACTTTTAAGACCTACTCTCCTAACAACTTTCAAATATGCAATATAGTATTTTTAGCTATAGTCACCATGCAGTACATTACGTCCCATGTCTTATTTATTTTATAACTGGAAACTTGTACCTTTTGACCCACCTTCACTCATTTTCTCCCACCCCTCACTGCCTGCCTCTAGCAACCAACAATCTGTTCTCTGTGTCTACGAGCTTGATTTTTGTTTGTTTGTTTTGTTGTTGTTGTTGTTTAGATTCTACATAAAAATGAGATCATATGGTATTTGTCTTTCTCTGTCTGACTTATTTCACTTAGCATAAGGCCTTTCAGGTTCATTCATTGTCTCAAATGGCAAGATTTCATTTTTTAATGGCTGAATAATATTCCATTGTGTGTATATACCACAATTTCTTTATCCATTCACCCACTGATGGACACTTAGGTTGTTTCCATGTCTTGGGTATTTGCGAATAATGCTGCAATGAACATGGAAGTGTATATATCTTTACAAGTTAGTGTTTTTGTTTACTTTGCACCAACACCCAGAAGTGGAATTGCTGTATCATATGGTAGTTCTATTTTTAATTTTTTGAGGAACCTCCATATTGTTTTCCATAGTGGCTATGCCAATTTACAATCCTACCAATAGTACACAAGGGTTTTCCCTCTTCTCCACATCCTTGCCAACACTTGTTATTTCTTTTCTTTTTGAGAATAGCCATTCTAACAGGTGTGAAGTGATATCTCATTGTGGTTTTGACTTGCATTTCCCTGATGGTTAGTAATGTTGAGCATCTTTTCATGTACTTGTTCGTCATCTGTATGTCTTCTTTGAATAGAGTTTTTTTGGGTTTTTTTTTTTTTTTTTTTTTTTTTGTGGTACACAGGCCTCTCACTGTTGTGGCCTCTCCCATTGTGGAGCACAGGCTCCGGACGCGCAGGCTCAGCGGCCATGGCTCACGGGCCCAGCCGCTCCGCGGCATGTGGGGTCTTCCCGGACCGGGGCACGAACCTGTGTCCCCTGCATCGGCAGGCGGACCCTCAACCACTGCACCACCAGGGAAACCCTTGAATAGAGTTTTAATGCAATATTTTAAAAAATAATGAACAATAATTTTTAAGGACAGAAACTAAAATTGATTTGAGGGAGGTGCAAGTCTTACACTCCACATCCTGTCACCTCAATCCTGAAAGTAGAGCTAGAAACTTAGAGTTTCAGAATTAACAGAAGAAAGCAGTGAGGAGAAATAACGAGGAAAAAACTCCTGTCTAATATGATATGAACACGAAGTTCCAACTTGCCAAGGATTTTCTTAGTTTTCCATTCCCAACGTCGTAACACGTTTCTCTAACAACAGACTACTCATTACATATGAAAATTATGACTGCAGTGTTTTTGCAAAGTAGACAATGAGGTATAACCAAACACACTTAGCCCCCAAAGCATTTTTTCTTTAGCCAAAAGTCATTTTTTATTTCCTTGATAAGATAGGAAAACAAATTCAAATATGTGAAGCAAAGTAAAAGGTCTCCCTGTGTGTTTTAATTAGTTTCTCCAACTCAACCTAGTTTTTAAAGAGAAGCCAGGTAGAGTCTGTCAAGAGCATGTATGGTATGCCTAGTTCAGTGTATGTTGGAAGAGCTAACTCTTTTCTTGTTTATACTCGATGCCTTACGACTTAGAAAACCTGAACATAAGCTTTTTCTCTCCATAACCCTTCACAGCGGCACAGGATTTTAGTATCTCTCTTGTCCTCGCCAGTTTTACCTCCCTCTGAGATGGAGCCAAGTGCTTGGGAAAATCAGTGCTTTTGCCGCCAAGGGGGACTGGAGGGGCTGTCTGGAACAGAGATGCATGGGAAATGTAGTTTGTTTTATATTTAGCTCTAAGGCTTCCATACAAAGCATGTTATCTTAAAATAAGTAATCCTAGAGGGCTCAGAATGTAAAACATGTATCTTTGCTCTGTCAGAAGTGCAGCCTCTTCGGTTGTTTCTTGATCGTAGTGCAGTTTCCTAGGAGAAGCTATATTCATTTGAGTAGCACCTCACTGAGCTCTTTCTAGTCAACCTGGGACATAATCTTTCTCGCTCCTCCACTTGCTTTTCACCACTGCTGCCTCCGTGATTATAACACACACTAGCCAGCATTTCTCTCAACTCTACACACAGCCACCAGTCAAGCAGATATTAGCGTCATCCTATTTGCATCTAAAATCTGAAGACACATTCCCGGGAGAACCCATGCAGAAAATACTGATGAAAGTCAATAATAAGTAAGGGTAGTTGCTATGGCCCACTAAATTCAGCAATATTCTGGTAACCTTCCTGAAAATAAATGCAGGCTGTAAGGGAGTGTTTTTTTTTTTTTCTCCAAGTAAATTTCAAAGTATTTTATTCAAACGCCATGCACAGCTCAACAAGATATTAAAAGATGAGCAAGATTTGTTTTTTCTCCTTCAGCAAATATCATATCCTATTAAGCTACATTAACAGTGTAAAATGAATCCTATTTTGATATAAGTTAGACATCAAAAAAACATACTTTTTTTAAGAAACTAGGAAATATGTTAGCCATAGTGCTAACCACACTGTGTGAAACTTAAGTAAGTGGGTGTTGGATTGTTAAAATGCATAAAAGTTCGACACGCTTACCTAAGCACAAATGTTGCCTCTGAAGAAAATATTAAACAATTACACACCTTGAAATGCAAGCCATTCCAGTGTAGTTTGAGTCATTTGTGGAGAAAACCAGTTGGAAAATTAGTCTTAAAAGCAAGTTATAAATTAGTGCTATTAGAGTAAAATCTGAAATGGAAGAAATTGGCCATATTTTTTGGAAGATTAAATAAACATGGTCATATTGGAAAAACTTGTGTTTGTTGCTTAGCTTTTGTGCTTTCAAAATTAGAATTTCCTTTAAACATTCTCAAAGTCTCTTGTGAACATTTTTCAAAATATGTTAATGGCGGATTAATCAGATTGCTTCAGGAATGCCATATTCTGATTAACTTAATTAACCAGAAAATCTTTCTGCTCCAACCCTTATTGTTGAAATTCTTACTAAAATGCCTTTTTAAGGAAAGCGTACTAAGCTCCATCTTCCCTTCATCTTCCCTTCGTCTTCCCTTCATCCAATCATCTTGGATGATTGAGCATCACACACAGCTCTGAAAGTGAAGCAAAGATTCAGTTACATGGGTGCGGCTGTCAGGCCCTATTTGAGGGGGTGGTGATGCAAGCCAAACTTGTGCCCCATCTTCTCCCTCATCTTATTGAGATATAGAAAGTCTGCCTGACCTGTTTGCAATCAGATTTTCTAAAGGTGGGGGTGGACATGGTAATGTATTAGTCAGGGTTCTCTAGAGAAAAAGAACCAATAGACCAACAGATTAATTCTAAGAAACTGCCTCCTATAATTTTGGAGGCTAGCAAGTCCAAAATCTACAAGGTAGGCTGGAGACCCAGGGAAAAGATGACGTTGCAGCTTTTCTATTATTTTCTTTTTTAAAGAGTTGTTTTTTTGTTTTGTTTTGTTTTTTTGGCCATGCCACACAGCTTGTGGGATCTTAGTTTCCCAGCCAGGGATTGAACCCAGGCCCTTGGCAGTGAGAGCAAGTCCTAACCACTGGAGTGCCAGGGAATTCCCCTGATGTTGCAGCTTGAGTCTGAAGGCAGTCTTGAGGCAGAATTCCCTCAGGGGAAGTCAGTCTTTTTTCTCTTAAGATCTTCAGCTGACTGGGTAAGGCCCTCCCACATTACAGAGGGTAATCTGCTTGGCTCTAGTGATTTAAATGCTAATTAAATCAGACGTTACTTCACAGTAACGTCTAGATTAGGGTTTGACCGAATACAGTTGATCCTTGAACAACACAGGTTTGGACTGCATGGGTCCACTTTTATGCAGAATTTTTTCAGTAAATATGCACAGTACTACACAATCCAAGATAGGCTGAATCTGTGAATGTGGGACCACAGATACTGAGGACCAACTATGGGACTTGAGCATCCATGGGTTTTGGCATATGCAGGGGTTCCTGGAACCAATCCCCCAAGAATACTGAGGGACAATTGTGTCTGGGGACTGTGGCCTAGCCAAGTTGACACATAAAGTTAATCATCACAGGTGAATTGGATCATTCTTGAAGAAGTCACGAAATAGTCAACATAATAATGAAAAATAGAGGGCAAGCTCATCTACTTTATATTAATATGTCAAGGCAAGAGAAAGGAGGGCAGAAATGTTGATGTTATGCATATTAGCCAAGTTTTTTTGTTTTTGTTTTTTTTCTTTTAATCAGCTGGTTTAATAATTATCTCCTTACAAGCCCCAAAGCATCAGGTCCATGGTGAGTGTTCTAATGTTCCATAGCTTTGCTCTGGGAACTTTGTGAACTGTCTGGGAAGTGGTAGAAAGATATCCTAACGGATAATAATAACTAGACACTTTCTGTGCATTACCTTTCTCCATCTTCCTAATAACCCTCTGAAGCAGATAGTAATGCATTGTCATTTCACAGATGAGGAAATTAAGAACCAGAGAGGTAAAGTGACCAGCCTATGCTTACTCATCAAGGAAGGGGCAGAACAGTGACACATAGGTCCATAGAATCCCAAAGCCCACATTCTTATCCACTGTATTAAACTGCATCTCTATTTTCCTTTATTAATTCTCAAGTAGGTATCAGTTGTGCACTACAAATAGACTCTGTGCTATTTGGGCTACAAATAAATAGGAAATGACAAGCTGAAGATTGTTGCTGGTCGATTCCCTACCTCTCTCTCTTCTACTTTCCCACTTAAGAAACCCAGCCAAGCCATGTACTGCATGCCGATTGTGTTGTCACTTCCTCATATATTTACTTGAACGGTTGCTGAAAAGTACAATGAAATCATTCAGGCACAGAAAGGCAATTTAAGTATAAACAGCCCAAAAGGGCAATATTGATCAAGGGAGCTAAATGTAACGTGTATAACATGGAATACTACACATGGGAGGGTAAAAAAAAAAGGCAATCACCCAAAGTCTAACTTGCACACAAATGCAAATCATTCTACTCCTTAAGTCTTCACGGAAGAGTAAACCAAGGAAATAATGCATTTATGCTCTCAAGAAGCTCAGACTCTTGAAGAAACAAAACTCTCCCGGATGAAACAGGAAGGGCAGAAAAAAAAAATCATTCAAACATAGTTCAGTATCAGTAATAAGTATTCAGGGGCCTCTGGGTGAGAAAGAAAATGTTGGCTAGTAATTGGCCTCAGTCTTCTAGGTTCTCCAAGTAAAGCTGGACTCCTGCAAAAAGGTGATGAAATCAGTCAGTGCCACCTTTCAAAAGTAGCATACCTCAGCCAGAACCTTCAGCTCAAAAAGCCCTGAGAACAATGTGTTATGACTTTCCAAATTATCTTCACAAGCTTTGCCTTCACAAGTGGCACCCAAGGAAATAAAAGCAACCATGACTGTCATCAACGTTAAATAATAATACGGCCAAGTTGGCAGTGGCAGTTGGCTGTGGTCTCCAGCACCTGTGGGATTTGGATACAGACCAGGGTATCCTGCCACTGTGCTTCTAGATGGTCCATGAAGGCAGGATGTGTCTGGCTCACTCCTGTGCCCCAGTACCCGATGCATTGCCTGGCATACAGTGGGCTCTCAATAAATCAAGCAAATGAATGAAGCTACCCAATCCAATGAAAAATCGCAGGATAATTTTGGGATGGTATTCATTTATGCAGGTTCTTTCTATATTTTTATTATTCTCTTTTCAAACAGAGAGCCAGACGTTGGGCTTCCTTATCTCAGGGGAGGTCTGAAGGCAGCAGCAATTCCTGTCTTGTGTGGAAACCCAAAGTCACTGAAATGATTATTATGGGTTTTCTGGAGCTGGTGGAGGAGTACCTTTAAAGGTCATAAGAGGCAAGAGGGAAGCATTTCTCAGAGAAGATGGGGAAGAGGACAAATGTTGGGGAAACTAATTAGCTGGGACATAAAGCCCAACCATGGCAGCACTCTGGGGGCATCAAAATCTCAGAGAGTACTACTCTGGGGTGCTTAAGCAGGCTGGAAGCCAGGCACCCAGGCTCCACCTCTGCCCTGACTCCAGTGCCCAAGCCCGAGAAGGTCCTGCAGTGTGATAGAATGGTACCCCATGCTTTCTTTGGGATCATGTGAGACCCATGTGAGACCTTTGCACAGCATCCTTGGTAGAGGGTGGGAGGGAACATGGGAAAGAAAAGTGTTCCAGTAATGACCGAGGTTAAAATTGGACCCACCCTGGCAAGATGAGAAAACTTAAGCAAGGATTTAAGAAAATAATGAAATGCAAGCAGTCTTCCACTTGTGGGATTGTAGGTGGCCAGTCATGCCTACTATAGCAACTTGGTTTACAAATTGCAAACAAGTGTAAAGTCCTCAACTGGTGATGCATTTATCACTTGGTTAAGCCAGGCGAGTTGGTAAATATCACTTAGCAGGAAATGCACCCATGCAAAGTTGTGTTAGGGGATGGGGGAGCCAACATCAACCCTGCTGTGGAACAGGACTGACAGAGGGTCCTGACTTCAGTCACACAGGCTTCCAGTTTGGAGCCTCAGGGCAGGATACTCCACAAGGGGCCACATCCAGCAATTTCTTCAGCCCCTTCTTGCCTGACTACTCAAATTATACATCAGCTCCCCAGGATTTAGACATTCATTTCGGTGCTGGGATTTATGGTTCAGTATTACAGCCATCCCACTGCCTAATGATTGGCACCTAACTAGTGCTCATAATAGCAACACAACCAGCAATAACAATGATGAAAATAACAAAAACAATAATAGTGATAACATTGCTGAGTTCTTACTCTCTTGCAGGGAATGTACTCACCTCTTTACATGGATCAGTCAGATGAAAAACGAAAAACAAAAAATCTCTTATTTTACCATTTTACAGATGAGAGGATTAGTTTTATCTCACTTTAAAGATAAGGAAATGGTGACTTAGAATGGCTCAGAATGGCTTTAAACTCACCCAAGGTCCCAAGCAAGATGGTAAAGGCAGGATTGTGACCCAGATATCTGACTCCAGAGCTCCTGGTTTTAGCTGTCACAGAAAATTGTCTTAATATGCAGTTATTAACAAATAAATAAATTCTAAGTGTTCAAAGATGATCCCAGGTTCAGTGTAACATACTTTGCAAACCACAAAGATCCAGACAGGCCAAGCTTTGCCGTGTCCCTGATGCCCCAGGTTCCCATGAAATGCTGGAGAGAAGGCAACCACTACCCACCTTATCTCCCTGCACCCAGGTAAACGCCCTTTGAGCTAAGGGAACTAAACACTATTCCCTATCCAGGCACACACCACAGCAACCAAGGGGGCACTCTTCCGCCTATGACCCAGGACACTCTGCTTTAGGGATTCCCAAGAGGGGTTGGGCTTTGGGCTTGGGGCATCTCCCCTGGGAAGAGACATCACATCTGCAGGAAAGAGGTAGTTTGAAGTACAAAATATAATATTTTATATTAAAATATAAAAATTGTAATATTACGTATTTATAAAAATATAATTTTTTTGGAAAAGTGTAAATTACCTATTGTTTTATAATATACCATATATGAAAGATCATGAAATCATCTTGGGTGGTGGGAAGGTATGCAAGATGAGTGATTTTCAAAGATGAGGAGACTAAGCTTTGATAACAAGAACTAAAACCTCTGTGAGGGGAGTCCTTATCTTAGTTTGGGTTGTGGAAGTGTTAAAATGTTCTATGGCTAGTAGGCATGGCGAGAGTAATGAGAAAGTGGAGTAGGGAAGGGAAGGGAAGGAGGGGGACTCAGGGGAACTCTGGAGATCCGGTAGGTCAGTGATTCTCAAAGTGTGGTCCCCAGACCAGCAGCATCAGCATCGCCTGGGAATTTGTTAGAAGTGCAAATTCTCAGGTCCCCACCCCAGACCTGCTGAATGAGAAACTCTGGAGTGGGCCCAGCGTGTTGGGTTTTACCAAGCCCTCCTGGGATTATGATACACACTAAAGTGTAGGTGTAGGACACTCAGAGTTGTCCTGATCAGGCAAGGGAGCCAAGAGTGTTTACACCCCACCCCACAGCTGTCAATCATTGGTTCTGGGCTGAGTGGTTGGGGTGGAGGGAATGTGTGGTGGGAGAGAAAACCCACCGGCAGCTCGTGTTTATGACGATGGCAAGAGATCCAAGGGGACTTCGTGGGGGGGGGGTCCCTTCTTTTCCAAAGTGGTCAGTGAGGCCAGTGTGACTTGCCCAAAGCCACACAGCTGATCGGTGCTAGAGCCAAGATTCAAATTGAGTTCCATCTGAATCAGTCTTTTAACCAAAATACCACACCACTTTGAGGGGGCATGAATAAAAAGATTGATGTGCACACACTGCTACACCAGCTCAGGAGCCCCTTCCCTTTTCTCCCCTGCCCCTCCCCGCCCCAGCTCTTTTCCTCAAGTAAACATTCTCTCCGAATGAACCAGTCACTTAGGTTAAAATATCAATGAAGTAAGTTAGTGTACCAACCTGCCTATCAACGATAAAGCTACATCCCTCATTTAGAGCAACAGTCCTCAACCTTTTAGGCACCAGGGACCAGTTTCGTGGAAGACAGTTTTTTCACGGACGGTGGGGGTGAGGGATGGTTCAGGCGGTAAAGTGAGTGATGGGGAGCGATGGGGAGCGGCAGATGAAGCTTCGCTCGCTTGCCCCGCCGCTCACCTCCTGGGCTGTGCGGCCCGGTTCCTAACAGGCTGCAGACCGGTACCGGTGCATGGCCAGGGGGTTGGGGACCCCTGATTTAGAGCATGCCATGGTCTCTAACCTAACAAATCAGTGAAGGCATAAGAACTTTTCTCTTAGAATTTTCTGTGAATAACACATTCTAAATAGAATATCAAATATGGAAAGGATTGCCTTCTAGTTCTGTCTGTAGTGTTACCTATTTATATACTGATGAAAAGAAGCATGTAAAATGAAGATTATACAAATTTGTTTTGCAAATAATCCAATATAACTGCTTGGAAAGGATCATGATCTACAGAAGGTTTTCTAAATAATAGCCTTTCTCTTACTAATGTAGCAGCAACCGGGAGAAACTGGGAGAATAGTTACTTCATAAATGTGGATTATTCAACGTAACTGATTGACAAACTGCCATGTAACATGTAGTGTGTCATTTCTCAATTTGGGTTTCATAGATAACTCAAGAGTTCATAGATTTTATATTGCAGTTCATGCGTTGCACAAGTATTTCATATTTTCACCTAAATTATAATCTAAATTGCTGTGATATATCCTAGTTGAAAGACAGTTTAATAGAATTAGACTCTAGTTTATCAATTGGTGTTTCTGTAGTTAGGATCCCTAGATGTACTGCTCATGGTCCACCACTATTTCCTGAATGGAATCTATACAGTACTAAAGCATGACAGCCACTGTGTAGTGGCTTAGACAATTTCTACTAAAAGTGTCATCCCTAGATCATCAGCATCGGCATCTCTAGGGCGATGGTTAGATATGTAGAACTCAAGCTCCATCCCACATTTACTGAATCAGAATCTGCACTGGATTCCAACACAGACAGTGCAGGGATTGGATCCCAACTCCAACACTTAGCAAATGTGCTATTTAACCTTTTTCAGCCTCAGATTCCCCATCTGTAAATGAAGATAATAATATAAAATCCTACTTCAGAGGTTTGCTGCGAGATTAAATGAAAGAATGCACTGAAAAGTTATCACTCATATAGTGTAACCCAATGCTCTCAATAAATGTTAGCTATTATATTTTCCTCAAAACAATAAGAATAGAAAAATCTTGTTGTAAAGGTGATTTTCTATTTTAGCCAGTAAAATGATGCATCTTCAAAAATGCTTATGGCTGACATTGCCCTCAATGTTCGGAGAAGACACACTCAGATTTCCTACTAATTTGTTAATGGATGATAGACCCAATATTGATTTGCTTAATGGCAATGTGCAATCTAATAGTTTATCAGATTCTTTTTGTAGTGAAAGTAGATTTCCAGAAACAGCATTTAAGCTCTGCTTCATAGAAAAATGCTTTTGTTTGATGCAGAAATGAGGAGAGTAAATTGGAAACTCTCCTATTGGCAGACTTGCATTCAGAATAAAACTCAGTCCATACAATTCATAATTACATCTTTTCTTCAAAACCCCTCAAATATTGACTCATATTTTAAAACATGACGTCAAGTCCAATTCAATGTGACTGAAATTAAGCCACACAGACAGCCTCATCATGTTGTTATGGCAACCTCTCACACAACTGTCCTTGTAGTTGTTGAACAATTGCTAATTTCCTTGCTTTGCAAGGAAGCCTGAGTTGTTTTCCCAGAAGGCTCATCCTGGTAACAAAGAAAACTGTGTATGATAGTAATAGAAATGGTCACAACAGTAACTTTTGGAAGAATAATATTTCATTATTAGTCACACTTTGCATTTCAATTTGTTTTCTTCTTCATCATGCCACTTGCGGTGGCCTTGGCTTCCAACAGCCCAGCTGACTTCAGCAATAAAGGGTCTGGTTGGAATTTTGCTTTCTTTTCTAAAACCCAGGCTGGTACAAAACACCAAAATTGTCTGCAACCAGAAAACGATTTTAGGCCCATCTGTGATTACAAACTGAGCATCTCGAAGGCTGAGATGGTAGCTCTCTCTTTTCTGTGTCCTTCAGTCTAGCCACCATGTTTATTGGATGAACGACAGAGAATCAATGAAATTCTAAGGTGTATTTTAACATTATTTCCATCTTTTCCAGAGTACATAAGAATTATTTTAATATTTTGCTTTTGCAGGGTTCCAGGAGAATAATTCATGAAACAAATCAGGAATGCTGAAGGTAAGATGTTTAAAATGGAAGACCTTTATTCATCAAACAGTAAAGCCTAAGGATTTGTTCTAGATTAAAGGAAACCAAAGAGACATGATAACTAAGTACAATGTGGAATCCTCAGTTAAAACCTGGATTGGAAAAAAAAAAGGTGCTGGTGGGGGTAAGTTATAAAGGACATGACTGGGACAACTGGAGAAATATGAATATGCTCAGAATATTAGATGATCTTAAATTAAGGTTAAATGCCCCAAATATACAGTCATGGCATGTTGTCAGTTGTGTAGGAGAATTTCCTTGTTCTCAGGAGATGACTGTTGAAGGATCTGTTACAGTGTCTGCAACCAATTCTCAAATGGTTCAGAAAAATTATATATATATATATATATATACGTTACACACACATATGCACACACATTTACACAAAGATATAGGGAGAGAAAAATAAAGAAAGCAAATGTGGCAAGGTGTTAACAACGGATGAATGTAGGGTGAAGAGTAGAAAGTTGATTGTTGTACTACTCTTGCGAATTTTCTCTTAGAAACCGAAAGTGAGGGTGGGGAGTCCTTTACAGTGAAAAGCTTCTAATCTGTAGGGAGAGAAATGGCAAAAAATAAAGATGTGGTAACTGGGTAACAGGAGAATATGATGATCTGATAGTGTATGAAATCATACAAAAAATTTGGGGAGACTGAAAGCATCCATCCACATGAGTCTCCACAGAGACTATATTTGACCCAAAATATATAAATAGATTTTACTACACACAAGAAAATACCTTTAAAATAACAGGACTAAAGTGAAATAATCCAAGACATCTATGGAAGTGCCAGAAATAGTCATTAAAGCAAGTCAAGAGAGAGGAATAGATATCTTGGGTTTTTTTTTTTGTTTTTTGTTTTGTTTGTTTTTTTGCAGTACGTGGGCCTCTCACTGCTGTGGGCTCTCCCATTGCGGAGCACAGGCTCCGGACGCGCAGGCTCAGCAGCCGTGGCTCACGGGCCCAGCCGCTCCGGGGCATGTGGGATCTTCCCGGACCGAGGCACAAACCCGTGTCCCCTGCCTCGGCAGGCGGACTCTCAACCACTGTGCCACCAGGGAAGCCCAGGAATAGATATCTTGGACCTGTCTTCTTAGATGACGAGTCCATAGACAGAGGACTGGCAGAGCTGGGAACCTCGAACCACTCGTGTAAGCACTGACATCAGTTGCATAACCTCTTGCAAAAATGCCTACTCCCATGCAATCACTGAACTCATGAGCTCATAAGCTTTCTGAACAGCAGAAAAAAATCCAATAAACCAATATTGTTTCTCAAATTCATCTTAATAATGGATGTAAATCTGACAAATGCTCCTTTTACTCATGTCTGTTCTTGTAAATTGTTTTTGGATTTTAAAAATTTGATCAGTCTATTTCTTCTTTCAGTTACATTCTTCAAAAATCATTAATAGGCAGTATAATAGACTGGTAAAGGGTGTGAGCTCTGAAGAGTCAGACTACCAGAGGTTGAAATTTACTAGCGATCAGATCTTTTAACCTGAATCTTCTCGTCCTCACCTGTAAAATGGGAAAAAGAAATATTTGGAATCTCACAGACTTCCTGTGCTAATTTAAAGTGACGCTTTGGGACAAAGTCAGGCATTTTCTAGCCACCAATGAACATCAGCTAAGATCATTTATAACTCATTTCAATATATCTACATGCACTTATTTTCTAAAACAAGTGATAGGAATATTTACAAGCTGCACAGAGCAGAATTCCTTGCCTACAGTAAAAAAAGCTAATAAGGATACTAACTCATAATCATCTACCTGGATGCCATATAGAGTGGGAGGAACTACATAGGCTTTGGAGTTTTAGAAACCTGAGTTTAAATCTCTGATTTCTTCTCTTTAGCTACGTGCTCTTTGGCAACTACTGAAGATCTTTCTGGTTCCATATCCTCATCTGCACAATGGGATAATATCACCTTCCCTATATTGAGATGACAGATTGTAGGTACAATGCCTGTCACACTGCAGGCACTCAGGCAATAGTAGCTAGGATCATTCTCATTCTACCGGCCAACTGAGCAGAAAAGTTTGTCCAATAACAAATATACCAAATTTTAACAATAATAATATTTCAAGTAGCTTCAGATATAGTCCATAACAACTGCAAGTATTTATTACAGCTTTTAGTAATTGGCTTTGTAAACACATTAATTGCTTTGCTTTGCTTGTACCAGTTTTTTAAGTGCACTATTCACAAAGGTACAGCTTGATCAACTTTTACACAGCACATACATACACATCCATGTACCCAACACCCAGATCAAGATATAGAACATTTCCAGGATCTTCAGGACCTTTCCAATCATTACTCATCCCCAGGGGTAATCACTACTCTGACTTCTATCTCCACAATTCAGTTTTGCCTATTCTTGAAACACATAAATGTAATGGTACAGTGTGTATACTTTTTTGATTTTTTGTGGTAAACAATATGTACTCTTTTGAAAACACATAAAAATTTCCAGTGTGTGTGTTTTTTTTGTTTTTTTTTTTTTTTTTGCGGTATGCGGGCTTCTCACTGTTGTGGCTTCTCCCGTTACGGAGCACAGGCTCCAGACGTGCAGGCTCAGCGGCCATGGCTCACAGGCCTAGCCGCTCCACGGCATGTGGGATCTTCCCGGACCAGGGCACGAACCCGTGTCCCCTGCACCGGCAGGCGGACTCTCAACCACTGCACCACCAGGGAAGCCCTCAGTGTGTTTTTGATGAGGTATATTCCTGGGCTCTAACCCTTTGTGTTATTATTTTTTACTTATAATTGGAAACCCCTTGTCTTGGTTTCATAGTCACTTGCTGTTGGTTTCAGAACAATTTTCTGGACATGCTATGAAATTAATGGACTGCATCCAACCATCTTTAAGGAACTGAATGATTACTACTTGCGTTGTTGTATTGAAAGGAAAAACATGGGTGTGGGCATTCAAGTACATCCTCTAGAAAAAGAACACACAAGTGGCTGCTGGGTGCTATTATATAACCAGCAGGCATATTCTGATATATAAGGTTTAAAGGATAAATATTTCCTTTTGGGGGGAAAAAAAGCAAAAATCCAGTTGTGTAGAGTTTCGGGAAAAGAATACACAGATTGAAGAAAATATAACTCCAGGAGATGGCTGAAAGGACAGAATTAAAGAAGCAAAAGAAGCAAGAAATTATGACAAAGCCTTCTAAAACTACAATAGGATGTTATGCCCAAGGAAAAAAGGCCACTTTTGCTAAACCAGAGTTGAGAACATGTTATGAAAGATGCAAAGAACAGTGAATATGGAACTACTATTTTGTCTCTGCCTTTAACAGAAAGAATGAAGGAAGTAGGAGCTCAGTAAGACAAATATTAATGAGTCTCTGGGAATATCAAGAAACAGAATTAATAATAGTCAGGTAAAAGAATACTTATACAATTTAAATATTTATAAATCAGCAGAGTTGGATCAGATTCATTTGAACACATTCAAGGAACCGGATAAGGCAGGACGTACCTCCAATACTAGTGTTTGTCGTGGAGACTTATGTACCAGGGGAATTTAAGCAGGCTGATTTAGTGTTGGAGATAAAGCAGCCAAAAGCAGATCCGGGAAAAGGTGGGCTAGTTAGCGTATCCAAACTACCACTCAAAAACCTTAAATGAAATCATAAATCAGCTGTGAACACCTTGAGGAAAATAACAGAGTAAGTAATAGCCAAAGAGGTTCATAAAAAATAGAGCCTGTCAAAGCAACTTAATCCATTTTAGGATATGCTAAGAAATTTGGGGAAGGTAATGGATGTTACAGACATCATTTAGGGAGGCCCTGCAGTTACCACCAGATGATTCACTTTGGACCCATCTTGTTGATGCAGTGGCTGTTGTTCTCACATTTTCCAGCAGTGGAAGGCAATTTTACTTGCACACTTAATATGTGGGGATAGGACTGTCTATTTATTCCCCATGACATCCCAGCATGGAATTTAGTTATCGGGTAAATGCAGTGTGCACCCAGAAATACAAAGTAAATATTACCTAAATGAGAACGAGATGTACAGATAATACTGGAACAAACTGGACTGACATCTTTTGGAAGAAAAGTGTGTGTGTGTGTGTGTGTGTGTGTGTCTGCAATTATCAGCATAACTCAGGCAAAACTAAATGTTTTTGTTTGAATTCTCATATAATTATGAAAAATATTAAAGCATGTGGAAAAAAGGCCCTGTTAAAAATGTGCAGATCTGATCATGTCAGCAGGTCCTGCTGAAACCAAACAATGACTTCCCATTGCTCTTAGACCAGAATGCTTAACCTGCCTAGCAGGCCTGCCTAGTATGGCCTGTGCTTACCTCTCAGTCTCACTCACACCCCACTCCTCCTCCTCTGAGTAAGCCAGTTCCCCTGGCCTTCTTTCAGTTCTTTCAAGGCATCCTGTTATTCTTGTCACTGGGCCTTTGCACATGCTGTCCTCCCTTTCACTTACTTATTCATTCTTCAGCTTTCTATTCAAATCCCACTTTGTGGAGGGGAAACCTTTTTAACCTCTCAGGCCATATGATTCCCAGTGTATTTTGCCCTAATAAAATTGTGTCCTGGGCTTCCCTGGTGGCGCAGTGGTTGGGAGTCCGCCTGCTGATGCAGGGGACGCGGGTTCGTGCCCCGGTCTGGGAGGATCCCGCGTGCCGCGGAGCGGCTGGGCCCGTGAGCCATGGCCGCCGATCCTGCGCGTCCGGAGCCTGTGCTCCGCGATGGGAGGGGCCACAGCAGTGAGAGGCCCGCATACCGCAAAAAAAAAAAAAAAAAAAAAAAAAAATTGTGTCCTTCCCCAAAGTGTTTATTTTGGAATGTTAATTTAATATTCATTTTAAATAATTAATATAGTCCTTCCCTACTAGACTGTAAGCCCCACAAGAGGAGGGACTGAGTAGGAGTTTTTTCAAGATTGTATCCCCAAGACCTAGCACAGTATTGAGCACAATATTTGTGATCTGATAAAAAATAATTAGCAATATATACACAGATGAGTTCCCTTCATAAAGCGTTAACTGGAAAGAACATCCTTCCATCCTGAATATTATAATATTCTCCAGTCTTCTTTTCAAGCAGAATAATGGGGAAAAGTCTTTAATGAGGATCTTGTTGACAGAGGTGTAAAAACACAAGGCAGCTAAAACTCGAATTGTTGAATTCTACATTTGCACATTATATTTACCTCTGATGTGTTCCATAACTTCATTTCATGGTGATAATGAATCTGTGGGAAATTAGCATTCTATCGCTCTTCACATAAGAGAGTTAGTGAAGGTTTTCCAAGCTTCAGGCAGGAAACGAAATATTTTTCGGGTAACTAACTTTGTAACATACCCTTATGTCTTCAGCAGTGTTCATCTTTACACCTTGGAGGGATGGAAACCTAGGATTAGAGAGAGCCATCAAGTTGGAGACAATATTTTATTCTAAGATCAGTCACGGATGGGAAATTTTCTCCTTTTAAAATAACATTTTGAGGTCGAGATTTTTTTTAAATATGAATTTTTAAGTTCATAGGTAACCAAACTGCTGTACGTGAGGTTTTCATATAGTCAAGGTCACACAGAAATTAATGACCCAGCGGGGACTAGAATTCAGGTTTCTGGTTTCAGTCTATTGTTCTTCCACTAGTTCCTTCCTTCATTCAACAAATGAAACCTGAAGGGCTCCCGTGAGTCTGGCGCTGTGCTAGGCACTGTGGAAACAAAAATGAAGGAACTGTGCTTGTCCTTGTGGAATTCATTACTCCATGGGAGAAACCAGGCAAGAAGGAATGATTACAGTACAGCTGTGATGAATGCTGTTTGTAGCAGCCGTGGTTGGTGCCCCAAGCTGAATGCTGTCAGCCCTCCTCTGACTTCAGCTGCAGCTGTGGTGGACAGCTCCATGCCTGCTGATGGCTTCCTGTGCAGGAGCTCGTTTAGAAGAGAGAGCTGTGACCGCCCTGAAGATCAACCCTCAACCAGAGGGGAATGCAAGTTTGTGGATAAATGTCCCATCCTCCCATCCTTCAGAAGGACAATTCTGAGGTGTGTTCTACGCAGTGCCTCAGAGAGTCCCCTGGAGATTGAGCCTCAGGTGTCCACAGCAATACTCAACTCAATAATGTACCATTACTGGCTTTTTCTCCTTCCCAGGCTCACTTTCACCACTCCCTCACTTCCGCTTCCTAAGATCATCTCCCAAATAAACTCCCTGCACCCAAGCCTTTGTTTCAGGCTCTGCTTTTAGGGGAGCTGATACAACCTCAGTAACAGTGAATGAACACATGAGTGAGTTAGTGAATGCAGAGGAGACACTAGGGCCAAGGTTGCAAACTGGAGCATCTTTTGTTGCCTATCCCCAAGGTCTCTGTCTATAGTGCAATGGTGTGTGTGTGTGTGTGTGTGTGTGTGTGTGTGTTTAAACCTACTTGAAGATCATGTGGTTAAGTGTTGGGTGTGAGGATGCAAGACGGGAGCATCCAGGTCAGAGGTGAATTGCTTTCCTGAAGAAATAGATACGTAGGGCTTCCCTGGTGGCGCAGTGGTTGAGAGTCCACCTGCCGATGCAGGGGACATGGGTTCGTGCCCCAGTCTGGGAAGATCCCACATGCCGCAGAGCAGCTGGTCCCGTGAGCCACGGCCGCTGGGCCTGCGTGTCCGGAGCCTGTGCTCTGCAACAGGAGAGGCCACAACAGTGAGAGGCCCGCGTACTGCAAAAAAAAAAAAAAAAGAAAGAAAAGAAAAGAAATAGATACGTATGTGTGGGAGGAAGGGAAAGATCCAGGAGCAGAGAAGGCTGGGCTGGCACACCTGTGGCCTAGATAGGAGAATAATGGAAAGGGGGAAACAGTGAGCAGAGTAGAGGGTGGAAGAGATCTGGGTATTGAGGATTGCTTTTGATAGAAGGAGTGTTATGGTGTGCTATAAAATCCCCTGAGTTTTTCCCAAGCATAGTCTGGGCCCTGTGTGCCTCCCAAGCTGCTGGGACCATGCACACAGGACCATGGTTTCAGAGTCACTTCTGTGACTCTAGTTTGAGCTTGTGGGAACTGCTGTTGCTCACAACGATCCCTACCAAACAAAGGACATTGCATGAGAAGTCAAACAACAAAGGTGAAATAAAGTGTCTGGCTAGGGCTAGCATTTCTTAGGCTTTTCTATGAAAACTAGTGCTTATTTACAAGTCATGCCTTACAGAGCTGGAATAAAGATTTAGCATGAGGGAAATATTCCCAATCAACATAAACTGGATCCAGTCACTCCCCTATGATGTTTCCCATCATATTGAGATGATGTCTGCGTTGGCATACCAACATCCAGCATAGTTCCTAGCACACAGTGGTACTCAATATATGTTTATGAAAGACAGTCGGGAAGAAAAGGAGGAAGGGAGAGAATTAGTAGTTAGATAAACAATCAACGCATCGTCAATCAAAAAATTTTAACAATGGTGTAAACTCAATGCACAGAACCCAGGAAACCAAATCTTTATGAGGATGAGAACAATAGCATAATTCAGGATCTCCTTGGATCCTTTGGTTGGAGATGGATAGGGAGACAAGGAATAGGTGGCAGAAGCTCTATGTTCCTATGCAGGAAGTAGAAAAAGGTATTTTTTTTTCCTTCAGAAAACATCAGTGGGTAAGATGATGCTCTCTTATTGGTAACGAGATTTGGGGTTCTTTCCAGAGAGTGACAGAGACCCTTCCAGCAAATCTTATGGTCTTTGATGTGAGCACTGCCGAGAAAATACCTTCCACTGAGCAAGTATGGGAGAGAAACTTGAAGAAGGTATTTCATGTTCTCCTTTGTTGCGTCTTTGATGTACACAAAGGATTTGGTCCTAGAAGATGAAGACTTTATCCATTTTCTTCTTGCTGAGGAGAGCTTTGTTCTGTGTTTCCCTGTTGGGCATGATCCTGGTGAGTAGGTGACAGATAATTATAGGGTTTTCTCATTATCCAAGTAACCATTACCCAAGTCTCCATAGGCAACAGGTTGCATAGAAAAGTAAAAGTCACTATAACACAAAAATATTGACTAAGAAACTTACCATTTATGATAATACCCCTGACTAAAATATGCCCTGCCAATTACAAATACCCATGTTACACTTTAAATTCAAAGCAAATCAACTGTGAAGACAAACTCAAAATCTTTTAAAGGATACAGTTTCATAAAGTCAGTCAAAGTGATTGAGAAGGGAGAAGTGTTCCCAAGTACTGGCATAGACTTTGGCAAATGACAAACTGGCCTAATTAAACTGGTGACCAGCTGGGGTGGGGGGTAGGGGACCATAAGGCGGATGACATAATAGCACTTCAAAAAGAAAATAATCTGAACAGCAAAAGAAGATACCCTTGGGGAAATTGACAAGCCCAAATATTTCCCCCAAACGATCTCTATTGTGAACTTATTGCAAAACCTAAACATGATGTGAAAGATGTCATTATCATACTGTGATAGAATTTGTGTTGAAAATTATGCCTCCCAAATTTCTGATTCATTCTTCACCATAAACATGAGTTCATAATTGTGATTATAAACTTTAAAATTATTTATAATATTAAAGTAGAGAATTTAAAGTGAATTTTAGTTTAATTTTTCAAGTTAGAATTTCAATCAAGTCTTTTGCCCTCACTATTTACTTGAAGAATTGGTCCCTGTATTAACTGGCTTTACTTTTTGTGGGCTATTCCAGGTATCAGTTATCCTTGCAGAAAGAAGACCTCCTCTACTCTTGAATTTCTCTCCTTCTTCCTCCTCCACTGTCACTTCCTTAATCGAGTCCAACACTGTTTCTCACTTGGATTATTACAACCACCTCCTATCACTCCTGCCTCCTGGCTTGCCCTTCTCCAATTCTTTCTCCCAGTTGCACCCAGATGGAGGTTTCTAAAATACAAACATGGTGATGTCACTCCCCTACTTACAGTCCTTTTAGGGGGCTCATCTACCCCCTGTGTGCACATGTCTTAGTGTATCTTGCAAAGCCTTCCACCATCTCTCTCCAACATCCTCAGCCCTCCCTCCTGTACCGCTGTGCTCTTCATTCTAGCTTCTCATCATCTGTAATGCACTATCGTCCCACAGATCCGGCCATTGCACAGGCCTAATGCCTATTCAGCTTTCACTTCTCAACTTAGAGATTGCTTTCTCCAGGAAGCCTTCCCAGATCACCTGGGTTTGATGTCCCTCCCTTATGGTCGGTCTCACAGCATCCTGCACTAACTGTAATGAAGCTCTCATGAAACAATATTATTATCTGTTAGGGACGAGGGCACTACCACTGACACTTCAAGAATCTCTGGCACTTTGCTCGGCACCTGGCCCAGAGCAGGTACCTTAGTATATGCTTAATTAAAGGAATGAATGAATCAATAAGTGTAGCACCAACCAAACCAAACCAAAATTAATACTGTCATGAAAGGGAGTAAAGCCTTGCAGTTAAATTGAGACATTTCCAAGTCTGGTAGGTAAAGAACATGAAAGTTAAGACATCAAAACTCTTCCAGAGGTTATTTCTGAGGAGTGTGATTGGGGGAGTGTAAAAAGGGAATTTCATTTTTTACTTTATGTACCTAACAATTGTTTGATATTGCTATGAGAATGCATTACCATTATAACAAAAAATTTTAAAAATAATAAATGCCCATAACCAAATGTTTACTGTTAGTTTTTAAATAGCCTCTAATCCTCTTCTTAATTTTTTTTAATTTTAATTTTATTGGAGTATAGTTGACTTACAATGTTGCGTTAGTTTGAGGTGTACAGCAAAGTGAATCAGTTATACATATACATGTATCCACTCTTTTTTAGTTTCTTTTCCCATATAGGTCATTACAGAGTATTGAGTAGAGTTCCCTGTGCTGTACAGTAGGTCCTTGTTGGTTCTCTATGCTATATATAGCAGTGTGTGATGTTCATCCGAGCTCCTGATTTACCCCTCACCCCCCACCCCCTGCCACGTTTCCCCTTTGGTTACCATAAGTTTGTTTTTGATATCTGTAAGTCTGTTTCTGTTTTGTAAATAAGTTCACTTGTATCATTTTTTAAAATTAGATTCCACATATGAGTGATATCATATGAGATCTGTCTTTCTCTGTCTGACTTACTTCACTTAGTATAATAATTTCTTGGTCCATCCATGTTGCTGCAAATGGCATTATTTCATTCTTTTTTATGGCTGAGTAATATTCCATTGTATATATGTACCACATCTTCTTTATCCATTCCTCTGTCTATGGACATTTAGGTTGCTTCCATGTCTTGGCTATGGTAAATAGCACTGCAGTGAACACTGGGGTGCATGTATCTTTTTGGATTATGGTTTTCTCCAGATATGTGCCTGGAGTGGGATTGCTGGAACATATGGTAGTTCTATTTTTAGTTTTTAAGGGACTTCCATAATGTTCTCCATAGTGGTTGTACCAATTTTTTTTTTTTTTTTTTTTTTTGGCTGCGTTGGATCTTTGTTGCTGCACACAGGCTTTTCTCTAGTTGCAGCGAGGAGGGCTACTCTTCATTGTGGTGCACCGGCTTCTCATTGCAGTGGCTTCTGTTGTTGCAGAGCACAGACTCTAGGTGCGTGGGCTTCAGTAGTTGCGGCATGCGGGCTCAGCAGTTGTGGCTCACAGGCTCTAGAGCACAGGCTCAGTAGTTGTGGCACACAGGCTTAGTTGCTCCGTGGCATGTGGGATCCTCCTGGAACAGGGATCGAACCTCTGTCTCCTGCATTGGCAGGAGGACTCTCAACCACTGCACCACCAAGGAAGTCCTGGCTGTACCAATTTACATTCCCACCAACAGTGTAGGAGGGTTCCCATCTCTCCATACCCTCTCCAGCATTTGTTTGTAGACTTTTTGAAGATGGCCTCCTCTTCTTAATTTGAATATTTCCATTTGTTAATCTTTTTTTCTAAAAAAAATGGAAAAACTGTAAAATGAAAGCTATCTTAAGGAAATGAAATATTCTGGACATTTTTAGCTTACCTGTTATGTGATGTTTATACAGGATCTCCAGGATTTTTGCTGGTCATGGAATGTTCTTAGAATGTTCTTAATAATCGTTTGTCATGAGAATTTATTGTTGCTTCTTCAGGAGAGTGCAATTGATTTAGAGGGAAGAACATACACTTGGAGGGAAAGAACTTTTAGTTTTCACTGTATTCTGTACTATTATTCATTATTATTATTATTCTCTACTATTCAAAAACTTTACAAGAAGCTCCTATTACCTTTATAATAAAATAAAAACGAATTAAAAATTTTAAAGTGAATACTGGCAAGCATTTTATGAGGCTTTTAAATAATACATTAATACTCCTGACAATTCTGCAAGGTAGATATCATCATCATTTTAAAGATGAAGAAACTGAGACTACAAGAAGTTCTGTGACTTGTTCAGGGTCAAAGTGGTAATAAGGGGCAGACTGAGGACTCAAACCCAAGTCTAATTTTAAAGTCAAGGTATAATTCTTTAAGAATGTAACACATTGTGTTTTTTGTTTTATTAAACAAATAAATAGTAGTTTGCTTGGAGGATAAGTATGTTACTTTAGGGATGGAGAGAGATTTATTTTCTTAGTTTAGGGCAGTAGCAAAGCTTAGGGATTCAAAATAAATGCTCTCCTGGACTAAGGTACCCAAAGAGGAATCATATTAGCTGCCAAATTGAAAACAAATTTCCTCCTAACATCATTATTAGCATCTTAAACATTACCATATTTCCTAAATATTCTTTCTCAGCTTTAGCAACAATGAAGCTTTAGACATATAAGCCTTGAATATAGGAAGCAATCGATATTGATTTTAAATTTCTTAAAGTATAAATGTGTGTGTATTTATATACATATATGTGTGCATGTTTTCATATGAGTATGTATTTGTATAGTGTAGAAAACTATATACCAGATATTAACTGTTGTTGTACCTGACTGATGAAATTATAAATAAGTTTTAATTTCTCTGGAATTTCCTATACTTGTTCAGTTGTCTAAAATGGATATTTATTAATTTTGAAATAAGAAGAAAAAGAGTGGGAATTGTTCCACAGATAATGAGATTTATTATAAAGTCATAGTAACCATGTGTACTGGCTCAGGAATAGACAAATTGACCAATGAAACAGAATACAGAGTGTAGAAATACATATAGAAATTTGATATATGAGAGGTAATATGGCAGCAGGGTGGGATGAGGGGAGGAGGGAAGATAATTCAATAAATTGAGCTGGAAAAAAAGTTACCCATAATAGAAAAATATGATTTTGGATCCCTAACTCAAATCATACTCAAAAGTCAATTACAGATAGAGTATGGACTTAAATGCCAGAAGGAAACAGAAAAGATTGAGAAATATTCTTAAACAAGATACAAAGAATGCTAATCATTAAAGAAAAGACTGATAAGCCCAACTCCATTAAAACTAAGAACTTATGCTAAGAACACCCTAAAGAAAGTGAAAAGGCAAGTCATAAGCAGGGAGAAAATATCTGCAAGGATACAAACACTGTATTAGTCAGAGTTCTCCAACAGAAAGGAAATGTGTATATATATGAGGATATTTATTATAGGAATTGGCTCACACAATTATGGCAGCTCAGAAGTCCCACAATCTGCCCTCTGCAAGCAGGAGACTCAGGAAAGCTGGTGATGTAATTCAGTCTATTCCTGAAGACCTGAGTACCAGGAACCTAAATGTCTGAGAGCAGGAAATGATCTATGTCCCAACTCAAACGGAGAGCAAATTTGCCCTTCCTTTACCTTTTGTTCTATTTAGTCCCTCAGAGGACTATGTGATGTCCACCCACCCAATGAGGGTGATCTTCTTTACTCAGTCTATAAATTCAAATGCTAATCTCTTCCAAAAACACCCTCACAGACACACCCAGAAATATTTTATCAGCTATCTGTGAATCCTTTGGCTCAATCAAGTTGACACATAAAATTAACTATCATAACCACCAACAGATTAGAATAAAAGAATTATCAATTGCTTGAAAGCAAACAATTCAATAGAAAAACAAGCAAAAGACACGAACAGACATTTTACAGAAAAGGAGACATTTATGGCCAATTAATACAAAAAGAGGCTATCAACCTTATTAGTAATCAGAAAATACAGATCAAGGTCAAAATACCATTTTATACCTAATAGCTTAAGAAAAATAAGAATACCAAGTGTAAGGAGGATGTGGCTCAACAGGGAAGCTTACACATTCTGGTGGGAGTATAAATTATTACAGTCACTTTGGAAAATAATTACATAGTGTTTGGCAAAGCTGAACATTCATATACCTCCAACCCAGCAGTTCTACTCCTGGCTGTGTACTCCTGAGAGAAAATCCTGTTCATGTGCCCATGAAGGCGTGTTGAAGAAGGTCCACGGGAGAACTCTTCATAACAACAAAAAAATGGAAATGACTGAATTGCCCACTGAGAAGAGAACGTATAAAAGTAAGTATCTAACATAGTGTCTGGCACATAGTAAATACTCAATAAATGATAGCCATTATCATTAGCCCTGAGTATCAGTTTCATCATGCAAAATACAGCGATAATAATACCTAATTTACAGTAATGTGTAAAGAATTAAATGAGAAACAGATGTAGGCCCTTGGCACACAGACAGCATTTGACAAATGTTACTGCCTCCTTATTGATGTGAGTGAAGTCTGGGAGGGAGCTCTCAGGTTGGTAATGAAAGGGTGTGTATATGCGATGCTGCCAGCCAAGGCCTACCCTTAGCAGGCTTCTAAGGCTGGCTGTTTTTGTTCTGAATCAACATTTTTATGCCTACTCTATGCCAGGAAAGCACCTTCTGAGGTGGTACTACTCTTGTCCCCATTTTACACACTTGGAACCTGAGCCTTGAGAGCTGAGATGACTTGCCCCAGGTCACCCAGCTCAGAGAAGTAGATCTGGATTTGAACTACCAGAGCTCAACATCACCTCTAACAGAAAGTCAAAAAATCTCAACTGGCAAGAATTCCAGACCATCCTTCCAGTCCCTATCCCCACCTGAGGGGTGTGTGTGTGTGTGTGTGTGTGTGTGTGTGTGTGTGTGTGTGTGTGTGTGTGTGTGTGTGTGTGTGTGTGTGTGTGTGTGTGTGTGTGTGTGTGTGTGTGTGTGTGTGTGTGTGTGTGTGTGTGTGTGTGTGTGTGTGTGTGTGTGTGTGTGTGTGTGTGTGTGTGTGTTGGGGAAGGGAGGAGACCCAGTCCTGACAACCAATGGGAGACCTTGGGGCAAATGTCAGCTTGGAAGAGCAAAGGCCACAAGTGGTAAATGGCATTATTCCCCGAAGGGCACCAGAAAGTCAAGTGAGCCATTCTTGACCTTTCAGAAGCTATTATGAGGAAAACATAAAGAAACAATTCTGCGGGCTTAATGAAGGAACGCTGTGAAAAATGTAATGGGCTATTTGTGCACATCTCAAAAGCATCATATAATTTGCCACAATTGGCAGTCTATTCTCCAGCAAGGCCAAGCAGTGTGTTGCTACTTAGGCCCAAAGTGCCTTGGCAAAGCCAGGACCCCACCTCCTTCCCTTCTCTAAAACCCAGGGTGTCTATGATTTAATTTCCAAGGCTTAAACAGCAGCTGCTGAAATGAAATGTGGCACAGGCTCATTCATTTTCCCTGAGTGCTAAAATATGTTTTATGCTTCAAAATATGAGCCCTATTTTGGCTTTGGTTTTTTCCCACTACACATACAGAGTTCTTTTTTTTTTTTAATTACATTTCCAGGCAATTAGTTCATTACATTGACTCAGCTCTTCATGACTTTGGTGGGGGCTGGGGGAAGAGTGAGGTGGCAGAGTACTTCATTATTTTTAAAAATGGTTATTGGCCATGTTCGGTTCCCATAATTCATTCCCAATTTCATAAGGGCATTTACTATGCAGAGTCTCTGCATAAAATCATCAGCTGCTACATTAGCACAATGGCTCTTTGGAGTCATAACAGTCTACCACAGAAATGATCCGTGGATTATATAAGTTTATAAGGTCCAATACACTTACAAATATTTTTTTTTACCCTTTTCCATTATTTATTCCTCATTAGGCTTCCCCCTCCCTTTTTTCTGCTCTTTAATACAAATGCAAAAATAACACCCAAAGCCAGGAAGCCCTAAAGAAACTACAGTCAAGATGGGAAGCGTCAGCAGAGGCTGGGAATGAGAAAGAGCTTAACTGAATTTATTTTTCGAAGGACTATTTCTATCAGCTCCCTCTCTCACCTTCCCCTTCCCAACCCGCTGCAAACAGAGCAGCACTCGGTTGATGGGGCAACTGTGGCTCCCACACATCCCTGCGAGTCCTCCCAACGCCAAGCAAGTAAAGCTAGGTCTTGCCCTCCTGCCACCACCTTCCAACTCCAGTATTTCACCCCCAGGCTGAAAAACCAGAGAATCTTATCTAAAGAAGCTGAGTAACTACCTGGAGAGGAAGGAATGCTAGGGTGGATGCAGGCTCTCCCACAGTACAAAAGTACCTTTTGGCATTTGGGAACCTTGCTTAGAATCCACTTCTAATGAATGCTGAATTCATTCCCTCCCTGAAGTGAAATCAGCTAGGCAATAATCCTTGCCTTCACCCTCAGAGCTCCCAGGCAGCCTGCCCATTTGAAGGCTAACAGTACAGAGACCTACCCAGGCCACAGTCAATAGTCATTGTTGAGGTCGTCATCAATGTTGTTGCCTTCATCAGTATCATCACCATCATCAAACATTTACTGAGCGCTGACATGACTTCTCAGACCTGTCAAAGGCATCTCAAACTCTTGCTCCAAACTGGACTGATCTTATTCTCCCCCAACTTCCAGGCAAAACTCTTCCTCTTCCAATATTTCCTCTCTTGGAGAATGGACCTACCAACCATTGTAATTAACATTTATAGAGCACTTACTCTATGCCAGGCACTGTTCTAAGCACATGACATATAACAACACATTTCAAACCTTACAACAACCCTAGGTGAGAGGGGAGCCAGGCTTAAATCAGCAAGGACCCCTTGTAAGCATTTCAAATCAACTGGCTAAAGAAGTCTCTGAAGAAAGACTTGAATCTCTTAGACTCCGGTTATTAGTTGTGATATTCTTCTCTGATTCTAAAAAAATTTCATACCAAATTTTGCGTAAGTGTGTGTGTGTGTGTGTGTGTCTAGTTTTATGATCTTTTTATTATATATTTTAGGCCTCCAAATCTTGGGTTCTCATGGGCAACACTGATACAGGACAAGTGTTGATAGAGCCAACACTTAAAGACCCTACTTACAATGGGCAGACACTGCCTACAGTGCTTTGTGTATACTAGCTCATTTAACCTATCTTCCCCATCTTACAGATGAGGAAATGGAGGCACAGGATATTTCAGTGACATGCCCAAAGTCCCAGGTAGCCAGGCTTGGTGGCTCAGCTGTTAGCCATTCCAGTATGGTCTCTTCGGTAGTTGTAAAGCCTATGCCATTAAGGAAATATTGTTAAAGTTTTAGGTGTGATATAGAACTGTGGTAGTGTTTTTTAAAATGTGTGCTCCCCTAAATAAATTAAACATAGAATTATCATATGATCCAGCAATTCCACTTCTGGGTATATACCCCAAAGAATTGAAAGCAGGGGCTCAAACAGATACTGGCACACCCATGTTCAGAGCAGCATTATTCACAATGGCTAAAGGGTGGAAACAATCCAAGTATTCATTGTTGGATGAAGGAAAAATAAAATGTGGTATATACACACAGTGGAATATCATTCAGCCTTAAAAAGGAAGGAAATTCTGACATATGCTACAACCAGGATGAACTTTGAAAACATTACACTAATAAGAAAGTCATGAAAGGACAAATATTATATGATCCCACTTACATGAGGCACTAGAGTAGTCAAATCCATATAAACAAAAAGTAGAATGGTGTTTGCAGGGGCTGAGGGATTGGAGGGGTAGGGAGTCACTGTCTAACGGGTACAGAGTTTGATTTTGGGAAGATGAAGTTCTGAAGATGGATGGTGGTAATGGTTGCACAACACTGTGAATGTGCTTAATGCTACTGAATCATATACTTAAGTATGGTAAAAATTGTAAATTTTATGTTATATGTATTTTACCAATAAAAATCCTAATGAATAGCAAACCAACAAACCCACCAAAAATAAATAAACATAATAATTTTGAAATGTGTGCTCATCTGTTAAAAATAAGATGATGCATTAATAGATGAAATAATATATATTGCTTTAGGATAATGTGGTGAGGGGAGGGATTGAGAAATGCAAGGGAAATGTGGGGGGGGGGGATGGGGAGCTGAAATAGGATTGTCCAAATACGGATCGCTGTTAATGCTAGGTGATGGTATACATGGATATGTGTATTCTACTTTGTGTATGCTTCAAGTTTCCCATGAAAGAAAAAAAGTTTATTCTATTCTATTCTATTCTGCCCCGCCTTGCAGCTTGTGGGATCTTAGTTTCCCGACCAGGGATTGAACCCATGCCCTTGGCGGTGAAAGCATGGAGTCCTAACCACTAGACCGTCAGGGAATTCCCTTGAAAAAGAAGTTTTAAACATCTCATCCCAGTAGATAATGGGACAGTAGCTGCCATTGTATTTATTAACCCTTCAAATAGAGAGAGGGCCAGGGAGCCCCTTTCAGCCCATTCCATTATGCTCCTGAGAACATACGCAACTGCCCACCGATAAGGATTTCACCCTCAGTGTTCCGTAGAGAACTCTCAGGGCATTTACGATCAGCAGCTGCCCACCCTGGGTGATCTCAAGGGTGAGGAGAAATATAAAGTAGCTCTTTCTGGTGGATTACCATCTACAGAAAACTGTGCTTCATCTTGTAATACAAAAAAAAGAGAAAATGGCATAGAAGGTCCACATCAAGAATCTTACCTATAAGGTATGTCTGCTTCATGTCATGGGACTTATCAACTCCTCAACAAAAGAAACATATTTTAAATTATAAAATTAAGGAATCTAGGTCATTGTGAATATATTTTTTCTGAGCTTTCACACACACACACACACACACACACAAACACCCTTACCTTGGTCAAGCAACCACATGAGTTGGAACTGGTCACCATAAGCAAATAGTGAGCACTCTACTCACTGCTTCATTTATTCGTGTTTTAACAAGTATTTACTGAGTACCTACTGCAATTAAGTCATAGTACGATGTGCTAGGTGATGTGCAGACCAACTCAGACCCTCAGAGTTGATATGAAGATTATTTTGAACTAAAAACATTTGAAATTCAACAGCTCCAGAAAGAAGACTTTTTGGAGCTTCCCTTATCTGATTAAAGGCAGAAACTCCTGGAAATGCCCCTCTTTGAGGCAGCTTCACTCTGAGGAAGGAAACTGAGAGTAAAATTGCCACAAATCTTTTCTTGGGGCAGTTTTTACTAACTAGAAAGAAGTGGGTGGTGAGTACTTGCACCTGCAGAAACAAATATTATCACAAATTTTCTGTCTCCCATTTTGTTTTCCTAAAAGCCCATTTGTCTTTCCTAAAGAAACTCATTTGTTCTTCCCATAAAAGCCTTTTGTCTCCCCTCCCTTTCCCATTGTTAAGTGGATATATAAGCCCCTATTTTTGGCTCTTTGTTGAGTCACATTTTTTGTTATTTCCCTATCTATAAGTGAATAAAAATCTGTCTTTTCTAATACTAATCTTTGTCAATTTAATTCACAGGCCCTCAACCACTGAATTTAAGAGGGTAGAGAGAAAGTTTTTCCTCCATGACAGTGACTAAGACAGAAAAATTCTTGCTCTCATGGAAACTGCATTCTACCAGGTAATATACACAGAAGGAGCAAATGCACAAATAATTATTTACACCTTGTCATTACTGCTTAATCAAATAATGGGTCAGCGAGAGTTGGTATTCACCTGGATAGCCTCAGTATGAGGATATGATTTGTTAATATGGGAGTCTGTTCTGATTAGTTGGTACCTGTACCTAAGGATGGGTAAAATATGTAGAACATCACACTTGGTTGTCTAGATAAGAGGGTAGGAACATTCTGGGCAGAGGGAGGAGCACACACAAACAGCTCCTAAGAGCTTAAAATACTCCAGTGTGAGCATAGCAGATGGAGGAAGGGTGGAAGGGCCACATCACACAAGACATGGCAGTGCTTCTGTTTGTACAGGAATTCAGAATTTGTGAGGGTTACCACTGGAATCATCATTCTCCACGATGGGGATTGGGAGGAAAAACTAGTGCTTACAGACAAGTAAAAAGAGATTTCAAGTTAAACTGAGAGTAAAATTGACAGGGGACATCCAAAATCAGGAGATCAAATTAAGCATTAAACAGTCAATTCAAGAGCAAAGACCTGATGGTAGCTACAGACAGCAATTAGAAAGTATAAGCAATCTGACCCTACAGAAACTAGGGAGGGTTGGGGGCTGGGAGGGTTGGGGGCTTGGAGGGTAGAAAAGAGTCCTAATAATTTTTTGGCCACTTCATCCCAGGGCCTTACAATTTCATCCTATAGTGGGCTTGAATCCTGAGGAAGGGTCAGGTAAAGTTGAATCCAGAGGCAGGAATACAAAGATTGAGTGCATTTCTCAAGCCATGTAATATGGTTCACAAACATCTCACCCACTATTGTATTTTGCTTTTCTTTTATAGGAAGAATATACAAAGGCAGATTCACACATTAATTTCTGGACTCAAGAGAAACAACATTTAAAGAGTCTTTTTAGTAAGTAAAGTTTCATCAAGTAAATGATGTTCTTATTTCCCCTGGAGACAGATCCTAGAAGGTAAGCAGGGGTGCTTTATGTCATTTATATGCAGCATCGGAGAAAATAGCGTCCAAAATAACACAACTCCGCTGTTCCTAGAATTCTGTTTGTAGTCATTCAAAATAAGACTGGGGCTTATTTTTTCTAAAGGTGAATGAATTTTATGTCAACCTCGAGGAAATGCAGTATTTAAAGTTAACCTTATTACAGGAGGAATTCCTAGAAAGATATAATAAAATCCAACAGTTGGTAGATTCAAGCTGGAGGTCACTCTAATTAAGAAAGTAAAGAGTAAATGGAATGCAAACAATCCTATTTCACACTAAACAATTCAACTGGGGAATCATTTTAACACAGTGACTCAAGGGTGGATTACATTCTCCCATGCACAGGCACAGCCCCCATTGACTATCAGCAGAGACACTGATGCATATCTAGAAACAGTTTGGGGCCTAGAGGTTGGTGAAATAAATTGTGTGAATCAATTTAAAATGCAGCCAGATGTTTTTTACTCCAAAAATGAAAGGACATGGAATGGGGGGGGGCGGGGGAGAATCCACAGATAGCCCACATGGCAGAAGACTGAGGCATAGGCAGTTTTAAAGTCAGCCATAAATTGGCTAACTTGACCTCTTTTCCTACCTTGCTATCTTTTTATTCCATTAAAGGAACAATGCATACCAATAAATTATTTCATTTGATAAGCATTTTGGAAGGCCTCCTCATTTTAAAGCACTCTGAGGAAAACAGAGATGGATTGACCTGAATGCTGATCTCAAGAAGTTCAAGACTTGGCTAATAGGAGAAATGACTTGTGTGTGTACAAGATTAAACAAGGGAGACATTCTGAAAATAATCACAGATGTGTGAATAAAGTGGCCTACAAGGATTTCATGGAAGCATTACTGTAGTGAAAAACTGTATTCAGTAGGGAGTAGTTAAGAATGATACTTTTTAAAAAGTACCTAGTAATAATGATGGAATAGTTTGCAACCATTAAAAACGATGCTGGAAAAAATATTTAAGGACTTGGAAAACTGTTGATGAAATATTGTTAAGTTTAAAAAAAATAGCTAACCAAATACTATGTACACTGTACTCCATTTTTGAAAAAAGAAAAGAAAAAATATTTTTACATTGGTTTCTTTGTACAAGGGAGAAACAAGTATTTAGCAAAATATTAACAATGTTTATCTTCTGGTGGTATCATTAGGAGTGGATGTTTACTTTTTTTACTTTTTAAAATATCACCTATATTTTCCACAATAAACATATATTTTTGATAACTAACAAAAGAAAAAACTTAAAATGAGAATTTAGCAAAATATTAACAATGTTTACCTTCTAGTGGTATCATTAGGAGTGGTTGTTTGCTTTCTTTTTACTTGTTTTTAATCATCTATATTTCCCACAATAAACATACATTATTTTTGATAACTAAAAAAGAAAAAAAAATTCAAATGAGAGTTTAAAAGGAGGACAGATATACGACAGAGAAATTTACAATAGGGAGAAAATGCCAGTTTGTTCCAGTCCCAACAAGGGTCCTCCTAGAGGGTGTCACTTGAGCCGATAAAATGAGACCCAGGTCCAGTTCAGAAGCAAAGGGAAGTTTTACTCTTTTTTGCGATACGCGGGCCTCTCACTGTTGTGGCCTCTCCCGTTGCGGAGCACAGCCTCCGGACGCGCAGGCTCAGCGGCCATGGCTCACGGCCCTAGTCGCTCCGCGACATGTGGGATCTTCCCGGAGCGGGGCACGAGCCCGTGTCCCCTGCATAGGCAGGCGGACTCTCAACCACTGCGCCACCAGGGAAGCCCCGGAAGTTTTATTCTTTGATCAAAGAATGAAGAGGTGTGAGCTCGGGCTCCAGAGCAAAGGCCTTGGGTAGGGCTGCTTTATAGGGTTCTTGTTCGCAGGGAGGGAGCGCACTTCTCGCGGGGGCGGGGCACAGACGCACGCGCAGCTGTGCTGCTCGGGGCGTCAGATCAGAGCGCAGCGACTCTGCACGCGACCTGCTGCCGCCATCTTGAATTGAGTGCGGCGCGCGGCTTCTGCGCACGGCCCTCACCTGAGGTGACAGCGCAGCCGCTTTGCACCAGAACCTCTGGTCTGAAGTGCTGGGTGCGAGGCCTCTGCATGCGGCCCCCTAGGAGCAAGTGAAACTAGACTAAGCACAATGGAAAAGCCGGAAAAGGTCAGATTTTATTTTATTACCCAGATTCTATTTTTATTCTCCGGGTATTGTTAATGGGCTTTGCCTGTGACAAATCCCTCCTGTGTCTTTTGTCCTGCTCCTCATTCTTGAAGGGCTCTGAGGGGCGATGGTCCATCTTCTGTAACTGTTTCGTGCTGATCTGGGGCGTCGTCCTGACCCTGGGTAGAAGAGCGGAACCTCTCCCAGCCGCCTTTAGATGTGTTTGAGGGTCACCAGGTCTCGGTCCTGACTGTTCGTGTCCCTGAGTGACCACCATTTGTGTACCATTTTGGAGATAAGGACACCAGCACGATTTCAAATACATGGCTCAGATATTAGCAAGAGAATAATGGTCACATGTCAAATTTTTCCTAAACATGCAGGTATCTAGGTTTTTAGCCTATAGGCAGAGTGCCCTGACGATATGCTCACTGCCACGGCCTCAGTCTCCCTGGTCACATTTTGGTTGCTTTACGGAAGAGAAGCTTCAGATGAGAAAGAGGTTCGCAGGAGCAGTTAGTCAAGGGGTTCCATTGCCCCAGGTTGTCTCTCTGGAGTTTGGAGCTCGGGGGCCTCTTCACTCAAGTTCAGTGTCCCATGGAGTGATCCCCTGCGGCTTCAGGGCAGAATGGGTAGTGAGATCACCAAGTGGGGCCCATTCCATCCAGGAGTGCGGTGGTCTTGCGGGCTGCTGGTGTGCCAGGTTTTTAGGTTCACCCTGTCTCCCGGCCGGAAGGGGTGCAGGGCCGGATTGGTGGGTATGGGGAGCACCTGTTACCATATCCCATGAGAGCTTTCATGGTTTCTCCTACCCGAAGAGCATACGAGTTGTTCCATTTCAAGGGGGTTGTTCCTTCTCCTGGGCTTTGGGGAATGGGCCTACCATATATGAGTTTAGAATGTCATCCACATACTGATCTTTTAGGTCTTTTGTTAAAGTTTCCCCAAAGATGATGGGGGGATTTTTGAACCCTTGAGACAGGACTGTCCAGCAGTATTGTTGTTTCGTGTGTTTGGGTCCTGCCACTCAAAAGCAAAAATTTCTTGTCACTCTGGGGCTAATGGAATACAGAAGGAGGCGTCTTAAATCTAACACGAAATACCAGGTCCTTGTGGACAGCAGAGTGCCCAGCAGGGTGTAGGGATTAGGGACTATTGGATGTATATCCTCAGTGACTTCACTGACTGCCCCAAGGTCCGGCACCATCCAGTATGCTCCATTGGGTTTTTTTTTTACAGGAAGAATGGGGGTACTGCAGGCTGATTGGCAGGGTCTAATAAGGCCCTAGTCAATTAGGCCCTAACAGGGGCAGTGCCCAATGAAGTCTCCCAACAGAGAGGATACTGTTTTCTATTGGGCCATGTATATACTTTTCCAGTTATACAGATCAGAAGTGGTAAATGTATACCTGGATGAGCCCTCCTCCTCCATTGGGGACCTGCCTCAAAAGGAGTACTTCATACTTTTCCTGGCAGGTTGTTGGACCCTGGCTGGTAACTAGTCCCACTTTGTGTAGTTGCTGAACTGGGTTATAGGGGAGGGAGCTTGTATGGAGGGAGTCTCTGGGGCTTGGGGTCCAAGTTGGGACATAAGAAAGAAGGGGGCAGGGAGGGAGCAGTCGGAGGAGGATTAGCCAAGAGATCAAGAAGGTCCTCAGGAGGAGGGTCAAGCTGGCATTACCCTAGTGGAGGAGAGCCCACATCCCTTTTGAAGGCCTTTGTTCTGATATAAGGCCATAAAAAAATGGACATACGGAATTTCATCCCATTTCTTTTGTCTTTGGCATAGCCAGCCCAATTGACAAGCAGTTTTATAATTTAGAGACCCACTGATGAGCCAGCTTTCCCCATCTCGCAGCCGATATTGGGGCCAGGCTGTAATACACAGGAAGATAAAACGTTTTAAGGTCGGGGTAATACCTGAAAAACTCGAGTTCTGCAGGGTACACCCCAAGGGGCTGGCTGTCCTTTGGTACTGTAGACATTTGGCTCCGCATCCCTCAGGTGTTCTATTGTGGATGTTTGCAGCCACTGGTGGGGGGCGGTGGAGTGACTTGCTGGCAGGCAAATGCCACAAGATATGACCCAAAAAAGATTTCTGGTTCAGGAAATTTGGAACCAGCACCAAACTGTTAATGGAGTCCTCAGAAGACCAAAATAGGAGGCGTCCAGCTGGCGTGAACTCTGATATAACGTCTCCCTTGAATGATAACAGCCTGTGCTTGAGATAGTTAGTCCCTCCCCAGTCACAGTGTCCCACAGGAGGTGAGACAGGACTGCCTCTGGGCCCGAGCAGCTTAGCCACGTTAGTTCCTGACCACCCTGGTCCGTTAGCGGGTGGCACAGGTGTCAGAGGCGGGGGTCTTCTCTTTCCTCTTTTCCGCCGAAAAGGAGGAGTTCCTGGACTTCCCTCCGGTGAGAGCTAAAAGCACGAGGAATTCCCACGCGGTACTCACCAGATCACTGGGGCAGCTGGTATTCTGTGCTGATACCGGGAGGAGAGCCTGTGGAACCTCAGTCGATAGAGAATCACCCAACGTTCACCTTACGACCCGGAGCGGGAGGAGAGGTCAGGCAGTGGGTGTTTCCTGTTCTTGCCATCTGCTCACGGTGCTTCCTGATAATGGGGTTCCTGGTCCTGCAAGCAGCTTGCAGGGCTCCCCGGCTACTTCACAGAAACTAGCCTGACCGGAAGAGGTCAAGTTATGGGTCACGGACCTACCTTGGGAACCTTTCACACTCAGGCGTCCCTGGCGCCTTTTCTTGAACTCAAAGCCAGCATCCTTCTTCTGTTTTGCCAGGTGGTCCTTATTACCTGGGATTTTCCAAGTCTTGTCTCCTGGCTCACAGGTCTGGCTGCTTTCCTTTCCCAAACCGAAAGTGGCTATGGAGGATGCTACTGTTGACCCCTGGAGGTCTGCGAGGAGGGCAAAAAGCCCTCTTGTGGCCACTAGTGCCTTGTACGGGGTCAAGAGGACAGCACTACTGGCAAGACAGGGGCAAGACTGCCACGGCTCCCTCACGTCCACAGGTCCCCAAAGTCCCCAGTCAGAGGCAGCGGGGAGACATGCATGAGTTTCAATCTCTGATCCCCAATGATGCCACAGTATGATCCTCTCAAGGGGGTGCAGTCAGATGACTCTGAGGACAATGCTGTATGAGCACCACACCCGGATATCGGGTTTCCGGGCAGAGTTGTTCTGAATTCGGCCAAAGGCTGCCGCTGTTCTACTGTGTCAGAGTGTACTCAGAGACCAGAGGCAATCATTCCCATGTGAACCTCCCAAAGCCTCCACCATTCTCCCGCTGTAGCCAGGGTGAGCCCAGAGGTTAGTGGACAGGTGCAGGTGAAAAAACCATCTGGGTTACCAACATTTGTTGCTGATCCTTTCGAGTCAGGTCCCAACAAGGGTCCTCCTGTCTGGTGTCATTCTAGCCACTAGAATGAGTCCGAGTTCAGTTCAGAAGCAAAGTAAAGTTTTATTCTTTGATCAAAGAATGGAGAAGTGCAAGCTTGAGCTCTAGAGTACATGCTTTTCCCAAAAAGCCATTGGCGGGGTTGCTTTATAGGGTTCTTGCCAGTGGGGAGAGGGCGGTGGAGTTCTTGTGGGTCTGGCACAGCTGCGCTGCTGCTCGGGGCTCCAGATCCAAGTGCCAGGTGCGGCATCTCTGCACGTGGTCTGCCATCGCCATCTTGAATTGCAGTGTTGTGACACACAGTGCACCAAGTTGAAGTGTGGGGCACAGCCTTTCTTTCACTCTAGGAGCTCTGGTCTGAAGTGCTGGGTACAAGGCCTCTGCACTTGGCACCCTATGAGCAAGTAAAACAACTAAGCACAAAGGAAAAGAAAGAAAAAAGGTTAGACTTTATTACCCAGATTCTATTTTTATTTCCTGGGAATTGTTAAGGGGCTTTGCCAGTGACAAGTTGAGAAGGTATTAGGAATCAGGGGGTGGAAGTGAAGGACATGGCATTAGAGTTGGTCGATGGAGGAGAAAGAGAACTGAAGGTAAAATAGCCAGTGTTGATTTCTCTCACCAAATTTCCAACCATTCCCTCTTTGTGGCCTTACTATAGCAGTAAGTATGCAGGGCCACTGTGCTGCACAACTTTTAGGGGGCACCATCTATGCTGCAGTCCATGTAAATACCCCTGGAGTTGTACAACCTATAGCCCTGTGGACAAATAAGTTCCTTTTAGAACTTAAGGTCCTTGCTCTTCCAACAAACAAACAAAAAGCAAAAGAAAGCCAGCCAGCCAGGGAAATTCCAATCACTTTATTGGTCTAGATCAGTAGAGGCTAGGATTCCACCAAGATGCCTCACGGGCATATGATAGAGCTAGGCTTACTAGGTAGGATTCTGGACTAGCCTCCTCCAGCCCTACTTCCATGGCCAACTACATAGTTTGCAGGGTTCAGTGCAAAATGAAACGTGAGACTCCCACCCTTGTCCAAAAAGCAGGGGGAAAGTGCAAGTTATTTGAAGAGACCCAGAATATACCACTGTAGCATAAATATAATTTTGAGCTGAAGACATTTGAGATGAACAGATGCAGGAAGAGGTTTTGTTTCTGCTCCCCTTTTCTGCCAAAAACAGGCTTGCAAAAGAACTCAACTGCCGTAAATCCCCCTCCAAGAGAGGCTTTCTGTACCAAGGCAAAGAGTGACTCCTGTCGACTTAAAGAAAAATGCACAATATAAGAGTTGTGAGTTTAAGTTTTATTTAGGGGCCTTACTGACAACTATCACCTGGGAAACAGCCTCCCAGTAGTTCTGAGGGGACTGCTTCAAAGAGGTAGGGGAGAAACCAGCTTACATATGATTCTTGGCTAGTGAAAACATGCAGTCAAGCATACATCTCCGTAAAAGAGTACTGCTAGTCACAAAGAACAGACATCTCAAGTTAATAATTTTAGTGCTTTTCTGTATATGGGAAGATGCACAAATGTGGGCTCGTTAAAATTCTTCCTGAGATATACATCTAACTATCTAAGGGGCCGGTTTTCCAAAGCACAGAGTGCTTCATCCTGCTCTTCATCCTAAATTCCTCTCAGGGTATACTGTTGGTTAGGGACAGCAGTACTTGATGACTTAATCCTTGTAGAACTGGGTGGTGAGCAATGCTCTTTGTTCTTCTTTGTTTACAATCCTGCCACCAGATGGGAGAAGTTGGTACAGGGGTAAGAAACTGCATAGACAGGCCTTATGAAAACAAACTTACCTTAGTTTCCCCCCATATATTTCTCTGTCTTTGCCTACCATTTACTGTCCCTTGAAATCCTAACCCCTTTACCTTGTAAAGATGGTATATACACCCCAAATTCTAGCCATTTCCTTGTCATAGTTTTCTGTGCACTCTTGCTTATGTATGTGAATAAAAATCTTTTCTTTTGCTAGGTTAACCTCTCTTTTATCAGTTTAATTTGCAAGCCTCCAAGTACTGAAGGTAATAGGGTAGAGGAAAAGTTTTACTCCCAACAGTATTAAAATATAAAACTCTTTCCTTTCTTCTTTGGTTTCTCTTTTGATTTGTCATAGTGTTTCTTGCTTTTTAGTGTTACTTTATATAAAGAAAAATATAAAATTTAAATTGTTAGCATGAATTGTACCATTTACCTTTATAATATACAATGTAGTTTTAAGTGCAAATATAAGAACATTTGTGCAAAAATCACTGAAATTATACAATTTATATTTTGTAGTTCATCCATGCATATGTATTTTCTTATAAGAACAATGGAATAGCTGCACAAAACCAACTCAAATGTTCTATGTTTTACTTGTTTTTTTTAAGTATTTCTATTTTATTTATTTATTTTTATAACATCTTTATTGGAGTATGATTGCTTTACAATGGTGTGTTAGTTTCTGCTTTATAACAAAGTGAATCAGTTATACATATACATCTGTTCCCATATCCCTTCCCTCTTGCGTCACCCTCCCTCCCACCCTCCCTATCCCACCCCTCCAGTCGGTCACAAAGCACCGAGCTGATCTCCTTGTGCTATGTGGCTGCTTCCCACTAGCTATCTGTTTTACATTTGGTAGTATATATATGTCCATGCCACTCTCTCACTTTGTCTCAGCTTACCCTTTCCCCTCCCCATATCCTCAAGTCCATTCTCTAGTAGGTCTGTGTCTTTATTCCTGTCTTACCCCTAGGTTCTTCATGACATTTTTTTTCTTAAATTCCATATATATGTGTTAGCATACAGTATTTGTCTTTCTCTTTCTGACTTACTTCACTCTGTATGACAGACTCTAGGTCTATCCACCTCATTACAAATAGCTCAGTTTCCTTTCTTTATATGGCTGAGTAATATTCCATTGTATATATGTGCCACATCTTCTTTACCCATTCATCCGATGATGGACACTTAGGTTGTTTCCATCTCCGGGCTATTGTAAATAGGGCTGCTATGAACATTTTGGTACATGACTCTTTTTGAATTATGGTTTTCTCAGGGTATATGCCCAGTAGTGGGATTGCTGGGTCATATGGTAGTTCTATTTGTAGTTTTTTAAGGAACCTGCATACCGTTCTCCATAGTGGTTGTACCAATTCACATTCCACCAACAGTGCAAGAGTGTTCCCTTTTCTCCACACCCTCTCCAGCATTGTTTCTAGATTTTTTGATGATGGCCATTCTGACTGGTGTGAGATGATATCTCGTAGTTTTGATTTGCATTTCTCTAATGATTAATGATGTTGAGCATTCTTTCATGAGTTTGTTGGCAGTCTGTATGTCTTCTTTGGAGAAATGTCTATTTAGGTCTTCTGCCCATTTTTGGATTGGGTTGTTTGTTTTTTTGTTATTGAGCTGCATGAGCTGCTTATAAATTTTGGAGATTAATCCTTTGTCAGTTGCTTCATTTGCAAATATTTTCTCCCATTCTGAGGGTTGTCTTTTGGTCTTGTTTATGGTTTCCTTTGCTGTGCAAAAGCTTTGAAGTTTCATTAGGTCCCATTGTTTATTTTTGTTTTTATGTCCATTTCTCTAGGAGGTGGATCAAAAAGGATCTTGCTGTGATTTATGTCATAGAGTGTTCTGCCTATGTTTCCCTCTAAGAGTTTGATAGTTTCTGGCCTTATATGTAGGTCTTTAATCCATTTTGAGCTAATTTTTGTTTATGGTGTTAGGAAGTGATCTAATCTCATACTTTTGCATGTACATGTGCAGTTTTCCCAGCACCACTTATTGAAGAGGCTGTCCTTTCTCCACTGTACATTCCTGCCTCCTTTATCAAAGATAAGGTGACCATATGTGCGTGGGTTTAACGCTGGGCTTTCTATCCTGTTCCATTGAGCTATCCTTCTGTTTTTGTGCCAGTACCATACTGTCTTGATTACTGTAGCTTTGTAGTATAGTCTGAAGTCAGGGAGCCTGAGTCCTCCAGCTCCGTTTTTCGTTCTCAAGATTGCTTTGGTTATTCAGGGTCTTTTGTGTTTCCATACAAATTGTGAAATGTTTTGTTCTAGTTCTGTGAAAAATGCCAGTTGTAGTTTGATAGGGATTGCATTGAATCTGTAGATTGCTTTGGGTAGTAGAGTCATTTTCACAATGTTGATTCTTCCAATCCAAGAACATGGTATATCTCTCCATCTTTTTGTATCATCTTTAATTTCTTTCATCAGTGTCTTATAATTTTCTGCATACAGGTTTTTTGTCTCCTTAGGTAGGTTCATTCCTAGATATTTTATTCTTTTTGTTGCAGTGGTAAATGGGAGTGTTTTCTTGATTTCACTTTCAGATTTTACATCATTAGTGTATAGGAATGCCAGAGATTTCTGTGCATTAATTTTGTAATCTGCTACTTTACCAAATTCATTGATTAGCTCTAGTAGTTTTCTGGTAGCATCCTTAGGATTCTCTATGTATAGTATCATGTCGTCTGCAAAGGGTGACCGCTTTACTTCTTCTTTTCTGATTTGGATTCCTTTTATTTCCTTTTCTTCTCTGATTGCTGTGGCTAAAACTTCCAAAACTATGTTGAATAAGAGTGGTGAGAGTGGGCAACCTTGTCTTGTTCCTGATCTTAGTGGAAATGCTTTCAGTTTTTCACCATTGAGGATGATGTTTGCTGTGGGTTTGTCATATATGGCCTTTATTATGTTGAGGAAAGTTCCCTCTGTGCCTACTTTCTGCAGGGTTTTTATCATAAATGGGTGTTGAATTTTGTCAAAAGCTTTCTCTGCATGTATTGAGATGATCATATGGGTTTTCTCCTTCAATTTGTTAATATGGTGTATCACGTTGATTGATTTGCGTATATTGAAGAATCCTTGCATTCCTGGGATAAACCCCACTTGATCATGGTGTATGATCCTTTGAATGTGCTGTTGGATTCTGTTTGCTAGTATTTTGTTGAGGATTTTTGCATCTATGTTCATCAGTGATATTGGCCTGTAGTTTTCTTTCTTTGTGACATCTTTGTCTGGTTTTGGTATCAAGGTGATGGTGGCCTCGTAGAATGAGTTTGTGAGTGTTCCTCCCTCTGCTATATTTTGGAAGGGTTGAAAAGGATAGGTGTTAGCTCTTCTCTAAATGTTTGATAGAATTCGCCTGTGAAGCCATCTGGTCCTGGGCTTTTGTTTCTTGGAAGATTTTTAATCACAGTTTCAATTTCAATGCTTGTGATTGGTCTGTTCATATTTTCTATTTCTTCCTGGTTCAGTCTTGGCAGGTTGTGCATTTCTAAGAAATTGTCCATTTCTTCCAGGTTGTCCATTTTATTGGCATAGAGTTGCTTGTAGTAATCTCTCATGATCTTTTGTATTTCTGCAGTGTCAGTTGTTACTTCTCCTTTTTCATTTCTAATTCTATCGATTTGAGTCTTCTCCCTTTTTTTCTTGATGAGTCTGGCTAATGGTTTATCAATTTTGTTTATCTTCTCAAAGAACCAGCTTTTAGTTTTATTGATCTTTGCTATCGTTTCCTTCATTTCTTTTTCATTTATTTCTGATCTGATTTTTATGATTTCTTTCCTTCTGCTAACTTTGGGGTTTTTTTGTTCTTCTTTCTCTAATTGCTTTAGGTGCAAGGTTAGGTTGTTTATTCGAGATGTTTCCTGTTTCTTAAGGTAGGATTGTATTGCTATAAACTTCTCTTTTAGAACTGGTTTTGCTGCATCCCATAGGTTTTGGGTCATCGTGTCTCCATTGTCATTAGTTTCTAGGTATTTTTAAATTTCCTCTTTAATTTCTTCAGTGATCACTTTGGTTTTTTTTGGGTTTTTTTGTTTTTTTTTTGCGGTACGCGGGCCTCTCACTGTTGTGGCCTCTCCCATTGCGGAGCACAGGCTCCGGATGCACAGGCTCAGCGGCCATGGCTCACTGGCCCAGCCGCTCTGCGGCACATGGGATCCTCCCGGACCAGGGCACGAATCCGTGTACCCTGCATCGGCAGGCGGACTCCCAACCACTGTGTCACCAGGGAAGCCCCACTTCATTATTAAGTAGTGTATTGTTTAGCCTCCATGTGTTTGTATTTTTTACAGATCTTTTCCTGTAATTGATATCTAGTCTCATAGCATTGTGGTCGGAAAAGATACTTGATACAATTTCAATTTTCTTAAATTTACCAAGGCTTGATTTGTGACCCAAGATATGATCTATCCTGGAGAATGTTCCATGAGCACTTGAGAAAAATGTGTATTCTGTTGTTTTTGGATGGAATGTCCTATAAATATCAATTAAGTCCATCTTGTTTAATGTATCATTTAAAGCTTGTGTTTCCTTATTTATTTTCATTTTGGATGATCTGTCCATTGGTGAAAGTTGGGTGTTAAAGTCCCCTACTATGAATGTGTTACTGTCGATTTCCCCTTTTATGGCTGTTAGTGTTTGCCTTATGTATTGAGGTGCTCCTATGTTGGGTGCATAAATATTTACAATTGCTATATCTTCTTCTTGGATCAATCCCTTGATCATTATGTAGTGTCCTCCTTTGTCTCTTCTAATAGTCTTTATTTTAACGTCTATTTTGTCTGATATGAGAATTGCTACTCCAGCTTTCTTTTGATTTCCATTTGCATGGAATATCTTTTTCCATCCCCTTACTTTCAGTCTGTATGTGTCTCTAGGTCTGAGGTGGGTCTCTTGTAGACAGCATATATATGGGTCTTGTTTTTGTATCCATTTAGCCAATCTGTGTCTTTTGGTAGGAGCATTTAGTCCATTTACATTTAAGGTAATTATAGATACGTATGTTCCTATTTCCATTTTCTTAATTGTTTTGGGTTCATTATTGTAGGTCTTTTCCTTCTGTTGTGTTTCTTGCCTAGAGAAGTTCCTTTAGCATTTGTTGTAAAGCTGGTTTGGTGGTGCTGAACTCTCTCAGCCTTTGCTTGTCTGTAAAGGTTTTAATTTCTCCATCAAATCTGAATGAGATATTTGCTGGGTAGAGTAATCTTGGTTGCAGGTTTTTCTCCTTCATCACTTTAAATATGTCCTGCCAGTCCCTTCTGGCTTGCAGAGTTTCTGCTGAAAGATCAGCTGTTAACCTTATATGGATTCCTTTGTGTGTTATTTGTTGTTTTTCCCTTTCTGCTTTTAATATGTTTTCTTTGTATTTAATTTTTGACAGTTTGATTAATATGTGTCTTGGCGTATTTCTCATTGGATTTATCCTGTATGGGACTCTCTTTGCTTCCTGGACTTGATTAACTATTTCCTTTCCCATATTAGGGAAGTTTTTTTCAACTATAATCTTTTCAAATATTTCCTCAGTCCCTTTCTTTTTCTCTTCTGGAACCCCTATAATTCGAATGTTGGTGCATTTAATGTTGTCCCAGTGGTCTCTGAGACTGTCCTCAGTTCTTTTCATTCTTTTTTCTTTATTGTGCTCTGCAGTTGTTATTTCCACTATTTTATCTTCCAGGTCACTTATCCGTTCTTGTGCCTCAGTTATTCTGCTATTGATCCCATCTAGAGGTTTTTTTTTTTTTTTTTGCGGTATGCGGGTCTCTCACTGTTGTGGCCTCTTCCATTGCGGAGCACAGGCTCCGGACGCGCAGACTCAGTGGCCATGGCTCATGGTCCCAGCCACTCCGCCGCATGTGGGATCTTCCCGGCCCGGGGCACGAACCCGTGTCTCTTGCATTGGCAGGTGGACTCCCAACCACTGCACCACCATGGAAGCCCCTAGAGTATTTTTAATTTTATTTATTGTGTTGTTTATCTTTGCTTGTTTCATCTTTAGTTCTTCTAGGTCCTTGTTAAATGTTTCTTGCATTTTGTCTATTCTATTTCCAAGATTTTGGATCATCTTTACTGTCATTATTCTGAATTCTTTTTCAGGTAGACTGCCTATTTCCTCTTCATTTGTTAGGTCTGATGGGTTTTTATCTTGCTCCTTCATCTGCTGTGTTTTTTTCTGTCTTCTCATTTTGCTTGTCTTACTGTGTTTGGGGTCTCCTTTTTGTAGGCTGCAGGTTCGTAGTTCCCGTTGTTTTTGGTGTCTGTCCCCAGTGGCTAAGGTGGTTCAGTGGGTTGTGTAGGCTTCCTGGTGGAGGGCACTAGTGCCTGTGTTCTGGTGGATGAGGCTGGATCTTGTCTTTCTGGTGGGCAGGTCCACGTCTGGTGGTGTGTTTGGGGGTTTCTGTGGACTTATTATGATTTTAGGCAGCCTCTCTGCTAATGGGTGGGGTTGTGTTCCTGTCTTGCTAGTTGTTTGGAATAGGGTGTCCAGCACTGTAGCTTGCTGGTCGTTGAGTGAAGCTGGCTGCTGGTGTTGAGATGGAGATCTCTGGGAGGTTTTCGCTGTTTGATATTATGTAGAGCTGGGAAGTCTCTTGTGGACTAGTGTCCTGAAGTTGGCTCTCCCACCTCAGAGGCACAGCACTGACTCCTGGGTGCAGCACCAAGATCCTTTCATCCACACGGCTCAGAATAAAAGGGAGAAAAAGTAGAAAGAAAGAATTAGTAGAAGAAGAAAGAAAGGAGGGAGGAAGGAGGGAAGGAAAGAAAGAAGATAAAGTAAAATAAAATAAAGTAAGATAAAATAAAATAAAGTTATTAAAATAAAAAATAAGTATTAAGAAAAAAAATTAAGAAACAACAACAACAACACCAAAAAAAACGGACTGTAGAACCCTAGGACAATGGTGGAAGCAAAGCTATACAGGAAAAATCTCACACAGAAGCATACACATACACAGTTACAAAAAGAGGAAAAGGAAAAAATCATAAATCTTGCTCTCAAAGTCCACTCATGTATTCCACAGAGGCAGGGTACATCAAGTTGATTGTGGAGCTTTAATCTGCTGCTTCTGAGGCTGCTGGGAGAGATTTCCCTTTCTCTTCTTTGTTCTCACAGCTCCCGGGGCTCAGCTTTGGATTTGGCCCTGCTTCTGCGTGTAGGTCGCCAGAGGGCGTCTGTTCTTCGCTCAGACGGGATGGGGTTAAAGGAGCAGCTGCTTCGGGGACTCTGGCTCACTCAGGCCGGTGGGGAGGGAGGGTTATGGAGTGCGGGGTGAGCCTGCGGCAGCAGAAGTCGGCATGACGTTGTACCTCAGTGAGGTGCGCCGTGCGTTCTCCCGGGGAGGTTGTCCCTGGACCCCGGGACCCTGGCAGTGGCGGGCTGCACAGGGTCCCCGGAAGGGAGGTGTGGATAGTGACCTATGTTCGCATACAGGGTTCTTGGTGGCGGCAGCAGCAGCCTTAGCATCTCATGCCCATCTCTGGGGTCCACGCTTTTAGCCGCGGCTCACGCCCTTCTCTGGAGCTCCTTTAAACAGCGCTCTTAATCCCCTCTCCTCGCACACCAGGAATCAAAGAGGGAAGAAAAAGTCTCTTGCCTCTTCGGCAGGTCCAGACTTTTCCCCAGACTCCCTCCCGGCTAGCGGTGGTCCACTAACGCCCTGCAGGCTGTGTTCACGCCGCCAACACCAGTCCTCTCCCTGCGCGCCAACCGAAGCCGGAGCCTCAGCTCCCAGCCCCACCCACCCCGGTGGGTGAGCAGACTGGCCTTCCCGGCTGGTGAGTGCCTGTCGGCACCGATCCTCTGTGCGGGAATCTCTCTGCTTTGCCCTCTGCACCCCTGTTGCTGCGCTCTCCTTCGTGGCTCCTAAGCTTTCCCCCTCCACCACCCGCAGTCTCCGCCCGCGAAGGGTCTTCCTAGTGTGTGGAAACCTTTCCTCCTTCACAGCTCCCTCCCAGAGATGCAGGTCCCATCCCTATCCTTTTGTCTTTGTTTTTTCTTTTTTCTTTTGCCCTACCCAGGTACGTGGGGACTTTCTTGCCTTTTGGGAGGTCTGAGGTCTTCTGCCAGCGTTCAGTAGGTGTTCTGTAGGAGTTGTTCCACGTGTAGATGTATTTCTGGTGTATCTGTGGGGAGGAAGGTGATCTCCGCGTCTTACTCTTCCACCATCTTCCCCTCGTCCCCTATGTTTTACTTCTTGATGTGCACATATTCTACCAATACTCTCTACCGTGACTTACAGATGACCAAGGAAGCACTGCTAAGAAAAGCAACTATGCACTGCTTCATCTTTCCCTTTCTTTTTTTTTCTATCATTTTCAGTGTAAGTGGTTGGCTGATGCAGAGAAGTAACAAGAGTAAGAAAGGATATGTTAGGGTTCCTTGGTCACCTGGGCCACTGCCTTCTTTCTGTGTCAGAAGCAAGTTCTAGTTTGAATGAAAAATGTGGCCTCAGCCTCTACTTAGTCATCGATGTAAATTTATTTACCATGTAATGGCTTTGAGTCTCACTGAACTGCCGCACATTCTGTGTCCATCAGAATTCTGTGTTCATGGGGCATCGTCTGACACTATATGCAAATGAATGGAAAGAAACTGAGGACTGTATATTCCACCTATCTCCTCTGCTCATGTGTGCACTCCAGTGTCCCAGAGACTTCACTTGCAAAATGTAAGTTCAAAGGTAAAATTATTAAGAATTTCAGGATGATGACACCAGACATTTAAACCATGGGGCCCTTTTGAACATGGCACCCTGTACAACTGCACAACTACATGTGGCTAGTAGTTACCATGTTGGATAGTACAGGTCTAAGATACACAAGGAATTCCTTCAACTCAATAATAGTAACCCCTAATGTCAATTCCCATAGGTAAATGGGCAAAGGATATGAATAGGCAATTTACAGTAGAGAAAATACTACTAAGATACAAAAAGATGCTCAAAATTATTACTAAATTCAAAAAATCAAATTAAATCTATAAGCCTAGAAAAATCACGGAGTTGGATAGTGCTAAGGGTCAGTGGGGATACAGGTATAAGTTGTCTTCATTTGCTGGGGGTGGGGGAGGGCAGACAGGTGCATATATTATGAAGAGTGATTTAGTCAAGTTAAATAGATGACAGCAATTAATTCTGCTCCTAGCCATTTATCCTAAAGAAATACTTACACAACACAGACATTTATTTTTGTGTTGATTGTTTGTCTTCACCACTGGACTATAAGCTTCACTGAGAGCAGGGACTTTATTTTGGTCATCTCTGTAAGTCCAGTGTTGGGATCAGGGCTGGCACATAGTAGATGCTCAATAAATACTTGTAAAATGAATGAATGAATGCTGTAGTCATTACAGAAACCCAGTGAAGCATGTATTTTATAGATGAAGAAAATAAAGCTCAGAGCGGCCATCATCCCTCCAACATCATATTGATATGTCCAGTTGGAGGCACAGATGGCATTAGCACAAACTCCAACAGCCCAGGCTGATACCCAGGCTGACTCCCAGGCATCATCCATTCATTATTTCAACATTTCTTATTGAGTATCTCATAGGGAAAGTCAGCCTACAAGTAAGTGGAAAGAGTAACTGCACAACCACATTTTCAGGGTTTAAATTAGAGCCTGTCTCAGTACAGAAAGAGTCTACTAGGTAAGGCTTCCCTCTAATGCCTTCCTGGGTTCTTGGGCCATGCCTTTTCCAAGAGGTGCTACTTTTTAAAGAAGAAGAAAAAGAGAAAAAGAGAAAGGGAAGGAAAGGAGGCTATCTAACAGACTTAAGGTTTTTGTTTTATTGCACACATTTAGCCATTCAGGAAAAAACAGGCAGTCTCAGAACCAATTCACAGCTTTATTTTATAGCTTTAATGTTAAAAAGGGTTAACATTTACCCGCCAACTTGCTTGCTTTTTGGTTTTTGCCTTTCCTTTCTCTCTGTACCTTTGATGCGTTATCTCATGAAAATAATTTGAGTACTTGCTTCAGTTTTCTCAGTTCTTTTGGGCATGCATCCCTTGGCAGGTCTCACCTTATTTGGGTCTAAGTACTCACTCTACACCTCCTCTCCCCCGCTATTTCATGAATCAAGTGTTAACTCTGTAGCAAAACAAAGCCATCTGGAAATTGACATTTCTACGATGTGTTCCTAAAACTGCTGTTCATCATTCCTGGTGTGTGCACATGTGTAAAAAAAAGCCAGCATACATTTAAAGCAGAAAGCACTGGAAAGGCTGGGCATACTTTTAGAAACCAGAATGCATGCCATAAGGGGAAGGCATACTCTGAGAGCTGTAAAGGTTGAATGACTATTGGTATCAGGCATGCTAAATATTTGACCATTTTGACTAAATGCTATTAGTCTGAACATGTTCTACCTTCTCTATTTGCCAAAAGAGTATTTTCCAATTGCAAAAAGGATTACAGTTATACTTGGTCAAACACATAACCTTTTTTCTTCATTAGTTTATTTATTTATATCCAGCCCTGCTTGTGGCAAGAGGATGTGAGGTAGCTCAAACACAGTTTGATGGACTGGATTATCCGGGGAAGCATTCCTTTCCTATGCTGATTCCTACTTCCAAATGGATAACAGTAGTAAAACTAATAACAAAGTAATGATTCAGAATCACTAATACGCTTTGAGTGCCTACCATATGCCAGACTCTTTGCCAAGTACTTTGCATATATTTTCTCATTTAATCCTCAAAACAAACCAAGGATACTACTTTTGACCCCATTTCATTGATAAGTAAAATGAGGTTTAGAGAAATGGAGTGCACAACAGCACCTAATTAGCAGGGGGTGAAGATGGGATGAATGTAAGCCTGTTCCAGAAGCTTCGTCCCTACCAGCCCTATTCAGTACATTTCTGGTGGAAGATGTCTTGGATGGAAGAAAAGTTCCTAATCATTTACTTGAGTCCAAGAGACACCTAATGACAGGTTGGAAGAGATGGATGACTAAGGCTGGAGATACAGAGATAAAATGTGTGATTATCTCAAGTTGCTCATATCCAGTGGGGGAATATAATGAGTTTCCATATACTGCTGTGCCCAAGGCATCTCCCTGGGCTTTAGGGTAGTGAGCACATCTATTATACTGACCAGTCTATCCCCAGTCCCTAGAACATTAGTGTTTGATGAGTACTCGTTGAATGAATATAACATTGGGTTCACTAACTCAGAAAAGAAATGTTCTTAGGAGGTGAGAGTGTCTAGAGGCACTACCTTCAGGAATTAAAGAATGGAGCAGGAAGACGAGTGAATTTCCCTGCAGTAGGCAACCTCTAAGAATAAGTGTTTATTATTTCACAGTTTCTGTAGGTCAGAAGGATCCAGCTAATGTCTGTATTCCTGACCCACAGAAACTGTGAAATAATAAACATTTATTGTTTTAAGCTGATAAGTTTTAGGGTAATTTGTTATGCAGCAATAAATAACTAATACATTTCCTTATAACTTCCAATGAAACAAGGACTCTAAAGAGGAGTTGCAGCTATGAAAATGGATAGGACCACCTACAACTGCCCTGTTTGTTACTTCCTAGCTAATTTCCCCATAGTAATTATCTGTAAAAATCCTTCAATAGAAAGGGACAATGTGCTTATTTTCAGGGGCAACAAAAGGGTGAGGAGGCCTGAGGATGGTTGGTTCCATTCCACAGCCAGTCCTAGGAAGAAAGGACCCTCAAGAAGGTGAACATGTCATCATAGCTTTGGAAAGGAAAGACAGGAAGGCATGGGGAGTGTGTCCAGGAATAACAATTAACTCTATGGAAAATTCATCCTGGTTTCCCAGTACTCTTTATCACTGAAGTTGGGTGATGTATCAAGTAGGATTAGGTTCAGCTATGTAAAACAGGAACCTCTTAAGTAACACTTAAAGGAAAATGAGTTTGCTTCTCTGTTACGTAGGAGAATTCTCACGTAGCAGGAGGTCATTTGAAGGCTGGTCTAGCAGCTCAGTGATGCCATGCAGGTCCAGTCTCCTCCCATTCATCTTTGAGGACATGCCTAGAGGACAGCCCCACCCTCCCAGTCCAACATGGCTATTTGATTTCTGTGTGTATATCATCATTCCAGCAACAGGAGGGAGGAAAGGGGAAGGAAGAGTGCACTCATCCTTTCAAACAGACCTCCTAAAATCCTAGATGACTCTCCTCTTTATTTCTTAGTGAACAGAACTTATTCACATGGGCATGCCTATCTGCAGAGGTGGTAGTGAAATGTGCCCAGCTAAACAGCAAGGTTCTGTTACTAAAAGGAAGGGGAGGCAGGCAGTAACCTTTGCTACAGGTAACCAGCAAGCACCAGATGTTTTGTTATTCTAAGATTTCTAGGATCTGACTCATCTCATATTTTCAGTTTTATGTCCTTCCTTTAATTCCATCGAACAGGAATAGACACCACTCTTTTTTGCCTTTCTATCTTCATACCTTTGCCTCTGCTGGTACTGCTACTAGAGTCCCAGCCCCCACCATTCATATTCATCCAGCTCCAAAACCACTTCTCCTGTGATTCTTTTTTTTTTCATGTCATTCTTTAATTTTTGGTTAGAAATAATTGAAAATTTACAGAACATTGCAAAAATAAAAATACAACAACACACATATATCTCCTGTGAGTCTTTTCTCAATACTCTCCTTCCTCTGAAAACACAGCACTTATTTTTACCTTTACCCACTTAACTAGAGGAAATAATATTACCATTAGTTTTCAACTACCAGACATTGTGTTAGGAATGCAAATATGAATTAGAAAAGGACCCAGTCATCAAAAACTGTATAATGGTCAATTGATAAATGTTAAATAACGAATGACTAATCTGCTCTGAAGCCTCATATTAAGCTTTGATTACATATGGTCTTCATAATCATACACATTACAAAGGATGTACACAGGCCACAATAGGATTTCTTTACTACCTCCTATGTGTTTGGTACTGTGTTTCACACATGAGCTTTCCATTCTACACTCACACGTCTATTTAATATCTACATTGTGCAAGGCACTGGGCATAAAAAACAAACAAACACCTAATCCCCTTCCTTAGAGACAAACAGATTATTACAACATGGTACAATAAAGAACTAGGTTGGAGACACTTACGGAGTGATAACAAAGCCTAGCCTAAAAGGGTTAGAAATCTTCCACAAGAAAGTGACACTTAAATCTGAAAGATAAGCAGAAGTTGGCCAAACCCAGAAGAAAAGTGATAGCATTGCAGGGTTGAGGGAGCATCATCTACAAAGGCCCAGTGGTGAATGACAGAACACGGTGCATTTTGTGGTACAGGAGCGTGGCCCGAACTAAGGATTCGAAGTTGGGAACAGTAGGAGATGGTGTTGCAGGTGTACTAGGTAGGCAGTTTTATTAAAATCAGTAAGGAACTGTATCTGACTGTGAATAACATCCACCCAAACGGTGTCTTAAACAACTAAAAGATTCTATTTTTCTATTTATTTAATTCTTCACTTTTTCTAGTTTTACTGAGGTATAATTGACAAATAGAAATAATTTATATTTAAGGTGTACCAATGTGATGTTTTGATATACATATAGTAAAATGTTTACTACAATCAAGCTAAATAACATATTCATCACCTCACACAGTCACCTTGGTTTTTTGTTTTTTCGGTGAGAACAGTTAAGATCTACACTCAGCAAATTTCAAATATACAATACGGAATTGTTAACTAGGGTCACCCTGTTGTACAAAAGATCCCCAGAACTTTAAGCATGGAACAATTCTCCCTCAGAGCTTCCAAGAGGAGCCAGCCTTGCTGACATCTTGATTTTGGATTTCTGAATTCCTGAAATGTGAGAGAATAAAGTTCTGTTGGCTGAGCCACCCAGTTTGTTGTAATTCATTATGGCAGCTCTAAAAAACTCATATAAGGTTTAAAGACACATTAAGGAGAACAAATCAACAACACTGAGTGGGCATGAGAAAAGATTCCCTGCTTTCTGGTTGGGCCAAGTAGGCAAATGGCGGTGCTTTCACGGAGGTGAGGGACACAAGAGGAAGGACAGAATCGGGAGCAAAAAAAAAAAAAAGGTTCAGCTGTAGACAAGTTTTGAAGGTGCCTAAGGGACACAGAGGTGACAGGTCTGGGATGGAGATCAGATGTAGCAGCACTTGAAGCCATTAAGGTGGATCTTGCTTGCAAGTTGCCTCACATTTGGCCAGAGGGATGAGGCTTTCACATGTGAGGTGATTCAGGAACACCCGAGACAGTATGTAATAAATTGCCAAAATGTGGAGCATAACTATTTCAGGAGGCTTGAATTAGGGAAAATTAATGTAAGGTGGAAAAAATGGCCCATAATTCTATACTAATGAGCAAGGTTGTTTCATTTATATTACTAATTATCACAAACCTGCATTAGCCTCTGACCAAACAGGCTGTATCAACTCAAAGACTGGTTTTCATCACACATGTGGATGCTCACAGAATGTTAGAACTGGAGAGGACACATCCTGTTCAACATCCTCCCCTTACAGATGGAAAAGCAGAGACTGTGAAGGAGAAGGACTTGTCCAAAGTCAGTAAGAGGACCAAATGAGATCCCAGCACCAGCTTGGCCTCCACCCTGAAACTCACATAAGAAAGAGAATTGTGAAAAACCTTATCTGAAGGAAAACAATGTGTGGTTTGATCTATAAAAGTCAAATGATGAGGAAAATGACCAGATGAAAATATTGTCAGGCTCCAGAGCCAGAAAGACCTGGTTTCAAACCCAAACGTAATCAGGGCATATCTGTAAGGATGCTTTTAGTTTAAAAAAAAATCACAACAATAAGAAAATTATTGATTCAAGATGGCGGAGTAGAAGGACATGCTCTCACTCCCTCTTGTGAGAACACCAGAATCACAGCTAACTGCTGAACAGTCATCGACAGGAAGACACTCGAACTCACCAAAAAAGATACCCCACATCCAAAGACAAAGGAGAGGCTGCAGTGAGACGGTAGGAGTGCCACAATCACAGTAAAATCAAATCCCATAACTGCTGGGTGGGTGACTCACAAACTGTAGAACACTTATACCACAGAAGTCCGCCCACTGGAGTGAAGGTTCAGAGCCCCACCTCAGGCTTCCCAACGTGGGGGTCTGGCAACGGGAGGAGGAATTCCTAGAGAATCAGACTTTGAAGGCTAGCAGGATTTGATTGCAGGACTTTGACAGGACTGGGGGAAACAGAGACTCCACTCTTGGAGGGCACACACAAAGTAGTGTGCGCATTGGGACCCAGGGGAAGGAGCAGTGACCCCAGGGGAGACCGAACCAGACCTACCTGCTAGCGTTGGAGGGTCTCCTGCAGAGGCAGGGGGGTGGCTGTGGCTCACCATGAGGACAAGGACACTGGCAGCGGAAGTTCTGGGAAGTAATCCTTGGCGTGAGCCCTCCCAGAGTCCTCCATTAGCCCCACCAAAGAGCCCGGTAGTCTTCAGTGTTGGGTCGCCTCAGGCCAAACGACCAACAGGGAGGGAACCCAGCCCCACCCATCAGCAGACAAGCGGATTAAAGTTTTACTGAGCTCTGCCCACCAGAGCAACAGCCAGCTCCACCCACCACCAGTCCCTCCCATCAGGAAACCTGCACAAGCCTCTTAGACAGCCTCATCCAACAGAGGTCAGACACCAGAAGCAAGAAAATCTAGAATCCTGCAGCCTGTGGAACAAAAACCACATTCACAGAAAGATAGACAAGATGAAAAGGCAGAGGGCTATGTACCAGATGAAGGAACAAGATAAAACCCCAGAAAAACAACTAAACGAAGTGGAGATAGGCAACCTTCCAGAAAAAGAATTAAGAATAATGATAGTGAAGATGGTCCAAGACCTCGGAAAAAGAATCAAGAAAAAGATTCAGAAGATGCAAGAAATGTTTAACAAAGACCTGGAAGAATTACAGAACAAACAAACAGAGATGAACAATACAATAACTGAAATGAAAACTACACTAGAAGGAATCAATAGCAGAATAACTGAGGCAGAAGAATGGATAAGTGACCTGGAAGACAGAATGGTGGAATTCACAGCTGCGGAACATAATAAAGAAAAAAGAATGAAAAGAAATGAAGACAACCTAAGAGACCATTGGGACAGTATTAAACGCAACAACATTCGCATTATAGGGGTCCCAGAAGGAGAAGAGAGAGAGAAAGGACCAGAGAAATATTTGAAGAAATTATAGTTGAAAACTTCCCTAACATGGGAAAGGAAATAGTCACCCAAGTCTAGGAAGCGCAGAGAGACCCATACAGGATAAACCCAAGGAGAAACACGCCGAGACACATAGTAATCAAACTGGCAAAAATTAAACACAGAAAAATTACTGAAAGCAGCAAGGGAAAAATGACAACATACAAGGGAACTCCCATAAGGTTAACAGCTGATTTCTCAGCAGAAACTCTACAAGCCAGAAGGGAGCGGCAAGATATACTTAAGGTGATGAAAGGGAAGAACGTACAACCAAGATTACTGTACCTAGCAAGGATGTCATTCAGATTTGATGGAGAAATCAAAACCTTTACAGACAAGCAAAAGCTAAGAGCATACAGCACCACCAAACCAGCTCTACAACAAATGCTAAAGGAACTTCTCCAAGTGGGAAACACAAGAGAAGAAAAGGAACTACAAAAACAAACCGAAAACAACTAAGAAAATGGTCATAGAAACATAAATATTGATAACTACCTTAAACGTGAATGGATTAAATGCTCCCACGAAAAGACACAGGCTTGCTGAATGGATAGAAAAACAAGACCCATATATGTGCTGTCTACAAGAGCCCCACTTCAGACCTAGGGACACATACAAACTGAAAGTAAGGGGATGGAAAAAGATATTCCATGCAAATGGAAATCAAAGCTGCAGTAGCAATACTCATATCAGATAAAATAGACTTTAAAATAAAGAATGTTACAACAGACAAAGAAGGACACTACATAATGATCAAGGGATCAATCCAAGAAGAAGATATAACAATTATAAATATATATGCACCCAGCATAGGAGCACCTCAATACTTAAGGCAACTGCTAACAGCTATAAAAGAGGAAATCGACAGTAACACAATAATAGTGGGGGACTTTAACACCACACTTACATCAATGGACAGATCATCCAAACAGAAAATTACTAAGGAAACCCAAGCTTTAAATGACACAATAGACCAGATAGATTTAATTGACATTTATAGGACATTCCATCCAAAAACAGCTTTCTTCTCAAGTGCGCACGGAACATTCTCTTGGATAGATCACATCTTGGGTCACAAATCAAGCCTCAGTAAATTTAAGAAAAGTGAAATCATATCAAGCATATTTTCTGACCACAATGCTATGAGATTAGAAATCAGTTACAGGGAAAAACACGTAAAAACCACAACCACATGGAGGCTAAACAATACGTTACTAAATAACCAAGGGATCACTGAAGAAATCAAAGAGGAAATCAAAAAATATCTAGAGACAAATGACAATGAAAACACAATGATCCAAAACCTATGGGATGCAACAAAAACAGTTCTAAGAGAAAGGTTATAGCAATACAAGCCTACCTCAAGAAATAAGAAAAATCTCAAATAAACAATCTAACTTTACACCTAAAGGAACTAGAGAAAGAAGAACAAACAAAACCCAAAGTTAGCAGAAGGAAAGAAATCATAAAGATCAGAGCAGAAATAAATGAAATAGAAACAAAGGAAACAATAGCAAAGATCAATAAAACTAAAAGCTGGTTCTTTAAGAAGGTAAACAAGATTGATAAACCTTTAGCCAGACTCATGAAGAAAAAGAGGGAGAGGACTCAAATAAATACACTTAGAAATGAAAAAGGAGAAGTTACAACAGACACCGCAGAAATACAAAGCATCCTAAGAGACTACTACAAGCAACTCTATGCCAATAAAATGAACAACCTGGAAGAAATGGACAAATTCTTAGAAAGGTATAACATTCCAAGGCTGAACCAGGAAGAAATAGAAAATATGAACAGACCAATCACAAGTCACGAAATTGAAACTGGGATTAAAAATCCTCCAACAAACAAAAGTCCAGGACCAGATGGCCTCACAGGTGAATTCTATCAAACATTTAGGGAAGAGCTAACACCCATCCTTCTCAGACTCTTCCAAAAAATTGCAGAGGAAGGAACACTCCCAAACTCATTCTATGAGGCCACCATCACCCTGATACCAAAACCAGACAAAGGTACTACAAAAAAAGAAAACTACAGACCAATATCACTGATGAATATAGATGCAAAAATCCTCAACAAAATACTAGAAAACAGAATGCAACAATACATTAAAAGTATGATACACCATGATCAAGTGGGATTTATCCCAGGGATGCAGAGATTCTTCAGTATACACAAATCAATCAATGTGATACACCATATTAACAAATTGAAGAAGAAAAACCATATGATCATCTCAATAGATGCAGAAAAAGCTTTTGACAAAATTCAACACCCATTGATGACAAAAACTCTCCAGAAAGTGAACATGGAGGGAACCTACCTCAACATAATGAAGGCCATATATGACAAACCCACAGCAAACATCATTCTCAATGGTGAAAAACTGAAAGCATTTCCTCTAAGAGAAGGAACAAGACAAGGATGTCCACTCTCACCACTATTATTCAACATAGTTTTGGAAGTTTTAGCCATGGCAATCAGAGAAGAAAAAGAAATAAAAGGAATACAAATTGGAAAAGAAGTAAAACTGTCACTGTTTGCAGATGACATGAGATACTATACATAGAGAATCCTAAAGATTCCACCAGAAAACTACTAGAGCTAATCAATTAATTTGGTAAAGTTGCAGGATACAAAAATTAATGCACAGAAATCTCTTGCATTCCTATATACTAATGATGAAAAATCTCAAAGAGAAATTAAGGAAACACTCCCATTTACCATTGCAACAAAAAGAATAAAATACCTAGGAATAAACCTACCTAAGGAGACAAAAGACCTGTATGCAGAAAACTATAAGACCCTGATGAAAGAAATTAAAGATGATACCAACAGATGGAGAGATATACCATGTTCTTGGATTGGAAGAATCAATGTTGTGAAAATGACTCTACTACCCAAAGCAATCTACGGATTCAGTGCAATCCCTATCAAATTACTAATGGCATTTTTTACAGAACTAGAAGAAAAAATCTTAAAATTTGTAAGGGAGAGACAAAAGACCCTGAATAGCCAAAGCAGTCTTGAGGGGAAAAAGCGGAGCTGGAGGAATCAGACTCCCTGAGTTCAGACTATGCTACAAAGCTACAGTAATCAAGACAACATAGTACTGGCACAAAAACAAAAACATAGATCAATGGAACAGGATAGGAAGCCCAGAGAAAAAACCCACGCACCTATGGTCAACTAATCTATGACAAAGGAGGCAAGGATATACAGTGGAGAAAAGACAGTCTCTTCAATAAGTGGTGCTGGGAATACTGGACAGCTACATGGAAAAGAATGAAATTAGAACACTCCCTAGCACCATACACAAAAATAAACTCAAAATGGATTAGAGGCCTAAATGTAAGACCGGACACTATAAAACTCTTACAAGAAAACACAGGAAGAGCACTCTTTGACATAAATCACAGCAAGATCTTTTTTTGGTTTACCTCCTAGAGTAATGGAAATAAAAACAAAAGTAAACAAATGGGACCTAATGAAACTTAAAAGCTTTCGCACAGCAAAGCAAACCATAAACAAGACCAAAAGACAACCCTTAGAATGGGAGAAAATATTTGCAAATGAATCAAAGGACTAAGGATTAATCTCCAAAATATATAAACAGCTCATGCAGCTCAATATGAAAAAAAAGAAACAACCCAATCCAAAAATGGGCAGAAGACCTAAATAGACATTTCTCCAAAGAAGACATACAGATGGCCAAGAAGTACATGAAAAGCTGCTCAACATCACTAATCATTAGAGAAATGCAAATCAAAACTACAAGGGGGAACACCTCACACCAGTTAGAATGGGCATCATCAGAAAATGTACAAACAACAAATGCTGGAGAGGGTGTGGAGAAAAAGGAACCCTCCTGCCCTGTTGGTGGGAATGTAAATTGATACAGCCACTATGGAGAACAGTATAGAGGTTCCTTAAAAAACTAAAAATAGAATTACCATATGACCCAGCAATCCCACTACTGGGCATATACCCTGAGAAAACCATAATTCAAAAAGACACATGCACCCCAATGTTCATTGCAGCACTATTTACAGTAGCCAGGTCATGGAAGCAACCTAAATGCCCATCAACAGACGAATGGATAAAGCAGAAGTGGTACATATATACAATGGAGTATTACTCAGCCATAAAAAGGAACAAAATTGGGTCATTTGTAGAGACGTGGCTCGATCTAGAGACTGTCATACAGAGTGAAGTAAGTCAGAAAGAGAAAAACAAATATCGTATATTAACGCATATATGTGGAACCTAGAAAAATGGTACAGATGAACCAGTTTTCAGGGCAGAAATAGACACACAGATGTAGAGAACAAACCTATGGACACCAAGGGGGGAAAGAGGTGGGGTGTGGGGTGGTGGGGGGAAAAAAAAGAAAATTATTGGTTAACACAATTGAAAAAGTCCAGTGGCAGGGAAGACTTTTTTTTTTTTTTTTTTGCTGTACGCAGGCCTCTCACTTTTGTGGCCTCTCCCATTGCAGAGCACAGGTTCTGGACCCGCAGGCTCAGAGGCCATGGCTCACGGGCCCAGCCGCTCCACAGCATGTGGGATCTTCCCGGCCCGGGGCACGAACCCGTGTCTCCTGCATCGGCAGGCGGACTCCCAACCACTGCGCCACCAGGGAAGCCCAGGGAAGACTTTTTGAGTGTGGTTTCAGCAGGGCTCCAATTTTGTTTCTGCTGCTTTCTAGTTTCTCCTCTGCTCTTTGTAGCTTCACACTCAGACTAGTTTCCCACAGCAGCCTTACGTGAGTGCATATCACCACCCAGAGCACACAGCATCTGTACAGTGGTGCACAAAGGGCAGAGAGTGGGGCAGGGGTCCACCAGGTACAGATATTAGGAGACACATTAGCAGTAGACAATTTTAAAACAGCAGTAAAACCAACAAAAGTGGATTTATTATTATCATTACAGTACAGTGGCATTTTGAAACAAGGTCAGTGATGAAATGTTCCTCCCATCTAGGCCAACTGCAACCACACCCAATGCTTGGCACCCCAGTGCATCTGTGCTCCAGAAATTCCAACAAAAGTCAAGAGAGCCACACTCACTGGACTAGATGACACCTGCCTACACCTAAACCAGTCATGGCCAGTGAAAGTATATGTGCTGACTGACTTAGCTTAAGTTATAGGCTGATTCCAGAGATGGAATCAGCTTTCTCAGACTCCTAAAAGTTCCCAATTGAAACCTGGAATGGGTGAGATGGGGAAAGGTGAACAGATGCTGGTGAAGTAACCACTGGATGTTCACCACACCTTGAGACATTAGGTCACAAGTCTCAGATATGTGCTAGATACTATCTTAGGAGCTCCACATATATGTAAATTCCAACCACGGGAGGTAGCTATTCTGATAATTTCCATGTGTCAATCAGAATCCTAACAAAGCAAATAGCACACTCAAGTTAAAGCACTTTGAAGAGGGCTTATGTGCACAGAGACTATGTACAAAGGTGTAGATTAGGTGTAAGAAACTGCGAGGGAGCGTGCAGGGACCTAAGACTAGGAGCAGCAGAGTTGTCGCCACCCCTAGGCCTACAGGGACGAGGGGAGGGAAGAGTCACCGGAAGCTGAAAAAGAGCGAGTTGTATAGAGGTGGTCTCAGAAACTTGATAGAAGCCATGGCATTTGGCTAAGAACACAGTTAACCCAAGGCAACTTCACAGCAAGAGAACCTAGGAAATAAATACCCTACCCTCATTCTTCTTCTTCCCAGCTATGGCAGGGGCTCCGTGTCGGCCACCATGAACAGGAAGCATAGGGTGCCACAGCATGCTGATGACATCCTTACAGATAGTCTCTTGGAGCAGAAATCAGGGTAGAAAGAGTGGAGGGGAGATTTGGAGGGACAGAGAGAAAACATCTAACCCATTCCATTTTACAGATGGGGAAACTGAGACTGGAAAGTTTAAGCTACTTGTCTGGTCCAGAGCATATATTCTTTTTTTTCTTTTTTCCAGCTTTACTGAGGTATACCTGCCAAAGCAGAGCATATACTTTAAATCAGTATACCGTGTAATCTTTCAGAGTAAGTGAAAATCCACGCAGAGTGCTGTATACATAATACGTGCTTCACATATGTTATTTTTCTACTTCATTTTAACCTCCACGGGCAAAGAGAAACCACTGATAAAATCAGAGTGTCCAGATCTTCCCCACACAGGGTGCGCCCCCCAGCAAATGAACTAAGGATCCCTCCCAGGGAGTCAGCCTGCATCTCACAGTCCACACAGTTCCAAAGCACCAGAGAGACCACAATATAAATGTAAAAGACATGCTGCTTTTCCTCTCTGCATTTCTAAACTAACTTGAATCGCTGGCTGTACCAGAAAAATAAATCAAAATGTGAGAGTCTGTGAACAGTTCCCATTCAAGGTGTAGTTGATTTGTGACACAATGCACACGGTAACCAGAGGCACACAGACAGGCACACAGACTAAGTAAACAGGGTGTCTGACAATATGCACAGACTCCAGCAAGCAGTGCCTGCACATCCCCTCTCTAAGAAAATCAAAGCGTTTGACTGGTTTCTCCTTAATCCAATTCATGCTCTCGCCTCACTCTTGTCAGAAAGGTGGGTGGCAGATATTATTTATCATTCTGGTGTCACTCGTGGGCTCAGAGAGTGACATGATTTACCTGTTGTCAAACGAGTTTTCAAAACAGCCAAACTCTGTTTGACACATTCTTTTCAGCAAGCCAAATATGCTGTCGGTCCATACCTTGAATGTGTCAAAATAATTTGCAAGCGACACCCACATCCCCATCCCATTTGATAGACTTGGGTTAGTCACTTGGAAGAGTTGCTACAAGTTATTCAGAAAGGAGGAATGCCAGAAAATTAGAACTTTGGGGGCTGTGCATCACATGTACATCACACACTGATAATTATAATACTGATGCGTACAGGAGATGATTGTGGGCAGGGCACCTCGGCTAACTGCGCATGTGATATCACTTAATGCTCACAAGCATCCTAAGAAGGGGTACTACTGGGACTTCCCTGGTGGCGCAGTGGTTACGAATCCACCTGCTGATGCAGGGGACACGGGTTCGAGCCCTGGTCCGGGAAGATCCCACATGCCAGGGAGCAACTAAGCCCATGTGCCACAGCTACTAAGCCTGCACTCTAGAGCCCGTAAGCCACAACTGCTGAGCCCGTGCGCCACAACTACCGAAGCCCGCACACCACGACTACTGAAGCCCGTGCACCTAGAGCTCGTGCTCCACAACAAGAGAAGCCACTGTAATGAGAAGACCACACACTGCAAAGAAGAGTAGACCCCGCTCACCACAACGAGAGAAAGCCTGCACGCAGCAACGAAGACCCAATGCAGCCAAAAATAAATAAAATTTTAAAATAAAATTTTTTTTTTTTTAAAAAGAAGGGGCACTACTGTCTCTGCCATTTACAGAAGAGGAACTTGAGTCCAGAGAGATTAAGTAACTTGACTGGAGGCAGGGTCAGCTTCTTGGATGTGCAGCTTTAGAAGGGACCAGCACTTGGTTCAAGGCTCTGCTGTTGCCATCTTGAAATTCCTAATAACCTCTGAACAAGGAGACCTGCATTTTATTTTGCACCAAGCCCTGCAAATAGTGTAGCAGGCCCTTCCTGGAGGCATCTATCCTACAAATACCTACATAGTACGTCCCAGGCACTGTATTAGGCAGAGGGGGTGACGATGTTCAAGTCCCTGCTCTCATGGAACTGCCATTCCACAGAGGGAGAAAGATGACAGTTAAGGCAACAGCAGGGTAAATACAGATGATGATGACTGCTATGAAGAAAGTAAATAGGGTGGTGAGATAAAGTAAATGTGGATGGGCAGGGCGCTACTTTATATAGGGTGGCCACCTCTGAACAGGTTACACTTAATGAGACCTGAGTCTGAGGAGGAGGCCGAGTGGCAGGACCCAGAGAGAGTCTCAGGCCAAGGGAGTGCAAACAAGGGCAAAGGATCAAAGGAGGCAGGAGTGGGACATGTGAAGGTCCAGGAAGAGCCCTCAGGTACTTCACCTGTGTGATGGGAGCTGAAGCACAGACAATGAGAGGAGAGGTGCAAGGTGAGGTTAAGGATAAGGCAGGAACCAGATCACATTGGGGCCTTTTAGGACAAGGTTAGGAGCTTGGATTTGATGTTCCTGCACTGAGAGGCCAGGGAAGCATATTAATCGAGGGCATGAGAGGAGCTCATGCATATTTTAAGATCACTCAGGCTATTGTGTAGAGAACAGATTAGATTAGAGGAGGGCAAGAAACACAGGGGTAAATCACAACTATAACCCACCACCACACATCACTGCTTCCAGCAGAACCAGTTAGATAGAATGGGAGGATTTCATGAAGGGCTCCAGAGAATCTACACATAACGGATTCACATTTTATGTGCATGCATGTGTGAGTACACACATGTACACTAATGAGGCATCTGGAGAATCCACATATAACTGGTTCACATTTCGTATGTGAGTATAAATATAAAATTTTAAATAAAGTGTAAAAAAACCCAATGTGCCACACAAATACATTCCAAATTTGTATCCAAATTATTAGTTTGTGAAGCTGGATTAATTAATGTTTGTATATAAACTTGAGATTTAAAATTCCTTTGCCATCTCTGGTTATTTGAAGAGTCTCCTAAGATTACATGATGAGATGATTAACAACACCATTACTGTTTGACACATTATTAGGTGCTTCCTAATACTGCGCAACCAGAACAAAATAAATAGCATGCTGGGGCCAATAGAAAACTGTAGCTATTATCCAAAGTCCACAATTTCACATTTGGTGATCCCCAGCTTGTCACTGACTACTTTTAAAGAAAGTAAAATGCTCTATATTTAAAGGCATACTTGTGTTTTGTACTCTTAAAGAGTGATTTATCTATTTAATACTGATTCAGCAAACAATACCAACACACAAGGCAGGTCCTTGTCCTAAAGCTGCACACATATTCACTCATATAACCAGAAAACAGCAGAAAGATTCTATTATTACACTTGTTTTCACAGGTGAAGAAACAACTATAGAGAACTTAACTCCTCATGTTAATAACTGAATAACAAGGTTACACAGCTTATAAGTGGTAGTTTCAGGATAAACACCCTGGTAGTCCAGCTCTAGAGTCCATGCCCTAAACTAGAGGTTGGAAGATATGGTTGGTAAACTGCAGCCCATGGGCCAAATCTGGTCCTTTACCTGTTTTTTGTAAAGTTTTATTGGAACAGCCATGCTCATTGGTTTACATGTTGTCCAAGCCTGCTTTGCTACAAGAGCAGAGTTGGGTAGTCAAGGCAGAGATCATATGACCCAAAAACCCTAAAATATTTACTACCTGGTCCTTTATAGGAAAGTTTGCTGAACCCTGCTCTAAACTGTACTGCACCTACTACTTGCCAGCCACTATTCCAGGCACTAGGGATGGAGCGCAAATGAAACTAATGATACCCCTGCTCTCATGGTGCTTACGATTATATAATGGATTTTGCAAGATTGTGTGTGTGTGTGTGTGTGTGTGCAGGCGCGCACACACAGGGGAGCAATGTTCTGCTGCTAAAAATTTTGACTATCCAAATACAGATGATCCCAAGGCAGAGCCTTGGGTGTCTTAAAATTGTTTTGGAAGGAAAAACAATTGATATAATTCTAGGGCCCTCTGTCATAGGCAAGTTACAAAGAGTATGGCTCTGACCCAGCAGGGTAATTCTCATGTATAAAATACACCTGCCTATTAGAATTGTACAGCTGCCTTGTTCTTGACAAGTATGCCAATAAAAGGGTAAGTAATAGAAACAAAGATTGCTAAAATTGATAAATGTTTATAATAACCAAATCAGAGCTTGCAACTGAAAAGGAAACCTGGCTAGTACTGCAGGAATTAAAATATTTCTGCAATCAAAACTCTACCTGCAGGGCTTCGCTGGTGGCGCAGTGGTTGAGAGTCCGCCTGCCGATGCAGGGGACACGGGTTCGTGCCCCAGTCCGGGAAGATCCCACATGCAGCGGAGTGGCTGGGCCCGTGAGCCATGGCCGCTGAGCCTGTGCGTCTGGAGCCTGTGCTCCGCAACGGGAGAGGCCACAACAGTGAGGGGCCTGCATACCGCAAAACAACAACAACAACAACAACTCTACCTGCAATATTTATTTTTTCCTCACACCCTTAGTAGTCTCTATTAAGAATTTGTGATTGTCAACATTACCATGGCAACCTGTTTGAGAGGCGATGCAAAAAGATGCACCTCAGGCTTCTATACAGCTGATACTCACCAATAGTGCTCATCTTTGACTAAATGGGTGAACTACAGACTCAATGTAACTAGCATCCTATGCCAAAGGACTTGCTTTTTTTTGGGGAAGATTATCAGATAATTAAGAAATTCATTGAATTCCTAATATGAGCTGAATCCTGGTAAGATTTCACATTTGTAATCAAAATGTGGTGAAAATCCATCAATAGAGAACAGTTTGCTGATCATATTATCATAATTGTTGATTGATAGATGACATTAACAGTCTAAACACAGATTTTCTTCTCTTCTTAAAAATTCCTTCTTAATTCTAACACGTGGCCTTAACCTCATGAATTTTGAAGCCACTAATTTAGATTTTTTGATTCAAATTCAATCAGAATGTACTGAGTTCCTACCAGGTGCCTTCACATGCATCTTTCATTTAATTCTCTCAGCTATACAATCATTCTCAGAAGTAGACATTATCACACCTATTTTGTAGATGAGTAAAAAGAAGCTCAGAATGGTTAAGTAACTTGCCCAAGGTCACCCAGCGAGAAAAGGGCAGAGCCAAGAGTCAAACACTAGTCTGCTTATGATGTTTCCAGGTCCAAGCTAATGTCTACCATTCCTTAGCAATATTTTCTTCAAAAACTGTTGATTATATATAGGATGGGGAAAGGGCAGTATTAAAATAAGACAATTATTTTCAAGTAGCTGAAGCTCTTTAAAACCTAACACCTCTATTCAAATCCCTACATGTTTGATGATTACAAATAGCTCTCTTACTTATTAAAGCAGTCTACAAATTTTTCTAGAAAATACTTGGCTTATAGTTGAAGTTGTTGGATAATCTTGAAAGAAACTGTGCTGAATATTCTCCATTCATCCCTACAGACACACCTTCCATCATTTTCTACCCTATTCTGTGCTATGGGAGGCCTTTCTTGCCCTCTGGCTTCCTTTTGGGTTCAGTCAATGTGCAGCACCATAGGAGATCAGAGGACAGAAAGAGAGAGAAGTCAGGGTATTTATTCCCACAAGTTGGCAGTAGCTGTGTTTCTCCAATAAATGCCAAGCACCTTCCAGGCCACTTTATCCTAGAGCTGCAGTTCTCACCAGATTTCAGCAAAAACTTTCTCTTCTTGTGCCTTCAGGCCTAAAGGGTAGTAGTACTTTCTACCACTGCTAAACTTGGGGTGCTTCACCATCCCTTGTTAGTTTCCTTTAACCCAGCCCTGAGCTTTAACAACAGTCCCTTCATTGAGTGCTTTTCAACCTACGCTTTTTTTTTTAAATATATATATTTTTAATTTTTATTTACTTTTTATTTTTGGCTGCATTGGGTCTTGGTTGCTGTGCGCAGGCTTTCTCTAGTTGCAGTGAGCGGGGGCTACTCTTCATTGCGGTGCACGGGCTTCTCATTGCAGTGGCTTCTCTTGTTGCGGAGCACGGGCTCTAGGCACGTGGGCTTCAGTAGTTGTGGCATGTGGGCTCAGTAGTTGCGACTTACGGGCTCTAGAGCACAGGTTCAGTAGTTGTGGCGCACAGGCTTAGCTGCTCTGCAGCATGTGGGATCTTCCCGGACCAGGGCTCGAACTCCTGTCCCCTGCACCAGCAGGCGGATTCTTAACCACTGTGCCACCAGAGCAGCCCTTCAACCTAGGCTCTTGAAGTGAAAGCTTAGATTACTGATTTGAGACCTTTCCTCTTTTCTAATATAAGCATTAATGCTATAAATTTTCCTCTCAGCACTGCTTTTGCTATGTCCCATAAATTTGATATGAAATATTTTATTCAGTTCAATGTTTAGTTTTGTTTTATTTCCCTTGAGACATCCTTTTTGAACCACGGATTATTTAAAAGTGTGCAGTTTAAAATTGTTGGGAGATTTTTCTGTTATCTTTCTGATACTGGTTTTCTATTCCATGTTTGGTCAAACACATTCTGTATGGTTTCAGTTATTTTGAATTTGTTAAAGTTCATTTAATGGCCCAATACACAGTTACATTGGTATATGTACCATGAGCACTCAAAAGGATGTGTATTCTGGTCTTGTTGGGGGGAGTGTACTACAAATGTCAGTTACATTATTGGTCTATGGCGCTGATGAGTTCTTCTGAATCCCTGCTGATTTTCTGTTAGTTGCTCTATCAATTTTCAATTATAATCATGGATTTGTGCATTTCATGTTTTAGCTCTGTCACCTTTGTTTCACATATTTTGCAGCTCTGTTGTTTTGGCACCTCAGTTATCACTTACTGAGGATGGGGCTCAGCCCCCTAGTCCATTTTTGCAGGTGGGAATAAGGGTGAGGCAATAATTTTTTTCTGTACAGCAGTTGTTTTCTTTTTTTTAAACATCTTTATTGGAGTAAAATTGCTTTATATTATTGTGTTAATTGCTGCTGTATAACAAAGTGAAGCAGCTATACGTATACATATATCCCAATATCCCCTCTCTCTTGCATCTTCCTCCCACCCTCCCTATCCCACCCCTCTAGGTGGTCACAAAGGAACTGAGCTGATCTCCCTGTACAATGCAGCTGCTTCCCACTAGCTATCTGTTTTACATTTGGTAGTGTATATATGTCAATACCACTCTCTCACTTCGTCTCGGCTTACCCTTCCCCCTCCCCATATCCTCAAGTCCATTCTCTACATCTGCATCTTTATTCCTCTCATGCCCCTAGATTCTTCAGAACCATTTTTTTTATATTCCATGTATATGTGTTAGCATACAGTATTTGTTTTTCTCTTTCTGACTTACTTCACTCTGTATGACAGTCTCTAGGTCCATCCACCTCAGTACAAATAATTCAATTTTGTTTCTTTTTATGGCTGAGTAATATTCCATTGTATATATTTGCCACGTCTTCTTTATCCATTCATCTGTCGATGGACACTTAGGTTGCTTCCATGTCCTGGCTATTGTAAATAGAGCTGCAATGAACATTGTGGTACATGACTCTTTTTGAATTATGGTTTTCTCAGGGTATATGCCCAGTAGTGGGATTGCTGGGTCATATGGTAGTTCTATTTTTAGTTTTTTAAGGAACCTCCATACTGTTCTCCACAGTGGCTATATCAATATACATTCCCACCTGCAAGAGGGTTCCCTTTTCTCCACACGCTTTTCTCCAGTATTTATTGTGTGCAGATTTTTTGATGATGGCCATTCTGACCCGTGTGAGGTGATACCTCTTTGTAGTTTTGATTTGCATTTCTCTAATGATTAGTGATGTTGAGCATACTTTCATGTGTTTTTTTTTTTTTTTTTTTTTTTTGCGGTACGCGGGACTCTCACTTCCGTGGCCTCTCCCGTCGCGGAGCACAGGCTCCGGACGTGCAGGCTCAGCGGCCATGGCTCACGGGCCCAGCCGCTCCGCGGCATGTGGGATCCTCCCGGACCGGGGCACGAACCCGTGTCCCCTGCATCGGCAGGCGGACTCTCAACCACTGCACCACCAGGGAAGCCCTACTTTCATGTGTTTGTTGGCAGTCTGTATATCTTTGGAGAAATGTCTATTTAGGTCTTTCTCCCATTTCTGGATTGGTTTGTTTGTTTTTTTGATATTGAGCTGCATGAGCTACTTGTATATTTTGGAGATTAATCCTTTGTCCGTTGATTCATTTGCAAATATTTTCTCCCACTCTCAGGGTTGTCTTTTGGTCTTGTTTATGGTTTCCTTTGCTGTGCAAAAGCTTTTAAGTTTCATTAGGTCCCATTTGTTTATTTGTGTTTTTATTTCCATTTCTCTAGGAGGTGGGTCAAAAAGGATCTTGCTGTGATTTATGTCATAGAGTGTTCTGCCTATGTTTTCCTCTAAGAGTTTGATAGTGTCTGGCCTTACATTTAGGTCTTTAATCCATTTTGAGTTTACTTTTGTGGATGGTGTTAGGGAGTGTTCTAATTTAATTCTTTTACATGTAGCTGTCCAGTTTTTGCAGCACCACTTATTGAAGAGGCTGTCTTTTCCCCATTGTATATTCTTGCCTCCTTTATCAAAGATAAGGTGACCATATGTGTGTGGGTTTAACTCTGGGCTTTCTATCCTGTTCATTGATCTATATTTCTGTTTTTGTGCCAGTACCATACTGTCTTGATTACTGTAGCTTTGTAGTATAGTCTGAAGTCCAGCCACCTGATTCCTCCAGCTCCATTTTTCTTTCTCAAGATGACTTTGGCTATTCAGGGTTTTTTGTGTTTCCATACAAATTGTGATTTTTTTGTTCTAGTTCTGTGAAAAATGCCATTGGTAGTTTGATAGGGATTGCATTGAATCTGTAGATTGCTTTGCATAGTATAGTCATTTTCACAATTTTAATTCTTCCAATCCAAGAACATGGTATATCTCTCCATCTGTTTGTATCATTTTTAATTTCTTTCATCAGGGTCTTATAGTTTTCTGCATACAGGTCTTTTGTCTCCCTAGGTAGGTTTATTCCTAGGTATTTTATTCTTTTTGTTGCAATGGTAAATGGGAGTGTTTCCTTAATTTCTCTTTCAGATTTTTCATCATTAGTGTATAGGAATGCAAGAGATTTCTGTGCATTAATTTTGTGTCCTGCTACTTTACCAAATTCATTGATTAGCTCTAGTAGTTTTCTAGCAGCATCTTTAGGATTCTCTATGTATAGTATCTCATGTCATCTGCAAACAGGGACAGCTTTACTTCTTCTTCTCTGATGTGGATTCCTTTTATTTCTTTTTCTTCTCTGATTGCTGTGGCTAAAACTTCCAAAACTATGTTGAATAATAGTGGTGAGAGTGGACAACCTTGTCTTGTTCCTGATCTTAGAGGAAATGCTTTCAGTTTTTCCCCATTGAGAACAATGTTGGCTGTATGTTTGTCATATATGACGTCTATTATGTTGAGGTAGGTTCCCTCTATGTTCACTTTCTGGAGAGTTTTTATCATAAATGGGTGTTGAATTTTGTCAAAAGCTTTTACTACATCTATTGAGATTACCATATGGTTTTTATCCTTCAATTTGTTTATATGGTGTATCACATTGATTGTATTGCATATTTTGAAGAATCCTTGCATTCCCAGGTTAAACCCCACTTGATCACGGTGTATGATCCTTTTAATGTGCTGCTGGATTCTGTTTGTTACTATTTAGCTGAGGATTTTTGCACCTATGTTCATCAGTGTTATGGGACTGTAGTTTTCTTTTTTTTGTAACATCTTAGCCTGGTTTTGGTATCAGGGTGATGGTGGCCTTGTAGAATGAGTGTGGGAGTGTTTCTCCCTCTGATATATTTTGGAAGAGTTTGAGAAGAATAGGTGTTAGCTCTTCTCTAAATGTTTGATAGAATTCGCCTGTGAAGCCATCTGGTCCTGGGCTTTTGTTTGTTGGAAGATTTTTAATCACAGTCTCAATTTCAGTGCTTGTGATTGGTCTATTTATATTTTCTATTTCTTCCTGGTTCAGTCTCAGGAGGTTGTGCTTTTCTAAGAATTTGTCCATTTCTTCCAGGTTGCCCATTTTATTGGCACATAGCTGCTTGTAGTAATCTCTCATCATCCTTTGTATTTCTGGAGTGTCAGTTGTTACTTCTCTGTTTTCATTTCTAATTCTGTTGATTTGAGTCTTCTCCCTTTTTTTCTTGATGAGTCTGACTAATGATTTATCAATTTTGTTTACCTTCTCAAAGAACCAGCTTTTAGCTTCATTGATCTTTGCTGTCATTTCCTTCATTTCTTTTCATTTTTTTCTGATCTGATCTTTATGATTTCTTTCCTTCTGCTAACTTTAGTTTTTTTTTTTGTTCTTCTTTCTGTAATTGCTTTAGTGTAAGGTTATGTTGTTTGAGATTTTTCTTGTTTCTTGAGGTAGGATTGTATTGCTATAAACTTCCCGCTTAGAACTGCTTTTGCTGCATCCCATAGGTTTTGGGACATCGTGTTTTCATTGTCATTTGCTTCTAGGTATTTTTTGATTTCTTCTTTGATTTCTTCAGTGATCTCTTGGTTATTTAGTAGCGTATTGTTTAGCCTCCACGTGTTTGTATTTTTTACAGTTTTCTTCCTGTAATGGAAATCTAGTCACATAGCATTGTGGTCGGAAAAGATACTTGATACAATTTCAATTTTCTTAAATTGATTTGTCACCCAAGATATGATCTATCCTGGAGAATGTTCCATGAGCACCTGAGAAGAAACTGTATTCTGTTGTTTTTGAATGGAATGTCCTGTAAATATCAATTAAATCCATCTTGTTTAAAGCTTGTGTTTCCTTATTTATTTTCATTTTGGATGATCTGTCCATTGGTGAAAGAGGGGTGTTAAAGTCCCCTACTATGATTGTGTTACTGTCGATTTCCCCTTTTATGGCTGTTAGCATTTGCCTTCTGTATTGAGGTGCTCCTATGTTCGGTGCGTAAATATTTACTACTGTTATATCTTCTTGGATTGATCCCTTGATCATTATGTAGTGTCCTTCTTTGTCTCTTGTAATAGTCTTTATTTTAAAGTTTATTTTGTCTGATATGAGAATTGCTACTCCAGCTTTCTTTTGATTTCCATTTGCATGGAATATCTTTTTCCATCCCGCTACTTTCAGTCTGTATGTGTCCCTAGGTCTGAAGTGGGTCTCTTGTAGACAGCATATATACGGGTCTTGTTTTTATATCCATTCAGCCAGTCTATGTCTTTTGGTTGGAGCATTTAATCCATTATATTTAAGGTAATTATTGAGATGTATGTTCCTATTACCATTTTCTTAATTGTTTTGGGCTTGTTATTGTAGGTCTTTTCCTTCTCTTGTGTTTCCTGCCTAGAGAAGGTCCTTTAGCATTTGTTGTAAAGCTGGTTTGGTGGTGCTGAATTATCTTAGCTTTTGCTTGTCTGTAAAGGTTTTAATTTCTCCATCAAATCTGAATGAGATCCTTGCTGGGTAATCTTGGTTGTAGGTTTTTCCCTTTCATCACTTTAAATACGTCCTGCCACTTCCTTCTGGCTTGCTGAGTTTCTGCTGAAAGATCAGCTGTTAACCTTATGGGGATTCCCTTGTTGCTTTTCCCTTTCCGCTTTTAATATTTTTTAATTTTTGATAGTTTGATTAACATGTGTCTTGGCATGTTTCTCCTTGGATTTATCCTGTATGGGACTCTCTGAACTTCCTGGACTCGATTGACTATTTCCTTTCCCATATTAGGGAAGTTTTCAACTATAATCTCTTCAAATATTTTCTCAGTCCCTTTCTTTTTCTCTTCTTCTTCTGGGACCCCTATAATTCGAATGTTGGTGCGTTTAATGTTTTCCCAGAGGTCTCTGAGACTGTCCTCAATTCTTTTCATTTTTTCTTTTTTCTCCTCTGAGGTAGTTACTTCCACTATTTTATCTTCCAGGTCACTTATCCGTTCTTCTGCCTCAGTTATTCTGCTACTGATTCCTTCTAGAGAATTTTTAATTTCATTTATTGTGTTGTTCATCATTGTTTGTTTGCTCTTTAGTTCTTCTAGGTCCCTGTTAATTATTTCTTGTAGTTTCTCCATTCTATTTCCAAGATTTTGGATCATCTTTACTATCATTACTCTGAATTCTTTTTCAGGTAGACTGCCTATTTCCTCTTCATTTCCTTCGTCTGGTGGGTTTTACTTTGCTCCTTCATCTGCTGTGTATTTCTCTGTCTTCTCATTTTGCTTAACTTACTGTGTTTGGGGTCCCCTTTACACAGGCTGCAGGTTCGTAGTTCCCGTTGTTTTTGGTTTTTGCCCCTAGTGGGTAAGGTTGGTTCAGTGGATTGTGTAGGCTTCCTGGTGGAGGGGACTGGTGTCTGTGTTCTGGTGGATGAGGCTGGATCTTGTCTTTCTGGTGGGCAGGACTGCATCCAGTGGTGTGTTTTGGGGTGTCTGTGAACTTAGTATGATTTTTAGGCAGCCTCTCTGTTAATGGGTGGGGTTGTGTTCCTGTCTTGCTAGTTGTTTGGCATGGGGTGTCCAGCACTGGAGCTTGCTGGTTGTTGAGTGGAGCTGGGTCTTAGCGTTGAGACACAGATCTTTGGTAGAGCTCTCACCGACTGATATTATGTGGGGCTGGGAGGTCTCTGGTGGTCTAATATCCTGACCTCGGCTCTCCCACCTCAGAGTCTCAGACCTGATACCCAGCCAGAGAACCAAGAGTTTGTCAGCCACATGGCTTTTGGGAAGTCTGAGGTCTTCTGCCAGCATTCAGTCGGTGTTCTATAGGAGTTGTTCCACATGTAGATGTATTTTTGATGTATTTGTGGGAGGTAGGGGATCTCCACGTCTTACTCTTCCTCTATCTTGAAGGTCCTCCCTCTAAAAGGTTTTTGTCTTGCTAGGCTGCCCTTTTCCAGATGTTTGGTCAAAGAAAGCAGGGTTTTGTTGGGGCTCGTTTTACCTACACCCATTGGTAATTTCGGGTTGCCAGTTTCTTCAGTAGCCAGTCTGGGATGTAGGAGACAAAGCAAAAAACAGACAAACAAAACCCAGGGGACTCACTGCCATGTTATTATTTGGGTCCAGAAGTCTCTAGCCAGTCTGCCTTCTCTCCACCTTTCACAGTCTTCTTATATGTGGTTTATATTTGTAATATAATATACTATAATAATTATATAAATGTATTGAATTTATATTTATAATATATGTAATTTGTATTTATATAAATGTTATATTACTTCTAGGGTTTTTAGTTATACTTAGCAGAAGGAATAGGACAAAGTATGTCTATGCCATATTCACTGAAGCAGAAGTCTTCAGGTCAGGTAGTTTGAAAAAAAAAATTTAATACAGGGCACTAGTTTCAAAAGGTTTGATGAACTGAAAAGCTGAACAGGGAGCAGTGAGACCACCCAAAGGTTTGCAGTAGCAGAAAGTGGCTTCTCCCCTAGAACTATTGGTACACAGAGAGTAGGTGGTGTTACCAGGGCCTAAAAGCTGGAGCTGCCCAATGGGAGACTGGACCAAAGAGGGAGGGGCTACCCCACAGACAGCCTGAACCAGGAAGGAGCTGAAGCCAATGATGGACTCCCATGCCCCACCACAAGTAGAGAGAGAGGGAAAAAAAATACATTGGCTTCTCCCCTCATCTCCTCCTCAGTCCCTTTCTAGTGCCTCCCAGTAGCCAAAACAGCTGCAAGCCACAGGTCAAGGGAAATGTCATGTATGGGGGTCAGCAATCTGAACACTGAGTAGAGAAGGGAGAGGCAGGGAGCAGGTATGAAGGAAAATAGATGACTGGCACACAGATGAATAGTTATTTTAGAGCTGCCTTGGATTTGGAGTCAAGAATCCTTAAGAATTATGGGATAATGGCAAGAAGATAATAAATATGTCAGAAGCCACATTAAAGTATCATTATTGGGTGGCCCAGTGTGTGCCTGGAATAGGAGGAAGACGAACCTAACATACCCTAAAACATCCAGGTAATTTACTTAAAATCCATCCACTTTCCTCTGGCTATAACCTCCTAGCTTGAAAGATAATAACCTCAAATATTTATTCTTGTGACTGTGCTATCTTTAGACTCTGGTGTTCTGATAATTGGGGAAAAATAATCCCAAAGGTATTGGTGTACCCAACTCAGTAATTCTTCTTTATTGGGCTAGATTTCTTGTTATTGTGTTTTCTTTTCATTCATTAGTAAAAGTAACTGCCTGCATGGTAAATAGTTTCCATGCACCTAGGTGATCTGAATAGAAGTTGGCTATGTTCCACTTTCAGATGGATACATGAACTTAAAAGGAGTATTAGAAAATGATCTGTTTGAACAGGGAAAAGTCAGCAAATAGATGTTCCATGCCTAGAAGTCCTATGAGTAGATCAAAACACAGAGAAGACCAACAGACTTTAGAGTGACAACTACCACTGCATCAATGAGGTTAATCTGGTGGCAATCCACGTGAAATGTCTTGGAAAGGGTCTGGAAGAAAGTTTAATTTGGCAGAATCTGTGAAGTTAGCAATGAAGAATGATGAATGACAGAACTTAAGCGAAGTATTTTAAAGAATGCTTTCAAAGAACTCATTTTAATGAACAACTACTGTATTCATCTAAATTCTTATCCTTTTACTATGTTTTGGAAATATATTTCTAAACCTGGGAGACTAAATCAACATATGTATAAAAATATTTTATAACTCAGATTTGTTATTATAGTTCTCTCAACGGTGTGTGGGGAGAGAGGGGTTAGTCCTATCCTATACAAAGGAATTTATGTACAGGACAAATAAGCTATGTTTGTTCTCACAAATGAGCAACTGCCTTGACTGACTGTTTTTTCCTAATTAGAATAGCAAACTGTAGCTGATTATACTAGTGTTAGAAGCCCAGTACAATAAATTATACTTCAACTGTCGTTCAAAACAAAGTTCAAGAAAGAACTAAATATCAGGTGGTGGGGGCGGGAAGCACAGTATGTATGGTTTAATAATAATGTACAAGGAGAGCCAGCACAGGACTTGAATGAGATGGGGGTGACAAAAGTCAATTAAAATCTTGAGACAGTTTTTGAGATTTGGAATATTAATTAGTGAAAACAACAGAATACTGGCAGAATGAGGCACACATTTGAAATCTTGTTTGTGGTTCAAGAAGCCATGTTTTAAAGAGCACTTGAGAGACTGAAAAGATGCATCTAGAAAAGAAAGCAATTAAAATAATTCCAAACTGGAAGATGTTAGGTCAACTTGGCACGTGTAATACAAAAGGATATGGTGGTCAGCAGGGCATGCCAGGAAAAGTACTGGGACAGCTACTTCCGTGGGACTCTGTAGAGTTTTCATTTTTTTCTGGCAAAGACCACTTGAAAAACACAAATGTGAGAAAGTCCGTTACAGGTGTGTAGTGTTGCAAACCATTATGAATTGCCTCTTTCAAGCATAAGTGAAACAAAGGCCATTTCTGCCCTGGTTAAGCAAATCATATTTGTTTACAATAGGATTAGAGATGCCACAGACTGAGTAGTTTGGCTCTGTTTCTGTGACAGGATGTCTACCCTGCAAAAATAAAAATAACTAACATCTTTCAAGAGCCTTCTTGTGTACCAAGCACTGCAGTAAGCTTCTCAATGCTTTAGTCCTTCCAGAATGTAAGCTATAGGAAGGCAGGGAAACTTGCTTGTTTTGAACATTATTGCATCCCTTAGTCCTAGCACATAGTAGGAACTCAATATATATTTTATCAATGAATGGCATTTTTCAATACTTGGATTTTTATGTGTATCACTTCTGTAATCAGAAAAAATTAAATTGTGGTTTACTACCTCTTGGTAGTCATGGGCTTGTGTAAGTCCCTCTCTTTGAGGGTGGGCTGGATCTACTGGCTCACTTCTAATAAATAAGAATACAATGAAAGTAATGGAATGTCACTTCTGGGATTAGGTTACAAAATGACGCTGATTTCTGTCTTGCCCTCCACTGCTCTTTGGCTTGCTTACTCTGATGGAAGCCAACCACCATGTTGTGAGCCACTGTACGAAAGGGTCCATCTGACAAGGAACTGAGGAGGCCCCTGGCCAACAGCCAGTGAGGAAGTGAGGCCATCAGTCTGATGGCCCATGGGGAACTGGATCCTGCCACCAACTACATAAGTGAGCTTGGAAGTAGACTCTCCAGGCTCAGTTGAGTCTAGAGATGACTGCAGCTCTGGTCATGTAAGCTTGTGAGACCCTGAGCCAGAGTTACCCGCCCAATCCATGCCTGGATTCCTGACACACAGAAACTATGAGATAAAAAGCATTTGTTGTTTTGAGCTGATAAGATTGCATAATTTATTATATAGCTATAGATAGCTAATACATAAATCAGCAGAAAAGTGGCTTTTTTAAGTTGTCACGTTTTTGGTTGTTATTTTATTTTCCTGAGGCATTGTCATTTTCTACTTAATGCTCTTCATGGACTGTACTCCTGTCTCTCAAAAATTGACCCTGCTTTGGCAATGTGGTAACAGCTGCTTCTTCCATGACCAAAAGATGGGGGTAGTATTACAACTAAACATCTATTTTCCCATTTTAATATGGTACCCTAGCATATTTACAAAGGGAGCTATAAACAATTCCTGGAAAATTATAATTAAATCAAAGTTTAAAATCTACTTTAAAATCCATTAAGTTTATTCATTAAAACATTTTACATATCACAATAATACTGTGTTAAAATTGATCTTCCGCCTCCTTCCTATTGAAGTTAAAATGGGTTCTCTCTATCTGATTCCATCTATGGTATAATGACATCCGTCTGTTTTCTTTATCATAGCCAGACAACAGCTGTACACATAAGCCCTAAGGATTCACACCAATTCACCATTCCATTCTAAATATAGTTAACACCCTGTTGTTTGGCCCCCAAATTCCGATGATACCTAGACATTACAACTTACTTTTTGCATTACCAATGTATAAACCCTTAAATTCTATAAGATACATCTAACACTATAAGGAAACCAAAATAATTTAATCTTTAAAACTGGAAGGGGGGGCCTCCCTGGTGGCGCAGTGGTTGAGAGTCCGCCTGTCAATGCAGGGGACGCGGGTTCATGCCCCATTCCGGGAAGATCCCACATGCCGTGGAGTGGCTAGGCCCGTGAGCCATGGCCATTGAGCCTGCGCGTCCGGAGCCTGTGCTCTGCAACGGGAGAGGCCACAACACTGAGAGGCCCGCATACTGCAAAAAAACAAAACAAAATTAAAAAAAACTGGAAGGGTCAGGACTTCCCTGGTGGTGCAGTGGTTAAGAATCCGCCTGCCAATGCAAGGGACACGGGTTCAATCCCTGGTCTGGGAAGATCCCACATGCCGCGGAGCAACTAAGCCCATGTGCCACAACTACTGAGCCCACATACCACAACTACTGAACCCCGTACGCCTAGAGCCCGTGCTCCACAACAAGAGAAGCCACTGCAATGAGAAGCTCACGCACCACAATGAAGAGTAAAGTCCGTGCACCACAACGAAGAGTAGACCCCGCTCACTGCAACTAGAAAAAAGCCTGCGCGCAGCAACAGAGACGCAATGTAGCCAAAAATAAATAAATAAATTTATTTTTTAAAAAAATTAAGGAAAAAAACCTGGAAGGATCTTATGAGTTATCATTATGAATAGCAGGTATTATTCTCTTTCATTAATGTGGGCCTCTTATAATGTAGCTTTATCACAGGCCTTTTACTTATCTCCCCAGACTGTAGGCATTCTGTTTTATCCCTGAGGAGTACCTGACACATAGTAGAAACTCAAAAATATACACCTAATGATTTAATACATGAACTCCACACTCATTTGTTCATTCAAAGATACTTCAGCATGGTCCCAGCCCTCAATAATTGATGGGAAAGGGGAGGAAATACACAAATAATAATGATGTAAAACATTAATAAGAATTGCTTGAAGAAGTATTCAAAATGATATTGGGGAGTTATTAAAAATCCCAGGGCCACAGCCTCCAGGTGAATTTTTAAGTTCATACGTGAAGGGTGTCGCAAAGAAACTTTTTCTATAGAAAGCCAGATATAACTGTTTGGGGCTTTGCCAGCCATATATCTGTGTTACAGCTACTCAACTCTGCTACTCTAGTGTGAAAGTAGCCATAGACAACAGATAAATGAATGGACATGGCCATATTACAATAAAACATCATATGTGGACACTGAAATTTGAATTTCAGAAAATTTTCACATGTCATGAAACACTGTTCTTTAAAAATTTTTTCCAGTCATTAAAAAATATAACCATTCTTTGCCCTTGGACTGTACGAAAACAGACAGTTGGCTATATTTGGCCTTCAGGCCATAGTGGCCAACCCTTGGCGTACATGAAAGAGCACAGACTCTGGAGTCTTTGTGACCTAGGTTAGTATTCCAGCTCTGCTCCTTAATAGCAGGTGACTCAGGCAAGCTACTTCCCCATGTGAACCTGTCTCGTCACCTGAGAGATCAGAGACTTCAGTAATGTCTACTTCATCTGTAGGGTGGCAAAAAAACTTGAAGACCAAAAAAAAAGAGGCTAAAAGGCCTGTCTGCTAAAACAACAACTGTGCTACTTGAACTATCATAGTAAACATGTTTTCTTTTAACATGCCAATCAGAGAACTAATTTGGACATGGGATTTAATTAAATGCAGTTGGCTGCATCACTAATATACTCCTCTGTCTTCATCATATTCTATTACACAGTAGTCACTTCTTTTTGGCATTTGTTATCATAATGTGATGAGACCTCACCATAGCGTGTCACGGAGTGCACCAGGCAGCATCTTTTATTTTTATATGACTAGGTTTTAATGGGATTTTACAATTTAGCTCTAGGATGCCTAGCTTGCCAAATCATTCAGCAAATGCTAAGGAAATTGTCTTAACTAGCATACTGCAAGTAAATGGTTCAATTTAATACATCATAAAAATAATAAAAAGAGGAAAATAAAATGGATAGGAAAAAAATCATTTTGGAGAAAAGCCTAGTTTCCCCCTAAATTAAGATGTTAAGAAACAAAGTTTATCTTTTATTTCTTCCATTTAAAGAGGGAGAGGCATTATAGCACAGGGAGATCAGCTCGGTGCTTTGTGACCGCCTGGAGGGGTGGGATAGGGAGGGTGGGAGGGAGACGCAAAAAGGAGGGGATATGGGAACATATGTATATGTATAACTGATTAAATTTGTTATAAAGCAGAAAAAAAAAGAGATGAATGGAAAAAATAAAAATAAAAAAAAGAGGGAGAGGCGTTATAGCTACTCTGATCATGATCCCCTGCACACCGCCCCCCACCCCCTGCAAAAGACACATTCTTAGTTTCATCACATTTACTTCACACCATGCCTTACAAGTGGTCAGTCATCCAGCCTCATTTCAACAACCTTTCTCTGGTAAAGAGGAGTCTTACAGGAATGCTTTAACTCAAGAAAATGGATATCTTAATAATAGAATATTATGCATTGAACTAGAGGCAAGTGTGTAGTGGTGAGAGTGGTGAGGCAGTGGAGTTACAGATAGAAAATAAGCCCACCTCTGTTATTTGTGGGACCCAGGGAAAGGGAGACCACATAGCATGTTGAAATATTTAGAAGTTATAAATCAACCAGCATCTCAGCCAAAGCCCTGCAGCCCAATATTTAGGACTAGCCCTCCAGCCTGGATGTTAAAAGCCTGCTGGATAGTGTGATAGCACAGATATGCTGGGCAGGACACTATGGAGGCTGGACCTTGGCTCCCGCTCAGGACTTCTGGGTGGTAACTGGACTGAAAAAAACATTAGAACTCATGATAAAGTTCAGCAAGGTTTCAGGATACAAGATCAATATATAAAAATCAATAGTGTATCTAGACACTAGCAATAAATAATCCAAAGTTAAAGTTAAGAAAACAATTCCATTCACAGTGGCATCAAAAAGAATAAAATACTTAGGCATAAACTTAACAAAATCAGTGTAAAGTGTATACTCTGAAAACTAGAAAACATTTTTGAAACAAAGAAGACCTAAATAAATGGAAAGACATTCCATATTCAAGTATTAGAAGACTAAATATTGTTAAGATAGCAATATTTTCTAAATTGATCAACAGATTCAATGCAATGCATATCAAAATCTCAGCTGGGATTTTTTGCAGAAATTGACAAGCTGATCCTACAATTCACATGGAAATGCAAGGGACCCAGAATAGCCAAAACAACTTTGAAAAAAGGAGAGCAAACTTGGAAGACTCATAGTTCTCAGTTTCAAAACTACCTACACAGCTACAGTAATCAAGACAGTGGTAGATGGACAGATATGTGAATCAATGAAATAGACTTAAAAATCCAGAAATATAACCTCAGTTGATTTGTGGTCAGTTGATTTTCCACAAGAGTGCCAAGACAGTTCAATGGGGGAAATACTGGTCTTCTCAACAAATGGTTTTGGGATATTCACAAACAAAATTATGAGGTTTAATTCCTATTTTATAGAAAATTTGACTCAAAATGGATCATAGAACTAAATTTAAGAGGTATACTATAAAACTTTCAGAAGAAAATATAGAAGTAAATCCTTATGACCATGTTAGGCAAAGCCTTCTTAGATACAACATCAAAAGCACAAACAACAAAAGGAAAAAAATAAATCAGACTTCATGAAAAATTAAGACCATTTGTGCTTCAAAGGACACCATCAAGAAAATGAAAACCCACAGAATGGGAGAAAATACTTGCAAGTCATATATCTGATAAGGGACTTGTATCAAGAATATACAAAGAACACAACTCAATAATAAAAAAGACAAATAACCCAATTTAGAAATGGGCAAAGGTTTGAAGAGACATTTCTCCCAAGAAGGTATGCAAATGGTCAATAAGCACTTGAGAAAATGCCCAGTATTCTTACTCACTACACATTAGGGAAATATAAATCAAAGCCACAATGAGATACCACTTCATACCCACTAGAATGGATATAACCAGAACAACAGAAAATAGTAAGTGTTGGTAAAAATGTGCAGAAATTGAAACTCTTATACATTTCTGGTGTGAGTATAAAATAGTGTTTTCCACTTTGGAAAACATTTTGGGACTTCCTCAAAAAGTTAAACATGGATTTAACATGTGATGCAGCAATTCTACTCCAAGGTAGCCAAGAGAAGTAAAAATACATGTGCACACAAAAACTTGTACATGAATGTTCATAGCAACATTATTCTTAATAGCCAAAAGGTGGAAACAACCCAAATGTCCATCAGCTGATGAACAAACAGTGGAATATGTGACAGTAAAAAAGAGTGAAATACTAATATATGCTATGACACAGATGAGCCTTGAAAACATGTTAAGTGGAAGCAGTCACAAAATACCATATATTGTATGATTCCATTTAAATGAAATGCCTAAAATAAGCAAAGCTCTAGGGACAGATATTAGATTAGAGACTCTCTCTGGCTGAGGTGGTTGGGAGGAAATGGGGAATGACTGCTAATGGATACAGGTTTCATTTTGGTGTGATGAAAATTTTCTGAAATTGATTGTGGGGGCTTCCCTGGGTGCGCAGTGGTTAAGAATCCGCCTGCCAATGTGGGAGACACGGGTTCAAGCCCTGGTCTGGGAAGATTCCCACATGCTGCGGAGCAACTAAGCCCGCTAGCCACAACTACTGAGCCCGTGAGCCACAACTACTGAGCCCATGTGCCACAACTACTGAAGCCCACGCACCTAGAGCCCATGCTCCGCAGCAAGAGAAGCCACTGCAATGAGAAACCCATGCACCGCAATGAAGAGCAGCTCCCGCTCGCCGCAACTAAAGAAAGCCCACGCACAGCAATGAAGACCCAACACAGCCAAAAATAAATAAATAAATAAATTTATTTTTTAAAAAATGTAGGCCTTGTACTAAAAAAAAATTTAAAATTTAAATACTGTTTACAGTAACACAGTGGCTATCAGGCCATTTCCCCAACTTTTGTATACACCAGGAGAGCTGGCATTCCTCTTTCGGAATTTAGCCCTGAAAACATAATACTGAGCTAACAAAGAAACATTACAAGTTATGTCCGTCCCCATTTCACAAACATAAAAGTCACAGCGTGACAGGCATGTTTTACAGGCACAGAGATGAGGCCGAGAAAATAAAAAAAAATAATACCCTTCATCTGCTGCTGTAGGACTTCCTAGGTATTATGTCTTATGAATTGAGCTAAACAAGTTTGGGACTGGGTCCCCCTTTTCTTGCCTGCTCCCAACAAGAAAATATCACAAAGGAAAAAGTCATTTTTCTTGTAGAACAGACCTCTCTCCTGAGCCCCAATTATTTTTTAATCTTAAACCTTAGAGAGGAAATTACCTTTTTAGATTGGAAACTGCAGTTTCTGCCTAGCTCCTGCTTGAGTTCACATATGAAGAACATACTCTGCTACGAGACGGTAGTGGGAAGCCTGATGGAAACACTTATAGGGGTGTTATGGAAGTCATTTAAGGGGTTTCAGCACACCAAATGCAAATACACTGCAGTTCAAAGAATAAATATATATGTGTAAAACTTCTTTGAAAGTACTTTTCTAAATACACACACACACACACACACACATTTCATGGGCAAAGAGCTGCTTTCCATAGTCAAAGACCATGAAACAAGTTGAATCTGGATCTCAGGACGTCCTCTTCCCCAGACCTTGGAACATAAAGGAGCTATCCACTGAGTCAAGCTGCCACACATCAGAATCCAATCCCAGAATGGCTAAGAGACACACTCGGGGCAATGATGCGGCTTATTTTTTTTTGAACTTCAACCCCTGGTTGCAGGGGGTTGCTAGCAGACATACCAATAATCGGGCTTCCCTGGTGACGCAGTGGTTGAGAGTCCGCCTGCCGATGCAGGGGACACAGGTTCGTGCCCCGGTCCGGGAAGATCCCACGTGCCGCGGAGCGGCTGGGCCCGTGAGCCATGGCCACTGAGCCTGCGCGTCCGGAGCCTGTGCTCCGCAACGGGAGAGGCCACAACAGTGAGAGGCCTGCGTACCGCAAAAAAAAAAAAAAAAAAAAAAAAAAGAAATACCAATAATCATTAATTCAGCAATATCTACCGAACATCTCCACATGCCAGGCACAATTCTAGGCACTAGGGATGGGGGTGAGCAACACCAAAGTAAGTAAGTAAGTAAGTAAGTACAGTAAGTCCCAATCTAGTACTTCACACATAGTGAGCACATAAATATTTGATTATTATATGAATCAATAAATAAGTTTAAAAAATTAAGTCAAAAGATAATAAAATCGGGCCTCCCTGGTGGCGCAGTGGTTGAGAGTCCGCCTGCCGATGCAGGGGATACGGGTTCGTGCCCCGGTCTGGGAGGATCCCATATGCCGCGGAGCGGCTGGGCCCGTGAGCCATGGCCGCTGGGCCTGCACGTCCGGAGCCTGTGCTCCGCAACGGGAGAGGCCACGAGTGAGAGGCCCGCATACCACAAAAAGAAAAAAAAAAAAAAAAAAAAAGATAATAAAATCACACTTAAGCATTAAACTTTTCTAATTCTTTTAAAATTTCTTTTAAAAGCTGGGAAAATATTCATTGATGGGGAGTATCTATAATATTACCTTAGGGAGAAAAGATAATACAAACTCCATATACAGTTTAATTATATATATGTGTATGTGTGTGTATATATATAAATATAGATATGTGTATATATATACATATACATATATATATGTGTGTGTATATATATATATATATATATATATATATATATATATATATATATATATATATATATATATATATATATATATCACTCTATAGGAAGGAAAAATCTCTAATGCAACAGTCCAAAATGTTAACTGTAATTTCCTTTAGGATTACACAGTATTTGTTTTTATATTTTTACTTTTCCATCTTTTAATTTTTCTATACTAAACATACATTCTTTGTATGAGAAGGGAAAGCTATTTTAAAAAGAGAAAAATATTTCCATGGTAATTCTTCACTTAGCAATGGAACTAAGACCTTCAGGAAACATACTGGATTGGCAACTCTGTCTATCAACTTTGTCCTCAACACCACGAGACAACTTTATTTTTTTTCCTCAAATTTTATCTCTTTGTGGTGAGGAAGTTCCTAATTCACAGAAAAGGAACCAGCAACTCTGCCTCCAAGAAGAAACCAGAGAAGAAAGCTCCACAGCACAGAATCCAGGAAACAATGAGGAACTTGTTTAAGGCAGCATACACCTGGCACAGGGGAGTTCTTACAATCACACAGGGCTGGAAACGTTGTCAAATGATCTCTTGTTATATTTATTTCTTCCGTTCCCTTACTCATGAAACTCGTAATAGTATTATTTCATATTCAGTTGCTATAAAAAGAAACTTTCTTTAAAACATAAATGGTAGGTACCATGGAATAAATAGACACTAACAATTACAAGAAAGGCTAATGTTTCTGCATGCTTGCTATGGTCCAGGCACCGTGCCATTTATTGCACACATTGTGCATGCATTATTTCATTTAATCCTCAGTCCCATGAAATAGGTACCATCATCTATCACACCTGGAGATAAGTAAACAGACAATAAGGAACTCACCCCAGATCACAATGCTGCATGGAAGAGGAGCCTTCAAACCCAGGTCTGACTGCATCTCATACTCCTAATCATACTCCTAATGATTAAGAGTCTTAGTTATTTACTATTATTTTTCTTTTCTTGTACCACCAAAAAATTTTCAGAACATGGTATTAGATATTTCTTTCCAAAACCTGAGGGGAAAAAATGCGAGGTTTAAGAATTTAGCGACCTCTATTTATCCTTTTACCCATCTTTTCTGCATTTTTTTAAGAAAGCGAGGCTTTGAGGAAGGAAGCATGCTAAAACAATTTCTTTAAGTCTGAAAGCGTTAGCTGTTACGTGATATGTGATCATTTCCACATCACTTTTTGTCTTGTATTTTATACTGAAAAAAATACATGCCATACTACTGTTTGGTATTTCCATCAGTCTCAAGGCATCCAATACAGAAAACTGTGTAGGCAGAATAATATTCCTTCTGATGAATTTACTGCTTCAACTTAACGTTTAGAATGTAGTGGAAAGAATCAATAGGCATATACTCTTCTTGGGAGTCATAAACATTCATTTAAACAAACTCAATGTTCCTTTTGTGTATATTCAATACATAAACAGCTTGAAATTGGCTAGAAAAGGAACTATACCCTTAAAAATCCCAGATGAAATAGTTGTGAATGGAAGAGGGATTGTATGATAACAACAGCCATGTATACACTTCAGGAGCATTATTCTCTTCTATTATTTGATATTCGTACAAATGTGCTAGGTTGGGTTTGGATAAAATGTTAGAGCAAAGAGCAGTGGTTCTCAACCTTGGTGCCCTGAAGAAAAATTGAGACTCACTACCTCCCATTTCAGAGAATCTGCGTGCTCTAGGCATCTGGGAATCTACACTTGACAAGTGTCCCCTGGGATGGGGATGCAGGTGACAAATGACTCATACTTCCAGAAATGCTGCTATGAATAACAGTGGATAAGCACATGGGCTCAAGAGGCGACCATACCAGTTTGAATCATGGCCTTCCACTGAGGCACAGGGTGTCCTTAGTCAAGTAGCTTAATCTCTCTAAACCTCAGTTTCTTCATCTGTGAAGTGCGAGGACAGCAAGAGTATCTTTCACAGTTGTGAGAATTTGTTTCAAAGATTACATATCTATCGAGAGATAGATACATTATATGGAGAGAGAGAGAGAAAGAAAGAAACTATTGTATTATTCAAAGATAATGGAGAGAGAGAGAGAAAGAAAGAAACTTCCCATACTGCCCAACACAAAATAAATGCTCAAGAACTGTAGCTTGCTGATATTAAATTATTGTTTTAAAAGAGAAAGCCCCAAAGCTCTAAAACCCCCTATTGTCATGTTCTCTTTATTTCTCAATCTTCTCTCAGGGATACTGACTCACCTTCACAATTTCTCTTAGTTAAATCTTCCATGAGTATTAATCTTAACTTGCTTTGATTGTGAGGGGCCCAAAATTTGTAAAAGCATTATTAGGCATTCAAACAGTTCTTTCCACATTTCAAAATATTAGAACATCAGGACAATCTATCACCCATTTTGGCCTTAGTTGGTACAATAATTGTAACTGGTCTCCCTGGAACCGATCATGCAGTGAATAAAATAAATCCCAAAGCACAGAAGACCAATTAACTAGTTATCAAAGTATTGTGCAGACGTTTTCTACTAACAGCATTCTATATATTGTTTGATTTGTAGAGGATACACACATGCACACAAGAACTGACACTCAACTGTTTCTTTCCATTATCTTTGAATAATACAATAGCTGCATTTTCCATTTCTAAATCTTATAGAATTTTTGCCTAAAACATTATGTTATAGTTTGTATTATAAAGCAGAGTGAAAACATGTCTTAATATTGAAATTCAGGTTTCCAGGGGAATTTGTGGTTTTTACCTTTTTATTTATCTATAATATTCATGTAGTTAAATGCACAAATCTTAAGGGCACTGCTCAATGGACTCTGACAAAGTTAACACATTCTTGTAACAACCAGTGAGACAGATTTAGAGAATCACCAGCACCTCAGAAGGCTCCCTCTTCTCTCAGTCACTACCTCCCCCACGGGTAACCACTATTCTGACCTCCATCACCAGTGATTAATTTCATCTGCTTTTTAAATTCAAATAAATGGAACCAGGAAGTGTGGATTTCCTCTACAACATTAAGTCTGTGAAATTCATCCATATTTTTGTTTGTAACAGTAGTTCATATTTTTGTCATCAATATATAGTGTTCCATTGTATGGCTGTGTCACAAATTATCTATGGACATTTTGTTTGAGGCTACTCTGAATAAAGTGACTCTGAACATTCCTGTCCATGTTTTTTAGCACACATGTGTACTTAGAGCAGAATTGCTGGGTGGTAGAGGTTGGCATATGTTCAGTTTTAGTTAACACTGCCCCAAAAAAGTTTAAAATGATGAACTTACCAATTTATACTCCCACTGACAGGGTATAAGAGTTCCATTGACTCAGCATCCTCACCAGTTTGGGTATTGTCTGTCCTTTCCATTTTAGTCATGTTGGAGGATGTGTAGTGGTAACGCACTGAGGTTTTAATTTGCATTTTTCTCATGACTGATTAAATTGATCATCTTTTCTTGTCTGTATTGGATGTTTCGGTATCTTTCGATTTTTTTAAGTTCAAGTTTTTGCTCATGTTTATACTGCGTTGTCTACCTCTTTTCTTTTTATTTTTAATAAATTTGGGGGTAGGAAGGATAGTTTCAGATTTACAGAAAAGTTGAAATGAGAAAGATGGAAAGTAATGTGGTGTGCAAACACTAACTAAAAGAAAGGTGTTTATCTATACCAGTGGTAGACAAAATGAAGTTTCATCCAAGAACTATTACTAGACATAAAAAGGATCATTTCATAATGATTAAGGGACAATTCAACAGGAGGATATAACAATGTTAAATCTGTGTGCACCTAATGTCATAGACTCAAATACATAAAAATGAAAACAGATATAAATAAAAAGAAATAGACAAATCCATAATCATCATAGAGATTTTAACACATCTTTCTCAAATAATTTAGTAGAGATATAAAATGTTTGAGCAACACAATTAACAAACTTGCCTGTGTGCATGTGTGTGTGTTATATACCACTGCACCAAACAAGTGCAAAATATACACATTCTTTCTCAGGTGTACATAGAATACTTATTAAAATAAAACACCCTCTGAGTCATAAAGCAAGTATTGACAAATGTCAGATTACTCCTTCCAAAACCCATAATCTCTATCCAGTCATAAGGAAACCATCAGACAAATTGAAATCCATGGATATTCTACAAAATACCTGATAGATACTTCTCAAAACTGTCAAGGTTATAAAAAACAAACAAACAAAAGACTGAGAAATTCATATGGACCAGAGGAGACTAATGACACATAATGACTAAATGCTGTGTGTTAGCCTGGTTTGGATTATGGAAGAGAAAAAGGACAGTATAGTCCTTACGCTTAAGACATGTCTCTTATAAGCAGTATATAGTTGGGTTATTTTTTAAATCCAGGCTGACAATCTTTGCTTTTAATTGAAATGTTTCACTCATTTACAGTTAACATAATTACTAATATATTTGAGTTTAAATCTACCACCTTACTATGTTTTCCACTTGTCCCATCTCTTTTGTGTTCCTTTTTTCTGCTTTCTTGCATACTTTCTGATTACTCAAGTAATTTTTATCATTCCATTTTCTTTTTTTAATTAGATTGTTAGTTATACATTCTTTTTCGTTTATTTAGTATTTACCCTAGATACTGCAACATACATCTAGGACTTATTAATCTACCTTAAATTAGTAATTATACCACATCCCAGATAATGCAAGAATCTTACAACACTTCAATGACAATTACTCCTCTCCTGCCTTCTGTGCTGTTGTTGTCATGCATTTTAATTCTGCACATAGTTTAAACCCACTAGACCTTATTATTATTGTTTTACAGAGTCAACATTTATTCAGACTTTTAAAGATTTATTGATTTAGATGGATTTATCTTTTCTGTTGCTCTTTATCCCTTCCTGCATTTCCATCTAAGATCTTTAACTTTCTGCTGAAAAACACCTTGTAGTAATTATTTTAGTGTGGGTTTTCTAGTAACAATTTCTCTCCATTCTATTTGAATGAAAACGTCTTTATTTTACCTTCATATTTGAAGGATATTTTCACTGGGCATAGAATTCTTTGGTGGTTATCTTCTTTCAATTGTGTATGTATACATCATTCATTACCTACTAGCTTTCATCACTTTTGAAAGGTCAACTGTCAGTTGACTGTTGCTTTTTTAAAGGGAATTTGTCTTAGATTTTCTCTTTATAGGTGTCATCACTACTTTGCTACTATAATTTGTATTTATTTTATTTCGGATTTATAGGGCTTCATGAATCTGCAGTTTGTTATCTTTCTGTAGTTTTGGAAGTTTTTGGCCAGTTTATCTTCAAATATTTCTTCTGCTCCATTTCCCCTCTCTTTTATTTTCCATTTATTTTTATTCTCTGTACTTCAGACTTAGTATTTTCTACTTATTTATTTTCAGCTCTCTAATTCTCTATTCTGCTGTGTCTAATCTGCAGTTAAACTCATCTTTTGACTTCTTAATTACTGATATTCCTGCTCTAGAACTTCCATTTGGTTATATTTCTGCAGATGCTCATTTTATGGTGACAGTCTCTATTCTTTATCTACTTTCTTTAACATATTAATCATATTTATTTCAAAATTATATTTTTATTAACCCCAATATCTGTATTACATATAAGCCTATTTCTTTTTTTTTGTTTCTTTGTTTGTTTATTTTTTTGGGGTTTTTTGGCCATACAGCACAGCTTGCAGGATCTTACTTCCCTGACCAGGGGTGGAACCTGTCCCCTCAGCAGTGAAAGCACAGAATCCTAACCACTGGACCACCAGGGAATTCCCTATAACCGTATTTCTATTGTCAATTTTTTTCTCTTAACTTTCGTCATTTGGTCTTGTTTTCTGGAATAGCTGGTAATTTTGGACTGTGGCTGATATTAAGCATGAATGATTGTAGAGACTGTGGATGATGTTATATTTCTCCAGAGAATATTTTATTTTCTTCTTCCTGACAGGCAGGAAACCTTAATCCAACTGGAGGCCAGTGTTTAAGACTTTGTGAGAGCTTATCTATTACTAATTTATCCCTATCATCAGCTGTAGTACGTCAGATGTCTATTTTAAAGGCCTAAATAAAAAAAATAAAAAAACAAAACAAAAAAGCTCCAATAAAGATGTTAAAAAAAAAAAAAAAAGCCTGAGGAATTTCCTGGGATCTCTTCTCCTTGGCAGGTTCTAAATTGTAATTTTTGTCTCTCCTTAGAACTGTGAGATGGCCAAAAGCTCTAATTAGCTTTTTAGCCCCTTAGCAACGACTTTTTTAGGGTTTCTTAGCCTCTCACTCCACTCATGCCCAGCTTAGGAATTAGCTAATGACTTGAAGGTAAATTGTATAGAGAATTCTGGATCATTTCTCTGAAGTTCTCATTTCTTTAGATATTGGCTCCTTAAGTCTTGGCTACTTAAATAGCCCTGAAGTTAAATTTTGGGTTCCCCATCCTAGTAATACTGCTGCAAGCTCCAAGTCTCTGCTTTCCCTTCAGTCTCTATGACTTGCAAGGCAAATAAGCAAAAGTTCTAAAGACAAAAGCATCAGTAAATGTAGGACTCACGTTATGCTTTTCCCTCTCTTTGATATGCTGGCCCTTCAAGTTTTGGGCACCCTGGTTATTGTCTGATGACTTCAAACAGCTGTTATTTTGAATTTTACTGAGATTTTGTAATTGTTCTCAGTGGGAAGGTTAGTTTAATGCTAGAGAATTTGGTTTTAATTTACCTTAGTATTTGCTCAATCACTAACAAAGCTGAAATCAACCTTTGAGTAGGGTGATACCATATCCCAGTTTGCCTGGGATGGTTCTGATTTATGGCTTTTATTCTGGAACAATGATTACTAGTGCTCCCTTTAACTTTCAAAAGTGTCCAGTACGTGCAATAAATTACATGATTACTCTACCTCTAAGGGTGATTTTTATCCTTCCTCCTGCCTCCATTAAAAAACTATTAATTACTTATAGTAATTAAGAATGCCACATGACTAAACAATTAAAAAGAACAGAAATTTCATATCTCTTGTTTTTGCACATCTTAGAATTTGTATTTCTTCTATTTACTTGCAGATCTGACACATCACTCTGAGAAAAAAAAAGGATTTTTTATGTTTAAAGATCAAGGAGATTTCCACAGATTGGATAATCAATTCCAATGTCTAAAAACTCATAACATCATGCATGTAAACATAAATATACATATAAATACAATGTGCTCATATGCAAAAGTCAACTGTTTTTCTGTACGTATAATTTTCATAATCTCTTAAGACTAGAAGAAAGCTTAAGATGGCTGAACTCAGCCATATATTCCTTTTATGGAAAAAGACATTGAGGTCTCAAAAGTTAGTTTAGGATGACCTAAATGATTTATCCAACATCACAGGTAGATCCTGAACTCTCCTGGCTCCTAGCCCAATACAGTTCTCTCTCTGTATACTACCTAACCCAGTGTTTTTGTATCAGCAGAGTCTTCCTACTCCTATAACAACAAATACCTCCTGTTCCTATATCCTAGTATACAAGGATAAGAGGATTTGGGAATCCTTCCATATTGGGATACAAAGGGCAAGATTTGGACCTTTCCTAGTAGGATATAAAGGGCAAAAGCTCTCCCTGTGAATGTCATAAAGTAACCATTTACGTTTTATTCACTAAATGCTTCCCAGAATACCTATTGGGTAGTCCCCAACGATTTGGAGTTGCAGATGGTTCGTAAGGATTCTTTGTTTATTTCAAACAGAAGAATTTACAGAGTACATGATTTATTAGGTAGCTGGAGGAGACACATCTGGTGCCCTGAGTCACATCCCCTTAGACTTATATCTGATTTTAGCCAGGTTGGAATAGATAATTCAATGCAAGCTTAGAGTTGCTTCACCTGATAGCATTTCACCCATAGCTAGCTCATAGAGTATCTTTACTTTCTGCCCTATGACTGCCTTGGATGCTAGCAGGAGTTTTCGTATATGCATGGAAAGAGCAGGGGCAATCTTGACCAATGAACAGGAGTTAATAAAGAGTTAGTAAATAAACAATCCTGCCTGCAAACCATTGTGTAGACAATTCTGAGAAGCATTCTTCTTAGGATGCTTAGGTGCTTCTTGGGATGTTACAGTAGAATTAAGCCCTGCTGCCCAACCATCATCCTTGTTTCTCCTTTTTCTCCTTTCCAATCTCATTCTTCCTGCTCCCTCATTCCTGCCCGCCAAGATCATCTCTCAAATAAACACACACACACAAATCTTTGTGTCAGGGAATGCTTTTGGAGGGACCCAAACCACATAATGCTCAAACTCTAAATTCTTCCACTTATAAAATGTCCCTATTTCAAAGCCCTCTCAACTTCAGTTTCACATTTAAAGACTACTCCTTAGCTCTTATGTCTATGGCATGTCTTCCTAGACAGTAAAGGATAACTATAATGAATGTGTTCTATTATAGTGCCATCTAGTGGCAAGGATGAATCAAAGCTCATGGCACATAAGTGACCATGTTAAATATTAAACACTGGTAACTTCACATTACACAAGAAAGATAGATGTATTCAAGAGCAGTCAATCTTACCACAATTCTATTGAAGATCAAAAAGATAACTGTTTGTGACAGGATATTAAAAGGTTGGGATAGTTTTATGATAGGTGGGTAACACAAGCTAAGACAATGATAAAGATAACCAAATCTCATGCTTGAAAAGGCAAAAGCTAATCACCAAAAAGGTCGGTAGAGCTTTACCTCTGTGTTTTTGTTTGTTTGTTTGTTTTCGGTACGCGGGCCTCTCACTGCCGTGGCCTCTCCCGTTGCGGAGCACAGGCTCCGGATGCACAGGATCAGCAGCCATGGCTCACGGGCCCAGCCACTCTGCGGCATGTGGCATCCTCCCGGACCGGGGCACGAACCCATGTCCCCTGCATCAGCAGGCGGACTCTCAACCATTGCACCACCAGGGAAGCCCTACCTCTGTGTTTTGATTTAGCTGAGCATAAAGCCATATTAAACATACAAAGTTGGTTCACACAGTATAGAAATCTGCCCCAACAGCCAGTGCTTAAGAGATCTCAGGATAGAAATGAGCAGTAACACAAAATAATAATTATAATAATAGCAATATCAACAGCAGCTACCATTTAAGGAGTACTTGCTATGTTCCAGGCCCTATGCTAAACAATTTATCCATGTGAGCTCATTTAATTTTTACAACAGCCCTATAAGGTAGGTACTACTGATATCCTTATTTTTTAGATAAAGAAAAGTAGGCTTAGCAAAATTGGTGAAGTTCTCAAGGTTACACACTCAATAAAGAGCAGAAGGAGGTTAAAACCCAGGTCTGCCTGGCTACAAAATCTGTTCTCTTACCCAGTTCACATTTCATTTTCCATCAGAAATCATGACTAATTTTATGCCAAGTACATTGTTAGTGATCGTTATCAATAACAACCCCCGTTTCACAGAGTGCTGAAACAGTCATGGTTAAATACCTTGCTGTAGGTCACCTAGAAATCAGTGGCTTGCCTGAATTAAGATTCTTTGGTCAGTGGACTCTAGTTAAAACATATATTCTTTCTCGTGACTGACTTCTTCCAGCAATTAATTTATATCCCTAAGCAAAAGATCTGTTTGCCTTCTCTTAGATTGTGTAACTGAAAATGTTAATATTAGGTAAGATAGTCTACAGAACTATGAAAAGAATCTATCCTAGAGAATTTAACTCTGTGCCATCTTCTGACAGTGAGTTTCATACTTCAACCAAGTTTTGGGTAAATCAGAACTCAGTGGTCAGCATTTATGGTCCTAGTCGTTCATCCTAACACAAGAAACACAGATGAGATGGATTTACCATCAAAGGGCACATGGAGCTTGATCATGATAAAAAATAGAATCTCCTTAGTTACAGGTAGGTCCCTCTTAAGAAAGAAGAAAAACGCTTTTGGATTCTGTTGAACAATCATTAGTACAGGGACTTCTCTGGTGGTGCAGTGGTTGGGAATCCACCTGTCAATGCATGGACACGGGTTCGATCCCTGCTGCAGGAGGATCCCACATGCCGCGGAGCAACTGGGCCCGTGCGCCATGACTACTGAGCCTGTGCTTTGGAGCCCACGAGCCACAACTACTGAGCCCGTGAGCCACAGCTGCTGAGCCTGCATGCCACAACTACTGAAGCCCACGCACTTAGAGCCCGTACTCTGCAACAGGAGAGGCCACCGCAGTGAGAGGCCTGCGCACCGCAATGAGGAGTGGGCCCTGCTCACTGCAACTAGAGAAAGCCCGCGCGCAGCAACGAAGACCCAACACAGCAAAAATAAATAAATAAATAAATAAAATGGTTAATAAATGGTTTAATAAAATGGTTTTCTTTAAAAAAGAAAAAATGGAATAAATTTAAAAAAATCATTAGTACAGCCTTGGGTAGTATATTTAACCTTTCAAGGCCTTAGTTTTTCATCGTTGAATAAGAAAAATGAAACTAATTTCACAGGGTGGTGGTGAGGATTCATCTACTTAAATAACCAAGAATAACACATGATACATAGTAGAACCTTAAATGATTTTTCTTTTTTTTAAAAAAAATATCCTTACTTTGTTTCATAAAGATTTTAAGTTGTTTATGAAAATAGTCTCAAAAAATGTTATCTCTCTTCTTCCTTTCTCTGGTCCAAAGAAGAAAAGTTCTTGCAGCAATCTGAATACTGTAAGGACTTAAGAAATGAATACTTTTGAAACACCTGGGCTTGCCAGTGGAGGACAAGTTCGAAAATTCTAACAACTTACAAATGCAAATACTGTTTGATCTATCAATTCTACCTGTGGGACTCTATCCTACAGATAAATGATTTATGTACAAGGCTATTCACCGCAGCATTAATTTTAACAGCAAAATATTTTTAAAATTCTAAATGTCCATCAGTGGAAGACTGCTTACATAAATTATGGTACATGGTACATCAATACAAGGATACAATATGCAACTGGAAAAAAATTACAGGATATATTTTTAAGTGAGAAAGCAAGGTATACAACATTATGCATAATATACTATTGTATAAAAAGAGAGAAATATATATTAATATTTACTTGTATGTGTACAAAGAAATTCTAAAAAGACACCCTGAAAATTGTGGTTTCTAGTAAGCAGGGTGGGAGAAAACTGGATCCATGTGTGGAAAGAAGGTTTTCACTGTATTTCACCTTTTTTTAACCAGTGGCAAAAATTTAATAAATTAATTGAATTTTAAAAATATTTTATTTGGGCTTATACCCACTTCCAAAAGCTAATAAGATCTTAAAGTTTTCCTTTTCTTATCTCATACAGCTTATAATAGACAAATGGGTAAACTGAGCCATAAACTACCAGATTTTCCCACAGTTTTTCTAAACAGAGAATTTAGCAAGATTATAGAATATAAGGTCAGTATACAAAAATTAATTGTATTTCTCTATATTAGTGACAATCAGAAAATAAAAATCTAAAATACCATTTGTAATAGCATAACAAACACTTAAACAACATAACATTGCTGAGATAAAGAAGATTATCTCTTTAAAGAAAATAAAGATAAAGAAGATTATCTCTTTAAAGATTAAAGAAGGCATAAATAAATGAAGAGGCATATGATCTTTGTGGATTAGAAGATTCAATATTACTAAAATGTCAGTTCTCTTTAAATGGATCTAGATTCAACAATCCTGATCAAAATCTCATCGGGATTTTTCTTGTAAAAATTGACAAAGCAATTCTAACATTTATTTGGAATTTCAGAGGGTTTAGAATACATCTTTTAAAAACATCTTTAAAAAAACTAAATTGAAAGACTCATTTGATTTCAAGACTTACTATAAACCTATAGTAATTAAGACAAAAATAGCAAGATAATTCAATGGGGAAAAAAGAGTTGTTTCAACCAGTTGTGCTGGATCAAATGTATACTGTATGGGAAAAAAACGAAACAACATCTACCTCACACTATATACAAAAATTTACTTGAATTTACTTGAAATGAAATATAGACCTAAACATAAAACTAAATTATGATACTTCTAGAGAAAAATGTAGAATACCTTCACAAATACCTCACCTTCTGAGGTAGGCAAAGATTTCTTAGATAAGATAACAGGAAAGCATTAATCATAAGGAAAAAATTAGTCAACTAGGCTACAACAAAATTTAAAACACAGCTCTTCAAAAGATCCTGGAGAGAAATTGAAAAGGCAAACCTCAGATTGGGTGAAAATATCTGATAAACATCTTGAATCAAGAATAAAGTATCACTGAACTGTAATAAAATGATTAAAATAGTAAATTTTATATTATGTATATTTTATTATTTTTAAAATTTTATTATTTATTTATTTAGCTGCACTGGGTCTTTGTTGTGGTACACGGGATCTTCGTTTCCACGTGCGGGACCTTTGTTGTGGCATGTAGGATCTTTAGTTGCGGCATGCAGACTCTTACTTGCTGCGTGCATGTGGGATTCTAGTTCCCTGACCAGGGATCGAACCTGGGCCCCTTGCATTGGGAGCATGGAGTCTTAGCCACTGGACCACCAGGGAAGTCCTTATTATGTATATTTTAACACAATAAAAAAGGCAAAAAAAGAGAATAGATAAAGAATTCTTAAATCTCAATAATAAAAAGGTAAACAAAATGGGTAAAATATTTGAACAGACATTTCACAGCAGAAGATATACCAATGGGCAATAAATACATTAAAAGATGCTCCATTTTATTAGTTAATAAGGAAATGTACATTAAAATCACAAAAAGATACCACTGTACTCCTCATAGATGGCTAAAATTAAAAAGACTGACAATACCAAGAGTTGACAAGGATGTGGAGCAACTGGTACTTTCATACCTTGTTGCTGGGAATGCAAAATTGTACAGTTCCATTAGAAAAGAGCTTAGACGTTTCATTAAAATTTAAACATATATCTAACCCAAGTTTTCTCAGCCTCAACACTATTGAGATTTTTGGGTCAGATGGTTCTTTGCTATGGGGCCTGCCCTGTGAGCTGCAGAATGTTTAGCAGTATTCCTGGCCTCTACTCACCTGGTACTAGTAGCACCTCCCCAGACATGACAAAAATGTCCCCAAACACTGCCAAATGTCCTCTAGAGTGCAAACTTGTTCCCAGTTGAGAACCACCTATCTATGCTATGGCCCAGCCATTGAACAACTAGTGATTTACTGAAAAGAAATGAAAACATATGTCCAAAAAGAGACCTGTGCACAAAAGTTCATGTTTTTTCTTAACAGCTAAAAAAATTTTAAAAAGAAACAACCAAATTGTCCCTTAACAGGTAAATGGATAAGCAAATTGTAATACATTCATTCACACAATGGACTAATTCATGAATAATGTTGCTATGAACCTTGGTGTACAGGTATTTGTTTGAGACTGTACTCTTAATGGTTTGGGGTATATACCTGGAAGTGGAATTGCTGGATTATACAGTAATTCTTTGTTTAACTTTTTGAGAAATCCTCAATAACTTTCAAGAGTATAAAGGGAGCTGAGATTCTTTAAAAGTTGAGGATGGCTGTCCTAGAACATTCCAGCTTTGCCTGCATAACTTCTGCTTGTTATTCAAGATAAAGGCAGGCTTCATCTCTTAAGAAAAATGTGGAGTCCAACCCCAGGTTGTGTTATGAGGCCCTCCTATGTGTAACTTATGTGTACCTCCATCTTGGCTCTTAGAACACAGTATTTTAATCACCTGTTAGCCTCACTTTCTCCTCTCTAAACTATATACTCTTTAAGGCTGAGAGTCAGGTATTTTCTATTTGTGTCTACACCCAACGTCTGGAACATAACAGTGCACAAGAAATATCTGTGACGTATTTTTGAAGGAAATTAAAGATGATTATTTGAAATGCTCTACAGGAGGACTGATAAAGATTTCACTCTTATGTCACCGCTAATTGCCTAGTAATGGCTGCCTAGAGGTCTGTGTTGAAAAGGATCCTGGGGTCATCTACAGGCTTAGCAGGAAGGAATGCAGAGACTAATTAGCAATGTCAGTGAGATGTGGAAAGATTCATACCTACACTAGATGCTAAGTCCCCTTTCAGTTCTAACATTCCATGCAGGAAATGCAATTGTTTTTGCCTTCAAATCTCATCCTTATTAATTTAGTCTAAATACCTGATACCTCTTTTATTAGTAAATTAAATGTGACCATGTTGTAAAATCCACTGGATAAAAAACACAAATATTCTCTCTTCAATCTACATCCTTACCCCTGGGTCCTGCCAAGATCAAAAGTTCCTTATAGAATTCTTCATGGATTTTTACAAATAACATCAACACAGTTTTATGATAATATGCGGTTGTTAGATTTGAAATGACTCACACTGCTTTCATCTGGGGACTCATTCCTTACCCAAGTAGCATTCAGAGGAAAATATATACAGCCTACATTTTCATTTTATTTCTAGTTTCATATCTTTGCTTTTATTTATAAAAAGCTACACATTGTTAGAAAATAAAAACCATTCCAATATATTACATTATTTCTCCAATCTCTCTTTTTACAAATGGACAGCTATTGGAGTTAAAGAAATTATTGGCTAAGCTAAAAAAAATTATGCCTTAGAAGAAATTCTAAGAAGATACATTTGAATGGGAAGTCTGAAATCATTATGGCCTCCATTTCAGGAAAAAAAGCGGGGGGAGACATCTATAAATTAAGCGTGGGTAGTATGTTATTATACATGTAGGTGACACAATATGTTGATATATCACAGTATTAATTTAACAGCATTGATCCAAAGATGTTACTCCCACAGAGATCCTTTCATTTGTGCTGTTTAGATTTGTTCCAAGATTACTAGGCCTCAGAGAATGAGCTATGTACTTATCTTAAACTCACCCTGGATGGTGTAGAAACACTAAATGAAGAATTGAGAATTTCATGAAAATCTAAGTGATGCTACCTTCATAAAAGAACAGAAAAGTTTTTTCTAATTTTTTGATGATAGAGAAAGAGGAGCAGGAATGCTTTTTCCATATGCATATGTGTGGAGAAGAGCTAATAAACAACGAATGTGATAGAAAACAATTTTGCAGCCAAGGCACAAAAAAATACTACCTTGAATTTTACAGCACTTTTTGCTTTTTAAAAGCACACTCACATCCATTATTTCATTATTCTCCCAAGAAACCTGTGAGGTAGGTAAGTCAGGTTTCATTATCTCCAAGATTTATCTAACACTCTTGCCACTACTATTTTATGATAGGGTTCATGGATCCAGAGAGAAGTATTCCTTGCCTTATGGCCATATCGAGTGACTCACAAGAATTGGAGAAATGAATTAACGAGTATGCATTACGAGGGACAGGGCCTCTCTTTCTTAACTTGGAAGTTCGCTTTCCCTTATAAATATTCTACCAGCAACATCTGCAATAAACACATTTATTCTGCTGTATTGCAGTGGGGCTTTCCAGACAAACCACTTTTGACCTGCCAGCACAGCGCGGGGGGATAGCTACAAAAGATGACCCCCATGACTGCGTGCAACAGAAGCACTGGCCCATCATTTCCTATCCCCTTTCTCTCTTTCTTATTTAACCCTCTTTCTAGCCTTTCAAATATCAAAAATTAAGAGGAGGGGATAGGAACATTTTAGGTAAGACACGCAGTGAATAAAAATTGCCCCTGTGTGGACAGAACCCATGTTTCTATTTAATTTAAAACTAATGTATGTATTATTTATTCCATGCCTTATTAGGAATATAAATGAATAGCACTTATTAAATACTATTAATATACCAGGCAGAGTCAAGAAATTTGCTTATAAAAACACTACCTCAGTCTCAAAGTGTGCTCTTCTCTTACAGTGAAGAGAAGCATTTCTTTGGGGTGGAAAGAGGTTTTGGTCAGCTGTGTTTATCAGTACAGCCTGTTCACTTGTTTATGGCTAACGTTCTTCCAACTGTCTGATGACAGGTGCCTGTTAAGCATTTCACACACCATCCCTGACATCAATGTTTACTAGTCTATTCTCTTTAGTTTTGTGTATGCTTGAAATTACACACACACATAAAAATATGTGTGTGTGTATATATATATGCATTTGCATATATATATATGTTATTATATATGTGTGTACGGACATGTATAGCATGTGTATTATACATATTTTAAAAAGAAAAACAGGTATCTCTAAAGCATTTCACCTCTGCCTGTAAAGTGGAGGGGATCACTGCATCCACAGGTACCTGCTCCAGGCCCACTAGGTTCTGACCCCCACTCCCTCTCACCAAGTTGGTATCTTAGACTAACATGGCTGAGTCTGTCTGCTACACTGTGTCTCGGAACCAATCTCAGTTCTTCCACTGACAGCTTATATTTTTTGGAGGCAATGGAATGTTACGCAGTAGCATTATATAGTAAGACACAAATTTAAATTTGACAATATTCCAGGAAGACTTTACTGACTGTTGTTTTACCTGCAGTTGAAAAAACCTGGCCAAACGGTTTTCTTGCTCCCCCATTATCCCCACCAGTTCAGTCTGGCTGGACAATGCTGCATGAACACAGTGCAGCTAGAACTTTGTTCTTGTTAGCAACAATTCACTTTTAAACAGTGAGAGGGGAATGCTATCTTCTCTCCCTTTCTCACCCCTGCTATGCTTTAGAACCTAGTGATTAGAGCCTGGGTTCTGAAGTCACACAATCCTGGGATTTGTGTTCCAGCACCTCTCCTTTCTAACTGACTTTAGAAAATAATTTACGTGGGCCTTAGTTTCCTGATTTGTAAAATGAGGATACTGAAAGGTCCTGCCTCATAGGGGGTTGTGAGAATAAAATGAGGTGATGCTTAGGACACAGTGCCCAGAATGTAATAAGTGCTCAATGTTAGGAGGGTACATTTATATAGTTAAAAACATGGTTCCTGATTCTAACAGCAAGCAACCTTATGAGAGGTGAAATATGCTAGTCTAAAAGTCTTATTTTCTGATAACCTTTTTGGACAGAGCCCAAGATGGGTACATATCTATAGTGTTGACTTCTGAAGCCATGATAAAATACAACACTGCTTTTTATACCTTTTATAATCAATTCTTTCCTATCTCAATTCTACCATTGTACCTCACATTCACCTATGTATTATTCTACACAAATGTCCTGTTAATTATTTTGTCCTGTCTCAGAGAATGAGCACCTGAAGGATGGGGATCTTTTACTTAATATTAGTTTCTGCTACTGTAGCTCCACAGAAGTGTTTTTACACTGATTGCCTAAGACTTCCATGGGGCCCGTAACCAAAATTTTTTTCAGTCCTGATTTTCCTGGATCTATTTCTCCATTGTACCCAACTAACTACTTAGGGTTTCTTGAAACCTTCAAGAAGCTACTTTTGGCTATTCTCCTCCTACCTACCTCCCTATTTTTCTTCTCTTTCTCCTTCTCTGCCCAACCACCAAATATTAATATTCCCACTGGGCAGCAGCTTAAAAGAAAGAGACAGTTCTGTATGTGCTGATGTAGATAAGTTTCTAAAATATCTAATGAAATGAAAAAAAAAAACAAGGTGTTTTCACTTATCATTCGCTTTCTGTTTTTCTTTATTTTTACATAATCCAACCATGGATATGTGTATTAGTTTCCAAGGGCTGTTATAACAAAGAACCACAAACTGGGTGGCTTAGCACTACAGAAATGTACTTTTTCATAGTTCCAGAGGCTGGAAGTCTGAGATCAAGGTGTCAGCAGGGTTGGTTCCTTTTTGGAGGCTCTGAGGGAGAATCTCTTCCTTGCCCTCTTCCTAGCTTCCAGCCCTTGCTGGCAATCCTTGGCATTCTTTGGCTTGTAGACTCATCACCCCAATCTCTGCTTCTGTTGTCACATGGTGGTCTCCCTGTGCATCTCTGTCTTCACATGGCATTCCCCCCTATGTGTGTCTGTGTCCAGATTTTTCTTATCTTACAAAGATAACTGTCATTGGATTAGGACCTGCCCTCCCTGATCCAGTATGACTTCATCTTTACTTGATTACACCTGCAGAGAACCTATTTCCAGTTGAGGTCACATTCACAGGTCCTGGGGGTTAGGATTTCAACATATCTTTCTGAAGGACACAATTCAACCCATAACAATATGCTTTACTTTTAACTGTTTTAAAGTGTTAACAAAGGTAATCCGAGCAGTGAGATTCTATGACCCATTTTCTTTTTTTTTTTTTGCGGTACGCGGGCCTCTCACTGTTGCGGCCTCTCCCGTTGCGGAGCACAGGCTCCGGACGCGCAGGCTCAGCGGCCATGGCTCACGGGCCTAGCTGCTCCGTGGCATGTGGGATCTTCCCGGACCGGGGCACGAACCCGTGTCCCCTGCATCGGCAGGCGGACTCTCAACCACTGCGCCACCAGGGAAGCCCTGACCCATTTTCTTTTCTTCTCTGTGTCTTGTGTATTTTTCTTAATCTAACAAATACTACATATATACACACAAATATAGATATAGAGATCCACATATGCACACACATATATACTGACATGTTATATAATAATTAGTACCATGTAACTTTCTATCCTTGGGTCACCTGGGTCTCCATCCTTGGGTCAACTGTTCCTTTCTTTCTTCTCACTCTGCAGTTTCATCCATTCTCATAAATTTAGTTCCAGCCTGTATGCTAAAGACTCCCAAATCAATGTCTCTAGCCCTCACCTTTTAAGGGCTTCAATTATGTATCATTTAAAATGTCCACAAGAAAATTATCACTGGCTTTTCCCTTCCTGTCCTCATCCCGCACAAACCAGACACCAGTGAGTCCTCCCTGAGGGCTCCTCTCTCAGCCCTCACATCCAATCAGGCTGATTCTGTCTACTGATATCTCTCAAGCCAAGTGCTCCTCTCGGTCCTACTGCCATTGCTTAAGTCTATGCGCTCATTATCTCTTACCTGAAACTTTGCAATAGCTTACTAATTGGTTCCCCTGCATCCAATCTTAAGCCCTTAAATCCACTACTTTCAAGGTAGGTAGAGTTAGTTATAAAAGATGCAAATTAGACTATACTGCTTTGCTGCTTAAAACCTGTGTCCTCTAGTCCCTCATTCTGTACTCAAGACTCTCCATCACTGCCCTAACTATCCCTTCAGCCTTGTCTCTTGCCTCTCCTTGCTTTCAACACTCACTACTAACATCACATGGCTTGCTGATCCTGCTTCACACTTCTCATCCTCTGCTGTGCTAGTCCCTCTGCCAAGAATGTCCTTTCTTTCTCTTCAGGATGCATTCCAGGTGTATCACGTCTTCTGTGAAGCCTCTCTGAATCCCAGGTGAGGGAAAGTGTTCTTAGTATGTATGACCAGAGCACCCTGTGACATTGCTCTTTTAATCTTTCCCATATGTATTAAATACCAAATGCTGTGTCTGTCTCTCTGACTGTAAGCAGAACGGTGAATGCCAAGTATTTTAACCATGTATCTATAGTGTCAAGCCCAGTGCCTGGAATGAAGGAGGTGCTAAAGAAATGCTGGTCAAGTGAACAAAGGAAGACATTTTACACCATTTGGGAATTTCCACAAACTGTTAATTAACAAAGGAATAAATTACCACTTAGTTTTATGTTAATAACATCTCAAAACACTTATTTTATATAGAACAGGGTACATTTGGGCCGAATAATTCTTTGTTGTAGGAACTGTCCTGAGCATTATAGGATGTTTAGCAGAATCACTGGCCTCTACACACTAGACACCTGTAGCTCCCCAATTCCTAGCTGTGACAACCAAAAAAGGGTCTCAAAACATTGCCAATATCCCCTGGTAGGGAAGGAGGGACAAAATAACCCCCAGCTAAGGGGAACTGGTATGGATTGATATTCAACAGAGATCTTAAATTTTTTAACACCTGTGAAGGCAGGATTTCCCATAACATTTCATTTGATCCCTAGGGATATCAATTATTCTTTGTAAGAGGAAATCTGCCATAGTTTATCATATGTTTTTAAAGGCATTTAAATCAACTGTATGTAAAACTTTTAAGAATTTTTCTAATATAATTACCTTGTAAAAAAGATGAGACCGGGCTTCCCTGGTGGCACAGTGGTTGAGAGTCCGCCTGCCGGTGCAGGGGACACGGGTTCGGGACACGGGTTTGTGTCCCGGTCTGGGAAGATCCCACATGCCGCGGAGCAGCTGGGCCCGTGAGCCATGGCTGCTGAGCCTGCGCGTCCGGAGCCTGTGCTCCGCAATGGGAGAGGCCATAACAGTGAGAGCCCCGCGTACCGCAAAAAAAAAAAAAAAAAAAAAAAAAGATGAGACCATGTCATTTATTGTTCTATAAAAATATAGGGTTGTTTTTTAAAAAAAACATATATATGTGCTAGTTCTCATTTGGAAAGTTAAGAGTTCTATAATTTAATATGAAAGATGCTCTTCTCTAGCTGTGAGAGAAGGAAGGAGGGAGAAGGGATAGAAGGGAGAGGGAGAGGATTGTTATCACACAAAATTCAGGGGGCTTTTTATGTTAACTCCCCATTTCCTTGGCTCTCTGCATGATTCTAACCCACTATTATTGACCAGTGTGGTCAACATTAAACAAAGAACAGTGAACTCTATTACACAGCCTAGTCAGACAAAGGTCAATCCAATATTCTGGTTGACAGAGTTTCCAATATTCATAGTATTCTACTATTCTTAAACACGCTGAACATGAAAACTATACTAAAATACTTTAGAAATTACTTGAGGCAAGGGGAGCACCTCCTATGGGCCAGGAACTATAGATTTTTTTTTTAATGCACCACACAGATATGATCTCTATTCTCTGAAAGTTTATGGTCTAGTAGGTAAATATGAAGTTAATGAAACAGTCACACTGATGGAGGAATAATTAGAAATTGAATAAATGCTATGAAGGAAAATAATTGAGGAACGTGATCTGAACTTGAGGAAATGACATTTGAGTTAAGATCTGAAGAAGGAATCTAAGGAATTAACTAAAAGAGACAGAAGACGAGCAGCTGCAAGTGGAGGGGATGGCATGAGTAGATGCCCTTGGCTGCAGGGAGCATGTTAGGACTCAGTGAAGAGAGGAGCCTGATGGAGCTGGGCAGCTAGGCTGGGGCAGGCAGGCAGGGCCTACTGGGCCATGTTGAGGGCAGCTAGATAGAAAGGCCATCAACTGATGTAGGTGTAACAAATCATTCTGGCTGTGGTGTGGAGAATGTATTGGTAAAGCAGGACAGAGAAGATGCTTGGAGACTAGCACTAGCATCTTATCAAATCAAGATCATCACTATTTCTTGAAAGCTCAGGCAAAAGGTTTCCAATTCTGCAGCACGGATGAGCCTTGAAAACATGATGCTAAGTGAAAGAAGCCAGTCACAAAAGGCCACATATTGTATGACTCCTTCTGTATGAAATGTCCAGAATAAGCAAATCCATAGAGACAGAAAGGAGATCAGTGGTTGTCAGGGGCTGGGGTGAGAAGGCACTAGGGGTGAACGCTAGTGGATACCAAGTTTCTTTATGGGGAGATAAAAAATGTTTTAGAATTAGATAGTAATAATGATTGTACAACTTTGCTAATATACTGAAAATCAATGAATTGAACACTTCATAAGGGTGAATTTTATGGCATGTGAATTATATCTCAATAAAGCTGTTACCAAAAAAAAAAGCCCCTCTTACTATGTCATGGGAGAAAACAAGTTCTAAATCTCTAAGCAAAAACAAGGTAAAGAGCTGACTTTTAAAATTCTTAATTTTAAAGTCATGTTCTTTAAAATGCTCCTTGCATTCTAAAATTCAGTTAGCGGAAATTTAAGAATTATATTGAAATAGAGGCATTTAAACAAAACAAGAACAGCTGATCAATGATTTAGAGAGAGCCCCATAATTCCCAAATCATAGTTTTTGTTAAAAAAAAAAAAAGATTCTAAAAGCACCAGCCACTGGGAATTAGACCAATTGGAATTTTACTGTTCTGTGAATTCAGTCAAATAGTGGATTTTAACTTTCAGCTCGATTTTCATTTTCTATCCAGACAGCCACTTAGCAGATATGTGATATCAATCCTGATTTCCAACCTCACCTTTCTATATGAATTTAATGGGGGAAGTGTGCAAGAATGTGTTTTAAAACAAAAATCTCAACTATCCTATTATTACATTTACAGCTGATTACCATGTGAATTGCTTTTATGCTGTGCTAGAATATCACTAGCACTGTTCTTTCAAGGAGTACAATATAAAGTACAGGATATATGGAACAGCCTCTAACAATGATGACACCAGCTAATACTTAGTTTTAAATTCAGATTTACATTAAAATTATTATCTAGAAAAAAGTAACTAACATGTGGGGTCATTTTCTCCATCAGGACTCTTTTTGGTATAAGTGAAACTCCAACTCAAAACAACACAAGTGAAAATACAGTATACTGATCTTCTGAATTGCGAAGTTCAGTGGTGATGCTACCATCAGGCACAGCTGGATTCAGGGCTCTCAGGCTGGTTTTCTGACAGATTGGTTTCATTTTCAGACGCAAGCTTGTCCCTCCTGATGGCAAGGTGGGAGCAGCAGCTCCTCCTGTCTCTCTCCCGCATTCTTAGCAAAAGACTCACTGTGGCTGCCTGGTTCTAACTGCACCATGTGCTCAGTCTTGGACCAACCACCAAGGCCAGCAGGATGGAACTTATTGACTGACTCAGGGCTGGGTCACACACTTACCCTTGCAGGACAGAATCCCACTCCCACCATACAGGCTGATAGTAGGGGAAGAATGAATCCCTAAAAAAAAAGCCAGTATTGCTGCTAGAAAAAAGGGCGGTGGAGGCTGGAAGGGAAAATAACAAATGTCCCCTGAAGTTTCCAGTTAAAAGATGGGCCAAGAGATCGGGCAGTGGGAAGGCAAACTGACAGTGAGTTGGGAAGTACGGTGGACCCTTCTGAGGATATCTTCCCACTGGATTACCCTTCTCTGAGAATTTCTCCATTTGCCTCATAGGTTGAGCCAGATTCCTTCCACCTGCCCCTCTGGAGCCACTCTGCATCCTTCAAACCCTGCTTTCTATCCCAGAAGCCTGAAGTGAATGGACAGGAGTAATCGTTCCTAGACCCTCTCTCTGACTTTTGGCTGGAGTTGGTGAGTGCGGAACACCCACAGGAGATCTAAGGGAACAAGGAAGGGATCCTTTCAGTCTAGTTATATCCCTCAACCACCCATCATAGCACCCTTTTTACCCCAGCTTTATGGAGATATAATTGAAATGTGACACTGCGTAAGTTTAGGATGGACAACATGATGATTTGACACGCACATCTATATTTCAAAATAATTACCACAATAACATTAACATATCCTTCACCTCACATAATTACCTTTGTTGTTTTGGTACTGGTAATGAGACCATTTAAGATCTACTTTCAAGTATACCAATATGGTATTGTTAATCACTGCCACCATGCTATACATTTGATCCCCTTTTATGATTGCCCTCTGTACTCAAACTTTTCTTCCTAGCTCTGGTAACCATTTCCCATCTTGTCCTTTTACGCCTAGACATGGTCAGGACTCCTGGAGTACTACATTATTCTTTCTGGGTTTTCCTAAAGGCTGCCCATAGCTTTGAAAATTGTCCCATAATTGAACCCTCTTTGCTTTTTCTTTGGTTTTTGGGTTTTTTTTTAAACATCTTTATTGGAGTATAACTGCTTTACAATGGTGTATTAGTTTCTGCCTTATAACAAAGTGAATCAGTTATACATATACATATATCCCCATATCTCCTCCCTCTTGTGTCTCCCTCCCACCCTCCCTATCCCACCCCTCTAGGTGGTCACAAAGCACCGAGCTGATCTCCCTGTGCTATGCGGCTGCTTCCCACTAGCTCTCTGTTTTACATTTGGTAGTATATATATGTCCATGCCACTCTCTCGCTTTGTCACAGCTTACCCTTCCCCCTCCCCATACCCTCAAGTCCATTCTCTAGTAGGTCTGTGTCTTTATTCCCGTCTTACCCCTAGGTTCTTCATGACATTTTTTTTTCTTAAATTCCATATATATGTGTTAGCATACGGTATTTGTCTTTCTCTTTCTGACTTACTAAAAACTTTTTATTTTATATTGGAGTGTAGTTGATTAACAATGTTGTGTTAGTTTCAGATGTACAGCAAAGTGATTCAGTTATACATATAAACGTATCTGTTCTTTTTCAGATTCTTTTCCCATTTAGGTGGTTATAGAATATTGAGCAGAGTTCCTTGTGCTGTACAGTAGGTCCTTGTTGGTTACCCATTTTTTTTTTTTTTTGTGGTACGCGGGCCTCTCACTGTTGTGGCCTCTCCCGTTGCGGAGCACAGGCTCCGCACGCGCAGGCTCAGCGGCCATGGCTCACGGGCCCAGCCGCTCCGCGGCATGTGGGATCCTCCCAGACCGGGGCACGAACCCGTGTCCCCTGCATCGGCAGGCGGACTCCCAACCACTGCGCCACCAGGGAAGCCCCGGTTACCCATTTTAAATACAGCAGGACTCCTCATTTTATTTGCTGCAGTCAGCCACAGTTGGCTTCCATAATCCTGTCTGGTACCCTAAGCGTGGTGGTGTTGGGGGGGTTTTGCTCTTTGCCTGATGGGACCCCTCTATTTTCTGTGTCTCAGTGAGTTCTGACTTATAAAGCACTCAGGACACGGGGCCTGGTGCAGGCTGGCACTCAGTGGATGACTGTTGCCATTATTATTATTATTTTTTTAACATCTTTATTGGAGTATAATTGCTTTACAATGGTGTGTTAGTTTCTGCCTTATAACAAAGTGAATCAGTTATACATATACATATATCCCCATATCTCCTCCCTCTTGAGTCTCCCTCCCTCCCACCCTCCCTATCCCACCCCTCTAGGTGGTCACAAAGCACCGAACTGATCTCCCTGTGCTATGCGGCTGCTTCCCACTAGCTATCTATTTTACATTTGGTAGTGTATATATGTCCATGCCACTCTCTCGCTTTGTCACAGCTTACCCTTCCCCCTCCCCATACCCTCAAGTCCATTCTCTAGTAGGTCTGTGTCTTTATTCCCGTCTTACCCCTAGGTTCTTCATGACATTTTTTTTCTTAAATTCCATATATATGTGTTAGCATACGGTATTTGTCTTTCTCTTTCTGACTTACTTCACTCTGTATGACAGACTCTAGGTCCATCCACCTCACTGCAAATAACTCAATTTCGTTTCTTTTTATGGCTGAGTAATAGTCCATTGTATATATGTGCCACATCTTCTTTATCCATTCATCCGATGATGGACACTTAGGTTGTTTCCATCTCTGGGCTATTGTAAATAGAGCTGCAATGAACATTTTGGTACATGACTCTTTTTGAATTATGGTTTTCTCAGGGTATATGCCCAGTAGTGGGATTGCTGGGTCATATGGTAGTTCTATTTGTAGTTTTTTAAGGAACCTCCATACTGTTCTCCATAGTGGTTGTACCAATTCACATTCCACCAGCAGTGCAAGAGTGTTCCCTTTTCTCCACACCCTCTCCAGCATTTATTGTTTCTAGATTTTTTGATGATGGCCATTCTGACTGGTGTGAGATGATATCTCATTGTAGTTTTGATTTGCATTTCTCTAATGATTAATGATGTTGAGCATTCTTTCATGTGTTTGTTGGCAATCTGTTTATCTTCTTTGGAGAAATGTCTATTTAGGTCTTCTGCCCATTTTTGGATTGGGTTGTTTGTTTTTTTGTTATTGAGCTGCATAAGCTGCTTATAAATTTTGGAGATTAATCCTTTGTCAGTTGCTTCATTTGCAAATATTTTCTCCCATTCTGAGGGTTGTCTTTTGGTCTTCTTTATGGTTTCCTTTGCTGTGCAAAAGCTTTGAAGTTTCATTAGGTCCCATTTGTTTATTTGTGTTTTTATTTCCATTTCTCTAGGAGGTGGGTCAAAAAGGATCTTGCTGTGATTTATGTCATACAGTGTTCTGCCTATGTTTTCCTCTAAGAGTTTGATAGCTTCTGGCCTTACATTTAGGTCTTTAATCCATTTTGAGTTTATTTTTGTGTATGGTGTTAGGGAGTGATCTAATCTCATACTTTTATGTGTAGCTGTACAGTTTTCCCAGCACTACTTATTGAGGAGGCTGCCCTTTCTCCACTGTACATTCCTGCCTCCTTTATCAAAGATAAGGTGACCATATGTGTGTGGGTTTAGCTCTGGGCTTTCTATCCTGTTCCATTGATCTATCTTTCTGTTTTTGTGCCAGTACCATACTGTCTTGATTACTGTAGCTTTGTAGTATAGTCTGAAATCAGGGAGCCTGATTCCTCCAGCTCCGTTTTTCGTTCTCAAGATTGCTTTGGGGCTTCCCTGGTGGCGCAGTGGTTGAGAGTCTGCCTGTCGATGCAGGGGACACGGCTTCGTGCCCCAGTCCGGGAAGATCCCACATGCCGTGGAGCGGCTGGGCCCGTGAGCCATGGCCACTGAGCCTGCGCGTCCGGAGCCTCTACTCCGCAACAGGAGAGGCCACAACAGTGAGAGGCCCGTGTACTGCAAAAAAAAAAAAAAAAAAAAAAAAAAGATTGCTTTGGCTATTCGGGGTCTTTTGTGTTTCCATACAAATTGTGAAATTTTTTTCTAGTTCTGTGATGAACCCTCTTTGAATTATCACATTTGAGTGCACCATCTGTTTCCTGCTGGGACCCTGACAGATATGTAATAAACATGGCAGCTATATTCTTTAATGCATGACCTCATTTTATGTATTATTCCAAATCCTCACATTTGTTCAGTGAAATAGGTATTCTTAACCCTATTTGATATGTGAGGGAATGGAGGCTCAGAGTGATTAAGTAACTTGACCAAGATCTGACAGCTAGTCAGGGACCTGGCAGACACTGGTCAGATTTCTCATTCTGTATGTACAAGATACATCACCTCTGGCCTGGACCATGACTTCCACTCTTGCCTTCTTATAGTCTTTCTCCACAGAGTAGCCAAACACCAACTGTTTTATAGATCTGCCAAGGTTGTTATGAGGAGTCAATGAAATAACAAGCAATAACATTTAGTAAAGTGCCTTACAGATTTAACACAGTAGCTCACTGAATATAAATATATATATATATATATACATATATATTTATGAAAGAAAGAGAGGTGGGGGGAGAGAGAGATCCTCTGGTTGCTTTCAGAATTAGATTCCTTGAAGATGGAGGATCTTGAGGACACTTTGGAGGAATTGAATCTAGGGATCCAATCCCTCTGGACTCAGCTCACCCATCATCTTCTCTTGGAAGACTTTCTGATACCCCAGGATGGGCGAAGTTCCCACTCTGTGATCCAATAGTATTTATCCTACGACAGCACTTACCCCATGTTGTGTAATTATTATTTGCTTTCTTTTATCCCACATTCTACTCCATTATAATTGTCCATCCATTTCTCTGTCTCTTTCTGGAGCATAAATTTCTAGAAGACAAGAGTCGTATCTATTATTTCTGTATCACTGGTGTCTGACACACACCTTTAGATAGGTGCTAAATAGGAATCTATTAAATGAGTGACAATATAGTTCTGAACAAAACCCATGCCAAGAGTTCCCTCAGATGGGCTCTCGGGGACATTACTGAAGGGATTCCCTCAAGAGGAAGAAGACAACTGTGACTGCTGAGCTGACAGCCAAACTCTAACATTCCATGATTCTGGATAATAGAGCTCCACAGACTACAGGAAATGTGTTTCTTTCAAGGGGTATCAGTTAATAATTTTAAAACCACCTCATGTCATTTCTACTAACATTGGTCAAATAACAAAAGATACTGTAAATAATAAGACCCAGGTTTTTCACTGTTGGAGAAAAGACTATAGTGGAAAAACTGACAGAATTTAAATAAGGTCTTTAATGTAGTTAATAGTATCACACCATTGTTAATTTCCTGGTTCTAATCATTGCATTATGGTTATATAAGATATTAACATTAGGAGAAGCTGCATGAGGGATAATGAAACTTTTGTACTATTCATAAAACTTTTCTATAAGTCTAAAATAAGTTCAAAATGTGACTGTCTTATGGTACATTCATTTAAAGCCATACTCTTAGAATCTAACATAGGTGATAAAATTTCACCAAGAAGTACACGGGGGTATAACACATTAATAGCTTGCTGTGTTACTCTGAATGACAGAATTTTACAGTTTAGAAGTAATCTTGGCAGTCCCAGTCCATCGTTCTACTCTTGAGGGAATCCCCTTAGTACTGTCCCCAACAGCCTAAAGCCTTTGCTGAGACGTCTCCAGGGACAGCAGTGTACCTCTCTCCTCAAAATGAATTGCTGGAAGAAAAGCTTGAATTGTTAGAAGTGTCTTCCTCCTTCTACCCACCAAGCTGAAATTAGCCTCTTGTTGATTCTCTGGACCCTACATGGTGACCCTTCAGATACCTGAAGGGAGTCAGCATCTTCCCACCTGTGGTTTTTCTTCTTCAAGCAAAACACCCTCAATCCCTTTCCAGATGACATAATGATGTTTTAATAGAGGGGGCACTGATGCTTTGATGCAGCCATTTCTAAACTTTTTTTGTCAGTCACAGAACTCCTCAACAAAGAAATTCTCATGTAGAAGTCAGTATGTAAAATAGGTAAAAGTAAAACACTTTTGCTGCAAGTGTTGGGTGAGGAGACCAAGGACTATTTGATCCCCCTCGCCCCTTCCCTTCCCTGGTGGTCCTTGAAGCACAACCTTGGAATCTTCAGAACTTCCAGAATATGTAACAAACTCTTCCTTAAACCAAAAGTATGAAAGGACATGGGAACCTCAGATCCCAAGGCAGGTTTGTGGGGGGAGACATTTTGAGTACGTGCCTTCTACTGTCCCCAGTTATACCATGTGGACAGTCCCTGACTTAGACATCTCTTGGGCTACAAGTGGTAATGATCATGACAACAAGAACTAAGAACTAAACCAACTTATTCAAGGTCCACAGAAGTGTTAGAACTGGATTTTTAACCCAGATCTCTCTGACTCTGAGCTATGCCCTTAACCACTGTACTTTCCTGCTTCTCTGGAACAGAAATCTAAAAAGATTATGAGACTCCAGCCCTCTCATCTGGCATCCTCACCTGTACACTACTCGCTTTACAATCTGGAAATCATCTTGGAGTGGATTCACCAGGAAATCCATTGTAAACAGTCTACCTCTGACATCAAGCCTCTACAATATAACCCATGTCCCTTCCTTCATATATACCTAAGTCCTCGTTTAAACAGCATCACCTGGGAATCTGAGATCCTAAGGATTAAGCATTCTTAATGGTAGGTCCATACCTAAGGAAGAGTCATTTACAGACACTCTTAGGCTAATGCCCAGCAGACAAATTGTTTGCAAGGACCCTGAGCACCACTTGTGGTTCTGACCTATGGCTGTTTTATACTTTCATGCAGGACAGATGGCTGGTGAGCCTCAGTCAGTGGTCTCTCCTCCCCAGATGAGGGCTGGGATGGTGTTCATTTGTTGTAAATGCCTGTCTGGCACATGTCATCCCTGTGTGCTTCCTTTTGGTGGAAACCCCCTACCCCCACACTTCAATATCTGGGGTTTGAGTCGGCAGACCTCACTTCTCCAGCTCCACCCCAGGGCAGACACCCGGCTAAGCCTGGATAATTAGCATACTCCCAGGTCCATGTGATTCGAGCTAGACCCGTAAGACTCGATATCAAAACATTTGTTGGAACCATTGGAGGAGACATGTCTCTTTTGCCTAGGGCTTCTGAGTTAAGAAGTTGTAAATCTAGCAGCCATCTTGTTACCAAGAAACAACCAGCTGGATGTTGAAGCCAAGGAGAAGAAAGGAGAGTCAAGAGAGGAAAAGAAACAGATTCCAGAAATCTTCGCTTCAGACACCGCATCCAGCTGTGCCTAGGGATGGACTCATTATACTTATGTGAACTAATAAATTCCCTTTGTAGTATAAAACCATTCAAGTTGGAAGTATGGCCTTTGAATTCTCTATAAGCCTCTCCTGCTTGTCCTTTATAAAACTGTAACCTTCACCATACCCTGGCACTCCCTAAGCCCCTTCCCTCACTTATCTTTTTTCCTAAGCACTTATCTAACATACTATATGCTTTACTTATTTGCCTCATTTATTTTGTCTCCCCAACTAAACTCCATAAAGGCAGAGCTTTGGCCTATTTGTTCACAGATGTACCTTGAATGGAATGACCCCAGAACATAGTAGGTGCTCAATAAATATTTGTGGAATGAGTGAATGAGAGAACGTGCAACTCAAATAGTTCTAAACGGTTTATATGGAAATGCTTTTTAGAAAGGGTCTTGCTAGAGAGAGTGAGGATGGAAGCTTTTCCTGTGACCTAACATGAGGCATTTCTCTCCGAATTTCAAATATCTATTCAATAAACATGTACTGAGCACCTACCTATGGTGATCACTGTGTTAAACACTAAGATAAATAAAAATACAGTCCCCGCCCTCCAGGAGTTTCAGTCTGGTGCTATTGTCTTATATGATAGCAAGTAAACGTGAGTGGGAGAAGTGCCAGCTTTCAAGCATGAACATCCATCCAGAGGAAGCCAGGGTGCTCACTTCTTGCTTCCAGTTTCCCTCTCTCTCTCTCCCCCACCCCCAACCCTTCTCCCTCTCCCTCCCCCTCCATGTTTATAGGTTGGTCTCCAAACTCACAGCAAAGAGCCACAAATATCCCAGTGTGGAAACTGCTAGACAAGCTAGAAAGGCAAAGATACGGCTTAACTAAGGAGAGAGGAGGAGCAATAAAACCTAAACTGAGAAAACAAAAAACCCAATTCAATAAAAACGAAACTCGAGTTTATGTGGCAGTGGCAAAGCTGACAACACCTGGCATGCACTGCCTTTAGGTTGGAGGGAGGTTATTTCTACTAATTTGAGAAGATTGTAGGGATACATACAGCAGTGAGGGAGACAGGAATCTCAGCAAGAACAGTAGATCTGACTGTCGGTCCTCATGGGGACTGAACTTGGCTCCTTCGGGATCTAAGACAGCTTAGCCATCTGATTATCTTGTGGTCTCCTCAGTGTCCTCTAAAGGTCTGCTGTTGGCATGACTCAGCCAAACTCAGTCTCTGCTTCTCTTGGTTTGCTTGCTCTCTCTCCACCCCCCCGCCCCCCTTTTTCTTTCCTTCCTTTCTTCCCTTCTTCCTCCTACCCTCCTTCCTCCCTCCCACTACTCTCCTTTTCTCTTTCTTCTTTCCTTTCTCCCTTCTTTCCTTCCTCCTTTCCTCCTTCCACCCTCTCTCCTTTTCTTCCTTCCTTCCTTTTGAGTTATAATTGACATATTTAAAATTCAGTTTGGTAAGTTTCAACATATATATACACCTGTGAATTTATCACCAAAAGATTGAACATATCTGTCACCCGCAAAATTTCCTAAACCTCTTCTTAATCCTCTTTGCCTCTCCCCACTTCCTCTCCCCATCCCCAGGCAATTGCTGACATGCTGTCACTATAGTGTAGGTTATAGTTTCTAGAGTTTTTTATAAAAGGAATCATGAAGTATGTACTCATTTGTCTGGTTTCTTTTTTTTTTTCTTTTTTTTTTTGCGGTACGCAGGCCTCTCACTGCTGTGGCCTCTCCCGTTGCGGAGCACAGGCTCCGGACGCGCAAGCTCAGCAGCCATGGCTCACGGGCCCAGCCGCTCCGCGGCACGTGGGATCCCCCTGGACCGGGGCATGAACCCGTGTCCCCCACATAAGCAGGCGGACTCCCAACCAGTGTGCCACCAGGGAAGCCCCTGTCTGGTTTCTTTTACTCAGCATACTTATTTTGAGATTCATCCCATGACATCGTGTGTATCAATATTTCATTCCTTTTTCCCTGTGGCCTAACAGTATTCCACTACAGAGATATACCACAGTTTGCTTATCCATTTACCTGCTGATGGCTATTTGGATTGTTTTCAGTTTTCGACTATTATGAATATAGCTTCTGTGAATATTTGTGTACAATCTCTGTATAGACATATGTTTTCATTGTGACTGAGTAAATAACCTGGGAGTGGAAAAGCTGGGTCTCATAGGAAGTGCATATTTAAAATTTTAAGAAACTGCCGAACTGTTTTCCAAAGTGGCTGTACCATTTTACATTCCCACCAGCAGTGTATGGGAGTTCCAGTTGTCCCACTCCCACACCAACACTTGGTATGTCAATTTTTTTAACTTTAGTCATTCTAGTCAGTATGATGCTATTTACTTGTGGTTTTAATTTGCATTCTCTAGTGAAAAATAACGTTGAGTATCTTTTCACGTGCTTATTTGCCATCTGTACATCTTCTCTGTTGAAGTACCTGTTCAATTCTTTTGCCCACTTTTTTATTAGGTTGTTTGTTTTTCTTATTGTGCTTTGAGAATTCTTTATGTATTCTGGATACAAATTCTTTCCCATGTATTTGATTTGTAAATATTCTCTCCTACTCTATGGTTTACTTTCTCATTCTTTTAACTGTGTTTTTTTTTTTTTTTTGCGGTACGCGGGCCTCTCACTGCCGTGGCCTCTCGCATTGCGGAGCACAGACTCCGGACGCGCAGGCTCAGCGGCCATGGCTTAGGGGTCCAGCCACTCCATGGCACGCGGGATCCTCCCAGACCGGGGCACGAACCCGCATCCCCTGCATCGGCAGGCGGACTCCCAACCACTGCGCCACCAGGGAGGCCCTTAACTGTGTTTTTTAAATAGGAGAAAATGTTAATTTTGATGAAGTCCAATTTATTTTTTTAATTAATTTTATTATGGTTCGTGCTTTTGATATTAAATCTAAAACATATACCTAACTCAAAGTCACAAGGATTTCCTCCTGTTTTCTCATAGAAGTTTTATAGTTTTTGGTTTTACATTTAGGTCTATGGATCATTTTAAGTCAATTTTTGTATATAGCATGAGGTATGGATTGAGGTTTATTTTGTTGCATATGGGTATACAATTGTTCCAGAACAATGTGTTGGAAAAACTATACTTTCTCCATTGAACTGCCACTTGAAGGGCCTTTGTCATAAAGTCTATTGATTAGATATGTTTGGGTCAACTTCTAGACTCTGTACTGTTATAGCTTTACAGTAAATCTTAAAATCAGGTAACATTAGTTGTCCAATTCTATTTTTTTCAAAGTTTTTTTTTTCTCTTAAAAGTCTGTAGGTATATATGTCCATGCCACTCCCTCACTTTGTCACAGCTTACCCTTCCAAACATAAAATAGATAGCTAGTGGGAAGCAGCCGCATAGCACAGGGAGATCAGCTCAGTGGTTTGTGACCACCTAGAGGGGTGTGATAGGGAGGGTGGGAGGGAGGGAGACGCAAGAGGGAAGAGATATGGGAACATATCTATATGCATAACTGATTCACTTTGTTATAAAGTGGAAACTAACAAACCATTTTAAAGCAATTATACTCCAATAAAGATGTTTTAAAAAAAAAGTCTGGGAATTTCAAATGGGATTACATAGACTCTATAGTTTAATTTGGGGAGAGTCAGAACTTTAATAATGAGTCTTTCAATCCATGGAATGGATTATCTCTCCACTTTTTATATCATCTTTAGTTTCTCTCAGCAGTGTTTTATAGTTTTCAGTCTACCGGTCTGGATCATCTTTGGTCAAATTTACCCCTTAAGTATTTCATTTTTCTGATGCTGTTGTAAACAGCATTGTTTTTGTAATTTTAATTTCCAGGTGTTTGTTGCTACTGGAGTTTCTTTTTGTTTCATTTGTTTCATTTCTCTTTAGAGCAGGTCTTATAAAGCCAAGTCATTTCATAAGGCACTGGTCTGAGTTGTTGTCTTAGGTGTGGAATGAGCCCAGTCTAACCAGCTGTAGCTAAGAGTGCAGAGTCATATGGTACAGATCAGGTACAGATCCTTGTCTATCTCAGGGATTAGCCTAGGGTCACTGACCCTCAGCAGGGTTGGCCCTTGATGAACCCATTCCATATACTGTGTGAAATTATCACAAACAAGTCGGTAAAATGATAACTAAACGGTAATTCTGTGCTTTTAAATTTTGCACAGGAAACTTCTATGGCTGTGGGGGAGGGCCAGCAAAAAAAGAATCTTGCAAGAGAAGTCAAGGATTTATTTCTACTGGCATCTCTAAATACAACCATATGGTCCTAGAGTCCAGAGTGTTACAAATTCCACCTACTACCAGAAGATCTAAAGTCCTAGGAGACCATATGTCTAATGATGTATCCCAGCCCTTTAATTTACACTTTGGTCTGTCATAAACTCTGCTTTAACTGGTCTGCTAAGCACAGAAGGCAGCACAGTCCAAGGGATACTCAGGGTAAATAGCAGGTACCTCTGGTGAACTCCTATCATTGAGAGGACTTAGAATTTTGTGACTAAACCACTGCCCACCAAAAAAGGACATCTGGAGCCCAAAGCAATTTTAAAGGAAGGCATTTTTAAGCCCAGTTTTCTCAGTGAATTATGTTTTTCAGCACAATTCCTTAAGCCTTGGTTTGGTTTTTTTTTATTCTCATTAATTCATTAATTCATTCATCTTTTCATTTCCTGTAAAACTACTGCGGTTCTCAATGCTAGGGTGGTGGTAGGTGTGGGAGGTAACACCAAGATTCATCATACAGGCTTCCTACTCACAGGCTGGGGAAGCACACACACCAACACAATGTGAATAAAGACATAACGTGGAATGTTTGGCACTGTGATTTGTGAAATATAAGGCACTATTCCAATGCCTGTTATTTTATAGCTCAGAAGAGGAGACAGCACCATAGAGAGTTGAGGAAGGCCTCATAGAGGATGGAGGGGGATGTGATCTGGTTTTACAGAGGCAGAGGCATTCCTTCACTAGGTGAGAGGACATGGAAGGAGTCTCTGGTTTTCTGTTTGTTTGTTTGTTTGTTTGTTTGTTTTGCGGTAGGCGGGCCTCTCGCTGCTGTGGCCCCTCCCATTGCGGAGCACAGGCTCTGGACGCACAGGCTCAGCGGCCATGGCCCACGGGCCCAGCTGCTCCGTGGCATGTGGGATCCTCCCGGACCGGGGCACGAACCCGTGTCCCCTGCATCGGCAGGCGGACTCTCAACCACTGCGCCACCAGGGAAGCCCAGGAGTCTCTGTTTTGCCTACCTATTTCTCCAAAGAGTTTAGTGTATTATGTTGGAGGGACACTGGAGAAGATGTGGTAGAGGGACGTGATCAATCACATTTTCCAAAGATGGCCACACCCCTCATCGAGAGATGGAATCTAATTCCCTCCTCTTGCATGTGAGCTGGCTTTTTTGACTGTTTCAACCAATAGCAAATGGCAGACATAACACTACTTGGAAAATTCAATATAAAATTTCATTTCTGCCCTTTTCACCAGAACACTCCTGCTAGAGCCCTGAGCTACCATGTGAGCACTCTCATTGTCCTGAGGGTGCCATGTTGTGAGGAGGCCCAGTCTACCTGATCCAGAGACTGCATAGAGAAGCCCTGAGATTACATGAAGAGAGAGAAATGTCTGGTTGGCCTCCAGCTGCTCCAATTCCAGCCACCTCTGACTGCAACTGCATGCGACACTCTAAGCCATAATTGCCCAGCTGGGCCCTTCTTAAATTACTGACTCAGAGAAACCATGACAAATAAAGAAATAGCTATTGTTGTTTTAAGTCACTAAGGTGCAGGGTGATTGGTTACACACAGTAATAGATAACCCGAACAAGGAAATAAGAAGTGACTTGGCTGTTTTCTTTTTTCTCCTTTCAAGTCAGATTTGGGTTTGGTGGAACCAGCCAGACAGGGCTGCCTGGGACTTGGAGATGAGTCTGATTCCACAGTGCAAAAGAGGTAGTCAGACTAAACCCAAGAGTAGGAGTAGAATCTAGATAATCAGTCAAGGAGATGGTAGAGGAACAGGCCCTACAAAGCCTGGGGGGACAAGACAGAACCAGTGGTGAGGCAGAGTTGCTAAACTGAGAACCACAGCAGGGACTCACACACAGGAAGCAAAGCCAGAGAATTCACTACTCAAACCCATGACAAGATTACATTAAAATAATAAGTGAAGCTTGAAGAAGTGTGACTTGACACTGAGTTGTGAAGCTTTGGTTAGTGTTTCTCCCAACTAGGGATATAGAATGATCTCAGAGCCTGGAGTGAGACGGGACCTGTGATCCCACCTGTGTGGATTAGATGGAGACAGATCAGGGGTGGGGTGCCAGTCAGGTTATTTTCTTCCCAGCCAGTCCTGATTAACTGCCTATCCCACTCCACCTACCCTCCAGCCAAAGTGGGGCGGGAAGAGGCCAGTAAATAAGTCTACGAAGCAAAAGAAAGTCATGTGAGAAAGGGCAAGAGATTATGGATGGTATTCTGGAATAGTATGCATCCACCAAAAAATCAAATTAGGTACCTGTCTTAATTTGGCAACATGCATCAAAACATGCCTGAAAACATTTTTAAAAGACAGAACAGCAGGGCTTCCCTGGTGGCACAGTAGTTGAGAGTCCGCCTGCCGATGCAGGGGACACAGGTTTGTGCCCTGGTCCGGGAGGATCCCACATGCCGCGGAGCGGCTGGGTCCGTGGGCCACGGCCGCTGAGCCTGCGCGTGTGGAGCCTGTGCTCTGCAACGGGAGAGGCCACAACAGTGAGAGGCCCGCGTACCGCAAAAAAAAAAAAAAAAAAAGAACAGCAAGCAAACACATAAGTAACTGAAGAATGATCCATTTGACCAAATGCTTACAATATCTACATCCACACCTAAAAGGGGAACATCCAGCAATCTAATTGTCCAACAGATTAACTAAATTGCAGAATACTATGGAGCCTGGTTTTTCTGTTTTTGTTTTGTTTTGTTTGTTTGTTAAGATTTTTTTGATGTGGACCATTTTAAAGTCTTTACTGAATTTGTTACAATATTGCTTCTGTTTTATGTTTTGATTTTTGGCAGCAAGGCATGTGGGATCTTAGCTCCCCATCCAGGGATCGAACCCTCACCCCCTGCATTGGAAGGCAAAGTCTCAACCACTAGACTGCCAGGTAAGTCCCCTTGGAGGCTGTTTTTTTAAATTATGTTATATAACATGAAAAAAATATTACCAAGATATTGTTTAGTTTTAAAAATTTCCTTAACGGCACATTCTGGGCCTCTGTTCCTCTAAACATGCTTGTAACAATTCCTTATACCAGCAGGCCATCAAGAAATGTTGTTTTACTAAATGAATTCTGTAGTTAATTTTCAGTGAGGACCTACTATGTGCCAGGCATGGCTTTTTTTTTTTTTTTTTTTTTTTTTGCGGTTTGCGGGCCTCTCACTGTTGTGACCCGTCATTGCGGAGCACAGGCTCAGGACACGCAGGCTCAGCGGCCATGGCTCACGGGCCCAGCCACTCCACAGCATGTGGGATCTTCCCGGACCGGGGCACGAACCCGTGTCCCCTGCATCGGCAGGTGGAGTCTCAACCACTGTGCCACCAGGGAAGCCCAAGGCATGGCTTTTATGTTCCTGACACATGTAAATTTCTTTCACCTCCACATAATCCCAGGAGGTAGATACTATTACCATCCTGTTTTGAATGGGTGAAAACAGGGGCAGAGGATTAAGAAATTTGCCCAGTAAGTGGTAGCACTGGGGCAGGTAGGGACAGTCTGGGTCCATGACACAGTATTGTCTTTTGAGCTAGACGACTCCTAAAACAAGTGATCCGGAAAAAATACCAAAAAACTAAAATTTAGTTTTGTCCTTACCAAGACTTTACTCCCAAATCATCAAGAACAAATAACATTTATTAGGTCTCATGATTATTGGTAACAAATCTTTCAGAACTAAGGGCAGAGCCAGTGGTAGCAAAGATTCCAGAATTAACAAGGAGAAGAGGGAGGGATCCTAGTATATTCATTATTTACATTTTTTCATTTTCTTCACTGGCCAGGGGAAATAGAGAAAGCAGAAGAGGGGGGCAAAAAAAAAAAACAACAAGAGTGTTATTAGGTAATTTGGAATCATTACACAGGAAAGAAAGATATCAGTAAAAATATTTTAAGTGCATTATCCTGGAGCCTTCTACTTCCAGATCCATTTTATCTCCCTACTTATCTGTATGCATTTGTTTCAGCACCGATTACACAGGCATGGTTTGTCATAAATTAATTTAGGTCTGTTGAGGAAATTTAAAAAATCTTACCACCAAGAATTAAGATGAAATAAGAATAGAGAAATAGCTGATCACCCCCTCCTCAAGAGACTGTCTCATGCTGTTTCTCAGTTGTTTGTAGCCTCAGGTTAAGACCCCCGACTCAGAAACAGGATTCGTGCTACATGCACTTTTGCCACTTGAAATGGGTATGGTGCCAGCAAGCCATTATTTACCTCCCACACCTCCCCATTTCTCTGTCGGCCTTGGGAATTTGTACTGATTTGAAGGGTGGGTGGTGGAAGAGTGGGAGGTGTTAACCAAAATTCCCCCTCCCTCAACTTCTGCATCACACTCATACATATAGTATGACACCCTGCTGCTCTCCACACCATCCACGGGAGAGCATATGGAGCCTTGTGATGTGTTTTAATTCATTTCTCCCTTCATTCTCACACTCGGAAGGAAACAGGTAAGGTTAGATAAAATTGCTACTTAATAGGGGGTTACTGAGTGTGTAATTACTCCCAGACTTTTTAGAGTGATAGTCTGCTAGTAAGAGCCAACCTTGCTATAAAGAATCTTGCTCAACTGCCCAAACACTGCAGTTCCATTCATTTGTGTTTATTTGAGTAACCCAGCAAAGATTAAGGAGCATCTTTTACTAAAAGCCTTTTTTCCTCCCACCTCATTTCAAACAGGTCAGCAAATTCAGAAGTTCAAGGTTTCAATCCTTGAGTTGCGAGTGAACAGTTCTAAAATTAGTGCTGGAGTGACTTCAGAACCTTCTTTCCAGCAGCAGAATTTACTAGCAAGTAGATGTGATCCTTGACAGAGTTGTAGGCAGAACCACGGCACTGTATAATTTTTTCAGTGTTTAAGCGATCTTAAGGATCATGATTGCGTTCACGTGCCCTATTTCACAAAGTAGGTCAGCCAGCTGGGAGTGGAAGTTAGTTGTGCTGAGTGCTAACTTACTGCCCTTCCCATTTTCTCCCAGGACAGAGGCATGGCAGAACCGGAACAATGTCGTGGTGGCCCAAGGGATGGGCACAGTCTGACTTGGCAGGTAGGCTCCTGCTTAAGTTGACACAGTTCTCACTTGGTATTAGCGTTTCTCTTGATGAAAACTGCTAATTTTCCATCGTCTCAGAATTGGTATTAGCCGCCCCCCCCCCCCCACATATCATGTAGCTTTCAAGGCTTTCCTTCAAGGCTCTGTCCTGAGGCTGCCAGGCGGGGACTGTCCAGGCCTCCCCATTTTCCCATGGATGCTCTTCTAGGTGGTGGATGGCTGCCCTAGAATTCCTGAGCTTTGTTTCCCTCTCTGACATGGTTAAATTACTGAACCCACTTAAGGGTACACACCGTACGAGCGCCGCCTGGGAAGTGGGTGCATTCAGACTTCCGGTTGTTTCGTCACTTACACTCATGGGACTTTCACTTCCTCTGGAGACAACGCAGCCAGTTATGTCACGTTTACCTGCTTTCCCAGTGCTATTTCCAAAGTGCTTTGGTCAGGAGTGCAACAAAAGCAAGGACACCTCTTGGTGTGCCTGCATCCCCATCTCTAATGGGGAGTCCATGAGAAGTCTCAGCTTTTGTGGACTCTTTAGTCAATTTCTGGGGAGCCAGACAGGATTAGGGGCTAGGACCCAAGACCCCTCATCTTTCCAATCGCTCTAAAATCTTGCAGGGGCTTTTTTTTTTCCCCCACTTTTGGGGTTTTGTTCTCCATGGCCACCATTCTGGGGAGTTTATTACCTTCACTTAAGCTCTTATGTTTGTTCCATTGCTGTAGGTGAATTACTTGTTTTTACTATAATTTATTCCTCAGGTATTGGGGACGGGACTGGTTGTGAGTCAGCTCTCAAGCAGCCACCTTCATTGTGGCACCATTCACAAGGGAAATAACATGTCGCTGATAAGGCACAATAATACCATCCCCTTTCTTCTGTCCGTTTTTGTAAACTATCCAAATACATTTTTAATCCCTCTGTGTTACTGGAAGCTACCACCCCTGGGAAAGCTCACCAGGGGCAGGGTCCTGTTCACTTCATCTTTCTAGTGCCATGGACAGTGGAATAGGTAGGTAGTCAACAACTGTTTGTAAAATGAGTAGTAGTGAACTATTCGGAGGATATGATTAATTATTTTTTAATCATTACAAAGTGAACTATGAAATTTGAGAGGAGGGAGAGGAGGAGGTGGTCTAGTGATTTGGTTACACATTTCACTGCTTACATTTACTAATATGTATAATTAAACACTGTGTCCATAGAAAGAAAAAAAGTGATAAATCGTGGTCAGTTGGAAAGCACTGATTAAGCACCGAAGAGTGGGAGTGCTCACAAAGTGATCATGAGTTAGCATTATAGCTGTTCCCCTCAAAGCTCTTCTGAGTATAAGCAGCAGAAACCTACTCAAAGTAGCTCAAGTGGAAATGGGAGGTGGAGGTTCATTGTAATGCTACAGCAATCTCACAGAACCCAAGAAGAGGAAACAAAGTTTACTTGAACTGTATGCAGATCAGAACATGGAGAACAGAACAACCAAGATTTCTCTACAGGGCTTTTCTCATTTCTGTATCTCAGAGTCAGCTCTTTCCCTTTCCTCTTGCTTGGCCTCCTCTGCCTAGTCAACTTAGGCACAGTCCAGCAGCAGTATCCTCAGACCCCAGATGATTTGCCTACTGTAGTGCCCATCTTCTATGACAACCTCTCTGAGAGGGTATCTGAGCAGCCTAAATCATCTGACTTTTATAGATGCCTTAGAAGTCATAGATAGGTGGCCAGCCAATGAAGTGGCCACCTTTGGTTCAGATGTTCATCTCCAGTCCAACCTGCAGTGGCTGAGGGCAAAGAAGGAGGGGGATATATTACCTAGAAAGCTTTACAAGTAGATCAGACAATGAAACATACCTAGTAGTTTTGTACTTCTAGAAGTCTATGAATTCCTCAGTTTTAGAGGTGTTGTTTTATTCTTTTTGTACACTTGGCTGGTACATAGTAAATCTTCAGCAATTATCTGATGGATGATTGAATGATGTATGGATGAGACTGAATGCCCATTCAACTCTATGAGATACCATGTCACACACAAGAATATCTATAATCAAAGAGACACACAATAACAAGGGTTGACAAGGATGTCGACAAACTGGAACCCTCATACATTGCTGGTGAGAAGATAAAATGATGCAGCCTCTATGGAAAACAGTTTAGAACTTTCTTAAAATATTAAATATAATTTACCATATGATACAACATAGTCATTCCTAGGTATCTAACCAAGAGAACTGAAATCATATGTCCACATAATGGCTTGCACACAAATGTTCATAATAGCTAAGAAGTGGAAACAACCAGTGAGTGGATAAACAAAACGTGGCATATTCATACAATGGAGTACTATAAAATGAACTACGTATTGTTAAATGTTACAATGTGGGTGAACCCAAAAAATATTATGCTGAGTAAAAAAAGCCAAATACAGAAAACCACATATTGTATGAGTCTATTTATGTGAAGTGTTCAGAAAAGGCAAATCTGTAGAAACAAAGTAGATTAATGGTTGCCTGAAGGTGGGGATGGAAACAAGAAGTGACTGCAAATGGGAGTTTCTTTGGAGAGTGAAAAAAATACTCAAAAATTAGATTGTTGTTATCACACAACTGTAAATTTGCTAAAAATCATTGAATCATACACTTAAAATCAGTGAATATTATGGTTTGTAGATTATACCTCAATAAAGCTTTTTTTTTTTTAATCTGTGAGACAAAAGATGGCCATATAGGTTCTCTTGCAGAACCAAAGCCCTTTGGCTGATCCTTAGTATTATTTTGCTCTGTTTTCTAAACGGACTTGCACCCAATCCACTGTTGGTTTCACATCCTCCTTACAATATAGCTTGTGCAGAAACAATCCTAGCAGAATCAGAGTGGACAAACCATTCATTTGGGGCCATAAAGCGTACCAGAATTGTGTTGCAATAACATCACCAGCTAAAGCTAAGATGGTAGCTTCTTCTGTGGTAACTTGACTGTGGTAGCTGCTTCTTCATCTTCATGGCCCAGATGACCAGTAAAACCATTCCCTGCAATATAGACAATTTACTCATCTGGGGAGGTATTATACACACACTGTTATTATATGGGCCATTTTCTTGCTCCAGAAAATAGAACCAGCTGGTCATTTCAAGTATCCATAGAAACTATAATGTAATTGCCCAATACAGAATGCCACATCACTGTATGGAGAACGTCTGTTACATTCTTCACCAATATATATTGTGATGTTCCTATAATCTCATTTTTTTTTTTGCGGTACGCAGGCCTCTCACTGTTGTGGCCTCTCCCGTTGCGGAGCACAGGCTCCGGACATGCAGGCTCAGCGGCTATGGCTCACGGGCCCAGCCGCTATGCAGCACGTGGGATCTTCCCGGACGGGGGCACGATCCCACGTCCCCTGCATTGGCAGGCGGACTCTCAACCACTGCACCACCAGGGAAGCCCTATAATCTCTTTAACATAAATAATCTTTCCACGTAGAAGGGGTTAAGGCTGGAGATGACATAAAGATATAGGAATAGTCAAAATATTTCTCAGCCATCAGTATCCTCCTCTGTCCTGAGTGGTAAAGGGAGGATGATGTTGGGTAAATAATGATTTTAAAAATAATAATATCATAGCTAGATATTTTATAGATACTTCTATAATTCAATTTTTAAATTACTCTTATACATTCAATTGACCACGACTCTAACCTTGCCATTCACACGGTGCTTGAATACATGATTTGAAAGTAAGGAATCACTCAAGCGGTCTACCCCTTCTACCCTTTACCAAAGAGACCTGTGCTCTAAAAAAAATTTTTTTTAAAGTTTTTGCCCAATTTCATGGATGAACCATAAATTATGCCGGGTATGATTTAAAGAAAATTGACTCTTTTTCTGGTGGGGGGAGCATGCCATGCGGCTTGTGAAATCTTAGTTCCCTGAGCAGGGATTGAACCTGGACCACGGCAGTGAAAGCACCAAGTCCTAACCACTGAACCACCAGAGAATTCCCTAAAACTGACTTCTTTGAAAAAATACACTGTGGATTCCCTAAACAAGGCGATTCGTTGGTTTAAAACAAATTTAATGCATATATAAGTATGCATTGAATATGTATGTAAATGTTTGTATGTTCTTTACACAACTGCTCCAGATGGTATGATATGGGTACCTCTAAGATTTTTTTCTCTGATGATCACATTGAGCCAGTAAATGTTTGATTAATCCCTGTGTTGAACCCTTAGCCCCATAAAGGGCAGTCACAGATAGAAAGGATAGTGATAGGAACTGCTCGTTAAGGAGATTTTTTTAAAAAATATTTATTTATTTATTTGCTTGCACCAGGTCTTAGTTGCAGCAGGCAGGCTCCTTAGTTATGGGTCGCCAGCTCCTTAGTTGCAGCATGCATGTGGGATCTAGTTCCCTGACCATGGATCGAACCCAGGCCCCCTGCATTGGGAGCTCGGAGTCTTGTCCACTGTGACACCAGGGAAGTCCCTAAGGAGATTTTTTTTTAAGCATTAGAGCAGAGCCTTGAGTCAAGTAGAACAAAAAAGAATTGGCTCCAAAAGAAAGTGAAAATCCGAAAGTACTGGTTTTAATCTCTAGAAATGCACAGAAAAGAAAAAAATCCAAAAACAACAGTAAAGAATAAACAAGAGTTAAGGATTCTTAAATGCAAAGACAAATATAAAATGTTTCCTAATTAACCAGAGCACCTTGTAGATATTGAGTATAACTTAGGAAAATAATGAACTTGTGTGTCATAAATCAAGCAGAACGTATTCCTTAGGCGTGATGGATGGAAAACAAGGGATTGAAATGATTAAAAGTTCATTGCAAAAACGAAAGGATTTCGATGGTAAACTGATTATACTTCCTGTTTATCATATGATCTTCTTAAATGAAATAGATCTCGAAACATTTTTCAAAAGCAAAGTACTGATCTTCCTGCATTAATAGAAAAGGAAAAAAGAAAAAATATCAATCAGGCCAAAAACATTACATGACTCAATGTCTTAGGGACATAATGGGATTAGAAATAAGTCTGAAATTGAGGTGTCTGTCTTTAAGGGTTTATATGCAAGGTATTTATCTTTATCTTGGTGTATTTAAAAGATACAAGAGTTGAAAATGGAAGAGTTGGAAATAAGGAAAACTGAAACAGCTTTTAAATAGTATGGGAATGGAGGAATAAGTATTCAAGAGTGTGTATACTGTAAAATGGCACTAATTTGGATTAATGAGTATAAATAAGCCTGGTCTAAATTAGTAAAATATGAACAGGAAAATATTTGAAAAGAAAATAAATGTTCTTTTTCTAGTGCATGCCCTTGAAATGAAAAAATGACTAACAGAGTATTGGGCCTGATGTTAGGGCTAGTTTAATTGGTAAATGAGACTTGTTTGTAAATGTGCGTTAATTGCTTCTTTTCACCTGTATTAATCAACAGCTATTCACTGAGCTCCTTACTCCATGCCCACAAAATGCCAGGCAGGACACCAATGACACACAAGAGGACTTCATAATCTGGCTTTCTTAGGGGTCAGTTAATTTACTGAGCAGCCCACCCAATTAGAGGGTCAAATATTTATAAAATGGTCACAGACCCTCCAATATTATAAAAGAAGATATTTCATAAACAGTCATAATCTTGGGCATTTGTTGATGGCCTGTACTATCATTCCGTGGCGCTTTCAGGAACTGTCAAGGAGCAAATATTTTCACTCTCCTTGTCTTCTTCAACTGCTGTTGTATGCCTTTAGGAACAACCCTGCCCCCTTCTAATTTACTGTTTATCCTCTCCATTGTAATGGAAAACTGCATAGTTTCCCATTTTATTTTCATTTTAATCATTTTCATTACTTTAATCAAATCATGACTTTGTTATTTCATTTTAATTTATTTTTATTTTCATCATTTTCAAAGTAATAACTATAATAACAACAGACGTTCCTATATGCCAGCCTCTGTGTTAACCTGCTCTGGTGGACATCTGACTTTTGTCTACTGGCATCCATTTCCTTTTCTTTGGAAAATAGCATCTAGATTTCACTTTGCTTATGGCCCATTTGATTTAGGTGAGTGGACTTGTGATACAGGTTGGACTTCTCAAAATATTCCATCTGCCTGACTATGGTCATTGGTCAGGGATGAGCCAGATTGATCCAAGAGAACTGGTACCTGTTTTGATGGAAATTTTGGGAGGGAGATGGTCTCTTTCTCCTATGACGACTAGCTATAAAGAAAATAATGAAAACTTGGAGAGCTCTCTTGAAAATGAAGAAAGCAAAAGCTAGATATGGAAAAAGAGGCTGAATCCTGACAACCTTAAGTCCCTTGGATTCAGCTATACCTGAAATCCACTCCTAGAGTTTTCAGTTATATGAGCCATTATAACCTCTTTTGTGCTTATGACATTTTGGGTTCTGTTTCTGACCCTTGCAACTAGAAATATCTGCTTAATAGACATTCTCTATTTCATTTTCTCTCTCATTGTCAGGGGAAGATATTGTAATTCTCTACATTTTAGGTATCAGAAATCTGAGGATCTCAGAGATTAAGAACTTTGCCCAGTGACCCAGCCATTAAGTGATAGTCAGTACTCAAATCCATGTCCACCTAACAGCAGTGTCCGTGCTCTTAACCCCTGCAGTCATCTGCCTTCATGCTTCATTTCTCTGTCTCTCCAGCATTTAACACAGGTTCTGACACATACTCAGTGTTTCGTCAATGTTTTATGAACTAGTTGGCACTAGAGGAGAGAGGAACAGGCTTTCCTGACTAATGGACAAAGGCATATAATAAAATAGCATGGAAGAAGATAAACTGGAGAGTGGGAGATTTAAAGCGTTGGGGAGTAATATAAGACAAATTTCACTAGAGCAAAGGGTTTTGGAGAATTTCTGGAAACTGGCCCAGTTAAATCCTTAAAAAAAAGTTGCTTCTCCAAAGTGGGTTAAACATTTACCCAAGCTATCTTATTTATTTGATTTATTTACTTTATAACCCCATATTTCATAGGTAGTACAAAGGTAAACTTCAGAATGGTTAAATTTGCCCAAATTCCTAACAAGTAAAGGCAAATCAACATATTCTTCTCCATATTTAAGACAAGCTTTTTCCACTTTGTTACTGTATCATGAAGTAGCTTTTTTTAAAAAAACTCACACTACTTAATGATCCCGAAAGGACCTACTTTTTGCTCATGTTCCAAGGGCTGTGATGCTTATCTGAGGACAGATCTCTCACAGAGTTGAAAGGGAACTCTGCCCTCAGATATGCTCTGTGGAATTGTGTAGCAAGATAAGAAACAACCTCTTAAATGGACATGTAGACACGTCTGTCCTAATTAAATGATGCCCCATGTAGTCTCTGGCTTAATCATACCACAAAGTGCAACCCAAATATCACTTGCCCCAACATATGTACAGACGTATGAGGACCAGCACCACAGTGCGAGGGAAAACGTGCAGTATGAAAATGACTGCTAAGTTATATCCATGTCGTGGATCTCTGCCAAGGATGGCTGACAAACCTCGCTTGTCTGGTTCACTCATCCTTTGCAGATCTGAGTCCATTAGGCAGATGATGGGGGAGTGAGGCTAAAGCAAACTGAAGATATTAAGGCTCCATACGTCCATAAAAATGGATGATTGCACAGAGATTCCATCCCAAGTGATAGCCTGGAAGGCAAAGAACTCATTGAGAAACTCCAGAAATTGTCCTTATTATTTAGCATATGCAAAATATGTGAAATCCTACCAGTACTTTGAACTCCCTGAACGCTTGCTGTAGTCCAAGCACTTTGCTAAGCATCCTGCATTCCTTATTGCATCCTTATAACCACCCATGGGGTTGTTGCTGTTCTTACGTGGATCCCAGAGCTAGGGAGGGTGAGGCTCAGTGAACCTGCCCAAGGTCACACAATTCATAAGTGATGAGGCTGGGGTTCAATTTTATGGCTGGCTGGCTGTCTCTGGAATGAGGATACTTATCCGCCATATTATACAGCCCCTGTGAGAGATTACACAGAACATTAAAGATGTCCTCTGGAATGCAATTTGTGCAATTGCATTCCTTTTAATTTTTTTATTGTGGTAAAATATACATAACACAAAATTTACCATTATTACCATCTTTAAGTGCACAGTTCAGTGGCATTAAGCACATTCACATTGTTGTGCAACCGTCACTACTGTCCATCTCCAGAACTTTTTCATCCTCCCAAACTGAAGCTCAGTACCCATTTAGGAATAACTCCTCACTCCTCCTCCCCCTAGGTCCTGATATCCACAATTGTATTTTCTGTCTCTATGAACTTGATTATCCTTTGTACCTCATACACGGAAACATCCAATATTTGTCCTTTTGTTTCTGGCTTATTTATTTAACATAATGTCTTCAAGGTTCATTCATTTGGTAGCACTTATCAGAATTTCATTCCTTTTACAGAATGAAATTCCTTTCATTCCTTTTAAGGCTGAATAATATTTGATTGTATGTGTATATTAATACTGCCTTTTAGGGGGTTTTCTGTTTCTTCTTAATTAATTTATTAATTAATTTATTTATTTTTGGCTGTGTTGGGTCTTCGTTGCTGCGCATGGGCTTTCTCTAGTTGCGGCGAGCGAGGGCTACTCTTTTGTTGTGGTGCACAGGCTTCTCACGTGGTGTCTTCTCTTGTTGCGGAGCACGGGCTCTAGGCGCACAGGCTTCAGTAGTTGTGGCACAGGAGCTCAGTAGTTGGCTCATGGGCTCTAGAGCGCAGGCTCAGTAGTTGTGGCGCACGGGCTTAGTTGCTCCACAGCATGTGGGATCTTCCTGGACCGGGGCTCGAACCCGTGTTCCCTGCATTGGCAGGCGGATTCTTAACCACTGCGCCATCAGGGAAGCCCCTGCCTTTTGTTTATCTATTCATCCATCAATGGACATTTAGGTTGTTTCTACCTTTTGGCTATTTTGAATAATGCAGCTATAAACATCTGTGTGCAAATATTTGTCTGAATCCCTGCTTTCAATTCTTTTGGTTATATACACAAAAGTTAAATTGCTGGATCATATGGTAATTCTATGTTTAATTTTTTGAGGAACCACCATAATGTTTGCTTCCAATTTCTCTACATCCTCATCAACACTTGTTATTTTCTGTTTGTTTGGGGTTTTTTTGTTTGTTTGTTTTCTTTTTTCTTTTTTTCTTTTTAGATAATAAGCATCCTAATGAGTGTGAACTGGTATCTCATTGTGGTTTTGATTTGCATTACCCTAATCATTAGTGATGTTGAGCACCTTTTCATGTGCTAATTCACCATCTATATATCTTCTTTGGAGAAATGTCTATTCAAGTCTTTTGTCCATTTTTGAATTGGGTTGTTTGTTTTGTTCTTGTTGTTATTGAGTTATAGGAGCTCTTTATATATTCTGGATATTAATCGTTTATCAAATATATAAGTTGTAAGTATTTTCTCCCATTCTGTGATGTCGACAAAAATTCAATTAACAATCAAGTTAAGAAGAAAAACAGAGAATTTTATTCAAGCCAAACTGATGATTATAACCCAGGAGACAGACTCCCATAACCTCTGAGAACTGTTCCACTGGTCAGGAGTTAGAGATGCAGTTTTATCTGTTTTTGAGACAGAGATACATGTATTATACTGATAGGTAAACATTGTACATAAAGTTCATTAGAGCTCTTTTTGTCAGGTGTGCACATACAGAGTGAGCCTTTAGGTCAATGTGACCCTCTGTACAGGATGAGAGACAAATATTAATCTTAAAAATTACAATGCTGGCTTCAGAAGAAAGAGACTATTAGTTTCAAAGTCTGATTGTATTCTCTTGCCTTGAGGAGGTCTGGTTAATATATAATGCAGATGCACATTGCACACTGGGAAAGGCCCATCACAAATGGGGGCATATTATATGTGTTTCCATTCTGACTTAGTTTGACTGTACTGCCATAGAGAAAGTTATGATTTTTCCCCATCAGTAGGTTGCATTTTACTCTGTTGATGGTGTCTTTTGATACACAAAGGTTTTTAAGCTCAATTACATTTTAATGAAAAGATGTTTATCAACTGGATATACAGCACTGTGGTCAGGAAGAGGCTAAGATGGGTGACAGAGATCCTCTGCATCAGAGAGTGAAGCACATGAGGCAAGATAATAATTAAAGCCACGTGGAGACATAAAAATTAAGTGCTGGGGGCAAAGAATGGAGGAAGTTATAGCTCATATCAACAGTAGGGACCTGGAAGGCCTTCTCAAGTGGGAACTATTGCTCAAGAAGTAAGCCTGGAGAAGGTAGAGACTCTTGATGACCACCTGTCTACTCTAAGGAGGAAGAAGAGAACCCAGCCAGGGAGATGGAGAAAGAGAAGTTAGAGGGAGATTCTGTTGATTGCTGTAAGATATCAACATGTACAGTGGGCAAAAAAGTCTTGACTTAGTGTCAGAAGAGCAGCATTCAAGTCCTAGCTCTGCCAGATATTAAAGATCTGGAACAAAGTCACTTAACATTTCTGAATGTTGGTCTCATCTCTAAAGCTGGGACAACAGGACCTGTCCTTTCTATATTCATGTTTGTTGTAAGGATCAGATGCGACGATGTAGTTGTCATCAACTGCAACGCACTGTCCTTATAGAATTATGGAAGCCAAGAAAAGAGACATCAATCTGGCGGGTATGCTCAGCTTAAAATTTGGCACAGTATATAAGAACTTAAGACAGAGATGTGGCAATCTCGAGGTCCTTGATGTCCAAGCAAGCCTTTTTAGTGGCAGGAGAGGAATGGAGGCCAAATTGCCGTTGGTCGAAGAGTAACTAGGAAAGGAAGAAGTCAAGTCTGAAAAAATGGAGCATGCTTTCAAGTTATTTGGCAGTGGTAATTTGAAATGGAAAGAAGGTCATGGAAAAATTGTATGGTTCTAATGAGGACAACAAAATTATTGTATCCACTCTGCACCACTGCCACTGAAGTGCATGATCATAAGACATTGGACTGGCTGGCTAATCAGAATTGCCCAGGAACTTCCCTGGTGGTCCAGTGATTAGGACTCCGTGCTTTCATTGCCAAGGGTGCAGGTTCAGTCCCTGGTCTGGGAACTAAGATCCCGCATGATGCACGGTGCCTCAAAAAAAACCCCCAAAAAAACAAAACAGAACAGCCCAGCCATTTATCTATAATAGTTGACCCAGGTTAAGTATATAAGCCAAATTCAGTCAGACAGGATTGGAAGTCAGTCAGGCAGGTATTGGAAGACAGAAGAGGCAATCTTTCCTCTAAGGTAACCAAATTGGAGGGATAAGCCTGGAGTTCTCCCTGTTGATCTCACTCGCCATCCCACCTCCACTCACCTGGTCGTGTGGAGGAAGTGCATCAGTATTGGCAAAGGATAAGATCAACAACAAAAGAGGAACAGAGCCATGGAAGACAAAAACACACACAGCCTTCTGTTTATAGAACATGAATCATCAAACTAACATCTGAAGGCCAAATCCAGCCCTCCACCTGTTTTTGTATGGCCTGTGAGCTAAGTATGGTTTTTTGTTTGTTTGTTTGTTTGTTTTTTTGTGGTACGCGGGCCTCTCACTGTTGTGGCCTCTCCCGTCGCGGAGCACAAGCTCTGGACGCGCGGGCTCAGCGGCCATGGCTCACGGGCCCAGCCGCTCCGCAGCATGTGGGATCTTCCCGGCCCAGGGCATGAACCCGTGTCCCCTGCATCGGCAGGCGGACTCTCAACCACTGCGCCACCAGGGAAGCCCCTAAGTATGGTTTTTACATTTTTATATGGTTGTGGAAAAATCAAGGGAAGAATATTTCATGACACATGAAAATTATATGAAACTCATACAGAGTCTCCATAAATAAAGTTTTATTGGGAAACAGCCACACTCACTCATTTACATCTTGTCTGTGGCTTCTTTCATGCTTCAAGAGCACAGCTGAGTGGTTGTGACCGAGACCATCACACACGCAAAGCAGAAAATATTTACTCTCTGGCTATTTACAGAAAAAGTGCACTGATTCCTGCTCTAGGGTAAGGCCAGGTCCAGCCCTCAACTGTTATGTGATCCCCCCGAATTTAAGCTAATGGGAGTTAGATCTCTATCACTTACAACAAAGTGTTTCCCAAAAAATATCCTCTTGATTTTAAAGATGAGAAACATGAAGGTTAGAGGGACCAAGTGACTGACTTGGTCATATAGTTGATGACAGAATTGAACCTGTATCCTCTCAGCCCACCGCTAAATAGGCTGGCTCCATGGGTGTACAACATGCATAGTTGCCCAGGGCCCTCCCTCTCCTCACTTAGACAGCTCTGCACTTGGATTAATGTTCTGTTATCATAATCTTGAGGTTCTTAATACATTTCAAATGAGGAGTCCTGCGTTTCATTTTGTACTGGGCCCCACAGATCATGTCATGATGCCACCCACCCAGCTTTCCCAGCCCTACAAACCTTACTGTTTTCTAATCCCATTCTAAGTCCACATTAAAATTTTCAGTCACCTGTGCACATTAATATTTGAGAAAGTGATAGTGTAACAGCCTCCATGTTTTAATGCTGACATAATTTATATATAGTTGAAAACACACATTTTCCTACCTTTATAACAAAACTACATTTCTCCAGGGTTCAAGTAAAATAGCTATACTTTTATTTTTCATGTGATTTAATCATTCTCATCACTGTCACTGCTTTGTATTTATTTTTATATTTCACTTGTACTATGGGAGTGGTATGGCCCAAGGAATGGATTCAGCAATTCTGCATGTTCATAAATTATAAACAGGATTTCAAAAATGGTACCTGTTATTGAAGCATCTGCCTGTGATGATAATTAAAAGGAAAACATTTATAAAGTGCTTAGATATTTCCTAACAGAGCAATGTATGCATCAAAAACTTTATAACACAGGGCAAACCTCAAGGTTTAGCTGCCTAGTCAAACCTAAATCTCTGTCCAAAACAATTGGGCCCACACACACAAAAAAAGATCCTAAGAAATGCAAGAGAAAGAAAAGTTAAATTACAAGGTACAATACTGTTCTCCATTTTTTTGAACATTAACCTGTTCAGGCTATGTGGGATTTTTATGTTTCTTTCTCTCTCTCTCTCTTCTTTCTTTCTTTTTGTGTTATCGTGCTTTCATTGTCATTTGTTTCTAGGTATTTTTTAATTTCCTCTTTGATTTCTTCAGTGATCTCTTAGTTATTTAGTAGTGTATTGTTTAGCCTCCATGTGTTTGTATTTTTTACAAATTTTTTCCTGTAATTGATATCCAGTCTCATAGGGTTGTTATCAGAAAAGATACTTGATACGATTTCAATTTTCTTAAATTTACCAAGGCTTGATTTATGACCCAAGATATGATCTATCCTGGAGAATGTTCCATGAGCACTTGAGAAGAAAGTGTATTCTGTTGTTTTTGGATGGAATGTCCTATAAATATCAATTAAGTGCATCTTGTTTAATGTATCATTTAAAGCTTGTGTTTCCTTATTTATTTTCATTTTGGATGATCTGTCCATTGGTGAAAGTGGGGTGTTAAAGTCCCCTACTATGATTGTGTTACTGTCGATTTCTCCTTTTATGGCTGTTTGCATTTGCCTTCTGTATTGAGGTGCTCCTATGTTCGGTGCGTAAATATTTACCACTGTTATATCTTCTTGGGTTGATCCCTTGATCATTATGTAGTGTCCTTCTTTGTCTCTTGTAAGAGTCTTTATTTTAAAGTCTATTTTGTCTGGTATGAGAATTGCTACTCCAGCTTTCTTTTGATTTCCATTTGCATGGAATATCTTTTTCCATCCCGCCACTTTCAGTCTGTATGTGTCCCTAGGTCTGAAGTGGGTCTCTTGTAGACAGCATATATACGGGTCTTGTTTTTATATCCATTCAGCCAGTTGATGTCTTTTGGTTGGAGCATTTAATCCATTTACATTTAAGGTAATTATCAATACGTATGTTCCTATTACCATTTTCTTAATTGTTTTGGCTTTGTTATTGTAGGTCTTTTCCTCCTGTGTGTTTTCTGCCTGGAGAAGTTCCTTTAGCACTTGTTGTAAAGCTGGTTTGGTGGTGCTGAATTATCTTAGCTTTTGCTTGTCTGTAAAGGTTTTAATTTCTCTGTCGAATCTGAATGAGATCCTTGCTGGGCAAAGTAATCTTGGTTGTAGGTTTTTCCCTTTCATCACTTTAAATATGTCCTGCCGGGCTTCCCTGGTGGCACAGTGGTTGCGAGTCTGCCTGCCGATGCAGGGGATGCGGGTTCATGTCCTGGTCCGGGAAGATCTCACATGCCGCGGAGCAGCTGGGCCCGTGAGCCATGGCCGCTGAGCCTGCGCATCCGGAGCCTGTGCTCCACGACGGGAGAGGCCACAACAGTGAGAGGCCTGCATACTGCAAAAAAAAAAAAAAAAAAATGTCCTGCCATTCCCTTCTGGCTTGCAGAGTTCCTGCTGAAAGATCAGCTGGTAACCTAAAGGGGATTCCCTTATATGTTATTTGTTGTTTTTCCCTTGCTGCTTTTAATATTTTTTCTTTGAATTTAATTTTTGATAGTTTGATTAATAGTGTCTTGGCATGTTTCTCCTTGGATTTATCCTGTATGGGACTCTCTGAGCTTCCTGGACTTGATTTACTATTTCCTTCCCCATATTAGGGAAGTTTTCATCTATAATCTTTTCAAATATTTTCTCAGTCCCTTTCTTTTTCTCTTCTTCTTCTGGGACCTCTATAATTCGGATGTTGGTGTGTTTAATATTTTCCCAGAGGCCTCTGAGACTGTCCTCAATTCTTTTCATTCTTTTTTCTTTCTTCTGCTCTGCAGTAGTTATTTCCACTATTTTATCTTCCAGGTCACTTATGTGTTCTTCTGCCTCAGTTATTCTGCTATTGATTCCTTCTAGAGAATTTTTAATTTCATTTATTGTGTGGTTCGTCATTGTTTCTTTGCTCTTTAGTTCTTCTAAATGTCTCCTGTTAAATGTTTCTTGTATTTTCTCCATTCTATTTCCAAGATTTTGGATCATCTTTACTATCATTACTCTGAATTCTTTTTCAGGTAGACTGCCTATTTCCTTGCCATTTGTTTGGTCTGGTTGGTTTTTATCTTGCTCCTTCATCTGCTGTGTGTTTCTCTGTCTTCTCATTTTGCTTAACTTACTGTGTTTGGGGCCTCCTTTTCTCAGGCTGTAGGTTCGTAGTTCCCCTTGTTTTTGGTGTCTGTTCCCAGTGGCTAAGGTTGGTTCAGTGGGTTGTGTAGACTTCCTGGTGGAGGGGACTGGTGCCTGTGTCCTGGTGGATGAGGCTGGATCTTGTCTTTCTCGTGGGCAGGACTGCGTACAGTGGTGTGTTTGGGGGTGTCTTTGAACTTAGTATGATTTTTAGGGAGCCTCTCTGCTAATGGGTGGGGTGGTGTTCCTGTCTTGGTAGTTGTTTGGCATAGGGTGTCCAACACTGTAGCTTGCTGGTCGTTGAGTGGAGCTGGGTCTTAGCGTTGAGATGGAGATGTCTGGGAGAGCTTTTGCTGTTTGATATTACGTGGAGCCAGGAGGTCTCTGGTGGTCTAATGTCCTGACCTCGGCTCTCCCACCTCAGAGGCTCAGGCCTGACACCCAGCCAGAGCATCAAGACCCTGTCAGCCACACGGTGTATAGCACACAGAACTTGACTCAACACACTGTAAATACCGGAAAAGAGTATATAAGGCTGGTACAAATCTGGGGAAAGCAGCACCCTCAACAGCTGGTTTCCCACCCATTGTTTTACTACTCAAAATAGACATGGCTAACATTAATTTTTGTCATTGCTAATGTTTAGAATATGTCTTTTCTAATCAACTTTCTATGTACACATAAAACTTTAGAAATCTCACTGTATACACTGTTAGGAATTTGCTTGTGAGCATTTCCCCATGTCTTCATTATTCTTCTTCAATGCCATTTTAATAACTACATTGTATATCATTGTGATGGTTAATTTTATGTGTCAGCTTGTCTGGGCTAAGGGGATGCCTGGAGAGCTGGCAAAACATTATTTCTGGGTCTGTCTGTGAGAGTGCTTCTGAACGAGATTAGCATTTGAATCAATAGACTGAGTAAAGAAGATCTGGGTCCACCAGTGTGGGCAGGCACCATCCAATATGTTGAGAGCCCTAATATTAGAACAAAAAGGTGGAGGAAGGGCAATTTCTCTCTCTCTCTCTTCTTAAGCTGAGTCATCCATCTTCTCCTGCCCTCAGACATCAGAGTTCCTGGATCTGGGGCCTTTGGCCTTGGATTGGGAGTTACACCATCAGCTCCCCTGGTCTCAGAGTTTCTGCTTCAGACTGAATTATACTACCAGCTTTCCTGATTATGCAGCTTGAGATGACATATCATGGGACTTCTCAGCCTCCATAATCTTGTGAGCCAAATCTGATCATAAACTTCCTCCTATATATCTATATATATACTCTCAGCTCTGTTTCTTTGGAGAATCCTGACTAATTCAGTCACTTATTTAACAAATTCCATATTGTTGGACATTTGAATTGTTTCCAGTTTTCAGCCATTTGAAACAGTACTGCACTGAACATCCTTATAGCTGTATCGATAACTACATCTGTGTTTCTTTTTTTCATTTCATACTAAAGACTAAAAGAAATGATCCTTAATCTCTATAATCAAACAACTTTTATTTCTGTAACACGATTGACAAGGGAGCTTGGATGGAAGTGTATATATAATATTAAACAGTTGCATAACACGGTGCCTACATATATAGTATTTGCTCAACAAATGATGGCTATTAAGAGCTCCAAGAAAGTATAACCTTCCTGACATCAAATTCAAAGGGCAGTTTTCATTAGCTGCCATATAAACTTTGACATAGCCTTTTTAAAGCGATTTAAATGTTTGTGTTATACCATTCCTCAGAAAATGGGTTCCATTAATTTAGTATTTATATGAAAAAAAAAGATTTCCTTTTGTCCCACCTATATTTCAGGGTCCACCTCTTCCTAATATTTCAAGATTAGATGAATCTATTTTTAACTCAAAGTACACATAAAACTTACAAACTTATAGGAGCATATTGTATGCAAAACAGAGTTCACTATTTTTTTAAATAGATTGTGATACTTTTAGAAAGTATCGCAATCACATCAATAGAAATTAATAAATGAGACTGAGGACTTTCACTTTTTATATTAAATATTTCTAAAATATTTTATTATAACTGGCAATTTTAATTTTTAATTGGATTAAATACTACTAGTAAGTGGGCAAAATTTCTTCCATACTTGGTTCAATATCCTACAAAGGACTTGTGTCTTTCAGACTTTCAAGTAACCAAGTTTTCAACATGGCAAATCCTAATTTAGATGTCAGCAGAGAATTTCTATACATCGCAGGTTTTTGATGAGTGTCTAAAATAATCATTATGTTAGGCACATTAAGGATTAGTTTGCTAAGGATTACAGCTTAGTGCTCAGCTTAGGGCCTGGTATATAGGTAACAATTAAAATTTTATTAATAAATAAATGAATGAGTCAATGTCACCAGGTATTGCCTTTGACCATAGCAAAATTATGGTCAAAATTAACATCCAGGAAAACTTTTATTCCTTCTCTTTATTTATAATCACCATTGATTCATAACTTCTCTTGGTTCCCTCATCTGTAAAATGGGAGTAGCAATAGTGCTTTGTATAATTGTTGTGAGGATTCAGTAATGTAGCACATGTAAAGCACCTTGCATCAAGCTTGGTATTTAATAAGCCCTCAACAAATATAAGCTGTATTATGTTAACAGTAGCACTATCATCACCACCATCATCATTATCATTCTGGAATGCAAATGCCATCTATCCTGCTCTCTTTTTAAACAGGCATGAGCCTTATTTTCTCTTTGAGAAGAAGGTTATTCTACTATAGTGGAGTTTCCAATACCTTCCCCACCTCAGGGTATGATGTGGAAGAGAGTCAGAATGTGAGAGTTGGAGGAGAAAGGGAGCCCATTAACTTGGGAAAAGCAACAACTTCCAGAAACCTTGGTCTAGTGTATGAGAAAAAGAGACTTAGTAATTATAACTGTTATGCAACTTTGTATTTTATAAAGCTACAGGCTAGAAGTGTACAATAAAACAATTCTGAAATATGAAAAGACTACTTTGGGTGGCCTGCCAATGGATTATAGACATGACTTTTATATCGAGAGAGACTATCTGGCATTGAATCAGAGGAATTATATGGTTTGAGCAGCAGGATATCAGTAGCTAGTTTGGGCTTAAATTAAAAAAAAATCAAAAGTGGCAAATCAGTGTAGCAGAACCTAAGAAATTTGTTATGTACAGTGTAAAGGAAGAGAGAGTTCTATAAACATCCAACTCTGAAAGAAAATGCTGGAGATTTTTCATTAAACCATTTCTTTTAGCATACAAACTTTTCAAAGACTTAATTGATTTTTAGGGAGACATTTAACATTGCAATCTGTAGGGGAATGTTGCTCAAGTTAATTTAAGACAAATTTATCATAAAAGCTCATTTTTCTAATTATTGAGGAGAGAGTAAAAAGGATTGCAGGTTGGAGAGAGACATGGCAGATCTCAGGGAAAACAAATCTCTCCAATTTCCTAACACAAAGGAGAAAGGAAGTGCAGAATTGTCCTTTATTGAAAACCACACTTGCAAAAGTTAATGAGAGCATGGCATTGCTATGTCTGTGAACCACTGATGGTTGATAAGCAGCTAGTCATAAATGTTACCAGTTCAAGATGGAAACAAAAGCATGCACAAGTTTTAGCCCATAATTGGGCTGCTTCCAGAACTCGGAAGCTTGCTGCTCCCTCTCTTCAAGGCAGACTACTGATCCGTGTGCCATTCAAGTTATAAATTCATATTTGCAACAACCAAGGATTTCTCATTCACTAGAATGCAATATATACCAAATGTACAGGGTGCCAAAATGGAGTTATGTCTTGGGATGCTTAGGAGCCAAATGTTCTGTTAAGACAGGTAAAGTGAAATAGAAGAGGTTAAAGTACTAAAACTGAGCACAAACAATCCCTCGTTTCTCCCTGGAAATTTTCAAAATGATTTTGGCCATGAGTTACTCCATTCTAACAAAGAGGAGACTTTCAGGGCATTGTAAATGATGTTGCTATACCTGCAGAAAGCCATCTTCAAGAAAGATTTTTTGTAATATTAACACATTTGAAATGTTTATGATTGGAGTCTGGTTCACCTAGGGGGTTAAAAATAGAAGGCTTTTTACATTATATCTACAATGTCCTACAACCAAACCTGTTTGACTGGAGATTTGTCCATTGGCTTCCCGGTCTTTCTAGAAAGAATGTCTGAATGACTCCTTGATTGCAGCTAATTATCTCAGCTTCAGCCAGTATATATATATACATATATATGTGTGTGTGTGTGTGTGTGTGTCATATATACATATATATGTGTGTGTGTGTGTCATGTGACACACACACACACACATATATATGTATACATATATATATATACACATTTCCAGCCCGGACTCTATTCAGTGTTGGGGAAAATAAGAATTCTCTTTCTAAACTCTGACTAATCTTGCTGTCACCAACCTTACCTCCTTGGATCAATCCTCCACAGTACCATCAGAGATACCTTCCTAAAACATAAATCTGATATTGTCAGGACTCTGTTTTAAAAGTCTTTAGTGGCAAACCACTTTCCTACTGGATTAAGTCCAAAATCCTTATTATAACCGTTTAGAAGACCTATATGCTGGGCACTTTGTAAACATGTCATTTAATAGCATAACAATTACAATACTTTATAAATTATTAAACAAAGATTTTTAAAATTTCTCTTAAATGATGTGCCCTGTGGCTTTTCATCTGTTGAGTAAATGACTTCAGTTTTTCATGAATAGAGCAGATACATAGTAGAGCAGTGGTTTTCAACCAGGAATGATTTGTCCCCCAGAGGACATGTGGTAACGTTCAAGACATTTTTGATTGTCACAACTGGGAAGAGATGACTTGTACCTAGTGAGTGGAGACCAGGGATGCTGCTCGACTCGCTACAATGCAGAGGACAGCCTCCCACAGCAAAGAACTGCCCAGTTCAAAATGCAAATAGTGCTGAGGTTGAGAAACCCTGTGTTAAAACAATAAAATATATTGCTCAGCTATGACCATAAAATTTGGGTTTGGAGTCTCATGCTACAAGAGTGGACCTCAGAGGCTGATGGGTGGGTCCCTCTGGGAATTTTCCTTTGCTTCATGCAGGGTTACAATGAACACTGAGGAAGGACTTGGGACCATATTGCACCAATATATATGGCACAGCTTGTGGGCCAGAATCTCCAAGTAAGTCAGTCAGGAAAAGAGGTCAGAGGAGTTAGACAAAAAATTAGAATGGCAAAGGAGCATCTCACATGTGGTAGACTCCTCACTCAGCACAGGTAGTAGCATTCATTGCTCTAGGTTCTTATGAAGAATTTGAGGGACCCGAGAAGCTGTCCCTCTGAGAGCCTACAGTGACAAATTCTGCTCTAGCTAAAGGTCTGTTTCTACCTTCTTTGCCATTTAAGATTCTTACATCTTCCAACTTCATCTGTTGGTGTTTCCATTAATCATCATCTCTTTAGGACATGATGCACTGGTGAAACAATGGTTTTGGAAGCTAGACTGAGTTGAGAAAGAAAAAGCAATTCTAAAATCTCCTTTTAGCATATCAAAAGTAAAGCTTTCAGATGTGAATGTACATTTTCACCACAAGCCAGAGGAACTTGGATATCACGATATGACATAAGGAAATTTCCCAGCTGCCCAGACAAACAGTGAGGGTATTTTCATGGTAAGGGAATCTGGGAGTAACGTGGTGAAAGTGGAAAGGAGGCCAGTGGTTAGGCACAAGGGTAACTTCCCTTCAGGGTCAAGAGCTTGGATGGAGTGTGAAAGGCAGTCAAAATTCCAGATAGCATTGTGCAGGAGCTGAAAGTTTCAGGGATTTGGGACCTACTTCCCTCTTGTCATTCTGGAAGGAGATCATTTTCAGTGTTCTTCTGACAAATGTGCAATGGTGGAGCAAAAGGGAGCATAGCAAGTTTTTGGCAGAGCTGGCATGGGAGGAATCCAGATGTTTCCACAGGTACTTGGTAAGGAATAGAAAAAGGTAACTATTCAAGGTTGAGAGTCAGCAGTTCAATGAGAGTTGACTTTATAGAAGAGGGTAGGAGTGGACAACAGGAGCTTGGACTCAGATGCAGGATATAGCTGAGATTCAAGGGATCTGCAGCAAGAAGGCCTACATCAGCATGGGAAGGGAGGAAAACACACCAAAGAAAACTAACCAAGAAAATAAGACCAAAGTTTTACTATCTCTCAACTTCAATGACAATTACCAAGTGGGACCAAGGATATCTTCACGAACCAACAAAGTCCTGGAAGGACCAGCCTTGTGGATTTGCAATCCAGGGGCCAGTCTGTGACAATACATGTAATACGTATACACAGGCACCAGCTTAGGAAGAAGACGAAGGAAGGCAACCCTTTGAGAGAACCAGAAATGAAGATCTATCCAAATGTCTAAGCAAGGTTAAGGGAATGGGCACTCAAGAATTTTAGATAAGTTATGGGAAATAAAGAAGATTTGTTTTGGCACATGAAATTATATTAGTTAATATGTTGATACTCATTTCAGTAGGAAACTCCTACTTACAGGGTATAATTATGAGGAAACTGAAGCACAGAAAATAACCTAACTTGCCCAAGTTCACAGAAACAGTATGTGGACGAGCTCTGGCTCCAAAGCCCAGGATCTTTCCACTGTGCCTCCCATTATTATGGCATTTCAGCAGACTCTTGGCAGTCTGGCCTCATTTACGACTATAATCTTCATATTTCCTTTGTTTCAGTCACAGGATTATTTCCCAAACATGCCATGCATTTTCCTCCTTCATGCTTTTGAACAAGTTTTCCCTGCTGTTTCCCTGCTTCCAAGACACCCTTTTTACTTCCCCCAGTTGACTTTTTCTTCCACCCAGCTTGACACCTTTTGAGTAGTCTTGAACCCTCTTTGTTGGTAGCAAAAGGCGGGAAGTATTGAGAAACAAACTGGCAAGACTTAGTTACCCAAGCCAATCCCTAGAGAGACTGCTGTCTCCAGTTGGGTTTCCTCTGGGCAGAGGCTGCCATGCCAGCAGACAAGACAGCATGGGTTTACCACCACCTACTTGATTTTCACGAGCTACTACCATATCAGCAGAGTCACACCAGATCTGCAATACCTGGTAAGTTCTCAAGCTCAAAGGCGTGGATCAACCATCCTTTTCAAAGCCCCACCATTCCCTTGACATTTCATCCTTCTTCCTCTGGAGCACACACCTCCCCAGTTTCTCCCCAACTTTCCTCCACAATGAAACTAGCCAGCCCACCCTCAGTTCCTGTTTATCTATTTGCACATGACTTTCCTCTTTATCGTGTCATTTATAGGAGAGGAAAATGCCTCCAGCCAGGCCAGTCAGGAGTATCTCAGTCAAATCCTCTGCTTCACTTGGTTTATCTTCAGCTGGCTCACCTCACTCTCATGGTCACAAGAATCTAAACACCCTGCAACCTCGTCTCTTACTGACCTTCACTGAGGTCTTCTTACAACTACTCTGATCAATTCATGTTCTCCTAAAGCCAGTTAGGTTAGTACAACGCTTTCCAATAGAATTTGCTCTGGTGGTGGAAAATTTCGTACCTGCGCTGTCCAGTATGGTACCCGCTAGCCACATGTGGCCACTGAGCCTTTGAAATATGGCTACTGTTACCAATAAACTGATTTTTTTACATTTTAATTAAGTGTAAATGTAAATAGCCATATGGAACCGGTGACTACCAGACTGGACAAACACAGGATTGGAACATTCTATTTTGACCAATGTAACATACAAAATATCTCCCAGCATATATTCAAAGCATTCATGATATATTTATATACCCACTAACCAAATATATCTTACATACTTTACACTTAACCTAAATTTTTTCATTCCTCCAATACAGTAGATTTTCCTTTTCTTCAATAATAACTATCAGCTATTATAACCAAGCCAAAAATTACCCCCTCAGCAAAGCTTCCCTGTCACCTCTATGGAAGCAGTCACCACTCCTTTTCCAAGACTCACACATCATTCTATGCATATACCTATCACAGAACCCATCACAGTGTATTAGTTCGTTTTTTACATTTTCATCCCCATAACTCCTGTTAGAATGTGTTCTCTCTGAAAGAGGGAAGACACTCTTTTATTCCTCTTGGATTCACTAATACCTAAGCAAGAGTGGACATAGTAAACATATAACTGTCGGACAAGTAAATGAATGAAAAATAACTAAAGGAAAGATTGGTAGAAAGGTTACAACAATTTTTTTTTAATGGACATGGGAAGAATAAAATCTAGCTGGGGCAGAGATAATTAAAGTATCATCTGTTTTATGTCTTTTTTCTTCCACATTTCTTTTTTATGGGAGTCACTGTGATCTATTTGAGAGATAATGTACAATTGTAATTGCTAATGAGGGCTCTGTAGAGACCAGCATTAAACAGTATTTGAGTTGTCAGTTAGCAAATGTTGGTAATAGATGGGAGACAACATGCCTGGTGGAACAGTTCTCACCACAGTTGTCATCTGCTATGCATACCAACCCAAGACATTTCTCTGCAGACTTTTGAGTCACAGTTAATATACTGCAGTGTTGCCATCACTCCAGCCCCCTCCAATCCCTCTTCCAATACCACTTCAATAGTCTTTTAAATTCAGGTGCTTTGGGGTCATGTCCATGATTAAAATCCATTGCTGATCAAACTCCTTAACATGACTTGAAAGACCCTGTGTGATCTGACACCCAACCCAGCTCTGCAGCCACACTAGTCTTTCCTCAGCCTGTCTTCACCAAGTTCTTTCTGGCCTCAGAGCATGTGCACTTTCAGTTCATGCTCCTGGAACTCTCTTCACTCTCTTTTTTGCCTAGTTAAACGCCAACTCATCCATTAGCTCTCGGCTCAGATATCACACTTCTGATGTCTGGACAAGGCCTTTTATAAATAACATTTACCTCTCCATAATAACAACACTCATCACTGATGGTTTTACATATATTTGTGGGTATTTGGTACAAGTAAGTCTCCACGCCCAAATGCTTAGTTCCATGGAGACCTGAGTGTGTTTACTTTTGTTGACCATGTGACTCTCTGGCTCCTACCACTGTCCCCAGCACAAAATGGACACTCAATAAATGTCTGTTTGATGAATGAATGAATGATTGGTACAAAAAAATCTCCCTTAAGAGCATAAGCCCAACAATAAATATAATTAAAGATCACAATTCAAGTACCTAAAGATCACAAAGGTTAGATCCCTGTTAAAGAATAAACATATCAACCATTGCCTAACTTCCTTATAGTAAAACAGTAATGACTCTCAAACAAAGGATAAGGTGCCAAGGGGCTTTGCTGGTGGTCCAGTGGTAAAGAATCCACCTTCCAATGCAGGGGAGGTGGGTTCAATCCCTGGTTGGGGAGCTAAGATCCCACATGCCATGGGGCAACTAAGCTCACGTGCCTCAACTAGAGAGCCTTCGTGCTGAAAACTGCAGAGCCCACGCACTCTGGAGCCCATGCGCCACAACTAGCGAGAGAAAATGCGCATGCCACAACTAAAGAGAGAGAAGCCCGTGCGCTGCACGAAAGATTGCACATGCTGCAGTGAAGATCCCACGTGCCGCAACTAAGACCCGATGGAGCCAAAAATAAATACAATACAATACAATAAAGGATAAGGTGCCAAGATCACTTAACAGATTCTCTTAGTCTAGAAAGTGACTCATCTAGAGGTCATTAAATCAGCACAACACAGCACCATCTGCAGTGACCAGCCAGATGTTTCCAGGGATAATTAGAAGCATTGATGTTAAAATATCCAGAAATTATTGTGGAATTTACTTCACGAGTCAAGGATATGGACCTTTTAGCTTAAACGTTTCCTGATCATTAAAACAAAACAAGTGAAATGGCAAATCTCACTTTTCACATTTTGCATCTGGTTTTGGATATACTATGTACTTTACAAAAATATAATTAAAACACATTGATTGGACTTCCCTGGTGGCGCAGTGGTTGAGAGTCCCCCTGCCGATGAAGGGGACACGGGTTCGTGCCCCGGTCCGGGAAGATCCCACATGCCGCGGAGCAGCTGGGCCCGTGAGCCGTGGTCGCTGAGCCTGCGTGTCCGGAGCCTGTGCTCCGCAACGGGAGAGGCCACAACAATGAGAGGCCCGCGTACCACAAAAAAAAAAAAAAAAAAAATCCACCTGCCGATGCAGGGGACACGGGTTCGAGCCCTGGTCCAGGAAGATCCCACATGCCACAGAGCAACTAAGCCCGTGCGCCACAAGTACTGAGCCAGTGCTCTAGAGCCTCGGAGCTACAACTACAGAGCCCAGGTGCCACAACTACTGAAGCCCACGTGCCTAGAGCCCGTGTTCCACAACAAGAGAAGCCACCGCAATGAGAAGACAAGCACCGCAACAAAGAGTAGCCGCCGCTCGCCACCACTAGAGAAAGCCCACGCAGCAAAGAAGACACAATGCAGCCAAAAATAAATAAACAAACAACAAATAAATAAAATTTTTTAAAAAACCACATTGATTACATACTGATAGTCACTCATTCACTCATTCATCAACTATTTAGTGACTCACTGATATTACCCAGCCATGGTGGACACACAAAGACACTATATCTGGACTCATGGTGCCCACACTCCAGTAGATGATAATAGCTAACATTTATTGAGTGAATACTCTCATTCCAAGCACGTGCTAAGAACTTTACATGCATTACCTCATTTTAATGTTCCCCCAAATCATATAAGCTAGAATAATGGGCATTATTACTGCCCAGCATCCACAATTCTTAACAGTCACTGTTTCCCTTGGAAAGTTATTCTTCCCAGAGACACTAGCTAATTGGGACTGTTAGACAAACGTGCCACCCTCCCCAACCAAGTGGCAAGATGTAACCCAGGCTTTTAAACCAAGCAAGTGCTCCTTCCCTGGAATCTGAATATTGGGCAGAGAGAGAATGAGACTGAAATGGGCTGCATTCAGACCAGACTCTTCTGGGCGAGAGACCATTTGGGCTTCCTTCTTCCTAATGACCTATGCATGCTGCCTTCAAATCCACGAGTTCTAATATCCTCCTAATAAACTATTTTTGCTTAAGTTAGAGTCAGTTTCTGTTGCTTACAACTCAAGAATATTAACTGTCATTGAAAAGATGACAAAATGGGTTGAGAAATGTATCCAAGGTCATACAGCTAGAAAATGGTGGAGTTAGGACAGAATTAGGACTAGAACTCATGCAGTGTGATTCTAGAACTCTTCTCCCTATTGAAAAAGAAGATGCTGTGTCCCTGGGTGCCGTGGCTCATAGGGTAAATTCCATCAGGTTCTTTGCTGTCCCATCTTGATCAAGGCTTTATGAATGTACCACCATCAGCCCATAATGGGGTCCCTGCCTCACACCCTTTGTTTAAGTGTTCGAAGGGACATCTAGAGCAGAAACATGGACGTTTCCTCTAAGCAATGGATTGGTGGACTTATGAATAGAACCAGCCAGAGTCTCCAGGGCACCTACTGTTATCACTTCAAGCTGGACACAGTGGCAGATGGGCTGGCCACTGGCAGTTGGTGGTTTCCTCTGCATAGCACCCAAAATGACCTTGGAACAGAGTCAGCTTCCAGTCTGAGTGGAGCCTCCCTCTCCTTTTCCCTCTTCCCTAGCCAGAGGCTTATCAAGTTCTAGGGAGTAGGGAAACTCACCCCGAAAACATACATCTAAAATCTTTGAGCCAGGGGCTTCCCTGGTGGCGCAGTGGTTAAGAATCCGCCTGCCAATGCAGGGGACACGGGTTCGAGCCCTGGTCCGGAAAGATCCCACATGCCACGAAACAACTAAGCCCGTGCGCCACAACTACTGAGCCTGTGCCCTAGAACCTGCGAGCCACAACTACTGAAGCCTGTGCGCCTAGAGCCCGTGCTCCTCAATAAGAGAAGCCACCACAATGAGTAGCCCCTGCTCACCACAACTGGAGAAAGCCCGCGCACAGCAACGAAGACCCAGCGCAGCCAAAAATAAAATAAATTAACTAAATAAATTTAAACTCTTTGAGCCAGAAGCTACTTTCTCTGAGTATTAAAGTGTTTGTTGCAGCTTCCAAAGTGAGTGATTCAAGCCTGTGGGAAGAAAAAGGCCCTTGGAGAACAAGTGAGAAGGCACAGGGGGAGGAACACCAGTAAGTTGGGGTTATAATTCTGCTCCATGACCTTGCCTGCAAAGAGCACAGTGATAAAGGATCTTGTAAACTCACGAGAGGATGAAATGTATATAAATACATTGTCAAGAGTCCAGTGAAGAGTCCAAGAGCATTTCTTTGGCTGTGTTGGTTTGGATTTCTCACACATACAATAACAAGCTTCTGGCTTCCCTGGCACATATGCTTGTGCAATGTGTTGCTGTGTCTCTGACAGTTGGTGACATTTCCTTTGCAGTCAGTCAGCAAGATTCATACAGAGGCTGTGTGTCCAATGAAGAAATCAACATCCTGAGTCCCCATATTTGCTATTAGTCATCATTTGTGCCTTCATCCAAAAAACATTCATTGAACACCTACTGTGTGCTCAGCCTAGGGGACACAAAGATGAATCTGAAGCAGTCCCTGCTCCCTCAAGGAGATGACACATGTACTTAAATAACTATATTATGCAGTGCTATTGTTAATTAGAAAAATTACAATTAACATTTATTTGGGGAATTAATTGCACCAAGAACTATTCTAAAATATTTTGCATGCAATATTTCCTTTAACCCTCAGAGTAGCCTTGTTATTATTATACCATTTTATAGATGAGAAGCATGGTGAAGTTGTATAATTTCCCCAAGATTACACTAGAACAATAAGAATGGTGCAAAGTACTTGTGGATTCCAGGGGAGAGATGTTAGTCGCACAGAAGAGTACCAGGAAGATTTTGTAGTGGAAACAGTGTGTGAGCTGGTCCCAAAACTCTATAATCTATTAAGCTGGTGTTAAGGAAATCTGATCATATTTCTATTGTGATTCTCACCCTCACGCATCATTGTTAACCTACATTCTTCATCTGAGGATTTCTATTAAATCTGCAGGTGCTGATAACAGACTTAACATGAAGACTTTAGGCTTATATTGATCTCTTTTCAAAGCTTGGAAAAGTTCGTTCTATTGGTCTGCTGTGTTTGAAACCTGAGAATTCAGTAAATCAATTAAAAAATTAACACAGAGTTAGAAGATCAATTGAAGAAACTGATACCTTGATGGATTAATCTATTGGCCAAAAGACCATTCAACAATGAGTATTTTTCCACTGGGTGAGACCGTAGACATAAACCGATCTATCACTTTCAATTTAAAAATGAAAGAATGAAGACACATAGAAGTAAAAAAGACTGTCCAAGGGCACACACAGACTTTGTATAAGAGCCAGGGCTGGCCCCCTTGCCTTCTGATTTCTAATCCAATGTTTATTTTTTATTAAAAGCAATAACTTTATTGAGGTATAATTGAAATACACTAAATCATATATTTTAAACTGTACAATTTCATCCATTTTGACACATGTATTCACCTCTGAAACCAACACCACAGCAAAGGTAAGTATTTTCATTGCCCTCAAGATTTTCCTTAGGCCTCTTTATACTTCCCAATACCTCCATTCCTGGGCAAGCACTGATCTGCTCTCTATCACTACAAGTTTGCATTTTTGACAATTTTATATAAATGGAATCATATGTACTGTTTTTGACTGGCTTCTTTTACTCACATAGTTACTTTGAAATCCATCCACATTGTGTATGTCCATAGTTCACTCCTTTTCATTGCTGAATATTATTACATTATATAAGTATAACACAATTGTTTAACCATTCATCTGTTAATGGACATTTGGATTGTTTCCGGTTTTGAGCTATTATAAATAAAACCATGGTACTACCTAGGAGTATACTGGCTAAATCATATGGTAGTTGTACGTTTACCTTTTTAAGAAACTGCCAAACTGCTCTCCAAAGTTGTACCATTTTACCTCCCCACCAACACTGTATGTGAGTTCTAGTTGCTCCACGTCCTCTCCAACATGTAGTACCAATTTCTCTTCAGTATTATATTTATTAGCTAGTAACAATTCCCATCACAACTGACTAGTAAATTCTTTAATGCTGCACAGGTAGAGGAAAGCTTTCAAGTGAGTGAGTTCTGACATAATTTTCTCACCCCCTCATCCTTTTCTTTTCTCCCCTAGTCAGTTTTTGTGGGATATAGTCTTTGCTCAAATTGAGTAAAAAGAGTAGATTTTTTAGAGGAGATGTCAGTGTGGAAACCAGAAAGCTCTGGCTTTCTTAAAGGTGCTCCGCTTTAGTGAATAGGAAGAAACAGAAAGCTCCCTCACTCAGCACACAGGAAGAGCATGCCATTATCACCAGACAGGGGCTGGGAGAAGCTCACGGACCTGATGCCAGGACCCTGAAGGGTCTAATGAAGGGAGAGAAGAAGCAGGTAGACCAATGAGAAGGCTCTCTATCTCCCATTCTGGTGGGATCTTTACAGACCACAAGGTGACCTTCCCTTTTCTTCACTAAACTCTTTGAGAGTGGATATCTTCTCTTGGTCATCCCTGTAGGAAATCCATAAACACCTGGTATTAGTTATTGACTCATAACAGCTACTGTTAAATTAGCAGAGATCTCATGTCAGGAGCTGTGCTAAGAATTTCACGTTCATTATCTCATTTTCATTCTCAGAACGACCATGTGAGGTTGGTATTCCAAGTCTCATTTAACACATGAGGAAAGTGAAAGAGATGTTAAGTAACTTGTCCATGATCACCAAACTAGTAACTGAATAGAATTTGAATCCAGTTCTGACTGATTTCAGAACCCAAGCTCCTAACCACTCAACCACCTTTTCAATGACCGAATATGGATGTTGTGAATATAAGTGAATAGTAAATGAGTATGACCTCCCCTTCCAAGCCTAACCCTCAGTGAGTGTATTCTGTAATGTCATGGATTGATTGCAGGCATCGCATGCCAAATATTCAAGGAATTTCTGCAATCCATAAATGTTTGCCAAGAATAGGTCCTTCATGCTCTCTAACAAATTCTGGAGGGAAGGGGAAATCCATATTTAGAACTTCGGTTACTAGCTGCATCAGTCTTTCCTTTTCTGCCTACTCATTTAAGCTCATGTTTCAGAAATTGCTACAGTTTTTTCAGATGTGTGTACCCCTCCCCACAATGTTCAGTGGTTCTCCATTTTTTATGTACATAAGTCTCACCTGGGGAGCTTATTAAAAACAAAAATGCCAGGGCTTCACATTCTGAGATTCTCATTCAATAAGGTGGGTTTTGAACCCAGCATGGGTGTTTTCAACAAGCATCCTAGCAGGGAGGCAGTTGTTACTTTGTAGCTGTCCACTGTCCATTTCCTGGCCTAAAATCAGCCCAGTTTTGTTCCAGAGAATTGCTTCTTCTCTGCTGGGCTTGGTCCTGGTGGGAGGGCAAATTCAGACACTCATTTCCATAGAACCAGACCCCTTTTCTCATCAGTTGGTTTTGCCAAGGAATTTTCAGGTAAACTAAGGTTAGCCAATCATGTGGCCTCTCCCAAGACTTTGAATTTTGAGTGAAGAATAAAATGGAAATGATGCAGCTCCACAATTATGTCCTATTCCATTCATAAGGCAATTGTGTGCTTGTTGCTTCTTGGCCCAAGAGTTTCCTTGGTACCTATTTTGTCCCCCACCCTACTTACCCAAATATCTTTTCAACAAATACCTTTCTGCTTAGGTTAGCTGGTCATTTTCTGATGCTTGCAACCAAAGTGACATTCCATGATAACTCCGGCAAGAGATCTAAAGGCCAGCCATTGAGAAACACGGCCCTTAATTTTCAATACTTCCCTACTTGGCCATTTTGGGAAAGGACATGTTACCAGTAATAGCTATCTCTAGCCATCATTCCCACATGAGTAAACTTGTCAAATCTTTTCAAAAATGAAAGGAGACCCAGTGTTCACAACATTTTAATCTTTTCCTTTTGTAGCCTCTGTATAGGATCTTCTCTGTGCCCCCCGGCCACTATGAAGTAAGAGCTCCAAAATGCTGTTCTTAGGCTGGCAAACTCACAGTTACTCTCACTAGATTTTCTCTCTGTGTGCACCTCAGGAGCCTCTATTATCCTAAAAGTAGAGGAACGGTTGTTAGAATCAAGTGGATGTCTGACAAGCCACTAATTAGCTGCCTGGTAGTGTGTTGATGTAGGCCATGACCTCAAGGAACTGATTGCAATGTGAAGATCCATAGGAAAGCATGGAAAACCAAAAGAGTAACATTATTAGCAACTCCTGATGAAATGATGACATTCCAGTGATAACAATAGATGCTAATTGTTCCCTCAAAGGAAGTTTCTATAGTAATAACCACTTGGTCACAGATTTCTGGCTAAAGAGTTAGTCGTTGCAGAACAAATTATAGCAGAAAAGAATAAGGACCATGACCCTTTTTTCCCAGCTAAGGCAATCTTATGTACTTTGGTGTTATGTACTGTTGTTAACAAACTAGTTCTGGATGCTGCAGTTATCTTGATCCTCAGAAGAATGAACTTCTCGTGGGTTGTGGTCCTCTGAGGTTTTTGACTGGCCAACATCATTATCATTCCCCTTCTGTGAGGATGACATCCCACTATGCCTCTGGGAGACCTCCATTTCCCCATCATAGTCTGTGTATGTTCAGTGAGGGTAACACCACCTCCTTAGTTCCAGGGATGGGAACAGAACCTAGGCCTGGCTAGTCAGGGCATTCAGTCTCCCTGGCCAGAGAGATAGATACAAGATAGACAATATGGCACGAGCCAGACCAATGACCTTCAGACCTAGGCTTCTGCTAGAACCATTGGGAAGATGGTGCTTTCAGCTGAGTTTGTTAAGCTAGTTAGATCCAGGTCGTTTTTGCTGCCATTAAGGGACAGCCAATTTCAGAATCATATCAACTTGGAGGAAAGCAGAGCCAGGAGACTGAGGAAGACAGATTTCTGATATCCGTGTGCGAACCACTGAATCCAGCTATGACTGAGGTAGCACTATCCACTGAGCTTTTCAGTTACACTGGCCACTGAAGTCCTTTTTGGTTTTCCTTAAGCAATTTTTGAATTGGGTTTTGTCACTTGCAACCACAAAAACCTTGAATAATACACATGGGAAGCAATAGATTGAGCCCTGTAAAGATTATTTGATGAAGTTGTTTATCTATCCATCTTGAACTTTCTGAACTACTCTTTCTAGTCTAGGAGGAAAAATGATACAGGCATAAGGGAAGGACAGGAAGCTCTTATTATTGAATCCTCCTGCTACAAACACTTTCCCACACATTTCCTAAGCTATGCGGCAAATTTCCTTGGTTCCTTCTGCACAATGTTTTCAAATTCAGAACATATGCTGAAACATTCCAAATGAACTTGACTTCTGCTGTTTCTCTTCAGGAAAGCATTTAATTTTGTGTGAACGACTGGCCTCTCCATCACCTAATACCTTTCTTCCAGTTGTGATTTCTTTAAGAAGCAAGAATGCCTTCCTACGAGGCCAAAGTCATTATCCCCAGCATGGCCATCCCATACTTTAGGCAAGTTCTCCATCAGAATGAATCACAGAAGACTCAAAGAAGGGAGGTCAGGGTCACCTCCTCAAACTCATCCCAGTGTGCACACTCCTCTTAATGCATTCACACCCCAGTGAGGGACACGAGTTCATTCATATTTAATGGCCTTTCTGATGTGATCAGGTGAACCTAGTGAGTACACCCACATGCCCCACTAGTGTGAAGTTAGGAAGTCAATTTGCAGCTTATCACCATCCTTGACTCCTCACAAGTAATTTATTGCCAGACCCTGTGATCTCTGTCCTCAAGAAGCTTCAAAGTAAAGCTCAGAAAGCTTAAAAGAAAACACAGGGGTTTTCCATACCCCTAGACCATAGTTTGGTTAGCCCAAAGATCCTCTGCTTTAGATACATAACAAAAATCAAATCTAAAACCTTACAGAGAATGACTACAGAAAAAGGAAAAGATTGAGGAAATGTGAAAGAAAAAATAGTAAAATCTAGCAAAAACTGGACTGTGAATACAAAGAAAAAGACAAATTGGAAATCATGCTGGAGTTTCTTGCTTAGGAAGCTAGACATAATGTAGAAAATAGCCATGAATTAGAGCTCACAAATTTAAAAGTGTTGCTTTTATTTCTTTTACAAAAAGAATGCTGTTTCATTGTAGAACTGGAAATTCCCTATAATCGCACTGCCCAAAGCAGACACAATTAAAAGTTTAGTATGTTTCTTTTATAACCAGACATACATACCGGTTTAGAAAGTTGGGGTTATGTTAGTGTTATTTATTACAACCTCTTTGTTTAAACATAATATTTTATGATCATTGTTCCACATCATTAAAAATTCCAAACACAATTTTTTAAATTTATTTTTTCAGTTAATTATTCAACATTTCAGATATTTGAAGAGGCATAATGAATAATATCATGAATACCCTATACCTACCACCCAGGTTAAGAAAGTAATCATCATAAACACAGCTGAAGCTTTCTGTGTATACCCCTAGAGTAACATTCCTATCTTCTGTCCACTTGCCCATTAAGCATGCTTTTTTTCTGGCTGCATAATGTTCCCTCATAAAAATGTATCATAATCGATACATAATTGATGTATCATAATTAACCAGTTCTTTATTTTTAGTTATTTAGACTGTTCCTGTTTTTCATGATTATACATAGTACTGTGATGAACATTATATATACATTTTTTACATCCATATCTTATTATTTCCTTAAGACAAATTCCTAGAAGTAAACTTGCTTTTGCCCAATGGTAAGAAAATTTTGCTCCATACTGTTAAGTTACCATCCAAAAAAGGTCAAACCAAGTACACCCCATCTCACCCCAGCATTGTATGAAAGAGCTTATAAAATAGCTGCACAAATAGCTACACATTGAGGAAGTATCCTAAGGTCTGTTTCTAGACCATCTTTTTAACTGGCCTACAGAGTGTCTGTTTCTGGGCACAAGTTCTATGCTGGGCACTGGGGATTCAGAAACCAGTAAAGCCCTATCCATCTAACAGAGAACAGCTCTGGAATGGGAGGCAGAAGATGTGGGTGCTGGAGCGGCAGCCTAGCAAAGTGGTTAGAGCACTGCTTTGGGAGCCACACTTCCCCCTTGGGCAAGTTACTTAACTTCTCTGTGCCTCAGTTTACTTCTCTATGAAATAGGGATAATCAACCTTGCCCAGCATAACCCATAAATCTAAGTCTAAAAAGACTTGATGCACAGTACCACTCAGTTGGAATGTAGTGTTACTAACTCACCTACAGGCACAGCGTCTTAGGAGAAAGTAAGGGATTGAAAGGGAAAGCAGAGTAGCAAGTCAGAAAATAGAAATAGGAAGGGAAGATGGGCAGGGAGGAGAGCAACAAGGTTTGTGCTCATGGCACAAAAATGCAATTACTTTCCTAAGAGGGCACAGGAAGTGCCCCAGGCCGGTTCTCCTGGGTCCCTGCCTGTGTGTCGCCCCAAAACAGATTAACTAAATGCTTCATGACTGTGATGCACTCTGCCTGCCTGAGGCTACCTCTGAGCCGTGCAGAGGCAAGTTACTACAAGGGTCTCGGCTCCCGTGCGGAGGGATGTGTGTTCTGTTGCCAAGAAGAAAGGAAAATGTGCTCTCTCATTGCACATCCAATATAATCTTGGCGTATTTATGTACCCTACATACCATCATGTAGAAAAAAAGCATGTTACAGACAATATGCTGCATGTGATTCCATTTATATACATATAAAACTATAATTAATTCATTCATATGGTAATTCATTAAAAAGTCTTTATGGAGGGCTTACTATGTGCCAGGCCCTGTGCTACCTGCAGGGGGATGTAATGAGAATATGGTCACTGTTGTAGGGGACTTTGCATTCCAGTGACAGAAATTGATATCAATCTTATATACTTGCATACTGCTTGATTTTTTTAAAGTAACAATTAGGTATTACTGGACTAATACAAAAATACTAACTTTTTTTTGCTTTTGGAATATAAATGATCTGCAACAGCCATTAAGACAGAGACAGAAACAAATGAAAACACAAAACAAAGAAATAAAAAATAAACCACGTCAGAGAATGCTGAGGAAAAAATCCACCATAGAAAGGAAAGCACAGACACTTTAGGAAGGACAGGGGATTAAACAGCGGTCCCCAACCTTTTTGGCACCGGGACTGGTTTCCTGGAAGACAGTTTTTCCATGGAGGGGGTGGCAGGGGATGGTTTAGGTGGTAAGTCGAGCACTGGGGAGCGACAGGGAGCGGCAGATGAAGCTTCACTGGCTCGCTGTCCTGCCACACCCCTCCTGCTGTGCGGCCTGGTTCCTAACAGGCTGCAGACCGGTACCAGTCCATGGCCTGGGGGTTGGGGACTGCTGGATTAAAATGAATCTGCTGTTTTTAAGAATCTTGTTTAGTGATCTATTCTAGGACAGGAGTCAGTAAACTTTTTCTGTAAAGGGCTTGATAGTAAATATTTTAAGCTTTTCAGGCTACACAGTCCCTCCCGAAACTACTGTACTTGACTCTGCCATGGTCAAGCAATCAGCGACAATACATTGATGAATCAGCATGGCTGCATTCCAAAAAAACTTTATTTACGAACACAGTAATTTGAATTTCATATGATTTTCATGTGTTTTGAGATATTTTTCTTCTTTGAATTTTTTAACCATTTAAAACTATAAAAATCATTCTTAATTCATGAGGCAGATTTAGTCCATGGGCCATAGATTGTCAACTGCTGTTTTAAACAGCTACGTAATAGTCAATTCCATGGGTACTCCAAAATACTTTGAACAGATCCCCAACTGGTAACATTTAGATAATTTCCAGTTTTTCCCTATTATACACAGGGCTGTGACAAACATCCTTGTACATGCACCTTTTGCATCCTTGAGTGTGTAAATAACTACCTTCTGTCTCTGAATCCATGCCTGTGTCCCTGGCAGGAAGCCGTTTGAAAAAATTATATGGGAGAGGTTCTTGAGACAGTCCTGCTGAGCTCCAAATGCAAAGGATCATAATGGCTCTTTTATTCACTAACCTAATAATTCCATTTTTAAAGGGCTGTCAAATTGCCCAACATGCCTTATTTCCTATGAACCCTGCTGCTTGTTTTCAGCAATCCACTGTCTTCAGTGTTTGCAGAATTGTCAAGATGGCCTTCACAGGTCCCTCCAGGAGGCTGTCAGAAACTCAATGTCCATTTGCCAGCCCATCCTGCTTTGCTGAGAGACCCCTACTCCCAGCATCTTTCACCAGCCTCCTCACCCTTTCTTTGTGTTAAACATTCAGTCAGTTTGATCTAAGATTTCCTTCCCACTTGCACTGTAACTCAAATACTTGGATGGGTGTTTGGTGCATTTGTAGATTTTTTTTCCCCAAGGATCCTCAACTTCTATTTATATATACACAGCTACCTCCATCCTGTCTACACAATTTTCTGTTTTTTCCCTTTGTTTGCATCACTTCATGTTTTTTTTTTAAAGGTATATTTTAAAATTATTTTTGCAAAAGGAATACCAGCCTGTTGTAAGAAAAACAAATGCAAGCTCATTGAACTTTATCAAATAGACTGTAAAATTTTTCCCTTCTCCATCCCACAAGTAACCCCCAACCTCAGAGGCAGCCATTATTCTCAGACAGACTGGGGCTGTAGCTGCAGAACTGCTTATCTTTGTGAACTTAGACAAGTCACTTAATTTCTCTGAGCCTTAGGGTCTTCATCTGTAAAACGGGAGTGATAATTCCTATCACCACAGATGTGAATCATGCTTATGAAGCACTTAACACATAGTACAGTGCCTGACCATAGTAAATGCTCGAGAAACCATAGCTATGTTAGTATTATTATTAGTAACAGCCTTACATTATCATTCCTCTGCAAATGTATTCATAATTTTTCAACATAATGTCTAATTTTTGATGTAAATGGTATCATTCTATGTGTATAACCTTTAAAAAAATTTGGTCACTTAATTTATCTGAGACATCTACCTTAATCTTAATCTTTTTAATAACATCATAGAATACCAATGCATTGATATTCCATTACTTAATCATTCTCCTACTGATGTCTATTTAGGCTTCCAAATAAGGTTTTTGATGCTAGAAGGAACATCCTTGAACACACAGGTTTGGGTTTATATGGGAGTGTTTTCTTAGGGTGGAGTCTCAAAAAATGGAATTGTTGTGTCCATTTTTAATTTTAATAGTTATGACCCGAGGCAGTCATCTGTTCAGCTCCCAGAATATTTCCAGCTTTCTGCCTTCCAGGGCCTCATGGAGCTGCACCTCCTGGTCCCTTAGTCAGTAGAAAGGCTATGTGACTTGATCAGTAAGCTGTGAGTACAAGGGACATATGTCATCACCATTTTATTGCCAGTTTGAATCCTTGCAGAGCCTCCTTTAAATTCTGCCACAGTGACCAGCAGTATTCCAGATAGTGGCTGCTCTACTAGCTTGAGTCCTGTAGTGGGGACAGTGTGGGACAGAGCCTCAGCTGACTCACCGTGAACACACAGAATGAGTGAGAAGTAAACATTTGTTGTTTTAAGCCACCATCATTTGGACTGTTGGTTACTGTGGCATAATCTGATTGATACACTGCCAGATTTCTCTCTGAAAAAGTTTTTTACCAATTTACACTCCTAAAAAAAAACAATGAAAAAGCCTCATTACTATACACCTTTTGCAATTTTTCTTAATTTTACCAATTTCTCCTTTTGATTAGTCTTATTAGAGATGAACAGAAAAAAGGGGTATAATGCCTCAGCCACTTATCAGTGCCTCATTAATTTCACCCCTCCTTATTTATTAGCAAATCCCATTTTTTCAAAAATACCCCCCATGCGGGCTTCCCTGGTGGTGCAGTGGTTGGGAATCTGCCTGCCAATGCAGGGGACACGGGTTTGTGCCCCGATCCGGGAAGATCCCACATGCCGCGGAGCGGCTGGGCCCATGAGCCGTGGCCGCTGAGCCTGCGCATCCGGAGCCTGTGCCCTGCAACAGGGAGAGGCCACAACAGTGAAAGGCCCGCGTACCGCAAAATAAATAAATAAATTAATTAATAAAATAAAATAAAATAAAATACCCCCCATGCTAATATGCAACTAAAAGTCCTTCTCGTGATCTTTAATTGCCTTTTCCCCCCATATCACCTAATTTCCTTTTTGTCGGCCTCACCTTATGTTCACTGGCCTTAACAAGTGCGTATCCCATCCATGTTTCTCCCCACCATCTGATTTTCACAAGAGGTTGCCCCCCACCCATAGAGAAATGAGCGGTCACTCTATTTTATATGTGACTGTCTTGAATGGTCCTTTTGAAAAAAAATCACAATAACAACTCCATATCTCGTACCTTTATTTTTCATGAGGGAGAACAAATGTAGTTATGTATCCAAACCCTAGCCACTCTTTAAGAACGAGCTCAAATGCCACCTACTTCATTAAGCCACTCCTCAGTCATCCTCAGCTCAAGGCAAGGAGTCCCTCCTCTAAAAACCCATGATTTTTCTATATCTTTTTCACAACACTCACTTTGTTGAATTGCAAGCAGAGGGGTCTGCTTTGTAAACTGACCCTTGCTGTGTCTCTTTTGCAGCACATCATTCATTTATATGCAACATATTTTTCTATCACTGCATTACAAAGTTGTACAGTTGGGTAGCCACTCTCACTGGTAGAGAGGGAAGGCATGTGATCAGAACACAGTGGCTGAGAGTGAGCCTCAGCTCTCCAAATTTGCCAGAGAGACTTTACCCCATATTCCTCTTTCCATCCCCCATCTCACTACAAGCTTTGGAAGATTTCTAACACACAACTCTAAAATCGGGGGTAAAAAGCAGTAGATGCTTTATTCCTTCTTTATTTTCTTTAAGAAGGATATAAAGGAAACAAGACCTTCTCTTGGCCCTTCACTAAACTGCTCCTTCTCACCCCATCTGCATCTCACCTCCCCAGTACAGATGTGGAGTTGATGTAGATGTAGAGGTGAAAGAGGTGGCTCTGGACAATCCTTACTCCCCTCCCTCCTCCTCCCCCTCATCACTCCTCTCACTAAACGGTACACTCTTTGTAGCCATGGTATTTTGTGCAACATCTCACTGTATCCCTACAATTCCTCCACCAAGCCAAAAGCCAGTATTTTAAGGTGCAAATGATTGCACATGGCCTTTTATTACTCCTTCAGTATTTACATAATGCCTTTTAAGTGTTTTTAAAATGTGTTTTAGGTCAGTGATAATGGATAAAAAGCGTTGAGTGGTAAGGTTCTGAGCATGTATCTAGATTTTTTACAATAATTCTTATGGAAATAACTTCCCATTATAAGTCTTTGCACTGTAAGTTGCGTTTTTCCTAAGATATAGCCTTGACATGTGTTACAGACTCCCTGTGTTCTGAAGCAAGTCTTCTCTCCCCATTAGAGCACAACAAGGGCAGGATCTTTTCTAGTTTTGTTTGTCCAGCCTCTAGTTCAGTGCAGTGGAGCACAATAGGCCTTCAATACGGATTTCTTGAGTAGGTAGATGGGTACTTTGATGATCACAAACAGTTGGGGGCTATTTGCATTTAGTATGACTGTGATTCTGGCTGCATATAGACTTACATTTGTTCTGAAATTATTTTAACAGTTCAACATGTTTAACTGTATCCTAAGTGCACATAGAAGTTTAGAAGTGTGGCTTATTTTATTTTTCCTCAGTACTAATTCTACATTTTTACAGAAGGATGGTAGGCATTGTGCCAACCCTACATTATTTTTGCATAAAATTAAGTCAGTAGGTGCTTTTTTAAAAAAGACTCCAAATTGTGAGGAGAAATGGTAGCTAAGCAATTTTATAACTAGAGGAAACCTTGGAGATCTTATTTATAATACCGGTTTAGGGACTTCCCTGGTGGCACAGTGGTTAAGGATCTGCCTGCCAATGCAGGGGACGTGGGTTCGATCCCTGGTCCAGGAAGATCCCACATGCCTTGGAGCAACTAATCCCGTGCACCACGACTACTGAGCCTGCGCTCTAGAGCCCACAAGCCATAACTACTGAGCCCGCGTGCCACAACTACTGAAGCCTGCACACCTAGAGCCCGTGCTCCGCAACAAGAGAAGCCACTGCAATGAGAAGCCCGCGCACCACAATGAAGAGTAGCCCGTGCTCGCTGCAATTAGAGAAAGCCCGCGTGCAACAACGAAGAACCAATGCGGCCAAAAATTATTTAATTAATTAATTTAAAAAATAATAATAGTACTGGTTTACATCTATTGTGTACTAACTATGTAGACAGCTTTGTGCTAAGTACTTTACAAGCATGGTCTCATTTAATCCTTTTTCTTTTTGTGTCAGACTCCAAAACAGCACTGTTACTGATGCTCTCCTTACTGAAAATGTTCATTATAAAATTTTTTGCATTAATTTCGATTTTTAAATACCTTAAAATATTTATTTATTTATTTGGCTGCATCAGGTCTTAGTTGCAGCACGTGGAATCTTTATTGTGGCATGTGGACTCTTTTAATTGTGGCATGTGGGCTCTTAGTTGCAGCATGTGGGATCTAGTTCCCCGACCAGGGATTGAACCCGGACCCCTTGCATTGGGAGCTCAGAGTCTTAACCACTGGACCATCAGGGAAGTCTCTGATTTTTAAAGTATGGTATTAAAATATTGTTTATCTTGATGCTGAGCTTTTGGCATCCCCTTACATTTTGCACCCTACTCCTGGCAACAGCCTTGGAAGGTGAGGACTATTATTTCTCCCTTTAGAGATGAGGACACTAGTAGTCAGAGTAGTTGCACTTGCCCAAGGCTTACAGGTGCCAGTAATGGTGGAACCAAGATTAGAATCCAGATGACCTGACATATCAGCACTCAGCTTAGCCACATAATTTCACAGATGGGGAAACTGAGAAGCAGAGGGGCATGATGACGCTTGGAGTCACTCAGCAGCTCTGCTGTAGAACCAAACTAGAGCCCAGAATTCCTCACCTGTCACTAAAACATAGCACCATGAGCCATTCATCGCAGATGCATCGTCCTTATTCTCTAGGCTGCACCAGGCTTCAGAATTCATACTCTCAATAACTATTTACTAAGCACCTCCTAGTCGCTGCACACTATGTACATGGTATAATGATGGCTGAATTCCTTGGCAACGAAGCTAGGAAGAGGAAGTCTTAGAAGGCATTCACTCATTCCTTCACTCTACTAGGCTCTGGGATACACAGCAGAGTAATATTCTAAGAGGTTCACTGACAAAGGACACAGATATGCAACTAAAAATTTGGCATAAAGTATGATAAGCTCAACCATGAAAGGATTCAAAAGTTACAGAGCCCCTGTTCCAGAATCTGAATGCTGAATAGCTTTAGTTTTGTAAGCACCTTCAGAATTTAAAACACGGTGCTACATTTACAGAGCCTTTGCCGAGTATCTATTGCCGAGTATCTATGTCCTGATTTTTTTTCATGCTGGTCATGACCTGAAGGAAATTTATTAGCACGTATACTGTATGTCAGGTGTTTTTGACTTGATCATGATCAGCTCTGAGGTGCAACTTTGTCTCACATACTGTACATACCTGTGCCTCCCCTGGGGAGGGCCGCAGTCTGTAATCATGCTGTTCAACTGTTGTGCACAAGTTCTCTTGTTCAAATAAAGTTTATTACTAACATCTAAAAAAACCAAAACAAAACACTGTGCTATGGGCTGGCATAAGAAGATTCAGAGAAATATAAAGTAAGCTTCCTGCCTTTGAGGAATTTATAGTTGACTTGAAGAAAAAGATCATATGCACACTACATGTCCTATGTGTACCTGACCTCTAATTAGATAGTTGACACTTTTAAGGATTCTCATAGCTTACAGAACTTCCCTGTCAGACAGTCACTCATTCTTTCCTTCATTCATTAAGAATGTATTGTGTGGGACTCCCCTGGTGGTCCAGTGGTAAAGAATCCACCTTCCAATGCAGGGGACGCGGGTTTGATCCCTGGTAGGGGAAATAAGATCCCACATGCTGCGGGGCAACTAAGCCCAGGCGCCACAACTACTGAGCCCACGCGCCCTGGAGCCCGCGCCACAATTAGAGAGAGAAAAACTCACACACCACAACTGGAGAGAAGCCCACACGCCGCAATGAAAGATCCCCCATGCCACAACTAAGACCCGACGCAGCCAATAAATAAATAAATATTCTTTTAAAAATTAAAAAAAAAAAGAATGTATTGTGTACCTACAGGTGCCAGGCATTTTAGCAAGTGCTGGGGATGCAACCATGAATAAAATGGGCAAGGCCTCTGTTCTCAAGAAGCTTTATAAACAAAGAAACTAATTTTGTATAACAATGAATATCTAAAACAGGGTGAAGAGACAGCGTGGTCAAGGAAGTCTTCTCCCAGGCATTGATGATGGAGTTGAGACCCAAATAAAGAGCCATCAAGTGATGATGTGGAGCAAGAGCAGAGGAAGCAGTAGATGCAAAGACTCTAGGTAAGAATGACCACAGCTATGCTGGGAAGAGCAAACTCAGGGAGGATGGCTGAAGATAAAGTAAATTAGAGAAACGCAAATCAAAACCACAGTGAGGTTTCACCTCACCCTGGCCAGAATGGCCGTTATGAAAAAATCTACAAACAATAAATGCTGGAGAGGGTGTGGAGAAAAGGGAACCCTCTTGCACTGTTGCTGGGAATGTAAATTGATACAGCCACTACGGAGAACAGTATGGAGGTTCCTTAAAAAACTAAAAATAGAACTACCATATGACGCAGCAATCCCACTACTGGGCATATACCCTGAGAAAACCATAATTCAAAAAGATACATGTACCCCAATGTTCATTGCAGCTCTATTTACAATAGCCAAGACATGGCTTTCTAAATGTCCATAAACAGATGAATGGATAAAGAAGATGTGGTACATAAATACAGTGGAATATAAGCCATAAAAAGGAATGAAATTGAGTCATTTGTAGTGATGTAAGTCTAGAGTCTGTCATACAGAGTGAAGTAAGTCTGAAAGAGAAAAACAAATACTGTATATTAATGCATATATATGGAATCTAGAAAAATGGTACTGATGAACCTAGTGGCAGGGCAGGAATAGAGACGCAGACATAGAGAATGGACTTGTGGACACGGTGGGGGGAAGGGGAGGTTGGGACGAATTGAGAGAGTAGCACTGACATATATACACTACCATGTGTTAAATAGATAGCTAGTGGGAAGCAGCCGCATAGCACAGGGAGATCAGCTTGGTGCTTTGTGATGACCTAGAGGGGTGGGATATGGAGGGAGGGAGGGAGGCTCAAGTGGGAGGGTATATATGTATACATATGCTGATTCACTTTGTTGTACAGCAGAAACTAACACAACATGGTAAAGCAATTATAATCCAATAAAGATGGAAACAAACAAAAAAAGATACACAAGGACCAGACCACATGATGCCTCATAGGCCACTGTAAGGAGTTAAGATTTTAATCAGATTCATCCACCTTATAACTATTTAACATCTGCCCTCCAAACCAAAAAGTAAGATCCATGGGACAGGCTTTATTCCTTTTGTTTTCCATGGCATTGTCAACACCCAGAATAACAAATGGTGTAGAACTGGTGCTCAATGTTATTTTTGGAATGATGAAGGATAAGCAGAAATAAGTCATTTAGGAATTGTGTCATTCTGGTCAGAATTTTGGACACATATTCCCCCTTTTAAAAGTTTCTTTTGACTTATTTATTTTTAGCATTTTTTCTTCCCCTCAAGTGCCAAGTTTAATCATCCATCTGTGTCTCCAGGAGCAAAAATGATACAGGACAGATGGTGGTTGGGTAAGAGGTCTCACTGAAAAGTTTAAGCCTTAGAATTTGACTTAAGTAAGACGATGTATGATCTGCTCCAATGTGAGGTTTTAAGAATCTAGTAAATATTCAGTCCTTGAGTTGATATAATCTAGTGTAATAAAGCCCCAGTTCTGGGGAGTCAGGCAGATCTAGATACATATCCTCACTCCACCACTTGGACTTGTACTTAACCCCCCTGAGCCACATGAGGAGATTAACAGTATACAGCTTACAGAGCTGTTGTGATGATTAAATCCAATAATGTATGCCATGGTAAACATGCAGATGGGCCACCCAGAGCTCTCTTCAAGGAAGAAGTTACTGTCCAGCTGCTGAGAGCACAGGTAGCAGATGCTCCAGCTGTCAGTTCTCTCTGAGTTGGCCTCAGCTGTAGAGAGCCCCTCACTCAAGGTCATGTCTTTTCTGGGCCAGCCTATACCTGGTGACTGAGTAAGGCATAGGTATAAAGGCTGGGCTATTTGAGCCTAATGCAGGGTACCATGATGGCCAGTACTCATCTCAGAGTTCCCCACCATGTTGGCTGAAAACTGCGGAGGAATCTTCTTCCTCTGCCCAGTCCTGCTTCCTCCTCCTTCCTTTCACAGTGTTGATCCCTAATAAACATTTTGCACCCAAAACTCCATCTTAGCTTCTGCTTCTGGAGAACCCAAGTGATGACATATGCCAAGTGCTTGGCCCATTTTCTAGCACATGGATCATAAACATTCAAAAACATTATTATTATTATCCCTAATGAACTCAAGAGTAAAACTGCTTACTTGTTCTCAATATGATCTCCTACAATAGTACTGAGATTATTCAGTGATGTTGCCAGGGCTTTTGAACCTAATTCATTCTCACTTTCTCTCTCTCTCTCTCTCTCTCTCTCTCTTTCTCATAGTGCGTGTGGATTCGTTTAGTTATTCTAAACCATGACTGAATACTATGGGCCACACTCTGAGCTAAATGCCAGGAATGAGAATAATACAACCAGCCTTACAAAGCATTTTAATTGGCCTCAACTAGACACAAAGGTGAGTGTGGGACTTACTGCCCTCAGTAAGTGATATTGTAAATGTATGGCTGTTTATCCCTGAAACAGGGACCCCAGTGAGGAATGGGAAGGAGGCAGGGGCTCCACAGAATGTGCTAACAGTAAATTATTCTACCTCTGTTGACACAAAGAGAAAAGTTTTAGTCAGCCAAGATAGGTGCATCTTTTACTATTTCCCTTGGTTTTCTCTCAAGTTTATGCATAGGGGAAGCACATAATTCTCCAAGCAGATGGAAATTCTGGTTCCAACTATGGCCAAAACTGATGAAGAGTAACATGGAAATAGTCAAGAATATACAAACACAGTCGGAAGAAAGAAACACTTCAAAGGCAACCAATTATTTCATTCAGTCATTTCCTAAGCATGCTGGATGCAAAAGCCAGCTATGATGCTGGGTGTAAGAGATAGAGAAATAAGTAAGGCAGCTCCTAGCCTAAAGAAACTCAAGGCCCGTGAGTAGAGACTAAGATCTATACAGACCACCTCTGTAGAGTAGAGCATTTCTATGGGTGTTTGTATAAGAGCATCCCATCTGCACGAATATAAGGTAAGTTGTTATTTTCTCATTTATCCACCAGAAGGAAGATATTTGCCATGTATCTGAGTCCTTACAAAGTCTCTCATTATAGGACATGTGCTCAAATATTTTAATTTGAAGAACAAATTATGGAACCAGAACCAACTTCAACAAAGCTGGTTTGGGATGATTATGGAGGTCACCTGATACAGTTTTTAAAAATAAATAAAAAGAGAAATTTAAGACAGATTTAGAAAGGATTCCTAAATGTATAACCTCACAAATTCAAGAGTTATATTTATAAACAAGTCTTTGAGAGGCCGTTTTAGAAGGCAATTCAGGACTTCAATTTCAGCAAGGTATACACTAGATAAATGACACTGCTAAATGAAACAAGTAAAAAACTGGATTAAAAATATAAAAACATCTGTTGAAGTGCTTTGCTGGGCTGGAATGGAAAGACAGATTCTCTAGAGGCCAAGAACAGAGAATCGGGGTTCCTGAGAGACGTTCTTCTGGGACTAGAGACCTTGAATTTTGGCACTGATGGCAGCTCAGAGTGAGTTCCTGAGGGGGTGGGGCTGGCAGTGCAGAGGGGTACTAATTCAGAGTTCCTGCATAAAGCAGAGACCCAAACAGGCTGTACCTTCTGTGCAAGGAGCAAGGAGAAATAAACCTTGTGTACTGAAAGGAACCAGAAGAAAACAGCTCTGGGTGAACAGGGAAAAAGCTCCCCTGAGAATCTGTAACTACAAGCCAGCCTTCACATGGGTTTACAGTCTGAATTCTACCTGTGTGATCTAACAACACATCCAGAATAAAATTTAATATAAAGTAGGACAGGGTAATTTAAAAGCTGTATCTTTTCATCCACAGAACTACAATAATGTTTTTAAAACGTTCATTTCTTTATTATACAGGTACACTTAACTATCATATTTTTAAAAAACAGAAAATACAAAAAAGGAAAAAGATATAAACAATTTTCAGCAAAATTTATGCATTCATCTAAATGAATAAGAAATCATAGAGAGTTTTAAGGATAACAGCCAAAGATAGCTATGGCAGCAAAATGTTTAAAAGTAGCTTAACGTAAAAAATGACTTGTTTTAACTGTTTCCTTAACTCTCTTTTTTACTGTTTTTTTTTTTTTTTTTTCTTTTTCTTTTTGCGGTATGCGGGCCTCTCACTGTTGTGGCCTCTCCCGTTGCGGAGCACAGGCTCCGGACGCGCAGGCCCAGCGGCCATGGCTCACGGGCCCAGCCGCTCCGCGGCATATGGGATCCTCCCAGACCGGGGCACGAACCCGTATCCCCTGCATCGGCAGGCGGACTCTCAACCACTGCGCCACCAGGGAGGCCCTTTACTGTTTTTTTTTTTGTCCTTTCATGTGAGAAAAATGAGATAAAGTTTTGGGGATATTTTGGAGCAAAGTGATATGATACTTCTTATTAATTTGCTAAATCAATGATAGTCAATAGTTTTCTTTAATTATATCAATATTCAGGCTCACCAGGAATAATAATAGACTTCTCTGGACACTGTGGGACTTAGTCAAGCATTTAACACTGGGACGATATCAAAAGCCTTTACATGACAAATGGGGAAGAGGAAAAGAAGTTAGATCCCTGTAAGTATTCAGGTCACCAGGGAAAATTAGTATAAAGGGAATAATTACCTTGACATATCAATGTTTTCCTCTGATAATCAACCACACTCTTTCAGACGTTCAAATTTGCTTTATTTATTCAAAGGGAACCAGTGAAGGCAATAAAGCACATCATTTAAATAGTCAGGCTCCAAATTTCATCCAAATGGATTTTTTGCCTCTGTTACATGATTTGCTCACACTCCAACATCCCCTTTTACAGACATTTTTTTTAACATCTTTATTGGAGTATAATTGCTTTACAATGGTGTGTTCGTTTCTGCTTTAAGACATTCTTAATATATATAATTTCAAGTAATTCAGGAATTACCATAAATTTATCTGTTGATGGATAATGATATAAAGCTAATGTTCACCAATGCCTAAATAATTAGTAGCTCTGTACTGGGAACAGGGCTTGGTAGTCAGGATGGAACTATTTTAAATCCAAAATCAAGATGTCTCAGCATGATTCCCTTCAAACTATGAAAATAGGTTGCATACTATTCCATTAAACATAAAGACACTTCTTTAATGAATTAAGACTAATCTAGGGGCTTCCCTGACAGTCCAGTGGTTATGACTCAGCACTTCCACTGCAGGGGGTACAGGTCAGGGAACTAAGATCCCACATGCCACGCAGCCAAAAAAGACTAATCTAATCTTTCTGATGGATGTCTTCAATAAAAAAAAGCTAGAGCCCACACTCTTAATTTATTTCTAAGGCAGTCTAAAACAGGTTGGTTGATGACTATTCTCTAACTAAAGCCGGACATTTAGCCACACTCATCAAAGTTGGCAAAAAGATATACTGCACTGCAATCTAGGGAAGAACATAAAATGAATGTGCCTTGAAATAAAAAGAGGTATTTTGGAGAGAATATTTGTTGGCTGCCTCCTCCACATAACCTTCTAGCCTTCCCCGCCCTTTTTTTTTTTTTTTTTTCTTTTTCACAATGTTGATGCCCCTCCAATGTCTGCTGATTCTTTTTTTTTTTTTTTAACATCATTATTAGAGTATAATTGCTTCACAATGTTGTGGTAGTTTCTGCTTTTTAACAAAGTGAATCAGCTATACCTATACATATAGCCCCATATCTTCTCCCTCTGGCGTCTCCCTCCCACCCTCCCTATCCCACCCCTCTAGGTGGTCACAACACACTGAGCTGATCTCCCTGTGCTATGTGGCTGCTTCCCACTAGCTATCTATTTTACATTTGGTAGTGTATATATGTCCATGCCACTCTCTCACTTCGTCCCAGCTTACCCTTCCCCCGCCCAGTGTCCTCAAGTCCATTCTCTACATCTGCGTCATTATTCCTGTCCTGCCCCTAGGTTCTTCATAACCATTATTATTATTATTTTTAGATTCCATATATATGTGTTAGCATACGGTATTTGTTTTTTCTCTTTCTGTCTTACTTCACTCTGTATGACAGACTCTAGGTCCATCCACCTCACTATAAATAACTCAATTTTGTTTCTTTTTATGGCTGAGTAATATTCCATTGTATATATGTGCCACATCTTCTTTATCCATTCATCTGTCGATGGACACTTAAGTTGCTTCCATGTCCTGGCTATTGTATATAGAGCTGCAGTGAACATTGTGGTACATGACTCTTTTTGAATTATGGTTTTCTCAGAGTATATGCCCAGTAGTGGGATTGCTGGGTCATATGGTAATTCTGTTTTTAGTTTTAGCCTTCCCCCTTTTCAATAAGATCTCAAACTTCTCAGTCATGAGGTTTGGCTGGAATTGAATTCTCCCAAGAATCTAAGGACGGGCCCTGACTGGCTTATGTCAACCAGTGTGTCCTTCTCCCAGCCAGAGTGAATGGCTTTTTGGAGGAATTCTGAGAAAGAAGTGTCCTCTCTTTTCTGTGGAAGCTACCAGAGAATTCTTTCTCTTCTCTGCTAAAACAGAAAAGGGTGGCCCCTATTCCTGTTGCCAGTCTTCTGTGGACCTAAAATATGCCAATCTTTAAATGAAACTGAAGATGGGAAAGACAGTATGGAGGAACAAAAAGAAACTAGGCCCCTAGTGATATAATTGAGCTACTAGATCAATCTGTACCTGAAGTCTGCACCTCCACTGAACTTTTCAGTTAAATAAGCTAATAAATTCCCTTTATTGTTTAACCTAATCCAAGTTGGACTTTCTGTTATTTGCAACCAAATAATCACAAGTAACAGATGCTTGCAACCTAGTTAATTGTTGATGGAGGCTGAAACCAGATTAGAAGACAGTCATCATTAAAAAACCACAGATTTGAATAAAATTATCCAGATTCACAGCTTAGACAGTGTAGGACATTTTACTTGACAAGCAAATGTAGCCTGGTTTTTAGTAAAGTTGACTCCATTACAATGAAAAGATTTTAACACTAGCATGTAGGAAAGTCTATTATTGCTGATAGAGTGGCAGCTTTTCTTAAAACATTTCAGTTCATTGTGAAAAAAGAGCTGAGGCTAATACCTGAGTCCATCCCTATGCATGGGCTGTGAAGAAAAGAAAGAACAAGTGTATAATTTCCTCCATCATCTCCATGGCAATTTGCAGTCTCCTTCATGAAATGTTTAATCCAAGAACACTATTTTGTTTTGTTTTGTTTTCAAGAAGAAAGATAAGAATTCACAGAGATACTCTTTGAACAACCAAGATAAAGCAAAGACTGTTTTTTTGTCTGCTTCATTTTTCCCTCTTCCTACTGAACACCACCAAAAAGTAGCACATTTAAAGGTTTCTTTGATATATTGTATACCAGTTTGTCTGGCCAGTGTCCACCACCTGACCCATCTCTTCTACCCACATGGTTACAACGCTGGGTTCCTGGCAGCCATGATTAGCCCTGCCCACTGGATTCAGTTCATTAGATCAGGAATGGATGCCTATTCCAAAAAGTCAAGTGATCTTCTCTAGAAATGTGGCTTTGGAACTAAGAGAATGTCAGTTTAATTTGTTCCCTGTGACTAGACCAGGAACATATAAAGTCAGTAGGATTGAGCGGTCATTCTTAACCATATGGTCTGGAAAGTTAAGAAATCAAGTCTGCAGTAATGTATTATAAGAAGAAGAATTCAAAGAAATAATGGTTGCTGAGTGCTTAGTAAGTAGCAGAACTGCGATAAGTCCTTTATGTGCATCACTGCTTAATGCTAAGAACCACCTTTGAGGAAGCTGCTATTATTATGCCCATTTACAGATGAACACACTGAGTTGTTAAGTAAATTGTTCAAGATCAGAGGGCTTGTGTCAGAACAAAGATTCAAGCTCAATCTGTCTTCAGAGCATTTGCTCTAAACCACCAAGTCCTGTCTCTCGTGCCACTTTGTGCCTAAGTTTCAGATGCGTCTCTCTTTGAATCCTATAAAAATCATTCAGTATTTCTCTCATAAACTTTCCCATTTTCCTTAGTTTAACTTGGTTTCTGTTTCATGCAACCAAAAATATCTGAAGGAGCACATCAACGACCATCAGGCATCAAACATTTACAGTTCCCAAGAACTCAATAAACAGTGAGTAAACAGATAAATGAACAAATTAAAGTCTTATTACCACAGACCCCCCTCTTCAGTGAGCTACTGGGCATCGTAATTCATAACAACTTCAGACTCCGGTCCTCTGAGCAATGCCTCTTATTTGTACCCTGTACACAGCAGATGCTGCATCCCTGGGCATTTTGGTGGTAGGTGGATAATTTCCTGGAAATGAATCAAGTTCTTCATGTTCTTAAGAGGTAGCACAGACAACACCCTCCTCTGCAGTCTTGGCATTTTGAAGGACAGATGCAGGACTCAGTCAGTAGTTAGAATCCAGGTGGAAAATGCAGTTAGGTTAAATTTTTGAAAAATTAAACCATATTACTTATGGCAAGATTAACTCAAGGCTGAGAATTGAGCTTTGGAGTCGAGCAAACCTGATTCTGAACTCCCACCATCTCCACCCCTAGCAGCTTTGAGACATTAGACAACTTTCCTAATGTTTCTCTAAGTTTTATGAATTTTTAAAATACTACTTTGGGAATTTAAAAAGTACCCTCAAAAAAGAACGAAGAAAGAAATAACAGTGAACCATATTTACCCCATAATTAATTGCCATTACATCTTGGCTTGTTTGCCTCTGTTTTCCATGTTTGCTTGTTAGGCTAGTTGGTTGATTTAAGAAAAATCACACAATGATGTTCATAAAAGTGATATGTGTTCTATATAAAGAATCCAAACAATGGAGAAAAATAAGAGGAAAGTTTATTTTAATCACATTTCACCGTGCAGAAATTAATATTATTTATATCAGGTGAACATTATTATGGAAATTTTTCTAGGTATGTACAGAGAGAAGGTTAGCTATATAGATAAATAGTTTGGGAAATAAATTAGATAATGGGTAGAAATACTTTACTAAAGTCAGATACTTTCAGTGGCTTTTAAATAAAATGTTAAATTTAATTTTATTTGACTTTAATAGGAAAAATAAACTAAAGGGACATTAGAGGCATTATTCCTATAACTTTTAACTTCTGATTTTCTTAGCTTAGGAGCCCCAAATTCCAGCTGATGCTTATGCAAATATATCCACAGTCCTTCACACTTCTTTTTTAAAAAATTTATTTATATATTTATTTATGTTTGGCTGCGTTGGGTCTTCGTTGCTGTGCGCAGGCTTTCTCTAGTTGCGGCGAGCGGGGGCTACTCTTCATTGTGGTGCGCGGGCTTCTCATTGCATACACTCCCTCACATTTATGTGTCCTAAATTTCAGAAGAAAGAAGACCTTCAGGTTGTCCCTTCTTTTTTTAATTGTGGCAAAATACACATACCATTAAACTCACCATTTTAACCATTTTAAAGTGTACAATTAAGTGGCATTTAATACATTCACAATGTTGTACAACCACCACCTCTATGTAGTTACAAAATATTTTGATCACCTCAAAAAAAATCCTACAACCATTAAGCATCCGCTCTCCCACCCTCCTCCAGGATGAGGGATAGATTCTTTGCAAAAAATCCCCTCAAAATAGTCATGGACACAGGAAAATACAGAAGGCCCATTATACAATCTTACTGGTAATAGGTAATAATTCAATCTGACAAATATTAGCTCTTATTTACTAAGTGGTCATTGTGAGCCAGGCACTGACTCTGCATTTCATGTGGCTCTCCTTGAATCCTCTCCACAACTCTGTGATTCAACAGGCACTATTATCATCACTTTCAGGTGAGAAAACTGAGGCTCAGGATGGGCCTACAGCTTCTCAGCAAGTGGCAGAGGTAGCATTTAAATACATCATGAGTCTGACTGCCAAGTCCACACTCTTAACTCGTACACTATCCTTTCCCTCCAGCCCATGGCTGAATTTCCAAGTTCAAGGCAAGTTTTGAAGCCTATGGTTATTCACTTCATCAAGCACAACAGAAAAGTGAGTTAAGGAGAAGAGGCCTCAGAGAAACTAGTCTGAGTATATTGACAAGGAAGAAGTGAAATGAAATCACAGTAACACAAATATACCCAACCCATGAGCTTCACCAGAAGTTAGGTGGTGCAGGTCAAATTGCATTATCTCCAAAGATATAACAAATGACATAACAGCTTTTGGTATCATCTCTCACCAACATATTTCAACAGTAATAAAACCTGCTGTGACTGTGTGGTCTTTTAATTATTTAAGCAACATTCATGGACCACTACTCTGTGTCAGGCACTGTGCTGGGCAGGTGATACTTTTGAATCTGTTGAAAGAGGATTTATCCCACCTAGTTAACTATTAGACATGCTGTATGTTTCAGGAAGACCATTGAATGTGCTGTAGCCACAACTTTCTTCTTTTTGAGGGGCCTAGTAATTAGATACTAGGAATGAAATTAAAGAGGAACTTGGGTTTGTATTTAAAACTCTTATCAGTATCTCCATCAATATTATTATAATTTGATTAATCCTTATCCCTTTTCTAATGTGAAAATTAAATGTCAGCTAAGCCTAAGAATTTCATATTAAAAAAAAAATCAAGTCAAGATGGAACAATTCAAGCACGTTGTCAGAAAGAGACCATACATACTGCGAGGTCTTACACCCTTGCTGGGGAAGGCAGAATAATGGCCCCAAAGATGCCCACATCCCAGTCTCTGGAACCTGTAAATATGCTCTTTTACATGGCAGAAGGGACTTTGCAGATGTGGTTAAGTATCTTGAAATGGAGAGATTGTCCTGGATTATTCAGGTGGGTTCACAAAGTAATCAGAAGTGTCCTTATTAAGAAGGAGGCAGGCAGGTCAAAGAGAAAAGTACATATGATGAAAGAAACAGAGGTTGAAGTGATGCAGGGTCATGAGTCAAGAATGCACACAGCCTCTAGAAGCTGGAAACGGCAAGGAAATGGATTCTCCCTTAGAGCCTCCAGAAGGGATGCAGCCTTGTCAACGCCTTGATTTTAGCCCACTGAGACTGGTTGTGGATCTCCAGAACTGTAAGATAATGTTTGTATTGTTTTAAGCCACTAAATTTGTAGTTATTTGTTATAGCAACAATAAGAAACTTGCAGACATACCTTTCTGAATCATATGATGGTTAGATGTTAAATTACCTCTGAATGAAAGCTATGACATCATTTAAAAAGAAAAAAAAGGTGTTTTTTCATACTAGTCTTTATAAAATCTTGAGAAAATGAAACATGGTCCTCTCTGTGAAGGCAAGGGGAAGAGGAAGGCAGAATGGTACAAGGTGAAATCTTACTTTTCAGAGAGATTAGGGCATCATCTATAAAAATGGGGATAGTGTGAATTTAAAAGACTGTTATGAGTGTAAACCATATAAAATCTACATGAACACCTACCATGTGGGTCCAGTTTCAACACAGAATCATATTCAAAGAAACAACAACCATATAAAAATCACACTTCAGAGCAACTCAAATCCTGATCCAAACTTTCAAGAAAATTATAAAGGGGAAAATTCACTCTTAATAAATAACTTCTCAAAAAATCCTTTGGGGGATTCTCTCATCCTCAGTCTGTAGTAGTGACTCAAAAAATTCTCCTTTTTCTCTTTCTACCCCCCAAAACTGTCCTCACCGCCCACTCCACCACCTCTCTAGTCTAGCTCCTTTCTCACCTCCAAGTCTCAACCCTTAAACATGTATATCTGTGACTCCCAAGTTGGGGCCAGGGATGCTGCTAAACATCCTACAGTGCATAGGTCAGCCTCCAAAACAAAGAACTATTTGGCACAAAATATCAATGTGCCAAGGATGCAGATGAGTCTCTCTATCTCTTGATTTTCTTTTCATTTGGGAACACCTGTATCCTGCACTACAAAGGTAGCTCCTTAACCAAGGCAGCAGCCTTCCTCTTTAGAAATGGGGGAGTAAAACACCCGCAAGCTCTTATAATTCAATATATTTTCTTTTATCCCTGTCCCGTAAGAATGAATGCAATAACATATATAAAATTCCCAGCATGGTTGCTCAAACCATGGATGCTAACGGGTGCTCAAAAAATATTAGTTCCCAACCCTTTTTCCAGAAGGGAATGAAGAATCCAATTTATTCTTAATATGGTGTCCCCAAGATAACAGCATCTCCCTACTGTGCCCTCCTACCCCAAAGCCACCTCAAATTTTTGAATATTTGAATTATAGAAACTGTTCATCTGCTAAAAGGGAGTAATACATTCCCCAGGAGAACTACATTTTAGAAATAAGAACATCAGAAAAACAGCAGAGAAGAGGATTATTGAAATTCATTGTTCGACTGCTGAATACTGAGGCTTCAATTAATATGTTTGAATATTTAAAATAAACAAAAATTTTATCAAGTCACATTCAAAACGCATAAGAAGGGAAATGACTTCTACCTGTTTTCAAAAATATCTCATTTTTATTGTGATGACCATGAAGCTCTTTGCACTTTTCTGAATATATAGAATTTCAGTTTCTCTGTATGCTATGTAATATATACATATCAAAACTTTACCATTTTAACCATTTTTCAGTGTACAGTTCAATGGCATTAAGTACAGTCACATCATTATGTAACCAATCACCATCATTTATCTATCCCCAGAGCTTTTTTCATCTTGTAAAACTGAAACTCTGTACCTATTAAACAATGAATCCCCATTTCCCCTCCCCCAGCCCCTGACAACCACCGTCCCATTTTCTGTTGCTATGAATTTGATTGCTTTAGGTACCTCCTATAAATTGAATCATACAGTATTTGTCCTTTTATGACTGGTTTAATTTCACTTAATGTCCTCAAGGTTCATCTACGTTGTAGTATGTGACAGGATTTCCTTCCTTTTTCAGACTGAATAATATTCTATTGTATGTATATACTACATTTTATTTATCCGTTCATCAGTGGGCACTTAGGTCGCTTCCACTTTTTGGCTATCGTGAATAATACTGCTAGGAACATTGGTATAGCATTTATGTTTTTTAAACGCTCAAGTCATGGTGCTTGTGTTTATATTTGTACATGTTTAACATGAAATTCAAATTTTACTTTTACTGGCCTGTCAAATAGTGTAACAAGTTAAGCTTTCTGAAACAAAATTAAATAAAACAGGAACAACAAAAGATGACATAATTATGGTAAAGTCAAGAATATGCATATATTATCTTAAGGGTTAAAAGCATGGTGCTTTTTAGTCAGTCTGGCCACATGCAACTCTGGGTGAGTAACTTCATCTTCCAAAAATAGTTTTTATTTTTTATTGAGTAGTTACTAAACACCAGATATTAAGGTAGGCACTTTACATGTATTAACTCTTGAATGATCATTACAATGCTATGAGAGATACACCATTATTATCCCCATTGTACTTATCTTAGCAGTTGAGATCATGTGCTGGATCCACACTGCCTAGGCCAAATCTTGGCTCCTCTACCTACCAGCTATGAAACCCTGGTCAAGTTAATTAACTGTGCACTAATTTCCTCAAATGTAAGATAGAAATGATATTATCTACTTTAGAATGCTGTTATAAGGATTGAGATGAAGTATGTGAACTCTTATCTCAGGATCTTGCATGTAGTTAGTACTCAGTGAATATTACATGCTAGTATTTGCAACTAATTTTCACTTAGTACAATCCAAATACATTTCTTCCCCATCCTTAGTGGTCATAGCTGAAAAGTGAGTACAGTATTTGCAACCTAATGCTAATATTAGATTAAGCCAAACATAATTAAGAACGTTGTGATTCTCAAGGTTGATATTTGTATCAAGCACCAATCTTCAAAGCTGTATCAACTCCATTTTTTGGAAAGCCCTTTACCTTTGGGTCCAGCCTAACAAGACCCCACTCACATCAAAGCAGGATCATGCCCTAATTCCCTCAACCTGATTCAACAGAAAGGAAATGTATGACTAGTGTATGTGTGCAAGGTAAAACCTTTTCATATGGATTGGATTCTGCTTAGTTAGTAAGCTATTCTTTGAAAAAGAATTTCTACTCCCTCCAGTAAGAAATCCCTAGATGGCCTCTCTACAGAGGTGACTCTTGGTCAAGCATATCAATTGCTTCCTATCTCTCCACCATCATGAATGAAAAAGCTGACATATTGAGGTTTTGCTGACCAGAGAGCGTGCACAAAACCCATGAAAGATGAATTTGACAACCTCTGACTTCCTGATTTCTAGGCCTTTGCATGTGCCACTTCATCTACCAGGCATACCCTTCCTTCCCTGTGGAACTTTTTTTTTTTTGGCTGTGTTTGGTTTTCGTTGCTGTGTGCAGGCTTTCTCTAGTTGCGGCAAGCAGGGGCTACTCTTCGTTGTGGTGCGCTGGCTTCTCATTGCTGTGGCTTCTCTTGTTGCGGAGCACTGGCTCTAGGCACGCAGGCTTCAGTAGTTGCAGCATGCGGGCCCCAGAGTGCGCGGGCTTCCGTAGTTGCGGCACGTGGGCTCAGTAGTCGTGGCGTGTGAGCTCTAGGATGCACAGGCTTCAGTAGTTGTGGCGCACGGTCTTAGTCGCTCTGTGGCATGTGGGATCTTCCCGGACCAGGGATCAAACGCACGTCCCCTGCATTAGCATGCGGATTCTTAACCACTGAGCCACCAGGGAAGTCCCCCTGTGGAACTATTATCCATCAAGACCCAGTTCAAATACCACGTTTCTCCATGAAACCTTCTAAAGCCTTCTAAAGTCTAGCAATTTGTAAGGTTCTTTCCTTATTCAGCTCCAATAGCATTAATTCATGCATCTCTATTGATATTTATCATATACTTCCTTGCTTGGTTTGCATATATATGTCTAGGAACCTTGCCTTTTTCATCTCTGGAATCCTCACAGTGCTTAACTTGGCATGTTACAGATACTCAACAAACATTGACGGGTTGGATACTCTCCACAGACTATCAGCAGGTAGGTGCTACCTGTGAAACTGAATCTGATAATTTCATGCATTTGCCTCATTTGTGTCCCCCACAATCGCCCTCAGAGTACAGTGTTGGATTGATTTGTCTGAACAGATTATTTGTTTTGCATTACTTTCACAATGTTTAAATCTTCTTGGTCAGAAAATGTGAGAATGAGAAACCCAGAAAATCAAATAGGAGCATCTTTGTTTATTATAGATGGAAAAATCTTCTCATACTTGATTTGGTGCTGTTCTTAATGACCTAATGGATGGAAAAACAGGCATTGACTGGATGACTTCAATAGTATACTGTGAAGTTTCCTGAAGATAAACAATCAAAAAACAGATGATTTCAAAAGTCATTATGAATAATCTCCATGGACACTGAATTGGACAAAATCTCATTGCAAATAAACAACTTTGGGTAGGAAGACTGGCTGGAAATACTCAAACATGCACCAGTACCAATTTGCAACTTCTGTGAAGAGAAAGTGGATGGCCTTTTGGATTTATCAAAGCTATTTATAAAAGTCCACAGGTCTGTGGCTTAAGAATAAAGTTTTAGAGAATCGGCAAGATATAAAATCCACTGGCTGATGTTGCCCAGAACTAAGGAGCTCACCTTAAGTGTTGAAAGGAGTCCCTCTATTTTACGTTGAAGAATTGAGTGATACATAGTGTTAAAAGAAGAGAAGTCACATGCAATCGAAGATCAAAATCATCAGATTCAATATAAACAAAGATGTCAATTGGCAAGCAATATTTGTCATGAATAATTAAATCTAGAATTGGCTGGAGCTAAACTCCAAGTAATTCCTTGATGTAAAACCAAACTCACTGAATAACCTCCAGGGAACTTCCCCATGTGTTAAATGGAAACCAGAGTCCCAGAGTTCTGGACCTCGCTCTTGGAAAGAAAAAAAGCTGGCTACATTTCTGATGTTATCACCAGAGAGTGCTGCCCACTTGCTCAGTGGTTTCAATGCCCAGTATTTCTTTTTTTCCTCAAATTAAAATCATATAAGTATGAAATGATCATTATATTTTAACCAGCTCAGCATATTTTATTAAAAACATTTGTACTTATGTTAAGACAAGAGATGGTTAGGACAGAGATAATTAAGACATGGTTCCTGTCCTCAAGGAGCACACATTTATATTAACAATAATTACAGTAAAATGTGATGAACACGATAATAGAAATAGCAGACAGAAGATCTCTTATCCAAGAGATCTCTTATCCAAGAGTAATTGTGTGTGAATTTTTTATACATTATTGGATTTGGTTTGTTAATATTTTGTTAAGGATTTTTATATCCAAGTTCATAAAAGATATTGGTTTGTAGTTTTCTTTTTTTGTACTATCTTTATCTGATTTTGGTATCAGAGTAATACTGGCCTCATAAAATGAGATGAGAAGTGTTTCCTCTTCTATTTTCTGGTATGAAATTGGGATGAATTCTTCTTCAAACGTTACATAGAATTCACCAGTGAAACCATCTGGGCCTGAAGATTTCTTTTTCAGGAGCTTTTAAATTTTGAACTCAATTTCTTTAATATTTGTAGGACTATTCAGATTGTCTGTTCTATGTTGGTTGAGTTTTGGTAGTTTTTGGTTCTTGAGGAATTTGTCTATTTATTCTAAGTTGTTGAATTAGGAGGATAAATTTGTTCATACTAACCTCTTATTATCTTTTCAATGACTGCAGATCTGTAGTGATATCCCCTTTTTCATTCCTGAAATCAGGGATTTCTTTCTTATATGTTATTATTTTTGTCAGTCTTATCAAAGGTTTATCCATTTTATTGATTTTTTAAACATCTTTATTGGAGTATAATTGCTTTACAATAGTGTGTTAGTTTCTGCTTTATAACAAAGTGAATCAGCTATACATATACAAATATCCCCATATCTCCTCCTACTGATTTTTAAAAGAATCAGCTTTGGGCTTCCCTGGTGGCGCAGTGGTTGAGAATCTGCCTGCCGATGCAGGGGACACGGGTTCGTGCCCCGGTCCGGGAAGATCCCACATGCCGAGGAGCGGCTGGGCCCGTGAGCCATGGCCGCTGAGCCTGCGCGTCCGGGGCCTGTGCTCCACAACCGGAGAGGCCACAGCAGTGAGAGGCCTGCGTACCGCAAAAAAAAAAAAAAAAAAAAAAAGAATCAGCTTTTTCTTTTTTCATTGATTTTTCTTTATTGTTTTTCTATTTTCAATTTCATCGATCTCTGCTTCTTTCTTTGTTATTTCCTTCCGCTTGCTTTGAATTTTATTCTTTTTAAATTTCTTGAAGTAAGACTATAGTTTATTGATTTTCAACATTTTCTCATTTCAAACTTAAGCATTAGTGCTATAAATTTTCCCCTTAGCACTGCTTTAGTTGCATTCCATGAATTTTGTTCTGTTGCTTTCATTTTCATTGAGTTCAAGGTTTTTTTTCTTTTGAGACTTCCTTTTTGAGTTATGATTATTTAGAAGTGTGTTGTTCAATTTTCATGTTTGGAGATTTTCCTATTGTCTTTCTGTTATTGATTTTTGTTTGATCCAAATATGTTGAGAGAAAACACTCTGTATGATTTCAGTTCTTTTAAATTTGTTGAGGTTTGTTTTAAGGCCCAGGATATGGTCTTAGTGAATGTTCCATGAACTCTTCTGCTGTTTTGAGGTGAAGTGTTCTATGTACATCAACAAGATCTTGTTGGTTGATTGTGTTGCTGAAATAGAATTGTTGCACCTGCTGAGAGGGGATAAAATCATGAATTTGTCTATTTCTCCTTTCACCTCTATCTGTTTATTTTGAGGCTTGTTTGGTGCATACACATTTAGGATCATTATGTCTTTCTGGCAGATTCATTCTGTTACTTCCATGTAATGTCCCTCTCTGTAGTAATTTTTTTCTAATAACTACATTTTCAGATATGAATAGAAATACTCCCAAGCTTATTGATTGTTTGGATGGTAAAACTTTCTCCATCCTTTTACTTTTAGCCTACCTGTGTCATTTATTTGAAGTAATTTTTTTATAGTTGGGTCATGTTTTCTTATACATGCTATCAATCTATCTTTTTATTGGTGTATTAAGACCATTTACATTTAAGATAATTGTTATGTTATCACATAAATCTGCACTTTTAATTTGTTTTCTATTTGTTTCCTGTAGATCTCATTTTTTTTCTTGTTTTGATTTCCTGTGCATTACTTGAAGAATTTTTAGGATTCTATCCTCACTTATTTATAGTGTATCTGAATTCATAACTTGTATAGTTTTCATAATGGTTACTCTGGGTATTTTAATATACTTGTGTGATTTATATACCGGTATCAACATTTGGCCTCTTTGAGTGTAGAAATCTCAATTCCATTTAGATCCCTCTACTTTCCCCACTTTGGAATATTATTGCTTTGGATATTAAATGGTGTTAGAATTTTTGTTTTAATTATCAAATATTATTTATTAAATTCATCAGGAAAAGGATAGTCTATCATATTTATCCATATCTCTGTTCTGTCCATTCTTCCATCTTCCTCCCTGATACTCCAAGATCTGTTCTTTTGTAATTTCCTTGCTATTGGAAGAAATTCCTTTAGCCAATCTTTAAGGACAGATAAGCAAGTCACAAATTTTTTTAGTTTTCCTTTGTCAAAGAATATTTTTAATTCCCTTTTATTTATGAACAACAGCTTCACCAGATCTAGTATTCATGATTGACAGTTGTTTTCTTTCAGCACCTCAGAAATAATGTGATCCTTCCTTCTGGTCTCCATGGTTTCAGATGAGAAATCTACTGTCATTTGAATTGGTGTTCCCCTGTACAGAAGGCATTGTTTCTCTCTGGCTACTTTCAAGATTCTTTTCTATATCTTTAGTTTGCAAAGTTTAACTATATGTTGTGGCATAGATTTCTTTGGGTTTATTCAGCATTTGCTCAGCTTCTTGCATCTGTAGGTTTGTGTCTTTTACCAAATTTGGGAAGTTTTTCAAGCATTACCTTTTCGAATACTCTTTCAGTCCCCAATTCCCTTTCTCCTCTCCTCTGGGACTCTGATAATACAAATGCTGGATCTTTCATTATTTCCTACAGATCCCTGAAGTGATTTTTATTTATGTTGTTCTATTTTCTCTCTGTTGTTCAGATTGATTGAATTCTATTGTTCTGTCCTCAAGTTCACTGATTCTATTTTCTCTCATCTCCACTCTACTATTGAGCACATCCAGAAAGTTTAAAATTTTCTGTTACTGTATTTTTCAGTTCTTTGATTTCTATTTTTATATATATATAATTTCTATTTCTTTATTGAGGTTTTCCATTTTTTTTCATTTTCATTCATTTCATTGTAATTGATTGTCAAAACCTGTTTTTTTTATGATGGATGCTTTAAAACCTGACTTATCTCAGTGTTGGTGTCAGTTGATTGACATTTCTCATTCAAATTGATGTTCTTGGTTCTCTGTATTTTAGGTAACTTTTCATTTGTATTCTGTACATTTTGCCTATTTTATTAGGAGACTATGGGCTCTGTGAAAATCTTTTATTTTAGCAGTCAGTCACCTTGTTTAGGTTTAGCATGTGGGTCTTGACTTACTTTGTGGGCTGTGGTTTCAATGACGGCTTAATTTTCAGAGACTTTGTAATGTTATTTTGGTCCACTTGGTGTATCTGGTACCTCTGGTGCAATCTGAGGGGGCAGAAGAGATTTCCCCTGGCCAGGCCACCAGATGTCTCTTGGTGAGGGAGGGATGTGGTAGAATCTTCCTGCTGGTGGCCCCCAGCCTCCTTGTTGTCTTTGGGTGAAGGAGGAGAGTTTTGAGCCACTGAGAAAATGAAGCTTCCTGAACCAGGCCACCTGATGTTACTGAGGCTCTCCAGCAAGCCTCCACCTATCTGCCTTAGTTTCCCTTGGCAGAAATGGACAGTCTCAGGCCTGGCAAGGTAAAAAAGACCCCAGTTGAGTTTTGAATGTTAAGTTAATCTTGCATTCCTGGAATGAGCCCTACTTGGTCATGTTTTTTTTTTTTTTTTAAATGCTTGGCTTTTTTATTTATTTATTTATTTATTTATGTCTGTGTTGGGTCTTAATTTCTGCGCGAGGGCTTTCTCTAGTTGTGGCAAGCGGGGGCCACTCTTCATCGCGGTGCGCGGGCCTCTCACTATCGCGGCCTCTCTTGTTGCGGAGCACAGGCTCCAGATGCGCAGGCTCAGTAGTTGTGGCTCACGGGCCTAGTTGCCCTGCAGCATGTGGGATCTTCCCAGACCAGGGCTCGAACCCGTGTCCCCTGCATTAGCAGGCAGATTCTCAACCACTGCGCCACCAGGGAAGCCCGGTCATGTTTTCTGATCCTTTTTATATTGTTGCATTAAATTTGCTAAGAATTTTTGCATCAATGCTCCTGAGGGATATTGATCTGTAACTTTTTTTTTTTGTAATGTCTTTCTCAGGTCTGGGTATTAAGGTTATGCTGGCCTCATAAAATGAATGAGGAAGTATTCTCTCCTCTCTTTCCTGATAGCGATGATGTAATGGTGGTCTTATATCTTCTTTGAGTGTTTGATACCATTGACCAGTGGAACCATCTGGGCTTTAGAAGGTGTTTTATTTTGGGGAAGATCTTTGATAAAGTATTTAATTTCTCTAAGAGATGTAAGACTATTGAGATTTTCTGTTTCACCTTATATCAGTTTAGGTAAATTGTATTTTTCAAGAAATTTGTCAGTTTCATCTAGCTTGTTGAATTTGTTGGCATAAAGTTGTTTATAATATTATATTATCCTTTTAATGACCATAGGATCTGTAAGAAAAACATCTATTTAATTCCTGATATTGGTGATTTGTGTTTTGTTTTTCCCTTGATGGTTCTAGCTAGGGGGTCGTCAATTTTGTTGATCATTTCAAAGAATCAACTTCTTGATTCATTAATTCTCCTTATTCTTTATCTGTTTTTATTGATCTGATCTGATCTTTATTATTTTTTCCTTCTTCTTGTAAATATATAACTTTGGTCACTGATATAAGCATTTAAAGCTTTATATTCTAAATGCTGTTTTGGCTTCATCCTACAAATACCTCTTTTATGTTCTTTACCATATAGTTTAAAATATTTTCTAATTTCCTCTGTTATTTCTTTGACTCATGAATTATTTAGAAGTATGTTGTTTAATTTCTGAATATTCAAGATTTTCCTAGATATTGTATTAATTTTTAATTTAATTCCTCCACAGTCAGAAAACATACTTTGTATGATTTAATTTCCTATAAATTTATTGAGATGTTTTATGACCTAGCTTATGGTCTATTTTTAAGAATATATTGTGAGACCTTGAAAAGAATGTGCATTCTGCAGTTCCTGGTATTATATCCTATAAATACTAATCAAATCAAGGTGGTTGTTAGTGTTGTTCAAATATTCCACATCTTTAGTAATTTTTTTTGGTCTAGTTTTTCTTTCAGTTCTTGTGATGGAGTATTAAAATTTAGAACTATAATTGTGGAATTGTCTTTCTCCCTTTAATTCTGTCCATTTTCCCTCATGTATTCTGAAACTTAGCAGTAAGAAACAGCAGGATGTAGTCAGGAAACCTACATTCAAATTTGGGTAAGGCTGGGCATGGAGTAATGTTGGAGCTATTAATTTTCATCTTTATTAAATAATGATTGCATAGGTAGCAATAACAACATTATCATGCTGTTCCCAGCTCAGGCTCTAAGACTTTATTACAATAAAAATAGTGTTATCAGGAGAATCTGCAGGCAGTCCCAGAACCAGATAATATGAGATGGAGTTTAAATGAGATTCTTTATAGAAAATTATCTTAAAATGTATAAACACAAGTAGGAGTGATCATAATCATCATCATTATAAAATCTTAGAGTCCTCTTCTATCCAGTTCCATGCTAAAAAAAGTTGTGTTCTATCAACACTTCAGTATTCTTAATGTTCAATAGAGCCATTTTAAAAACTCTTTAAAGAGTCATTACAGTGTTAGTCAAGGGGAGCTCTTTTCTCTGAAAAATAGGGGTAGTGGGAGATAAAAATATCCTGAAAATTGCAAAAGGTACATGATATATAATATCATGATAATAAATTTATACATAAGCATATGGAAAGTTGAGTAGGATATATTGTTAAATGAAAAAAATTTGTAGAACAATACGTAGTGTGGTTTATAAAAAATGCACAAATCTGTAGATGCATATGTATATTTGTACAGGCCTAGATCAAGAATTAAATTATTAACTGTGGGCAACTCTGTGGAGGGCTATTTCAGGATGAGGAACTGGCTTGGGGGCAGGGGATGGGAATGAAAGAGGGGCACTTTTTCTTTTAACTTTCTGTAGTTTTATATTATTTGTATTCCCTCTTACAACCAACATGCATTGTTAAACAATATTTTTTTTAAGTGTGAGCAAATGACAATTGATCAGAAAAGTGGAAAATACGCAAAAATAAGTTAAATTTTCTAATACTGGGACAGAACAGAACCTTGAATAAAGTCGAAGAGGAATTTTTCGGTGAATTTACCTCTAAATTGCAAGGCTAGATAAGATTACTGGAGTATTTTTTTTCATAAATGCATGAAAATAATCTGCTCTGAGATTAATGATATTAATACATTGTAACCTGTTTTTTTAATTGTATTTTTAATCAAACTTAAAAAAAATAAGCAAATACAAAGCTACCTCCTGAGCATTGCAACACAATAGCAGCCTTCTCCTGTGCTGTCCTTTATTAGATTAATTAAATTCAGCTGGCTCTTAGGGGATCACATATTCTACAGAGCCCTAAAGGCAAAAGACACATAGGGCTCCCTAGTTATAGCCACATTGAATCAGGACTTAGTTGGATGGGGTGGGCAGTGAGAGACACAGGATTTGCTTGCAGACTATAACATCTTTAAGCAAGTTAATTTTGTCCCAACAAGATACACCAGCCTGCTCAAGCATGGTCATTTAGAATGTAAAGCGATCATATAACAAAAAGTGCAATTACCACAGTGTCAAAAAGCAGACACTTTTTGTTACCAACCTAACAGCCTACTCTTCTTTCTTGCCTTCCTCATGTTCCAAAGGAAGCTGAAAATCCAGATACTTAATTTCTGAGCCCCCTTGAAGTTAAGGTATGGCTATGTGACTCAGGCCTGTCCAGTAGGACTGGAAGGGGATATTTTCTGGGATAAAGAGAGAAATGAATGAAAGAAATCTTTCTCATTCACTTCCTGCTTTTGGACATTGTTGCTTTTTGCTACTGCAGGAGCCTTGTTACGCCTTTGAAGGAACACATGTCGCTGATATACTGGGGATGGCAGAGTGGAAAGATGGAAGGAACCGGGGCCCATCAGTCAGCTGAGAACCCCACCTTGAAATCACCTACTTCTGTACTTCTACGTTGCTTTGGGACATAGAGTGGTCTGTGATCAGATCAGGTGTTGAGCAGAAATTGTGGGCAAAGAGGAGGGGTCAGGTGTTATCCACATCTTTGACACAGTTTAGAAAATGGCCACATTGTTGCAGCAGAGGTATTAGGTATGTGAACAGGGAAAGCTTGTGAGTTACCCACTGTAGTCTAGGAAGGTACTGGAGACATGGCAGTTGGAAATGACAAATGAAATCCCCACTGTGAGACCTGCTGCCCATCCCCAAGACAGAGCTGCATTTATAAGTGGGAATTACATCTGCCAGGCCAAGCAGCAGTGAGATAAAACCTGGTTGTTTAAAGCAGATGCCAGATCCATCCAATCTACCTCCTATGCAAGTCACTTTTTGTGCAGAATTTCTCACTGTTGGCTTCAAGACCACACATCCTCCATGGTTTCACCAAGAGCCCTTCTTCAGAGACTTCTTCCTCTATAGTCCTGAAGACTTCTGTACCTCACTGTTACTCCAGCTGAGGGCTCTAACTCCTGGGCAATAATAATAATATAATAATGAAATAGCTAATGTTTATGGAGCTCTCATTCCATGCCAGGTGATATTTTAAGTGCTTTAATGTACTAGCTCACAATAATTCGATAAGGAGGATACTATACATGTGAGGAAACAAAGGTGCTACGTAACTTGCCCAGCTCATATCTAGTAGGTAGCAGAGCTGAGCTACAATCCCTGGCAGTTTGGCTCCAACGCCTGTATGTCCAACCCCTACACAAAACTGCATATTAGAAATAAGCCTCCTTCAGAGTCTAGGGAAGAGGCAGAAAAGAGGAATTAATCTGAAGAACAGACGTGTAGAAGTGACGGTGTAGGAAGACAGAGAGGCTCCAAGTGTAACAAGTAACGCTGGAAAAAATGACTAACAGTGTGAGAGACTTTCCCTGTATCACCAGATCATTCCAAGCCCAATCCCCCATATTTCCTCTTTTTTTGCCACAGAAGCAGAGAAGGCACCACTGCAGTCAAAATATCTCTAGCTTGCCAAGGTTACCAATCTCTTCTCCCACAGCTCCTACTTTTACTCTATCCATTCCTTCATTACTCTTTGTTTAATAATGTATTTACCATCTGATAGACTTCAGCTGTAGGTTGCTGTTTTACTTATTGTTTTGGAGACAATGGACTGTGTTACACTTTTGGTGACATATGACAAGGACTCAATTTCAGTTTTCTTAAACACAAAGGAGCCATAGCGGTGGGAGGATATACAAGAAAAATATCCCTTTTTCCTAGTGTTCCTCTCACCTAAGGGCACTCACAGTCAACATAAAATTAGTCTCCAAACAATACCTCTCTCCAGTGATACCCACTCATAGCCACATTTCCCAGTGAGAATCCTGAAGCACCAAGGAGACTAGATAAGAAGTGGTTTCACTAGAACTTCCCTTAAGACAGTGATTCTCAACCCTGAGTACAGCTAGGATCACCAGGGGAGCTTAAAAAAACAAAAACAGTGCCCATGCCATGCTCCAGATGAACTACATCAGAATCTCTGGAGGAGGGACCAAATAAACAGAGTCCAGAGATAGATAAGGATGGAATTGAACGGAGAGTCCAAAAATAAACCTATACATCTATAGTCAATTGATTTTTGATGAAGGTGCCAAAACCATTCAATGAAGAAAGAAGAGTATCTTCAAAAATTGGTCTGGTGCAACCGATTATCCACATGCAAAAGAATTGAGTTGGACCCTTAACTCTTACCATATACAAAAATGAACTCAAAATGGATCAAAGACCTAAAGAGCTAAAACTATACAACCTAGAAGAAAATGTAGGAGTAAATCTTCATGACTTTGGATTTGATAGTGGTTTCTTAGTTATGACACCAAAAGCACAAGCAACAGAAATAACCAAAAAGAAATAAATTGGACTTCATCAAGAGAGTGAGAAGACAACCCACAAAATGGGAGAAAATATTTGCAGATCATATATGTTATAGGGGTTTATTTAATATCCAGAATATATTAAGAATACCTACAAACTCAACAACAAAAAGATGAACAACCCAATTTAAAAATGGGCAAAGGACTTCAACAGACGTCTCCAAAGAAAACATACAAATAGCCAACAAGCACATAAAAAGATGCTCAATGTCATTAGTCATTAGGGAAATGCAAATTAAGACCACAATGAGATCACAGCCACTAGGTTGGCCACAACCCCTAGAAAAGGCAAATAAGTGTTGATAGGAATATGGAGAAATTGGAACATCTGTATGTTGCCACTGGAAATGTAAAATGGTGTAGCCTCTATGGAAACCAGTTTAGTGCTTCCTCAAAAACTTAAAAATAAAATTGCTATATGGTCCAGCATTTCCAGTCCTAGGTATATACCCAAAGGAATTAAAAACAGGTATTCAAACAAACACTTACATGAGAATGATCACAGTATCACTGTTCACAATAGCCAAAAGGTGGAAACAACCCACAGGTCCATCAACAGAGGAATGGATAAACAAAATGTGAGCTATCCATATAGTGGAATATTACGTGGCCATAAAAAGGAAAGAAGTACTGATACATGCTACAACGTGGATGAATCTCGGGACTTCCCTGGTGGTCCAGTGGCTAACACTCTGAGCTCCCAATGCAGGGGGCCCAGGTTCGATCCCTGGTCAGGGAACTAGATCCCTCATGCCACAACTAAGAAGATCCCACGTGCCTCAACGGACTCGGCACAGCCAAAAATAAATAAATAAATATTTTTTTAAAAAATGGATGAATCTCAAAAACATACTAAATGAACGGAGCCAGACACAAAAGGCAACATACTGTGTGATTCCATTTACATGAAACATCCAGAGTAAGCAACTTCATAGAGACAGAGAGCAGATCAGTGGTTGACGGGAGCTGGGAATATGATGGAATGGGGATTAACTGTTTAATGGGTACAGAGTTTCCTTTTGGGGTGATGGAAATGTTTTAGAACTAGGTAGAGGTGATGGTTGCACAACATTCTGAATGTACTAAATATGACTAAATTGCACACTTTAAAATAGTTAATGGTTAATTTTATGTTGTGTGAATTTTACCTCTTTTTTTTTTGAAGAATTGATTAATGTCCAACAAGATCATAAATTGTACCCTTTACGGTCTTCTGTTCTACCAGATAGAATTTAATTTCATCTAGCTAAACCCTATCAGACAAAAATCTACAAAGTCTCTGCCTCCTATGAGTTATGAAATGTCCTTGACAATGTAAAGTCAATCTAACACTGCACTAAAGAACATCCAGCAATATCTCTCCTATTTCTAAATTTTAGATATTTTTTTCTGACCTCATATAGAGTCCAGACTTCACCCTTACTGAGAGTTACTTTCACCTTTAGAGAGGGCTGCCATTTTTTTTTCAGTCAGCTGGCCTCATTCAGGACTATTTCAGACGAATATGTCAGAATGGTATATTTTCTTTTTGGGCCTAAAGTTAAAAATAAGATTTACTTTGCATGCACCATTAAATGTGATAAATCTCCCAACTTCAGTTAAGAACATAACAGCATCAAATGTCATAGAAATTCTTTCTCTATGCCACTTATTTCATTATGAAATTTAAAGCAGAAGTTCAGGTTTTTTTAGAAGTGTCATAGAGTTGATGAACAATGCTTCTGGGAAGATGATAAAAGCTATAAAACAAGGGCTAGTAATCAGTTGCCATGCACCAGTACTCAGTGTGGGGTTTTACATCAAGCATCCCTTCTCTTTGGGCCAGTGTCCATTCTAATTGATCAGGCATCCCCAGTCTGAGCACTGAAATTCCAACATCCTGGAAACCCCTTTAGTTCTGGGGAAACTGGGACAGCTGTCACCTTAATGAACCCTTTCAGCAAAATCCAACATTATTAATTTAAAAGCAACTCAAGTCCACATTTTGTAAACAACTGACCCTCTTCAGGTCTGTAATACACCCTGGAGATTTTTTTTTTTAATACTCAAATCATATTTAAGATTAGAATGGAAATTACATGAGTATCATGTCAGGGAAGCCTGGTAGCAGAAAGACTTAATTTGCATTGGCATTTATAGTGGAGAGAATTTACATATTACTTGTGAAATTAAAAATAAAGAGTTTTTTAAGAGACAGATTTGGAAATATGCCTAAAAGTTGTTAATTTCAGAAGAGCGTAGAATAGAATTTCTTCTGTGAGATTTGTTATTGTTTTTAAATTTGAATTGTATTGATTGGAATAGGTATAAATTTACATAGTACAAAAGTTCAAAGGAACAAACAGTGTATGTACAATGAAGCATCTTCCTCCCACCCTTGTTTCCCAGCCATACAACTGCCTAAACAATTATTATTAATATCTAGTAATTGTCCAGAGATATTTTGTGCAAATATAAACAAAGACATAGAATTTTTAGAGGGCAAAATAATTATTAAAGATGAGATCAGGGCTTCCCTGGTGGTGCAGTGGTTGAGAATCCGCCTGCCAAAGCAGGGGACACAGGTTCGAGCCCTGGTCCGGGAAGATCCCACATGCAGCGGAGCAGCTAAGCCTGCGTGCCACAACTACTGAAGCCCACACGCCTAGAGCCCGTGCTCCGCAGCAAGAGAAGCCACCACAATGAGAAGTCCGCGAACCGCAACGAAGAGTAGTCCCCGCTTGCTGCAACTAGAGAAAGCCTGAGCGCAGCAACGAAGACCCAACGCAGCCCAAAAAAATAATAATTAATAAAAAAAATAATAAGATGAGACCAGAATGGTGCAGAGATACTGAGTTTGGAGTTGAAGGATAGGAGTTAGCCAAGCCAAAAAAAGGCAAGGAAGAGCAAAGGAACAGCACAGGTGAAGGTGCAGAGTATGGAGTAACTTGGAGCATTCAGGGAACTGCAGGCAGTTCAGGTCAGAGCCAAGGGTACGAAAGCAGTGGGGGCAGTGAGAAATTAATCTGGAGAGGCAGGCAAAGCTAGCACAGTTTTTTCGGTGTGAAAGCATAATCTTTGCTTTAAATGAATACAAGCCAAAGAAAAGCAGATTAAGTCTCCAGGGGGGTGAGGGTGAGGGGAACAATCAAAGGTCTTGATAGGCAGTTCTCCAAGCCCAGTTTGAACCAAACTCTGGATGATATTTTAGATAGTTTGGAGGGAAAAAGACCAGTTTCTTCCAAGACTGATGTCCACCTCTGTTAAGTGAAGCACAAGTGAAGCTTTGGCAAAGGTACACATTAGAGGAAATTAGTTCAGCAAGGGCCCCTACTTCCACGCAGACTGCCTTGACAAACTCTGTGTGTCTTTAGAGTGTTGGAAAGTGCTGCTTTAAACAGCTCTCATCAGCCCTGCCTCCTCCAATCTTAGCTCAACAGATGTCATAACCGTGATCTTTTAGAAGGCATTCTCTGTGACTGAAACTCCCTATTGGAGAAGCTTGGGGAACACTGTCCTCACTTTCGCATTCCCTCTGCATGTCAATTGACTTCTGGCAACTGTAAACATGTTCCCATTTACTGAGCCAATAAATAGGGACTCCCATTCTAGAAAGAATGACTTGCACCATTGCATAGTAATTTCTAAGAAAAAAGAAAGAGTTGCCACAGTGCAACACAGGAGTTCCTTAACCTAGCTCTTGAGAATTAAAAAAAAAAAAAAAAGAAAGAAAAAGAAAAAAAGATTCAGGGCACCAACCTTGACTTATCGGGTCAGAATGGAGGATAAGAAATAAAAGAGTTTATTTTTTTAAAAGAGCACCCCAGGGATTACAATGATCAATCAGATATAGGAGCCTCCATCTGCTACTCCAAAATGGGACAGTCCTCAAACACTCTTTTGTAATCACAGACTCATTCCAAATGAGCCTGATTGCACTGAGGGTGTTGAAAGGTTTCTAACCACTTAGGTTGAGAGACTCTAACTTCTTGGCAATTTGTTAGTCTCCACAGCAGAGGAAATGGCTGGTGGAGAAGAAAGTCCTTGTAGAAACCCATTGGTTATTTAACTGTATTGGTGTACCTTAATACAGTAGATGTGCTCCAGAAAAATGTGAATAAATCAAATTTTTATAAATGGAATGTTTTTCCAAGTGTACTAGGAGATGTAAAAATTTAAAGGGATCTTGTGGGGCACTTTTCAGATCAGTATTTTATTTTAAATGTAATACATGCTCATGTTTGTTTTTTTAAAACATCCACTCAGAGCAGAGAGGAAAATAATATAAAAAGTAAAATCACTCCTTTCCCTTCCTACTTCTCCCAAATAATCAATATTAACCCTTTCTTCTTTCCTAGCCACTTTTGCTATGTATTTCAGTATGATTTTATAGAATGTTTGCCTCTTTTTTTTCACTTATCAATACATAACGGACTCCACTTCATGGTAGGACATAGAGAGCCCCCTCATTCTTGTAACTGCTGAATGGATGGTACCATATATCTACTATCTACATAATTACTGCTCTACTTATGGAAATTTAGGTGATTCTCTCCCTCTCTCTCTCTCTCTCTCTCCCTCTCTCTCATACACACACGCACACACACACACACACCAATGCTCCAATAAGTATCTTTGCCCATATATTCAAGTATATCTCTAGTAATTTCCAAGTGAAATTGCTGGGTGAAAGAGCATGTCCATTTTACATTTGGTAAATGTTCTCAAAATATATTCCCCAAAACAATACACCCACTTCCACTGCCATCAGCAATGTATGGGTCCCTACACACCCAATTCCTCACATCCTCTCCATATTATCAAACTGCTTCATCTAGGTCAATTTCATTGGTGAAAAATAGTATCTCCTTCTTACTTTAACTAGTATTTATTTTATTATAAGGGAGGCTGAGTATATCTTCCTGCTTTTACTGACCACTTAGATTTTTTTTCTCAGTCTATTGAGGATTCTTTTGCAAAGCAGACATTCATTTTTCAAAGTGATCCTTCAGTTGCCATGATTTATCCCTTTCTAAGTTTCGGTCATCACAAATCAGCCTGAACAAGTCATTTCCAAGGGATAACCACACACAAAATAAGGTCACCCTCATTTCGAAAAAGCCATTATTTGATCCTGCTCACATCACATTTCTTTCCTTTGCTTTGCTGCCAAGAGGTTGGTTCTTGCTTCCTTTCCATCAGTACCTTCCTCAGTCCCCAAGGTCTGGCATCTGTCCCCACCACTCTAATGAACGTGCTTTCTGGAAGGTCACCGAGAGCCTCCTTATCGCTAAAGCCACAAGCTATGCCCTGTCATCATTCTCCTCCCTTTGTAGGGGCCCCTCTGCTGCCTAACCTCTCCAGGCCTCAAGTTCCTCAGGTGATACTAATAATAATACCCTTTCTGTCTTGGGTTTGTTGGGAGTTTTAAATGAAAACATATGAATGTGCTTTGTAACCTATAAAATACTACATAAATACAAATTATTATTATTATTGTTTGCCTGGGCCCCTGAAGTTCCCTGCACAGGCTTAAAGCTTAAGCTTCATTCTTATCAATATACTGAGGCACTGACTCCCTTAGATCCCTCTCTCTCTCTTTCTCTCCCTGTGAGAAATTAACTTTTATTAAGTACCTACTGTGTGCCAGGCAGCATGCACAGTGCTGGGGAAACAGCACTAACCACTTTTGGGAAACCTTCATTAAGTGTTGACAGGGTGCCAGTACGGTGCTTAGAAGCCCATAGGGATAGCAATGCTTAACACTTTTATTAATTCTCAGAGTCAATATTATTTATACCTCTGTTTTACAGATAGGAATCTGAGACCCAGAGAGGTTAAGTAGTTTACCTGAAGCTACACAGCTAGTAAGTAGGGAAGTGAGGATTTGAACACAAATCTCTATAGCTGCACCATATAATGCTCATTACCCTGCATCCTGTCTTATATGGCTATTGGGTGGACTTCAGGACCAAAAATGTCAGCATGGTTAACTCTGGGAAAAGCAGATTTCAGAGAGAACTGGCAGAGCTGGTGTACAGGCCTGGGGTGGGGTGGGAGAGGCACTTTGACGTTCCAGGTGAGCATAACAGCGGCACTGCATGATGATCAGCTTGGGCCACAGCCAATTACCTGTTTCCTTCTCTGGCACAGGAGGTCCATAACAACTCCGTCTCATTCACTCATGTATTGGCCTCTCGCTGGAGGGAACAACAAGGGATCAGATGTCACACTACAGTCCTGAGTCCCAAGAAAGACTTTTGAATCAAGTGACTGCAGGGAGAGAGATCAGTCTGCTTTCTTGGAAGAGAGACTTAAGCACTCTGGTGTGTGGATAGTATTCTCTTGAAGCAGGCACTCAGAATTAGGGACTCTGGGTCATTCTGCAGACTTATCCGATAGGTCAAAGGGAGACAAAACTCACTGGCCAGCCATCATTCCAAAACAATGAAAAAATTGCCTACGCATTGCTCTATGGTTCTATCAGAGGATACACAGGTCCTGTGGTACAATTAGCCGAGTGCTATTATGACAGTGATGGCTGCTGCCACTTCTCACCCAACCTAAAACAGCATGAATTGTAGAACATGTCACGTTTTAATGTGCCACCAAGAAAAAGCAATACTACTTAAATTGTGGTGTTCCACCCATTGTAAGACACAGCCACATTCCTGAAAATGTTAAAAATGTGAAAAACGGGCTTCCCTGGTGGCGCAGTGGTTGAGAATCTGCCTGCCGATGCAGGGGACACAGGTTCGTGCCCCGGTCCAGGAAGATCCCACATGCCGCGGAGCGGCTGGGCCCGTGAGCCATGGCCGCTGAGCCTGCGAGTCCGGAGCCAGTGCTCCGCAACGGGAGAGGCCACAACAGTGAGAGGCCCGCGTACCGCAAAAAAAAAAAAAAGTGAAAAATGATGTGTATCTAAGAATGGATAAAATTGGTACTAGTAAGAACAGCTAAACTGTTAGTGTTTTCCACTGGCTGGGCAGTCCTCCAGGTGCTTTGCCTACCTATTGAATCTTCAGAAGCTTGTGAGGGAGGCCCGCCGCTCCCTCTTTCACAGCTGAGGATGCCCTGTGAGGCTTGGAAACACCCACCTCACACACACAAGATCACAAAAGTGCCTCTGGAACCCAGGTCTGTCCACGCCCAAGCGCTCTTTCTGTCACCACCCTCCGTCAGTTTGGAAAAGGTCAGCATGTCCTTCGCAATGCTCAGCAGGCAACATGGAGTCTCTGAGACCAAGTTGGAGAATGAGTGGTGGTGGGAACAGTGCCCAGAGCTGCCACCTGCCAAATGAGGCAGACAACATGTGTGGATCCCTGAATAGTTTCACCAAGGTCATCTAACAGGGAAGAACAAGAGAAAAGTTCAAACAAGTTCTGGAATGTAGTTTATACTAAAAGACCATTATTAATCTCAAACAGTGAGCTGACATAGTGAGGTTGACAGCCAGCACAGTGGGTGGAAGGGACGCAGCCCATCCTAACTGCATTTAATGTAGCTACATTCTGGAAGGCTAAGAGCATCCATGGACAAGGCCGGCTAGCCAGATCGGAAACAGAGGGAAGCACGCTCCTTTAGAACATAGTCTCTGAGAAACCGCAAGTGAATGCTCAAAAAACACTTGCCGTAACCGTATTGGCTTGCTTCTATTCTGAAAGGCCTACTCTTAGCTCAACCTCTTCACACCCTTGCATGGAGCTACCTCATCCTCATTGTTACAGCTGAGGAAATGGGCAAGAAGGAGGTCATCCAAGTAGGCGTCACAGGGAAATAAAATTCAGCCCCCTGGCTGCCCAATCCTGTTCAAGCCGGTTTGTCTCGGGAGAACAAAACAGCTGGATATTTTTTTTTTTTTTTTTCTTTTTGCGGTATGCGGGCCTCTCACTGTTGTGGCCTCTCCCGTTGCGGAGCACAGGCTTCGGACGCGCAGGCCCAGCGGCCATGGCTCACGGGCCCAGCCGCTCCGCGGCATATGGGATCCTCCCAGACCGGGGCACGAACCCGTATCCCCTGCATCGGCAGGCGGACTCTCAACCACTGCGCCACCAGGGAGGCCCATAGCTGGATATTTTTACAAGGGAAATCAGTTCTGTGATTAATAAGGGACAGCAATGCTCTCTGGCGACACCCCCAACAGACCTAGGCTTAGGGATTCCCTGGGGAATCTCATTTAAATTTCTGGTGCCAGCACCCTCTCATGCGTATTAAATCAAATTATCTAAGAATAGATCTAAAATCTGTATTTTTTTTAAAAAAAAGTGCCCTAGGTGATTCTTCTGAGCTGGATAGTTTGGAAAACCTTGCCCTGAGGGCAGTTCTTATTTCAGTGGTTGGAGAACCATTGGAGTAGGGGTTACCTGGGGTGAGCAGATTGCTGGAATGCATATTAGTCCTTGAGACAAATGGAAAATGGAAACATTGTTGGTTCTTAACTGTTATTTTCTCTTAAAAAAAAAAAAAAAAGTCTTCCAGCCAGTCACCTGGACATGGGTGAGGATGAGTTGTACCCTTAGTGGTACAGCATAAGAAGGAAATTCAAGGAAATTCAAGACTGCGGGTCAGGGACTGTTTTACTGGCTATTGTTAATCTTCATGAAAGCATAGTTGGTATGTTCCCATTTTACAAATGAGAATTCCAAAACCCAGATAGGTTAGTAACTTGGTGGAGAGTCAAGTATGAATGAGGCAAATGGGAGCTGAAGAGACAAGAAGGAGTCTACGCTTGAAACTGTCACTTAAGTAAATCCAGTTTCCATTTGGAAACCTTATCTCAGGCCTTTTAAAAATCACTGGGCTTTGAGTTAAGAGGAGTAAACCCTGCTCTGAAGGAAATTAGCTTCCAACTTTTTCTGCCATTTTAACTCAATTGAAAAAAGTTATCAAAGCCCAAATATAACCAAATATTCTAAATATTCTACAAGTGGCCCCTAATGATTTTTTTTAATTGGCCCACTGTCTTATCATCCTTATAATAAGGATGGAGAAGATACTCATTGCACTTAAGCTATACCTATTCCTGGTTCCAACTGCAAACTTACAAGAAAGGACATTAACTTCTACACAAATCCAAGCAAGACTACTCCGTCCTTCTGAGTGTTGTTAAAATAATTTCTTAGTTCTGTTGATCAAAATTTAGTGTGCAAAAGAACCCTTGTACAGCTTGCACATTCCTAGACCCCAGCCCCTGAGATTTTAATTCAATAGGTTAGGTCTCGGGTGAGGCTCAGAAATGTAGTAATAAACTGCCAAGTTGAATCTCATAATGGGGACCCATTTATTAGTTCTGTGTTAGTAAAACTTCTTGTAACCGCTTTCCACTCTTAACTGCTCTCTTTCACCCCAAGGAAGCCTGTTTTTATATTCGATTCACAACTGTCAGAGGTGGCTGAAAGAGCTCCGACTTTCAAGAAAAACAGGTAAATTACCAGCAGAGTGATTTATGAAGTGAAATAACTCCCTCATTTAGGCAAATCGGCTCCCCCTTGTGGAATGTACTCTATGGCAGGTTCAGGCTTCATAAAGGAACCGCAAGTCCTGGTGCTGAGCTGATCCACCCAACACAACCAAGAATATTCTTATGGTTGTTGGAGCTGGAATTCTGGGAAAGACTTTTGGTTTCCGGTGTCCTGCTTCACAAGATTTCTTGCATCTGATCTGTTGCTTGGAGTTCCTGTTTCACCAGTGGTGTGAATAGAAATTAATTGAATTAGCCAGTCTCCAATTTTCATTTGCACAAACCCACTTAGAATTTAATTCTGCAATGGCTGCTTTCCTCAAAACCCTCTCTTTTTAGAGGTAAAATCCCTAGGTAAACAAACCACCAACAAATAGGTTTTTCCCTTGGTTATTTCCAAAGATAGATAAGCTAAATGAATTTTGTGTAATAGGTTCCATCATCATTTCTAAAACCAGTATTTTTTTTTCAAAATCTCTTAATTCTATGATAATCTCTTGTAATGTGTGTTTGCTCTATTATTTAAGATTTTTATTCTGTGATGGAAAGTAAGAAAAACAAATAGGGAGAAGAGATGAAACTAAACATAGTAGCAAATAGCTTATGAGCTACATTAGACATAGATAAACGAAGTGGAGGAATACACATGCTAAACATAGACAGAGGAAGGGAGGGAAAAACGAGAGGCACCAAATATTCCTGCTATACACATTAAGGACAAGATTTTTTTTTTTTTTTTACTTTATTGGAGTATAATTGCTTTACAATGGTGTATTAGTTTCTGCTTTATAACAAAGTGAATCAGTTATACATATACACATGTTCCCATATCCCTTCCCTCTTGCGTCTCCCTCCCTCCCACCCTCCCTATCCCACCCTTCCAGTCGGTCACAAAGCACCGAGCTGATCTCCCTGTGTTATGCAGCTTCTTCCCACTAGCTATCTACTTTACTTTTGGTAGTGTATATATGTCCATGCCTCTCTCTCGCTTTGTCACAGCTTACCCTTCCCCCTCCCCATATCCTCAAGTCCATTGTCAAGTAGGTCTGTGTCTTTATTCCAAGGACAAGATTTTTTAAAGGGGTGTCGTGTAGGAAATTACATTGATGCAATTGCCTCTAGGTACATGATCATGCAATATTCAACCTGTGAGGTCTTAAATTGGCTACTATTAATGACACTCATCCTGGTTCCAGGGTTTCCGCCCAAGAGTAGCTGCTCATCTGACTTTCTGGCCAAGTACAGATGTTGATCAGGGATGATTGCAGGCATCTCAGATAGAGCAAGTTTGTGTCTTGTCCCCAATACCTTTCATTTTGGGGTATTTTGTTCAAATCTCACTTCTGGTCCTCATAAACACTCCATTGTCAGGAAGACTGATGTGGCAGAGACAGAGTGAGAAGGAGAGCGAGATTAAGAGAGAAGGAACAGGGCTTCCCTGGTGGCGCAGTGATTGAGAGTCCGCCTGCCGATGCAGGGGACACGGGTTCATGTCCGGGAAGATCCCACATGCCGTGGAGCGGCTGGGCCCATGAGCCATGGCCACTGAGCCTGCGTGTCCGGAGCCTGTGCTCCGCAACGGGAGAGGCCACAACAGTGAGAGGCCCACGTACTGCAAAAATAATAATAATAATAATAAAATAAAATAAAATCTAGTGCATTTAAAAAAAAAAAAAAAGAGAGAGAAGGAACAAGCAAACGTCCCCAGAATTCAGATCGCGTGAGCCTTTCACCTCATGGGTACCCTGTATTAGGTATGTTAATCTATCCCATCTTGTCCCCCTTGCTTTGCAGTGTGTTTTAAATTGCTTCAGTAAGCCACATAATTTGAACATCTTACTTGGTATACGAGCCTTTCAGTTAAGTAACCTCTGGGTTAACTTGCCTGGCAGTTTATTTGGAGGCTATCATTGCATCCAGGTAATTTCCCACAATCATCTCTTATTTCTACATTGTCTATAACTTGTTGCTAAATATGTCAGTAGAGACATTAAGAGACATAAAGATATACAGTTATCTATGTGCACCACCCAAGGTGTGGGAATTAACATTCAAAGTGCCCTTATCAAGAATCCACACTCAGTCTGCATGTGGAGGATATTAATCAGGAATCAACACACCAGAGAAGTCCCTTCACCCAGAGCTTCCAATATCTCTAGCTGAATCCATACTAGAAGTTTTATTAATTAGCATAAGAGAAGTTAAAAGTAAGTTTTCATGTGTGAAATGATGAGAAGTTGGCAGGAAATTTTGTACAGGCACTTCATTCTGGCGTGGATGAGGTATAATTATCTGGTGAGCCCAGAAGCCTACCACCCTCTGAGTGACACCTGAAGTTTATAACTCAGTTCAGTTCTGTGTCACCCGGACTGACTTACTGAAGGATTCTTTCATCAGATTCAACTAGAAGGTTAGTAGATCCTGCCATTGCAACATGGTCACATTTATCTTGGAATAAACCTTTCACGTGAAATGCTACCAATGGTCCTAAAATGACAAAGAACAGGGACTTTACTGAGTTCACAAGACTGGACGTGTGATTGTTTTGTGTCTGCTTGTCTGCATGGCAGAATTAGATCTGAGGTTTGCCGTTGTTTTCTTGTTCAGTCATATTGTCAGGAAGAAGAACTAGAGCCCTCACCTACCCTAATTATTGGGGGTTATCGGTATCCATCAAAAAGAACACACGAATTGTGAACAACCAAATTGACTTATGGACTTCCCTGGTGGTCCAGTGGTTATGACTCCACATTCCCACTGCAGGGGGCATGGGTTCCATCCCTGGTCAGGGAACTAAGGTCCCGCATGCCGTGAGGTGTGGCCAAAAAAAAAAAAAAAAATTGACTTAGGTTAATTTGAGGCATGTATTAGTTATCTAGTGCTGTGTAACAAATTACCCCAAAACTTAGTGGCTTAAGAAAATAAACGTTCATTAGCTTCCAGTTTCCATGGGTCAGGCATTCAGGAGTGGTTTAGCTGGGTGGTCCTGGCTCAGGGTCTCTTATGAGGTTGTTGTCAAGATGTCAAGAGCTGCAGTCACCTGAAGCCTTGGCTGAGCCTGGCGGGCCCACTTTCAAGGTGGTTCACCCACATGCCTGGCAGGATGGTGCTAGCTGGTGACAGGAAGCCCCTTTCCATAGGAGTCCTTGAGTGTCCTCAGGTTACTGAGGATGACTCTCCCAGAGTGAGTGATCCAAAAGACAGCAAGGTGAAAGTGACAATATCCTTTACGATACAGGCTCTGGAATCACAAATGCTGTCACTGCCACATTCTATTCATTAGAAATGAGTGATTAAGTGTGTCCCACACTCAAGGGGAGGGGATTAGTCTCCACCTTTTATAGGGAGAAGTGCCAAATAAATTGTAGACATATTTTAAAACCTCCACAAAGCACTTACTAGATCTTCATCTTTGCAAGTCTAATGGTGTTTGTTCTATCCTCTTCATGTTCTTACAATAAATATTTATCAAGAACTTACTGTGTGCCAGGTTTTGCTATGGATATTAGGAATACACCTCTGAACAAAGCCGATGAGGTGGGGGGTGGAGCAGGAGGGAGGAGACCCAGGTTCAACTGAAGGGAGGTGCCAGGTGTGAGAATAGTAGGGATGGATGAAATGGAAAGTACTTAACTTGTCAACAGAAGGCATTCTCTACCAAGTCGTGTGGGGGAAAAGGGGCTCAGTATATCCAGATCTTCTGATTTTTCAAGAGAAGGAGAAAAATATGGACATGTGTGTGAAGTTTCCAGAATTTTAATGTTAGTATAGTTCAAATGTTGACAAAACACTGTGAGGGAAAAAAAGTCAACGGGCCTAATTCAACCAAAGTTTGCCATTATACAATGCCTAAACTTTTACTAAAACACAAAACCCTGATGATTTCAGGATGGCACGAGCAAAAGTAAGGACATGATAAGCAGGGTCTAAATGATAAACACTTTAGCTAAGGGCTGAAAGATGAGACCTTCATATATAAATCTCAAATAGACAAAAGTATGCACAGAAAGCTCTGTGAATGTGTTACTGATGAGCTTACATACTAATAGAAACGTATATTTTTAAATGATGTTAGTAACTTTTTTAAGGCTTACCACAAAAATTTCTGAGAAATAGAGCAGAAAAAAATGGTATCATGGAGGAAATTGAAATTTTCTGCATTTAAATAACATGAATTTACAATCAAGTAAGCAATTTTCTGGATAAATTTTTGCCCTTTCTTCTTACTGAAAATAAAGCAATTATGGTATTTTTTAAAAAATAGATGGAGGGCCTCCCTGGTGGCGCAGTGGTTGAGAGTCCACCTGCCAATGCAGGGGATATGGGTTCGTGCCCTGGTCCGGGAGGATCCCATATGCTGCGGAGCGGCTGGGCCCGTGAGCCATGGCCGCTGAGGCTGCGCGTCCGGAGCCTGTGCTCCGCAGTGGGAGAGGCCACAACAGTGAGAGGCCCGCGTACCGCAAAAAAAAAAAAAATAATAATAATAATAATAAATAGATGGAAATAGAGACTTCCCTGGTGGTCCAGCACTTAAGTCTCTGTGCTTCCAATGCAGGGGGCACAGGTTTGATCTCTGGTTGGGGAACAAAGATCCCACGTGCCACGCAGCATGGCCAAAAAACAAACAAACAAATGAAAAAAACAAAAATAAATACACCATATGTACGTCAGCTAGAGACAAGGACCATATCACATATTTCTCTGGTTCTAGCCCTGTTCATAATATGTACTACATTTCAATGAATAATGGATGAATAATTAAAAACCATCCTTTAAAAAAAATAGATGGAAATAGATAAAGATATAGAGATATGGATATGCCCTAAACCCAGATTGTTGCTTTTGGTGATTTAAAAATGAGAGCTATTGGGAATTCCCTGGTGGTCCAGTGGTTAGGACTTGGCACTTTCTCGGCTGGGGCCTGGTTTCAATCCCTAAGATCTTGCAAGCCGCACAGCGCGGCCAAAAAAATATAAATAAATAAAAATAAGAGCTATTAATACTCTTAAATGATCAATGTCCTTGTCATTCATTTCATCCCCAAATTATTTATTCTGTTCTAAGATGCAGTTTACAATTAAGAAATAGAAATAATGATGTAGCATGTCTTGATTTAACAATGTGAACTTTGAAGTCAGTAAGATTTAATCTACCAGGCTTTCAAATTTATATAAGAAATCATTATGACTGACACTCTGTAAATGAAGCAGAGTGGGTGTGGATATTTGGTTTAAGAAGGTGAATGACTTCTGCAGATATAATCACAGGGTTAATATCAGGAGGGTATTGGTTAGAATTTGAGTTTTTAGTTTCAGATTCTTGGTTCAAATTTTAGCCTTTGACTTTAGGCAGGTTGTTACATCTCTCTAAGGTTTTTATTTTTTAATTTGTAAAATGGAGATAATAAAATACACAACTCAGTGCATTGGAGAGATAGTAAGGTCAGACAAATAAAGTTCTGTGCATACTATCAGTGCTCAAGAAATGTCAGCTATGGCTATCGCTGGGCCGCCTGCCTTCCATATGGCTGCCTCCTGGGAAGGAAATAAACCTGACTTGTATAGATCTTCCTGACCCTCAAAATCCACAGGGTTTCCTGTAGGCCTCAATTTGGGCCAACAGCTGCTTTCTTCAAAGGTAGTTTAACATCACCAGATGGTTATTTGTTAAGTCCCTGAAAAATTGCCTTAATGGTCTTTGTAGAGACCTGTACAGAGTTCAAATCCTGGAATTCTGTCTGTGACCTCCTCTCTCAGAAAGGGTAAATCACTTAAACTCTCAGCTTGTTTGCCTGGAGAAAAGAAGAAAAAGTCACTTTCCCAACTATGATATTAATTAGTAGAAGTAAAGTGTTTTGGCAATGCAGAATATGGTTAATTTTTAAAGGGTAAAACATAAATGTTAAGTGCAATGGAATTTTATCATACCGTGGAGGGAATGTAACTGTTTCAACACATTTTTTTTGCAGGAAAACATAGATGGCGGTGATATTGCTTCACTTTCAGAGGTCTGGGTTCATTTTGAGCAGAGCTGAGAAGAGCCTTGGAAGATGAGGCAAGTTTTTAAAAATTGGAGGGAAAAAATAAAGCACTAGGAATTTTATACGACTGCTTTCTCCATGAGATTCCTTTAGTAAAAGTGAATTTACTTCCAGTTTCCAAAAATTCCCAGTACTGAATATCCCTAGCTTTTAATATGGGCATAATAGCACTCAGATTTCCTCTTTGTCACGAAGAGGCTCTCTGTTGAGTATTAAATTGTTCATTTCACTCATGGAAGTGAGGGTCCCTGAGTCACCAAGTCAATATAATGGATTTTACGAGCTGGTTTAGATCGGTGAGGTGTTCTAGTATAACGACTTGCTTAAAGAACTATTTAGCTTTTCAAAATGGAGACATTATCCATTTGACCAATAAAGTGCACACAGAAATCCCGAATGAGGGAATCATTGTCATGGCCCATGTAAAATTAGTGTTGCTTATGAACAAGGAAACTGGTCTATTTTTATTTTTTAAGCGTGCTGATTTTTCTTTTTTTTTTTTTTTTTTTTTGCGGTACGCGGGCCTCTCACTGTTGTGGCCTCTCCCGTTGCGGAGCACAGGCTCCGGACGCGCAGGCTCAGCGGCCATGGCTCACGGGCCCAGCCACTCCACGGCATGTGGGATCTTCCCGGACCGGGGCACGAACCCGTCTCCCCTGAATCGGCAGGCGGACTCTCAACCACTGCGCCACCAGGGAAGCCCCTGATTTTTATTTATTTATTATTCCAGGCTTTAAAAATCCCCTATGGAATAGAAGAGCAATATTATCCCCATTGACTAGAGGAAATCGGGGCAGTTGGGCTCGGTAACTTTTCCTGAGTTTGTGATGGAATCTAATGAAAGAGCCCAAATTAGAATCGCTAAGTTCCTGCAGACTCTCCATTTGCGCCACTGAACCCCCCCCACCACTCCAGGCAAAAGCACTTCACTTTACTGTCTCCTGTTTGTTCTTGGAGGAGTTCTGCCCCTTCCTATTCTTTTTTCTTTTGTCTGACCTTCCAAAGACAGGAACATTTATCAAAGTCCTCTCTCCAAATGATCTGGCTGGCACTAGCCACCTTCAGATTTACCGTAAAGAACAGACTGGTAACACCCCAGCATTTAGTGAACTTTTTGAGAAGGACAGTGTGCCTCCAAAATAGGGCTGACCATGATGAAAAGACCTGGGGAATGGGTCCTATGAGACAAGAATGGAATTAGCTGAGAAAAGGAAAACAAAATCTGAAGGAGGCCTGGAAGAGGAAGTATTAAGGAGAAAGAAAAATAGTAACTGGTGTTCTCTAGTGATTGAGAACAGAGCTGGAAATCAAAGACTTCAATTGCAGACAAGAGGTTAAAAGAGTAGGAAATTTCCTGTTTCCTGGCTCTGCAAAGAAAGGTGGATAACTTGATGATGATGCCTAAGTACTTTGAGAATTTGAATGCACTGCTTCCTGGGGCAGAGGGATGGACTAAATGAGTCTATTGGGTTTCGCTAAGCCACAGGGTTTCAGACAGTACAAAAAGTTACAGGATGAAAGTCTGAGAGGCAGGCAGAGACACAAAGATCTTGGCCAAATGCAGAGTCTGATTCAGAACCCCTGAATGGGGCTCAAGCCTACATTTCTAACAAGCTTTGAGAGGACACTGCTGCTGCTGGTCAGTGGACCACATTTTGATTAGCAAAGCCGCAGAGCTACACTGTTAAATGGAAATATAATGTGAACCACATACTGTATTCTAGTAGCCATCTTACAAAAATAAAACAGAAATTAATTTTAATAGATTTTATTTAACCTAATTTATCTAAAATATTATACTTTACCAAGTAATCAATATAAAATTATTGATGAGATATTTTATTTTGTTTTTGTCCTGTACTGTCTCTGAAATCTGGTGTATATTTTACACTGACAGAACATCTCAATTTGGACCAGCCAAATATGGCTGGTGGTTTCTGTTTTGGGCAGTGCAGGTCTAACCAACCCCAGCAAAATCTTAGCCGCCAGTCCAGGGAATTCCCTGGCAGTCCAGTGGTTAGGACTCTGTGCTTTCATTGCTAAGGGCCCAGGTTCGATCCCTGGTTGGGGAACTAAGATCCCGCAAGCCTTGCAGTCAAAAAAAAAAAACCCCAACACTTAGCCAGTCCAAAAGCTGAGAAAAACTTGCTTTCAGTACTGGAACCTACTTAAGTGGAAACCAAGAATTCCCAGGGGCTTAATGAATTCCCTGTTATGGAGAAGTCCTCAAAATATAATTATTCAACAGGATCCCCTGAGGATAGGGTTAAAATGCAGATTCCTCGGCTTCACCCCCAACTATTTTTTAAAAACCTTTTTATTATTAAAAAATATGTGAACATCTGTACCCTGAAACAGAGAAAGTAGTTTATCAGATGTCTTCTGCCTTTTTAATGCCATTGAGGTGTTTGTTAGAGAAACTGGGTTGTCACTCCTCCTCGACATGGCTGGTTGCTTCCCCATGGTGTTATTTCACTTGTTCTTCTATTTCCCATATTTCCTGCAAACTGGCTTTTATTGTTGAGGAATTGATGAGTTGCAGGTCTCAGAGATTCTAATCGGGGAAGAGGTTCTCAACCCTGGCTCCACATGGGAAACACCTCGGAGCTTTAAAAATTTCAGATGCCAGGGTCCCTCCACTAGAGCTTCTGATTTAATTGGTATGGCGTATGGTCTGCACATCAGGATTTTTAAAAGCTTCTAGCTGGTTCTGGTAGAACAAGGGTAGAGAACCCCTAGATGAGACTAAGTGGTTTGAAAAAAGGCAAGGGTTCCACAAAGGCCTGAAAACAGACCTTCTCCACCTCCTCATCACTCTGCCCTAAACAGCCTTGCAAAGTTACCCTCGGAGACTATGTGATGCTAAGAACTAGAGTCACCTGGGGAGCAGAAAATACTACCAATGTCCAGACTCCAACCCCAGAGAATCTGATGTAATTGTTCTAGAGTGGGCTCCGGTATCTCTGGTTTTAAAGTATCCCCTGCTTTAATAGTGATTTAATGTAAAGCAAGGATTTAATTGAAATATCTCCCAGGATTTAATAGTGATTCCAATATACAGCAAGGATTGAGATCTGAGACAGTTCTCCAATTTTAATGAGCATATCAATCATCTGAGGATTGTGTGAAAATACAGATTCTGATTTCGCAAGTCTGGATGGATGCCCAGGTTCTTCACTCCTATTGAACCCCCATGTCACATTGATGCTTCTGGGACCAGTTTGAGTAATAAGTGTGTAGATGGAAAATGTGTACTATGGAGCCAGAAAGAACTGGCTTTGAATTCCACTTTTGCAGCTTACTAGCTGGTGTGGCTTTCAGTGAGTCACTTCACCTCTCTGAGCCTTTTTCCTTATCTACGAAATAGAGATGATGATACCTACCTTTACACATCCCATGCCAGGTGTTCAGGAAACGGGACCCTGTTACTGGCTAATGCCAGTAGCACAGGAACCTAGTTGGATATTGAGTCTTTTTCCAAGCTCTTTTCCCATTGATGCTAGATCATTTCTGGGGAAGTTTGTTTTGTCTTTCAGTCAATCCTTTGTTTAAAAAAGAAAGATCGGGGCATTTAAATAAGTATTCTGAGGCCAGCATCCGTAGTTCTCTGCTTGGTGCCAGACTTTCTGCTTGGCAAAGCGGAATTTCAGGTTATCCATGACCTGTCTCTTCACTTCTAGTCCTCATTACCTCTGATGGGTTTCCCTCCCACTCTGCTATCCCCAGCACTCTGGATTAATTGTCTTTATGTCGTTGTAAATCACAGCCAGCACCACGTGTTTCTGTGACTGTTGAAATAAAAACCCTCTTTTCTCAACATCTGCCTGGCTTGCCCCACGTCTGAATCTCAGAGGTTCTTCCTGCCCTGACTTTCAGGGCTCAGAGCACACGCCAAAAGGAATGCATCTACCCTGAGCTTGAGAGAGAAGCTCTCCTGTTAACATCGCTTATGAACTACAAGTTCAGACCCTCTATTTTTAGCCATATGGAATAATTTGGAAGTCTATAAATCACATGACTGTGGAGACTAAACTAAAACCACCTCTTTTTCGCATCTACAAAAAAACTTATATTTATTCTGTTTTCTGAAGTTGACAGACAAAAACAAAATGTTTGCTGTAGCTTTCTGACTTTAGAAATGTGCCTCCCAGGTGCTTTCAACATTGTTCTGAGCGTTAACAGTTCACAGTGGAAACTGATTTAACACCATTAATAGTTTTCCAGTTCAACAGCCCTCTCCTGTCTGAGTGACTTTTAGTATCTGTCTGCTTCTTTCCATGTGTCCCCCATTCAGGCACCTGACTTCCTCTCAATTTCAAGTTCCTATTATGTCTTTTGAGGGATCAGATAAATTAAAAGACTTTTTTTGTTTTCCAGTAGAGATGTCCTTATGCTAAGTAAAGTGAAAATGCATTTTCTATCCAAATTAGGGGGGAGAAAAGATACTCTCAGTATTTTCAAAGCAAACTATTCACTGATTCAATAAGCAATTATTGGGTGTTTCCTGTGTTAAGAACGTCATGCTGAGTGCTGGGGAGGGTGCCTACAGAGATGAAAATAATGCAGATATAAAGTCTCTGTCCCAAAGAACCTGAAAATCTAGAAAGGAAGAAAAATCTACATATATGAGCACCTATAATATGAGCACAAAGTGAAAGATGTTTCTCAAAGCCTTCGCAGGTCCTCTGAGATTTTTCTTGTACACTCTGTTTTCAATGCCAGTATTAACCGTTGTGTTATTTTTTGTTTTGTTTTGTTTTTTTAAAAAGAACCCTCCTAAACTGTTGGTGGGAATGTAAGTTGGTACAACCACTATGGAAAACAGTATGGAGGTTCCTCAGAAAACTAAAAATAGAACTACCATATGATCCAGCAATCCCACTCCTGGGCATATACCCGGATGAAACTATAATTCAAAAAGATACATGCACCCCTATGTTCATAGCAGCACTACTCACAATACCCAAGACATGGAAACAACTTAAATGTCCATCGACAGATGAATGGTTAAGCGTTGTTATAAGTACTTGCCTACCCTATGTCTCCTTGGGAGGGCTGTAAGGACTCTGAGGTCACAAATCTTATCTCACTACCTCTCTGATATAAGCAGATTCTAAGGTGCTGGAAGAATGAATGAGAGGGAGAGGGAGGAAGAGAAAGCTAACATGGCCGCGAGTGGACTTTAAGGGTAAGAAGTCGTGCCTGTGCTCCAGACATTCATTCAGAGCTTCCCTGAAGAGGGAGGTGATATTTAAGTTAGGTCTTCAAACATGGGAAGAATAAGACTGGCTAAAAATGAGGCAGAATGATATGATATGAGGAGAGGAATGCAGCCAGGAAGGGCAGGACCCATCTGAGGAATAATTCCTATGTTTACTTCTCTTATTAAGCCCAAGATAGAGACACTGAGAAATGTTAAGAGGGGGAATTAAGAAGTAGAGACCCTCGGTAGTGGAAATGCCAAAGACTGAGCTGGTAAAATGCCTGGTGGCCATCACTCTTTCATTCATTAACCTAACATAATTAATTGTATGGATTGAGCCCTAATTATATGCATGTTGTAGTCCACCTTCTGGGGGCCCACTGGTGATTGATTCAGATACGTGACTTTCCTGTCTGCATAGGACTCATACTCCGGTGGTGTAAATAAACCAACGAAACCATACACAATACATCATGCGCTAACTTATTGTGAATGGGATAGTGTGCAGTGATAGAAAGTGACCAGTTGGACAGTGTGGTCAGGGAGTGATACTTTACAATGGTTAACCTGGACCCCACATGTGTTAGAAATTACGATTTTAGGTGGATAAAGTATTTCCTTTAATAACTTCAAAATAAACAAGTCGTTGTTTTTGGTTGCTTTTCCCAGCTCTCTGCTATTCCAATAACAGAGCAAAAAATGATTTCACTACAATTTTCTTCTGAGAGCTTGAAGAAAAAATGTCCAAACAATTGGCCCCTTCATTCTGTGGATCAACAAAATTCCTGTAGTGAAGAGGGACCCAGAAAATGGAATCTTGTTTAACCTTGTTTAATCCAATCCTCCAGTATTCTGTCATATATCTTTATGGCTCTTTTGCCCACCCAAATTGCAAATGTGGGAAGAAAGACACCTTCATCACTGAGAACTCAGACATGATGGATGATGATGTAATGACTGATTTGCTGTTGTTGGAAAACTTAGCTGTACATGTTAAAACCTCGGTGGAGAGAAACAAGATTAAATGGGAATGTGGCTATTAATGTGGTCCAGAGAAACATGAAATAATGTGCCTTTAGAGACTTTTGATGTATACACAAATGTACAGTTTTATAAACATACTCGTAAATGCTTAGTCATCAGTCATTCTATCACTCACACACGCTACTAATACCATTGAGCCCCTAATAAGTTGAAAAAAAATGTGTGTGGTGTTGGAAGCTAAAAAGAAAAATAAGAGTCCTTGATTTTGAAGAATGTATGGCTTATGGGTAAGGTATGACTTAGACAGCAGGGTATAATATAATCCAGAATTAAAGAAATGCCAGATGGAAGACAGAGACGTTTACAGTTTCTGCCTGTCTAGCATATATTCTCTTTATTCTAGTGATAGCAACTTGATTTTTTTTTTTTTTCCTTTTGCGGCACGCGGGCCTCTCACTGCTGTGGCCTCTCCCGTTGCGGAGCACAGGCTCCGGACGCGCAGGCTCAGCGGCCATGGCTCACGGGCCCAGCTGCTCCACGGCATGTGGGATCTTCCCGGACCGGGGCATGATCCCGTGTCCCCTGCATCGGCAGGCGGACTCCCAACCACTGCACCACCAGAGAAGCCTGCAACTTGATTTTTCTTCAGGGAACAACATCCTCCACGTCCTCCGTCCGTGTGGATTGGATCAGTTTGGCTCTCACTTACCCTCTTGCCCCTAGCAGTGGGCACACGACCCAGGCCCAGCCAATCGTCGTATTTCATTCCTCTGGCCAAAGGGTGGCATGGTCCACAACTCCAGGAAGACACTGGACTCAGCTTGGTCCAATGATAGTCACTCCCTTCAAAGGGAAGGCCAAGCTTAGAATAAATCCAGCCTAGAATAAAAGAGACAAAAGGTGGAGAGAGGTTAATTCTTTCTGACATTGTTTAAGGCCTTGGATTCATTCATTCCCGAAGTCAGTATTCCCTGAAGCACTAAAGTCCCATTTTGAAAAATTGTTTTTTTAATTTACATACAGTAAAATTGACTTAATTTTTGATGCATAGTTCTATGAGTTTTAACAGGCATATATTCATGTAAATACCATCACAATTAGGATACAAACAATTTCATCACTCCAAAAAACTACCTCCCTCATGCTGCCCCTTTAAGGGGAAACCCTCTCTATACCCCTCACCCCTGGCAACTACTGATTTGTTCTGTACTCTTATAGTCTTAATCATTACAGAATGTTACATAACCATACAAATGCAACTTTATGAGACTGGCTTCTTACATTCAGGGTAATGTTTGTAAAATTCATCCAAGTTGTAGTGTGTATTAATAGTTCATACCTTTAGGGCTTCCCTGGTGGTGCAGTGCTTAAGAATCTGTCTGCCAAGGCAGGGGACATGGGTTTGAGCCCTGGTCCGGGAAGATCCCACGTGCTGTGGAGCAACTAAGCCCATGTGCGACAACTACTGAGCCTGTGTGCCACAACTACTGAAGCCCGCTGGCTTAGAGCCCATGCTCCGCAACAAGCGAAGCCACCGCAATGAGAAGCCCACGCACCACAATGAAGAGTAGCCCCTGCTCACCTCAACTAGAGAAAGCCTGCATGCAGCAACGAAGACCCAATGCAGCCAAAAATAAAATAATTAAATAAATAAAAATTTTAAAAAACCCTTAAGAACGTCATAAGCTTTAAAAGAAAAAAATAGTTCATACCTTTATATTGCTCAGTAGTAGTCCATTTTTTATATATACCATAATTTGTTTATCCATTTTTGCATTGAAGGACATTTGCGTTGTTCCCAGTTTTCAATTAAGAATACAGCTGCTACAAACATTATATATAGACTCTTGTGCAAACGTGTTTCATTTCACTTGGGTAAATACCTACAGTGGAATTGCTAGGTTATATGGTAAGTATATGTTCAACTTTATGTTTTCCATAGTAGAGGTACCATTTTATATCCCAACCAGCAATGAATGAGAGTTTCATATGCCATGCATCCTACCCAGCACTTGGTATTATCAGTCTTTTTTTAAAAATTAATTTTTATTGGAGTACAGTTGCTTTACAATGTGTTAGCTTCTACTGCACAGCAAAATGGTTCACCCATATATATACATACATCCCCTCCCTTTTGGATTTCCCTTCCATTTAGGACACCACAGTGCATGAAGTAGAGTTCCCTGTGCTATGCAGTATGTTCCCCTCAGTTGTCTATTTTATACATAGTATATGTATCAATCCCAATCTCCCCATTCCTCCCACCCCACTCCATTCCCCCTTGGTATCCATGCATTTCTTCTCTACGTTATGTCTGTGTCTCTATTTCTGCTTTGCAGATAAGGTCATCTATACCATTTTTCTAGATTCCTCCTATGTGTGTTAATATACGATATTTGTTTTTCTCTTTCTGACTTACTTCACTCTGTATGACACTCTCTAGGCCCATCCACATCTCTACAAATGACCCAATTTTGAGTTCTGGAGGCTAGGAGTCCAAAATCAAAGTGTCAGCAGGGCCATGTTCCCTCTGAAACATGGAGGGGAAATCTTCCTTACCCCTTCCTAGTTTCTGGTGTTTGCCATCGGTTGTTGGTGTTCCTTGGCTTGTGGATGCATTGTTCCAGTCACATGCATCTCATTTTCTCTCTGTGCTTATCGGTATCTGTGTCCAAATTTCCCCTTTTTATAAGGATACCAATCATATTGGATTGGGCCCCACCCTAATGACCTCATTGTTACTTGATTACCTCTGTAAAGATCCAATTTCCAAATAAGTTCACATTCTGAGGTACTAAGGGTTAGGAGTTCAATATACTTTCTTTGGGGGACACAATTCAACCCATGCCGGCACCATTTAGATTAACAGTAGATGAAGTAGATTGTCTGCAAAGGCCATAGTTCATGCCTCTGTGCAATGCAATTTTACTGTTCTTCCCCTCAAGGACTAGGGGCTATTTCCACCTTCCCCTACCTCTGGTCTTTTAGACTTGCTTTGACCAATAAAATGCAGTGGAAGTGATGTTATGCCACTGCTAAGTCTAGATCTCAAGATGCCTTGTAGCTTCCACTCTCTGTACTACTGGCCTGAGACATCTTTGTGAATAAGTCTGAGAGAGGCTACTGGAGATGTCATTGGCTGGGGGGCTTCAGCCAACAGCCAGCACCAATTGTCAGGCATGTGACTGAGGCCATCTTGCACTGTGCAGACCCAGTTGAGCCTCTGGAAGCTGGTGCCGTAGCTGCATGTGTGACCTCAGACAAAACTAGCAGAACTGCCTAGCTGAGCTCAGCCCAAATTGCTGGCCTACAGAATCAAGAACAAACAGAATGATGGTTGTTTCAAGTGACAATGTTTTGGAGTGATTTTTTCCACAAGAAAGAAATGATGGCTACTGTAGACCAGGTGTCAGAAGCTTGAGTCTTCTGTTGTTTACTATCTCAATCACCTCAGCTAAATCACTTAATTCTAAGAGCTCCTGCTTCTTTTTTGTAAAAATGTAAAATGTGAATATTTCACTTATCTTTTTCCATAAGTTCCAGGTTTCAAGTTTTTAGTTCCAATTTAATAAAAACCCAACTCAAAGAGGTAAAAAGAATAAAAGGGATTTATCAGCATAAGTAACTGAAAAGTCCAGGGTCTGGTCTGGCTTTATGTAAGACTTAATCCAAGGATACAAGTGATGATATCAGAGGTTTGTTGGCCCCTACCACCCCCCTTTGCTTTTCTCTGTGTGTCCACTTCACCCAAAGCAGGCTCTTCTCAAGTCGGGACCTCCTTGCTTCTCAAGGCTGAAGTCTATCCAGTGCGGCAAACCCAGGAGGAAGTTTAACTTTCATTGGAGCAGGTGAAAACATGTGGCCATCTCTAAGTCAATCAGGCCAGCGGGTTGAGATGGTCCAAACAGTCAGGCTGGGACAGGTGAGGTGAGCCAGTGAGGCGGAGAGGCAGAGGGTAGTGATGGAGGAATACAGGGTTAGGCTTCCCAAGACCATCTGGGGAGATTAGCACAAAGGAAACTGGAATGCATTTACTAGAAGAAAAGAAATGGAAGCTGAGCAGGTAGAAAATAACGGATGTTCACTCCTTATTGCTTAAGCTTGTTAAGAAAATAACAGTAATAATTTATGTTTATCAAATGCTTATTAGGCACCTGGTACTGCTCTAAGTACTTTATTCTTTTTTTTTCTTTTTTTTTGTTTTTTTTGCAGTACGCGGGCCTCTCACTGTTGTGGCCTCTCCCGTTGCAGAGCACAGGCTCCGGACGCGCAGGCTCAGCGGCCATGGCTCACAGGCCCAGCCGCTCCGCGGCATGTGGGATCTTCCTGGGCCGGGGCATGAACCCGTGTCCCCTGCATCGGCAGGCAGACTCTCAACCACTGCGCCACCAGGGAAGCCCTGTATGTTATTCTTTTTAACTCCTTCTGATCTTCTCAATTTAAGAATAGGTATAGTTATTATTCCCTCTTTACACATGAGGAAACTGAGGCACTCAAGTGATGAAAAGTTAAGTGGTTAAGTTGCCCAAAGCCAAGCAGATATAAGTATCAGAACCCAAATAGAATGGTTTGGGAGCTATTGCTTTTAACCACCAGTCTATACTCAAGATAGATCACCAGCACTATGGTAGGCAGAATTCTAAGATGATACCCAAGATTCCTACCCCTGGTATATAATCCCCTCTTCTGAGAGTGGGTGAGACCCGTGAATGTAATAGGATAGTCACTCCTTAATTAGGTTACATCATATGGCAAAAGTGATGGCATTGTCATTCCCAAGACTCCTTCATAGCCAACTGGAGGGAGAGTCTCCTGTTGGTTTTAAAGAGGTAAGCTGTTATTTTGTGAGGGCCCCACGTGGCTGGGACCTGAAGGTGGCCTCTAGCCGAGACTTACTTCTAGCCAACAGCCAGCAAGAAAATAGGGACCTCCAGCCTACAACTACAAAAGGCTAAATTCTCGAAAAACAAAAGAACTGAATTCTGTCAACAATCTGAATGAGTTTTGAAGAGGACCCTGAGCTCCAGATGAGAACCCCTGGCCAACATCTTGATTTCAACCTAGGGAGACCTGGAGTAGAGGACCCGGTTATGCTGCGCCCCAACTGCTGACCTACGGAGCTGCGAGGTAATAAATGTGTATTGTATTGTTTTAAGACACTAAGTTTGGGGATAATTTATTACCCAAACCAGCATCTTCTCTTTGCGGCCTTATTTTCCCATGGGGTTCTCCACACCTTTTGTGTCACTCATACAACCCTTCACACCAACTGTGCTGGAGCGCTCACTGTATCATGCAGCTCCCACATCACCTGGGGAGTTGTCATCAGCAGGTGAGAGCATTGTCAGGTCCACTGCCTGTCATTTTGTGCCACTGACATTTTTAGATAGAGTGTCTGGTGTGTATGAGCTATTCTGTAATTGATTGTAGAATGAATGAAAAGCCATCCCGTGTGGTATGCCTATAACATTCTACTTTATTATGGGAACTGATGGGGCCTGGGTTGTCGGAGGGTGCTTCCAAGAGCAGTTCCTGGTATATTTCAGCCGAGGGCCCCAGGATAGTCACCAGCCCAGACCTAATTTAATATTAATTTTTAATGTGGGGCCTCCTATATTATGAGGGTAGTGATAATTCTCTCTCCAAACCCATTTGAGATCTCTCCATCCCACATTTTAGTGTCTTCTCAAACCATCATTTCTTTGCCTTTTCACATCTGTGGAGGCAGACAGACCTGAGAATGTCAGCTCTGCTACTCACTAGCTAGGGATCCATTATTTTACTCCTCTGAGTATGTTTCCTTGTCTATAAATGGGCAAAATAATTCTTACTGCTGCCGGAACTGTTGTAAGGATTCTGAGAGTGTATCCTGTACTTTGGAAGGTAAGCTCCATACAGGTCACAGGCCTGCCCTTTTTGTTCATGGCTGTGTTCCCAGTCGCCCCCTCCCTCCCTCAATAAGTGCTCAATAAATTTATGGAATGAACAGCTTAGAGAAAGAATTTAGCACAATACCTGGTGGGTAGTAAGCATCCCACAAATGGCAGTTTTTATTACGTTATTTTGCAAAGGAGGAAACTCATCTGGGGATGTCTATCCAGGTGTTCTGTCCTGATTCAAATTCCACAGATTTCCCCATTTTATCGCGCAATTTTTTATGAGGTAATCATATACGCAGGGGTCATAAGAACCTCTCTCAGAGCTCCCACTGATCAATGGACAACCCTTAAATACAACACTCCCAAGAAAACTGACCCTCTCCCAGCATTTATGGGGGAGTCAGGATTCCAACAAAACCAGGAAGGACCAAATTCCAAAGCAAATAAACTCGACTCATTCCCCACCCTGGGGGAGGGTGTTCACCCCCGTTTTGCTAAAGATAGAGCGCCGGCCCTCCCAGGGAACTTCCTGGCTTTTATTAGTTCGTAACCCCAAATGTAACTTTTCAAAGATTTTTCTTTTGGAAGTGTGGGTGTGAAAGTGCTTCCCTAATCACATCTTGCGGGAGGATCTGGAACATCTGTACATTATTTGAAAACCTAGCATCCGGTTCGGATGTTTGGGTGGGTGGGAGACCCTGCGTGGTGGGATGAAACAGCAGGAGCACGTTAAAAACAAGTCAAGATGGCTTTTAAACAGAGGCAGAAAAATTAGGCAAAAATTACAAATGGCTCATCACCTTGGCTCAATTACACGTTTAATCAATAGCCCTCATCCCCCACTTTTAGCACCGGCGTAAGGGGGAAAAATAGGGCGCTAAGAAGTCTAAGCGATAAAGATCTTTCTCACCAAGAGCCAAGGGACAAAACTCATTACAGATGAGCCCAGTCCTCCATTTCCCCCGGACGCCTCTCCACGATTGCTAAAGTGGTTGCCGCTCCTCGGGGTAGCTGCCAGGAAATCGGTCCTGCCCCGCGGCGCATCTTTCACCCAGCCAGGGGTTAGAGGCGCACTTCCTGCACCCTCCCCACCAGCAGGCTGTGGTGCGGGAACCTTCCCTCCTCCCGTGGAGCGGCGAGTTGGGAAAACTCCGCCACTGATCCACCGTGGCGCGGGGAAAGGGTGTGTGGGACTCGAAAGGGCTGGTTTTTGCAAGCCTAGGATAGATATTTCTCCCCTCCCCCACCTCTCCCTGGCCGGGAACAAGACCAAAGGAAGCCCCAAAAGAAAAAAAAAAGAAAGTAAACCCCAACGCGGAGCCCGAGTGCGAAGGCCGCTTGGCTTTGTTTCCAGGCGGGGGCATTCGCCGGGTTGGGGGCGCGAGCATGGAGTGAACAGGGGGTGGGCAGGGCGCGCCCCACCGCGGTGCTGCCAGGGCGAAGAAACCCAACGTGAAACCTCCTAGCCCTGTAAAGGCAGCAGGCCGCCCCATCCTCTCCTCAAACCGCAGCCAGGGCCCCCCCAAGTCTCGGATATGCGAGCAACGCAGAGGGGGCGGGGGCAAACCTCGCCAAGCCCGCTCGCAGCGCGGCGTCTTTAAGAACTCGCAGGACGGGAATCTGGGAGAGACTCGCCGGTCCCGAAGGCAGTCGCTCTCCTCCCTCTCTCCGAGACCCGTCCAGAGCGGCCCCCAGCCCCGAAACTGCCCCAGACGACTCTGCAACACCCGGGGCTGCGGGCGGGGAGAACCGGGTTGTAGGACGCCTGCGAGGTGGGAGCCGAGTGCGGTTGCTTTAAGAGCGCGGGGCGCGCGCGCCCGCCGCCGGCAGCCCGGCTGCGCGCCCTGGGTCGCGCGCCGCCGCCACCGCCGCCGCGCGCCCCTTGCTCGCTCGCTCGCCGGCTTTAAAGTCTCTGCCAGGATCCATGCTCACATGTTACTTCCTGTATGGAGGCATGGCTAGTTTCCAGCCCCGCGCTCCCCGATCCTCCCCAGCTCGCGCCAGAGCCACAACTTTCAGGAGCATGGACTGAAGGCGCCCTCGCCCCAGCGCCCCTCTGAGATCCTTTGTGTTTCCCTCGGTTTCCTCTGGCTGTTTCTATTTTGGGGGGCTCTTCGCTCCCCCCGCCTTTACCCGCCCCTTCCCCGCTCGCAAACATGCCTTCTTCCTTCCCCGGGCCCTGGAAGGAGCTGCCTGCCTGAAGCCCGGAGACGCAGCGCCGCGCTCAGCCCCGCCGCCGCCCGCCGGCTCTCGGGCTGCGCTGCCGACTCAAGTTGGGGATCCTCGGCTGCTCGCCGCCGCCGCCTGCGGTCCCTGCCTACCCCGGGCCCCAGGCATCACCGCCGCCCGCCGACTCCTCGCCCTGCCCGCTCGGCTCGCTCCTTTTTGAACGGAAAGCAGCCCTTCTCCGCCGAGGATCGTCCCCAGCGTGGCTCCGTGTTCTCGGTCACTTTCTGAGATTTTCCGGGGGGCGCTCGGCGGCTTCCCGGATTCCAGGGGGACTCGGTCCGCTGAGCGCGGGGGCCCAGTAGAGCGGACTAGCAGGGGAAGAGCCCGGGCTTAGCGAAGGCTTACACCGAGGCAAGAACTTATTCAACAAGTTTACCCCCCCCCCCCGCTTTCTTCTTTTCGATGTGCGTTTTCGGACATGCGGAGGTTACTGGAACCGTGTTGGTGGATTTTGTTCCTGAAAATCACCAGTTCCGTGCTCCATTATGTCGTGTGCTTCCCCGGTGAGTGCCGGCCGCCGAGGGGACGCGGCCCTGGCCAGCGCGCGCGGGGGATGCGGAGTTGCCGCCGGGGCATGGAGCTCGGGCGCCCGTCCCGGGGACCCCGGAGAGGGTGGAGGGGGGTCGACGCCCGCAGAGGAGAGAGGGAGCCGCTCCGCTGGTTCTGGCGGCGTAATTAGGGAGGCTGGTGGTTGGGCAGGGTGGAAGCAGGGGCTGGCCGGGGAGGGGGACAGGGGCCGCAGGAGTCTGTCTCTTGCTCGGGTTTAGGGGGCCCGGGGGAGTCGGAGTCAGGAGAAAAGACTCGTTCTGTTGACCCGCCGCTGTTCGGGAGAGCTAGCGCTCTGGGGCTGTTGGGGAGATTGGGGCCATGGGGAGTATGTCTCTGTGGGTTTGGGGGGCCCAGGGTGCGTCCCTCGCTCAGGCGAGGGTTGAAGGGGTTCAAAAGGGGGGGCTTGATTTGCTGCTCCCCGACTCTTTGGAGAGGCTGGTGTTCGGGGAATGGAAGCTGGAGGCTGGCCGTGGCGGACTGGGGATGTTGGGAGCAGCCTGCGTTCTGGTCTCGGGGGTCAGGGACGACCCTGGCTCGGGGCTGGGGCACGGGCTGAGCTTCGGTGCCGGCGCGATGGAGCCTTCCTGGGCGCGGGGGCCTGGGCGCGGTGGGAGGGCAGGGAGCAGGCGGTTTAGGGAGATTCGTGGCTCCCCCAGCCCGGTCCCGCGGCCCCTTTATCCCCCAACTCTGCTTGGCTGGGCTGCTCGGGTCGGGGCGCGGGGTGGAGGGGGGCGGGTCGGCAACTGAATTGCTGTTCGTGCCGGGGCAGATTTTTTCTGTCTCGCGTCTTGCCTACCTTCATCTCTACCCTTTTGCAGGCTATTCACGGCTGGCAGACCCAGACCCGCTCCTTTCTGGTCGGGTTAAGACAGGAACAGTATTGGCCATTGATGAAGATAATAAATCACCGCACGTAGCGGTGTGCGGCTCGGCGACCCTCCACTTCCAGCCCTCCACCGGCCGACCCCCCCCCCCACACCGCCTTCTCTTTCCACTGGGGGAGGGCAGAAGCCAGCTGTCTCCCTCTTTCCTCTTGTAGCCTCCCCTTTCCCCCCAGGCTGCAGCCCTGAGCTCCCTTTGGTCTGTCCAGCCCCCTCCCCCAGGTGGAGGCCTTGTCCTGTGCCCTAGTCGGGGAAGGGGTGGGAAGAAGGGAGCGATTCGTTTTTCATCCTTTGCTCTCCTAAGGACAGGGAACCCCCCCTCTCCGTTTTTCTGCCTTCTCATCCACCAGCTCCTGTATATTCGGAGGAGGGTGTTATCCAGAAAAAAAGGAACCTGCCTTCCGATGTTTCTGCTCCCCCTTGTCGTAGCCGCCTGTCCCCGGGTGGCCCGAGCGCACGGTTTTGGTGCACCGGGTCCCCCAGCTCTGTCGTGCGCCCTGGAGGAGGTCGCGGGCGCTCTTTCTGCCCTCGGGGACTGGCAGCGAGTTTCCCCTTTGCAGGCACGGGGGTGGCCTCGAGGGGCAGAGAGGCAAAGCACTGTCTTTTTTTCGGGCACCTTGTATTTCCCTCTGCGCATTCTCCTGTCCCCGGAACCGCACGGAACTCCGGCCACAGCCCAGAACCCCAGCTCGGATGCCGAGCGAGGACGTGCGTTCACACTCACCCGAGGTCTGGGGTGTGCTCACCAGGGTCCTGCCTCCACTGGGACCCGGGGGCGGTGTGGACATTTACCCTTAAACATCCCCCCTGCTTCCCCAGTGCTCAGTATTTGTGTTAATCATTACGCCTCCTAGACTTTTTTCTGTGTCGTGGACTTGCCGTCTGAGTGGGCTCAGGTGCACACTGGGGTTGAACTATTCAAGGGTCACGTTTTAATGGGGGTGAGTGGGAGGCAGCAGGGGAGCAGCCTTGCGAAATACGGGGAATTTCTAATTCCACTTCTGGCCTTCTGCTTACACTTGGGTGTGCAGTCAGTGGGCCAAGCCGCGATTTCTTTTTCCTGATGTTTGAGGAAGCCTTGAAATCCAAAATGGGACCACCAGTGATGCCGCCTGCGTCGGGCTGGGACAGTTTTCGTCTTACACATTTTCTGTGCGTGCTCACGCTGCGAGGTAAATAAATAGCCCATTCCGTGGTTCGGGAGCCGAAGGGTGTCGGAAAGGGAAGGGGCAGTAGTGCGAGGCGCCGGGAAGGAGGGCTGTGGTTTGGGAAAGTGCGCCCGGAGAGGGTGCAGCAAGCAGCCTTTGCAACCAAAGTTAAAATGTCAAGAGCCTGAGAACGCCTGCTTTACATTTTCCGAAACTGCCGCGACGCTGCTGGACCTCAGGGGGCGCCCCCGAGCCACTCCTCAGGCTCCCGCCACCTCCACCCGCCTAGGTGCCGTGGGGCCGCGGTGGGATGAGGCTGGGGCTGGAGGCTGGGCCGCTGCAGATGCGCCTGGGAGAGGATAGGCGGCCTCAGCTCCACCCTGGTGCTCCTGGGCGGCTCTCAACCGGTGGGGACCCGAGTTCTCTTTGGGACGCCCCTTCTTGCCAGCTCTGACCTGGGAAGGCTTTATCTGCTTGACACGAGGGATAAAGATGCTTCTGGTGTTGGATTAGGGTTCTCCTTGTGACATCTTCACCAAAATCCCTTGTTGGTTATTTTGTTTGATTCCTCTCAGAATTGTGCTAACTTTTATGATACATTTGTTCTCAGCTCCTGTGAAAGATACAGGGTAACTTTAATTTGGGAGGGTTTTGGAAACATTGCCCTGGCCTGAGTCTTTCCCCAGAGGATGGGAAACAGTGGCTTTTAGTCTCTCAACGGCAGTATGGCAGGTGTGGGACCTGTGTCGCCATTAATGTTTCAACTGATGTTTCCATTTCCAGAGCACAAGTGTTATCAACATGATGTAGTGCATAGGACGTTGTTTTCTGACATCTAAAAAAAATACTCTATTATGGAAAAACTTATGAAAATGGAAAAATATAATGGGCCCCTGTGAACCCCCTACTCAGCTGTAACAGTTACAACTCAATTTTCCCTCTTCCTTTACCCACCCCATCCTCCCCAACACCTCATTATTTTAAAGCAAATCTTACACATAGTTCATTTAAGCATTTGGTGTATTATCTCTAATCATTGAGAATTTAAGTTCCTCCAACAGCAAATAAATTATGTTATTTGGAAGGGTTAACATTTTGTGTATTTTACATTCTTAAGCTATTCAGCGGAAACTTAATTTATTTTTAAATTGACTTCTCTTTCTGCTCTCAGAGTTGAAACCCTTCTCTGATTCTGATGTGTTCTGTACAGTAATTACATTACATCTAGGAGGCTGATGTTGGAAACATTTCAGATGGGTAAGCTCTGCTGTGTACCTTGGATGTGTCAGAATCAGAGGATCCATGATTGATGTCCTGCGAATCTCCCTCAGAGCTGTCTCTTGGTGTATTTGCATGTACATGCTTTAGTCCTGGTGGACAGCCTCTATGGACTTATTAGAAAAATGCAGAAGTAACATTTGTAAGTCAGCAGTTTTACTCTTCAGGGATGGGGTGAGAAACCATGCCCCCGCCCCAGCCCCTTCCCCGAAGTGTCTTATTTGAAAATGGAGGATCTTTGTCCAGTCTTGAAACTTGGTTCCTCTAATGCAGTCATGGAATAAAATTTTCGATGTTTCCTTCTAAACAGTGTTCATATTACAGAGTTGATGAAGAATATTAGTACAAATAGGCATGACGACCTTTTGGAAGTAGGGAAGTTGCTGTTGCCACAGGCAGAATGGTTATTGGAAAGGTTGGCTGAAATGAGAAAAAGAACTAACCAGTTGTGAAGCTCTGGGCATCTCCCCTTAACTATGGACCCGTTTTCACAGAATAAAAGATAACATTGTTTAAATGAGGCAGTATGGGGAATGCTGATGATTTAACACAGCAAAATAAAACAAAAACCTTTTCTGATTCATCTTTCTATTCTGAAAAACTCCCAAGTTAATGTAGTATAATCAGTTACATATCACTGCACTAATTGAAATGAACTTTCTTGCTTTTTATGAAAGAGCATTTAAAATGCCCCAGAACAATTATTATTAGGGATCTCTTTCTCCTTCCTTACCCCTCCCTCATTTTCCTGGAAACTTCTTGACCAAAAGGACAGTCTGGACACATTAGCCATACCTAGGTGAGGAAAGCAATTAAGTGTTGCTAGTGCTTTGTTGCTTTACTTCTTTATGGTGAAAGTTTTGTTTTGTTTTGTTTTTTAAATCTGAATATACCTTCAGCATTCTACTCACAGCATGCAGGACAATGCAATGTCATTCCTAAGCAGGATAAAGTTGTAATATGGGTGTGCATTCTGAGTTGCAAGAATGAAAAAAAGTTGTGATTAACACTTTAATTCTAGGGCATATCTTTCAGTCACATTTCATAAATCAGACTTTGTGGGAGAAATTCAAAGCATCTGAAGTTATCTCAAAAGTGCTTGACCCCCCCAGTAAGCTCTTGGTGGGCTTTGGTTATAGGTTGACCATTATCAGGTGAGGGGTGGTAAAGAGTGAAGCTGCGTTTTTGGCTGGCTGTGTAAAGAATAAAAGGTCTGTGTATCTAACAATATAAAGGAAGCCAAGGAGATGTGCCCTGCCTCCACTTTTAGTTCTCCGTCTGAGCCTGATCTGGGCAAAGCTGGTAGCTACTGAGGGAGGGGCTCAGGGAAGTGAGAATGTTCTTCTGAGAATAGCCTGCCCCCAACAGGCGGTGAGAGCTGCTTGTGGAACTCCATGGGCCCTTGCTGAATTTGAACCAGAATGAGGTTGCCTTGGTACACATTAGGCCCTCAGTAAGTATTCCCAAATGATTAAACGATCCCATACCTTTGTTTGCCTGTCTGAGAAACTGAAGTGACCATCTTGCTCGTAAAAGACTCAATTCCAGAACTATGGCAGTGTTCTGTGCACTCAGAAGAGCAAATGCACATCTGTAAAAAAAAAAGTTCTCTGTTACTGACTTTGCTTTGACTTTTTTTTTTTTTTTTTTGCGGTACGCAGGCCTCTCACTATTGTGGCCTCTCCCGTTGCAGAGCACAGGCTCCGGACGCGCAGGCTCAGTGGCCATGGCTCACGGGCCTAGCTGCTCCGCGGCATGTGGGATCTTCCCGGACCGGGGCATGAACCCGTGTCCCCTGCATCGGCAGGCGGACTCTCAACCACTGCGCCACCAGGGAAGCCCCTGACTTTTTATTTTTTATTTGTTTACATGGAGTTCTAACCAAAAAAATCACTCCAAAAATGATGCATGTTTTTAAATACTGTTTACCTCTCCTTGCTTTTTTCCTACAATTCCTTTTTGTCTGAAATTTTCAAGACAAAGAAATTATTAATGTCTCTTAAAAAAAAGTCTGGAAGTAATGTAGGTGAATTTCATTTTCAGAAAAGCCTGTGATGATTGAAATATATAACAGATAAGTTTGTGGTTTTTTCCTATTATGAGAAGGACTGAGGTTTATCCAGATGGCTGTGCAAGATCGCTTGAGGTAGCTAGAGGGCTTCATGAGCAGTTGTCTCCTTCTATAGGGACACCTATAATTGGAGGGGCCACTTCATCTGGTGTGACTTGTAGCAAAATATTTGGTGTTTTGACAGAAAAAATATATGATCTTTGTGAGTTGGCTTGCCGGGCCTATGCAGTCTCAAAATTTTTATGACTATAGCACTTGATATGATGCTTTTTTTTAAAAAAAAAACATCGTAAAAAGTGCTCTTAGGGCTGGGTCGGGGAATGTCAGTCAGCTAACCAGGTTCCAGATGTGCCCGGTTTCTCTTTTCGGAGCCCTCTTAACTGAATTGGGTGGTGTTCCTGCTGCTCTTGGGGTGGAGGATGGGAGGCAACTTCTCCATTGAAGGAGAATCACTCTACTGTTTTATCTGCATATGAAAAGGAGAGATCTTTTAGGAGCCTAGAACTTGCAAATACATTTTATTTCCTTTCTGAGCCAGGTAGCTATGGAAAGTTGTTTAAAATATATCAGAATATCATCTTGAGCCAATCAGCCTCTGCCATTACTAGCTGTGCTGCTTTAGACAAGTTACTTAACTTCTCGGTGCCTTACTTTTTTGCCCTCTCTTTCTCTGCAAAATGGCATAGTGATAGGACCCTGATTCCTAAGGTCTTTGTGAGGCTTGAATGAGAATGCATGCTAAAGGACTTAGCACAGTGCATGGTAAATAGTAAGTGCTCAATAAATTAACCATTTTGTGTGTGTGTGTGTGTTAAAGAGATTTGGGTAGGAGTATAGAGAAAGAAAAAAATTGAACTGAAAAAGACAATATATGTAAAAACATATTGTATATATGTATATGTATAAAAATTACATATATTTTACAATATATGTAGAAACATATATTTTGTTTTTATATGTAAAAACAAAAACATTTTCAAAAAATTTATATAAACTTGCATGATGATTTTTGTGCCTGGATTTGCTCTTGAGGGTGAGGGAGGCTGGCATGAGAGCATCCCATGTATAATTAGTAAAATGGTTACATTTTGAGGTTTAAAGAAATGAGAAAGCCTCCATGTTGAGATAACCTCCTTGCACACATCGCAAAGGAATTCTCCTCTTTCCCTGCTTAAAAGGTGAAAAATGTTTTCTGCAGGCTTAAAATGTACCATGCAAGATCCCTGTGTGGTGTTATCCTCTGCAGAAAGAGCTGCTTGGTCCTGCACCCTGGAATGCCCATCCCCCTTGTAAGGCCTGCTGTGCTGTGTGGTAACCAAGGAGAATGGGTCTACCTTTGACTGTCATTTCTGGGTTTTAATTGTGTGCCACTAATGGGAAACAAACTTTAGTCTTTGGGTGTTGCTTTTATTTTGTACTTGTGTGACACTTGAACACACGTATGCCCTTGTCTCCATATCTTCACGGATTCAGACCTGCAGAGTATACAAGAGAGAACCACACACTGTGCGTGCAAAGCTCCTGCCCTCTAATCAGTTTTTTTGCAAACTGAAATCAGCATGATGGTTTTCGACCAAACAACAAAATACGATTTTAAACTACTCGACTTAGCTATTTTGGGGCTGTAGCAAAGTGACACAGTTGGCTGCCGAAATCTAGCAACTAAAAAGGAAGCAATGAAAAGCATAGTTCATGGAATATGTAACACTTCCATGTAAGAAAATAGGACAACTGCTCTTATTTTTGGGTCTGTGATACTATTTTCTTAACAAGGAGAGGGAAGCAGGTTGTCAGTTGATACTGCAGTGGGTATACTTTTGAGGAATTCATACGAGTTATTAGATGAGTCCAAGAGGTGTTTGAATTCTGACACCACTGCAGCCACATGAATTCCACAGTGCACTTAAATCAGAAAAAGTCATCAATTTGGAATAATTTGCGTAGGAGACACAGCCATTAGCCATTTACCAAACATAAAAGCATAGTCCAGATTAGTGAGGAAATGTCATTGACTTTTCAGGAGTCAAGTTAGTCACGAATCATCAGTAGGATTCATTTACAAAGCAATCGTTATTTATAAAAAGTGAGTTCTGTTCGTTTTTTTAAATATATCATTTTTCCTGAAGTGTTTCAATTCAGTGAGTGTGGAGGTTAAGAGCCATAGTCTTGGCCTTGGCTATGTCACTGGGTAGCTGTCATGTCACTGTGTCACAGGGCAAATTCCTCAACATCCTGTGGAAGTGGGGTTGGGTGGTAGTGGGGGTCTGGGAGACCTCAGAGGTCCAGGATGAAATTCTTGATCTGTTGTAGCAGTGTTATGTTGAGCAAATGGGCCTCATTTTTTGAATCTCTAAAATGGTAACAATGGTTATAACAGCCCATACTCACCAAGCACTTGCCATGATGTAGCTGCTGTGTCTGAGCTTCTTATATGCCTTTAATCCTCTCTGGAAGAAACCGTGAGTATCCTTACTTTAGGATGAGGAAACTAAACTCAAAAGGAGGTTGTCACATGTTCAAGGTCACCTTTGTTGGGGGGGGGTAGGTAAAATATGTCTCTCTAGTTGTCTCTCAGAATTATTTTGAGTCAGGGACTTCCCTGGTGATGCAGTGGTTAAGAATCTGCCAGCCAGTACAGGGGACACGGGTTCAAGCCCTGGTCCGGGAAGATCCCAGAGGAGCAGCTAAGCCCGTGCGCCTCAGCTACTGAGCCTGTGCTCTAGAGCCCGCGAGCCACAACTACTGAGCCCGCGTGCCTAGAGCCCGTGCTCCGCAACAAGAGAAGCCACCACAGTGAGAAGCCCGCGCACGGCAACAAAGAGTAGTCCCCACTCACCGGGAAAGCCCGCGCGAAGCAAGGAAGACCCAACGCAGACAAAGATAAATAAATGAATGAATGGAAAAAAAAATTCGAGTCAGAATGGTTGCTGTTCATTTGGAAGATGTTTTTCCTAACTGCACAGGAAGGCCAGTTAAAAGACAGACCCAGCCATTTGTATTTGACACTACTATTCCCATATAAGCAAGTACCATAAACACTGGGTGAAATAAAGGTGTTTTCCTGTATTTGCTACAATTAAATAAGGAAGTAAGGCAATTACTATAGGATTTTATTTGGTTACATTGAAGAGGTGACCTTTCTGCAAATTACTTTAGCTTCTGAATAAGCTGATAATAACTGTGAATAGAGTGAGTTTGCTGGTGGTGAGTTTTTCTGAATCCTCTTCAAAAAGATCTGAATTGATTTAGTTTATAATTTGAGAACTTTCGTTTGGGGTGTTGAATATGGTTATGTTATAATAATGGGGTATTATTATCATCCCATATATCATTTGAATGTGGCCTGCAGGCTCTGAATTACGACTTCAGGAAAATGTCTAAGGGAGTTGTGCTTGGCACGAGATGGTTTTGGGTTCTGGATTTTTTCTCTGGAGTTTAGAATTAGCTATGGAAGCCCGCCAAGCCAGCTGTGGGATTGGGGCAAGACCCTCAGTTTCTTTGGGGTTGTTTTCCTCACCCTTAACTAAATGGCTTCTAAAATTCTTCCGGAATTTTTAGGGATTGTTGATTACACACTGGGTGGTTTGGGAGGTTGTGGCCTTTCTGCAATACACAACTCAGATTCCCAGTCCATATTATAATGTGATTTGTGAGGGGTCCTTCCGGTTAGCTTTACTCTGAGAGTTTGCTTTTTAAGGCGTTAAGAACCCTTTGATTATTTCTCAAACCCTGCTGCACAATATCCCGGGCGAGTTAACAAACAAGGTAGTGAGTGGATCTTGGTTAATGAAATGCCTGTAAGCTATATATATATATATTTTTTTTAAACAGGAAACCTGATATCTCCTGGAGTCCAACTTAAAAAAAAGGAAAAAAGGAAGTTTACTCATGCCAATGAAGTTATGCCTGGATTTTAAAACTATTGAATGTGATTTAGGATTGGGATGGTGGTGGCAGGATTCTTTATCTAAAAAGAAATCCCCAAGGTAGTTCCTGAGCTTACTCTGGAAAAGAGGAACGGAGAAAGGACAGTCGTTCGGGTTATTTGGACCTCTGCAGGGCACCTCTGGCCAGCAGGTGCTCTGGCCATACTGTGTTGAAAAACAGTTGAATTAAAAAACGGGGCATTTCTCATTCATGTCATCAACAAGTGTATCCTGAATGCCTGCAGCATGCCAGGCACTGGGGAGACAGTGGTGACCAAAATGGATGGAGACTCCTACCCTCATGGGGGCTTCTCATAGAAGTCTGGGCAACTCCTGGAAAATTGGAAGGTATAGCAACGTAGGGCGTGTGTCTTGCTGGGCGACAACAGTAAGCTGGAATTAAATAGTGGGCGCCCCTTGAGATGGGGCCCTCACCTGGCCTGCAGTGGTTATTTACAATTCTCAGCTGATCTCTGGAGGTGTTTGCCACCTGCATAGGTGATTTCTAGATTTCTACCCGAGGGACACTTTTTTTTTAATTCTCTTTTTCTTTTTTTGCTGTTGTTTGTTTGGGGTTTTGATTGCCTGGATTGTTTGTGTGTACATGTGTATGTGTGCGCATGTGCTAGTGCAACAAGTGCATCATTGGCTGATGAAGTGGCGCCCTTCCTGTGGGTCTGAAGTTCAACTCTCCTGGCTGTGTTGTTTTTTTGGCTCTGCATATAGCCTGCTGCTTGGATACTTCATAATAATGTGGCAGGTTTACTGCTGATCTAAATTGCTGTTGGCTTGTTCAATTTTAAGAAGTTTCTCATTTAAGAACTAGTGCCCTCGGTCACTTGTTACCAAACTCCCCAAGAAGGGCATGATACGGGGGGTAAGAGACGGAAGGCCAGTGACCAATACAGTAGAATCTAGTAAATTAATATTGGAGATGTCACCTTAGTGGGTCCCTTGCCAAAGAGCTTAATTTTTTCATATAATCTCCCTGGACTAATAATTTTTTGCAAGTGACACATGTATGGACTTCTAATCTGTGTTGGAAATATCACGTATCTTAATTCATCCAACAACAACATAGAAAAACCTGAACTTTGGATGGAGTAGAGTGTCCAGCTTTTGGTCTGGGCATTTGGAAGATTTGAGGAGGTAATTCCTTTACCCTAATTCCAGCACATGTTCTTTAAGGAGTCATTATAATATACAGTACATCTGTGTGAATTGTTCGTGTATGACTCAGAGCCTAATTAGGCTCTATGCCCTTTGAGGGCAAGACTTCAGTCCTTCCACCTGCTGAATCCTCAGTATCTAGGTGGTGGTAGTCATTTTTGAGCACTGAGAGAATGAGCAGCTAATGCTCTCTAGAACACTTACAGGACATTTACAAGACAGTAATAATATCATTGTATGTATTTTCCAGAAATGTCACATTGCATCCTCTTAAGAGACATGATATCCAAGAGATATCTTTCTTAAGAGAACTCAGAGTTTATATATATTGTCATGGTGTTTGAAGTCCATCTTTAAAAACGGAGAAGCTAAATTTGTACTTTCTATTACTGGTCACCAGGGTATTGCTGAAAATGATATATTCTAATTAGGGGTCAGATGTCTCATGGGGCAGCAGGGTTAGGTTTTGATGGTCACAAACCTTTTTTTTCCCTCTCTTGTGGAATAATTTAGGCTAAATTCTGTGAATCTGGTGTTCATTTGCATCAGAAATGACCTTGGCTGTAGGGTCGATCCAGGAGAAGTAGGCAGTCTCATTTCTGCTTTGGTTGTCCTGGTGATAGTGATATGAGGTAGGTAGAGGGCAGCAGAACTTGTTGGAGCTGACTGTAGAGCGTGAAGATGAATGTTGATCTGTTGCCTGGTAATGGCTTTGGGCAGGTTGGTCTAAGAGAAGGGCTTGCCTGAACTGACCATTTGGGCTTGCTTGACAGGTATCGGTTGACCATGTTGTCTAATGCCCTTGGCTAAACAGGTGTTAGCTGTGCATCGTGTCAGTCCAAATGTGCTTAGGCATAAGTTAAGTTTTCTAGCGCACATCGCTACTAGGTGCCTGCCCTCTTTTATTCGTCTCCCAGCCAGTTATTTTCTCTTCCCAAACTAGTCATTTTCTCTGCTTATGTGTGTGCAGAGGCCACGTGTGGAGGGTGCAGAAAAATCACTTGACAGTTTTAGGCATCAGCCCCTTATTTTCTCAATTGGTCAATTTGCACAGAAACTGCTGAAATTATTTTATGTGATAGAGGGTGGGTGACTCTGGCATTAGAGTTCTTTCTGGACCTTTTTAGGATGTGCTTTAAAAAAAACCCGTCTCAGTCACTGCAGTGTATTAACTGATGTGAGGGACCTGCTGGTTCCTGAGGTTTGTGCCTTCACTCGAGATGCCGAGTCGAGGTAAAATTGATTTCTGGAGAAGCTGGGGGAACTGTAAGCGCTCTGACCAGATAAGCAAAGCAGTCTGTGGAAATAACTCTCAGATGCCTAGGGACCTTTAACAGGGTTTTGAGGAAATGAGACTTAAGATGGGTGGATTCAGATGAAAGAGGCCAGCGGCAAATGCATGTTTTTGGAATTGCACAGATCTGTCAGTCAAGTTAACTGGCTCAAGTTAGTGAATCTGAGCTTTGTCCTGTACTGACTTGGGTCTGTACCTACTTGATTGTTTTTCTCATCTGTAGAATGGGAGTTTCAATATCCCAGAGTCCTTGAGAACATGGAATGAGATCCTGTGCACAAAGCACCAGGAAAGCGTTAGGTGCATAGGACGGTGTAAATGGTACCTGTTTTTAATAGCTGTTGCTTAAGATTTACGAAAGAAGTGCTTGCATAACTATGCCCTCAGTTAACACCATGCAACCCTAAGAAAAGGTGGGAGGGCTGGAACTCGGGGGAGAGCAGAGATCCCACAGTTAATGAAGTAGCGGGATCAGAATTTGAATTTGGCTTTCTGGATGATATCGTGTTCCTTCTCTGCTGGCAGAGTAGGTGGTGGATGAATTAAGGCACACATGACCACTCAGGAACATTGTCTGTTGATGGAGATGTATTAAAAAGTCTGTTAGGTTTTAATTTGCCCTAAATACCCCCTGCTTGAAGGAACAGCCTTAGGTTACCCTTGGTATTCTCCTTACTGAAATTATCTGTGTGGGTAAGATGTACATGCCTTGCTGTATCTCTCTGTTAATGTGGGCCCCTTCACATGCTCTGTGTGCATGCAGATAGAAACATTCAGTGACAGTCTGTAGCACGTGTGTTTGTATTCTTCTTGCCCCTGTGTTTTTTTTGCAGTTTTTCTACACAGGGATTGCAAATTGACACATGAGGCCTTTCATCTTTACCCATAGTCATGGCAGACATTACTAATTGATCACAGAACTCTTTCCTGCTAAGGCCTGCCCGAACTGGGGTTTAGAATCCTTTGTAAGAGTTGGCCTGGGAGCGGACTTTTGTGCCATCCCTGTGCTATACTGAGACATGTTAGTCAACCTGTGAAAATAGCATTTGGAGAGGCATATCCAAGGGGCTTTTATATCCTTGCAAATAGGTTTGCTGCTGTACAGGCAATTTTTAAGCCATACAGCTATTTTGAAATTGACCTGAAACAGCAGGTATCAATAGCAAGTACCTGTGCAAAGGCTTCCTGATCCATGAAATTGATTTGGGCTCATACTTGACTCACATTCATTTATTCAGGGGGAAAAACGTCCAGTCTCTTGATGCTGGTTACATCATGTTCTAATAGGTAAGCTTTACTAATGGAGGTTTAGGGATCTAAAATTAGTTGCTTATTTTTTTCATTTCTTCAAAGCCCAGAGGTTTTGCATCAGATGATGGCTCTTTTAGGACTGTTTATATTCCAAAGTGACACCTTTTTGAATTTCTAGCTATTTAAGTAAGTGTTACATATGGGCTTGGTAACAACAGTTTTCAAAACTGTGACTGACTAAATGGGCCCTTTCCCCCTGTTGCTTATACCTGGTAAAGTATCTTGTGTTTACTCTGAATACATTCGTTGTTACCTTTAGGGTAGCTTGTTTCTCAAAATTTGAGCGGTCCTCTGATCAGTATTATGTTTGATAAGGAAATTGGAGAGCAGTGATAAAAGGCAAAAGGAATTCTTTCGTGAAGCTGACATCAGATAAATTTGTGGTGTTGGTAATATACCAAGTACTTGGATGACATCAAGTGAGCCCATATTTGTTTCCTGGGTGTGGATTTTCCCCCTAAAGTTCCCTTCTAATGTTGAGCCTTAGCTAATTTACTGTGAAATATCTGTAGAACTGTGCTGTCCAGTATGGGAGCCCCCAGCCACATTGTGGCCATTGAGCACTTGACATGTGACTTGTCCAAATTGAGATGTGTTTTAAGTGTAAAATACACACTGGATTTCCAAGACATGGAAAAAGTATGTAAAATATCTCATTAAAATTTTACATTGTCTATTGAAATGATGTTTTAGATATATAGGGTTAAGTGGACTATATTAAGAGTAATATCGCCTGTTTCTTTTTACTGTTTCATGTGACTATCATAAAATTTAAAATTATATATGTGGCTCCCATTCGTGGCTTGCACTGTATTTTTTTTAATTTTTTAAATTTAAAAAAAAATTTAAATTTTTTAAATTTAAAAACAATTTTTAAAATTAAAAAAATTTTTTTTTTATTTTTTAAAATTTTCTCACTGTTGACAAATTTGGCCGCTCTGCAGGGGAGAGGTTGGTGGCTGAGCCAAGATTGGCCTCTCAATCTCCAGAGGTCCTCTGGAAAGATCCGTTAACCAGCACTTGGCATGGTCCTGATCCTGTGTTGATTTGGGGACGTGGTCACATGTGTATCTTTCCCAGATTAGCGCCTGGACCTCGCTGGCTTCCTGAGCGCTTAGTCAAGCAAATACATGGCTCGCCACAGCTCACAACTAGTTCCGAACATGAAGAAGCTCTGCATCTCTGTCGAGCAGCGGGTTGTGAATGTGCAAGTGTTTCACGGCCACCTGAATGCGCCAGTCTGCGTGGCGGGCAGAAGACACGGTGCCGGACGTGCCGCGGCTCAGGTAGCGCAAGTCGGCGAGCTTGTGGTACGGGATGGTGGGCAGGACGCTGCAGATGGCCTCCTCGTTCATGGTAGCGGGTGGCGCGGGCACTCAGGCAGCCGGTCGATTCCGGAAGTGCCCGCCGCTCCCGCGGCTCCACCCCTTGCGCAAGCCGGGTCGGCAGGCCCTACAGCCTGCTGGACATTAGGTCACGAGGCCGTCCATTCTCCGTGCAGCCCACGCCCAGCCGCTGCTTATCCGGAGCCGGAGCGGACTCTTCTCTTCTAGAGACTGGTCTACTCTGCGGCGGCGGGGCGCACAGGGAGGTACACGGGCCTCTCACTGTTGTGGCCTCTCCCGTCGCGGAGCACAGGCTCCGGACGCGCAGGCTCAGTGGCCATGGCTCACGGGCCCAGCCGCTCCGCGGCATGTGGGATCTTCCCGGACCGGGGCACGAACCCGTGTCCCCTGCATCGGCAGGCGGACTCTCAACCACTGCGCCACCAGGGAAGCCCCTTGCACTGTATTTTTATCGGATAGGGCCGGCTTAGGGCACTCCTTCAGACCTTACCTGACCTTTCACAAGAACATTTCATAACTGCAGTGACAGTTATGAACGTGACAGCAGTCACGTTTTCCATCCCTGCCCCTTGAAAACACAGGACCAGGAGAGACCCTTGTCATTGATGGAGAGAGTTGCCTTCTGGGAGGCACTGGCACTAGGAAGCACTGGAGTCTGGGTGATATCAGGATAGAGGGCTGTGGCTTTGCCCGTCTGTGAAATGGGGTTATAGTCCCTGCTCCACGAATTTGTTGAAAGAGTAAATGAGGTAAGTCATGGAAGGCGTTTGGCACAGGCCTGGCAAATAGGAAGCACTTGAAAATAATAGCCGTTATTGTTTTAGCTCATGAGTGGGCATTTAGCAGAGCTCCTGGCTTCGATTTCTCCCCATTGTGGTTCCAGTTGGTGATGCCTTGTGGGACCTGTGGAGGGTTGCAAACAGGCCTGCATGCTTTTAAGACACCAGCCTCTGCTGCCTAGGAAATCCAGGATTGCGTAGAATACCTTGAGCATTCTGATTGCGCTCTTGCTCAGCAATTTGAAAAGCAGCAGGGACCGTAGAGATCTTCGGAGATTGCCAGTGGCCTGCAGAAGTTCCCTGACAAGACTGCTAATGGCTCGTAGCCCCCATGCCCTCCTGCCAGGTGGAAGAGGCCATAGAATCTTTCCTCACACAGTCTCCCAGGCCCGTGTATTTACTCTCCTGGGTATTTGGTTTTATTGCGGCCCAAGTTCCTGTTTCTGGCCAATCTCATACCAGATCCAAGCACTGCACTCTGGGTTATTACCAGGAAGTTGTCCAAGCTTTGCCACAGCTGTGGATTTGTTGAGATGGGTCGGGGGGTTGTCTCTGCATTAGTATAGTAGAGACACATCCAAAACATCTCTAGAGGATGTTTGATTCCTTCCTACAACAGAAAGTTGAAATGAAAGGCTCTTCCAAGTAGAGTAGATATTCTGTACTTGCCAACCTGCTGCTGAATTTGGACGTGGAAAATAGGGGGAATGTGAGAGACATAACACACTTCTATCAGGAAGCTCAGGTCCGCCTACAAGGGCTTCTAGCCAGGGTCCTGTGTATTAGTGCACATCTGCAGGCCAAGAACTTGGGCGAGGGTGTCCGCTGCTGGGGAGGGAAGCAGCGAGTTGGCTGGGAAAATCCATCCCTGTTTAATTGTTCTTCAGGTTCTGGATGGGGCTGCTTCCTTCCCAGGGAACGATTGGCAGGGTGGACACATACCCTTTGTGTGGTGCAGCCGATAAGAATCTGGGTTTCAGTTTTAAGTTCTTTTATGAGGGATAAACAAGGATGTTGAAGTCTTCAAGTTAGGGTGTTGAAGGAGTGTCAGTGGGTCCTCAGCCCCCCGCCCTGAGTCTGCCTTGGAAACCCAGGGGAGGGGTGATGAGAGCAGCTGTGTGTGCCCTCGTGGGAAGGGGAAGAAAAGGAGCTCCCTGAGGACTTTCTCATTCTCTTTGGCAGAGCCAGATTTCAGAGTGACCCTTAAAGGAAAATAGTCTTCCAGACCTTTCTGTCCACACAGAGTTTTACTATTTCTCTTGAGTTACCAAGGCAAATCCCTTTTTAGGGATGGTATGATTGCCTGTGTCTGCTGCTACTGACAGCTGCCCCCCTCCCTGTCCCGAGGTCTGGGAATTTTATTCCTTGGTAGTGTTTCCTGCTTCAAACTCTGATTTCTACAGGGCTTGTTCACAGATGAGCATCTCTGTGCCCAGCCAGTCTGGCAGGGAGGAGGGAGGGTGTCTGGAAATTCTGCTGTTACTCCTTCTGCAGGTGTGTCGCACTGTGTCGTGGCCATTGATTGAGCACCTACTATAAGCGTGGTGGGCCTCTTGCTAGGGGCTGGACACACCTTATCTGAAATTCATCCTTGTGCTTCCCAGGTGAGCACATGGAAGTTTTGCTTAATTAAGAAACTTACCCAGCATTAGATACTTTTGAAAGTGGTGGACCCAGGCTTCTCACTCCAAAGCCATCCATCTTTTTCCTAACAACATGGTACTTCTATTCATACATAGATGAATGTGCCGGCTTGGCACATCTTGTGAATTGCACTTACTGGATTGGACTCTGGGTACTTTAAGACTGATAGCCACGTTCTGAAAAGGGGAAAGGCTAGGTGATTGAAGACTGAAGGCCAAGCTGGACAGATGTCTAAATTCTTTTGTACTTGACCACTGTACAGGATCAAGGCTTTGTATGTATTCTGACATAAGGTTGATGAAACGCTAGAGTGCATTTTAAACTCAGTAAATGATATGTATGTTAACAGAAGTAAGGGAAAAAAAGCCTTACTGGGTAAGTGTATTTTCTTCCTGTGGCCAAGAATAAAGTAAAGGGACTTAAAAGATTATTATTTTCTTTTGGCTGCAGAAACCTTTCGGGAGCTCTTGGTAAGTTACCGTGGGTAACAGGATATAATTATACCTTTCGTCTGTAGAGGGCATGTTTGCAAGGTAGTGTGTGATTTGTACTGGTTTCTGGAGGTTTCCGAGTAGTTACAGAGAAGTAATGTCTTTGATGGAGGGAAAATATTTGTGCTTCCTTCATTGCTGTCTTAGCCCCGGAGCCGGGCAAACTCATGTTCTCGCACTCTGATTTCTCCAAGGCTTCGGGCTTGATCTGCTCACGTGTTTTTGTCCATGATATTTTGGGCACTGTCTATAGCCAAGGAAGCCATCATGTAGTCGGGGATGAATTCTTAACTTTTCCTTCTTGGTGGTGGGTACACTGGAAGGCCACATAGGTGGACACTGTGAGTAATGAACTCGCCTCACTGAGTTCTCTGCCGGTTCTGTCCTAAAGGAGCTGTTGTAAATCTGGAGTCATCAGTTCCCGAGAGAAAGTTGCCAAGGTTTGTTTTCCTTCTTTCTTTCTTGGCACACCTGTTAATTAGTTCCAGACACTAGCTAATCAGACGGCAAGCATGAAAGCTCAGGGGTGAGAAGGAAGGTCACATCAGCTTTGTCTCTATACAACCAAAGCCCTTGTTTTAATAGAAAGGGTTTGCAGCCTCCTTTTTCCTCTGCTCCGTGACTCTGTGTTTGAGTCATTTCTGAGTGCAGGCTGCACACAGCTGTGGGGCTTTTTGTCGGCTGTGATGTGAGACTTGTGCTTAGCAGTTTGGGAGCATGTGGCCACAAGAATGTGAGAGAGCAGTGAGGAATGCAAAGAGTAAACGAGAGCACCCAGAATTGCTTCTTTATTTTGGTGGTTGCTATATCCTTATCTTTTTGACCGGGAATGATGAATATATAATATATTCATGTATATTACAGTATGTCAATGATAAAAATGACAAGGGTAGCAATAGGATTGGGCAAAGTGGTAAGGTTTTTTAATGCATTATTTCTCATCACCCTGGAATGACTCTGAGATAGATACTCCTTCTCTGGTGGGGCAGAGAGACAGTAAGAGATTGAACCGTTCGGCCAAGACAGCGAACACAGCGAGGAAGTGGCCTAATTTGAACCCAGGGAGCCTTTGCTTATGTTTGACAAGAATGGGATCAGTGTTGAATTTAACCATGTCTTGGGTGAAACCATTGACTTCTGGACTTTACTTTTCCGGTCCATAGATACAGAAATGAAGGCCTGAGCTGTCCAGTGGGACGTTATGGTTTTTTTTTTTAAACTTCAGAAGGTATCCTCTTGCATGTTATTGCAAGGCAAGTAATGGGTTCAAGTCAAATATTAGTGGAAACTTTACACATATAGCACTTTGCTTGGCGTTATGCAGGTTCTAAAAATGTGTGCAAATTGGGGAAATAAAATGAAGGCCCCCAAAACCATATAATAGAATGCTGAAATACTGATTCAGTCCCTTAGTGTTCAGGAGCAGTAGAGCAAGGAGAAAGGTGCCTTCCTGGGAGCAGGTGTTCTATAAACCTTTGAAAGCCTGGCTCATATCTTCTACATGCCCAGGGAACTAGTGAGCAGAGGCAGTAGTGAACGGGTGAAGGTGGTTCACCATGGGCAAAGTCATGCAGTTCTGGGGCTTGGACCCATGTCCGCCTTGTATCTTAGCTGCTTCCTTATGGCATAAAGCCATTAGTGACTGTCAGCTTACAGGTGGACACTGCTGAGATTTGAGAGGCTCCCCGTGTTGGAGACATTGGCCCTTGAATGCCAGGCAGAGGCATTTTGATTTTGTTGTCTGGAGACCGTAAAATAGCACAGGGAAAGGCTGAATGACTCTCTCATGGTGGTCCTGTATACTGAGTCTGTAGTGTCTTCTTGGTTTGTCATGGACTAGCTTTGTGTCTTTTCCTCATCTGTGAGATGGAATAACGATTGCTATCATAGAGTTGATGTAAAAATTAAGTGAGGATATAATTAAGGCTCTGGTCCCTAGCAAGCACATGGCTGTTGTTATTATTATTCTGCTCTTGTTTTTGCCTACCCAGCATCTCTTTACCATTTTTTTTTTTTCCTACTCTTTGGGTATTGATCCCTCTTCCATGGTCTTGATGGGACCTTCTGCTAATCAACAGGCTCTGTCTACCCCTATTTGAGGTCCAAAACCCAGGCTGGGCCGGTCGTACCTTTTCCCCCTGGAATTGGAGGCTTGAGGCAAGTGACATGAGGACATCTCTCTCAGTTCCTGCTGCCTGAATCCCCCGAGCTGCTCTGATCCTTCCCTTTCAGAAGCTGGATTCTTTGGTGGTTGATTGGATTCTTTGAGATGTTCAGGATCCTTTCAATACATTCTTTTTCTGCTTATGTTAACCAAGGGTTGATATGGGTCATTTTCAATCAAAGGGCACCAGCATTAGCTGGAAGTACATCAAAGGGAAGGTAACTAGGTGTATTGAGAAGGACAGGGACCGTCTCCCCTGCCTGCCCAAAATAGTCCTTTCATAATGGTTTCATTCCTCCATTTGGTTTTTCGAGTTCATTCATTTTGAACTTTTTATCTCCAGGAATTCGAGGACTTTTATTTTGGTGCTAAGGACAGCCTCTCTTGAGGAGACATGCTGATCACACTTGGCCTTAACTGCTTCTCTTGATTTTATTTGTAAATGAGAATCCTAAGGATCTTTAAGGAAATGAGTAAAAGTTAATTGAACAACATTGAGAGCTGGAATTTAAAAAAATATTAAAAAGAATCCATAATGGTAAGAGGCCCTGGAGGATGAGATGAATGCAAAATGGTGCATCTGGGTGTCTGTTCTGCCTGCATCTAATCCTGCCTATCACGTTTTAACTACAGCTGAGACCAGAGGTCAGCCGAGTATCTGATGGCCTCCAGAGTTTGTCTCTTTTATCATATCTTGTCCCCACTCACAGTTTCCTTTGCTGGCATTATTGAACAGCAAGTGTTCCAACCTAAATTAAAATCAATACGAAGCAATTTCATTTGTTTTTAACTACAGAGACAGGCGCTTCCAGCAGAGTACTGTACTTCCAAGTAAAGTTCAGTTTTTTGTTTTGGTTTTTTTCCCCTCTTTCTGGTTGGAGCCCAAAATGCATTAATTTTTCAGTGTAGGACTTTGCTGGTGTTGCCCTGGTTTGATTTAAGGCCTTGTTACTTACCATCATCATCTCTTTAAAACTGGGATTGCTGGTATCTGAATTACTTTTGTGTTTTATAGAGTCTTGGCAATCAAAGCTCCGTAGGGTTTGTCCAGCTATAGCATGAGAGCTTGTTAGACATGCAAGACCTCAGCCCCGCCCGAGACTAATGGAACCAGTATTTGCCTTTCAACAAGACCTTCAGGTGATTTGGAGCACCTTACAGTTTGAAGACTGCTCTGTTTGAATGAGAATGTTATTTTAATCTCCTTGTTTTTCATAATTTTAAAAAATTGAAATGTAATAAATGTTCATTGTGGAATATAGGGGAATTCAGAAAGGTACATAGAGGAAAAATAAAATCATCTGTAATCTCAACACTCATTTATTTACCATGTTGGTCTACAGCCTTTTGGTGGGTTGTTGGAACATTAAAATATAAAAATCATTTTGTGAAAGATATTAAAACATCTTTTATTTGGCATAAAGCTTAATTCTTAGGAGGTGAAAGATGAAGATCCAAGTTCTCCTTTGGTCAGGGACAGGAGATTCTTGGAGAAAGAAACCTTCTCTCCTCCCAAGCCTGTATCATTTGTTAGGGACCTACTATGTGCCAGGTGTACTATGACCTGCCTGTGGGACCCTTATGTTGGTAATCACAGAATAAGATGAAAATTAAGACTGACTGGGCTTTTGAATCCTAATATGCATTTTTCTGGACAGTTGAGGCAAAGGAAATTATTAATAAGGCTTGCTGTTTGCTTAATTTTCCTCCTTTTTATTTTTTGCCTTTTGCTAGTATGGATTTTGAATTAATTGCTACTTTAATTGCTTTCATTAGGTGATAGAGTCCTCTGATTGAGCAGACCTTTCCATCCAAAAATATCTAGGATTTGAAACTTACTGTCAGGAAAAACAACTTCTCCAATGGGGAGGTGGGGGGAAGGTGTTGTCTTGGCAGGGAGCTTGCTAATTACACTGCCAGTTGTAGTATCTATTTATGATGGAGACACTGGGGACCCAATTAGCAGGTCATTTTCATGTGAGGGTTTTGGAATTGGACTCTGCTGTGTGAAGATGGTATGGCAACCAGCGAGCACCTTCTCAAGTGCAGGGGAATTGGGGATGGTTTTAGATCCTGTCGCCTGGGATTGCCCCAGGTCACTGATAGGAATCGAAAGCTCTGCTGTTTCTTCTGTTCCTTTGAACCAACAGTTTCTAAAGTTGTCTTGTCTGCAGGGCCGACAGTACTAAAAAGTTGCTACTCTTGAGAGAGGCTGGCTTCCCTGGAAGGAACTGGCCATGTGATGAGGCCAGGAGGGTCATGAGAATCAGCAGACTGGAATTACAGGGAGGGGACAGGCAGCTGGACAATCCTTTTGGTCTGGGTTTCCCATTTGTCCTTGGTGGGGGGGGGGAGGAGTCTCCCTTCCCTGGAAGGAATCTACTGTGATTCTTTCACTAGTGTTGTTATAGAAATGGCACGACATCAGGAGACAGACTGGGTGACCTTTTTCTCTCCTTGTTTATTCCTTATCATTTGTGGTGCCAGGTATCCCCCAGGTAAGTCTGCCTGCTTCCACTCCTCTGCCCACAGGAGGGATGTAGAGGGAATGTGATTGACCTGGTGGGTGCCCAGGGCAGAGAGGTTGCCTGTGATGGCATCACTGTTAGGGCTTGAGGGTATTTTAACTTCTTTTTAGTCCTATGGTGACATGAAACACCATCTTGATTCTAGCTTATTAACAGTATTAATGGCAAACGTCACCTTCCATTATTTTGTAAAATAGAAACAACAGAAAGCAAATAGGCATGCTATCTGTATAAGGTCTTTAAGTGGAGAACTTGTTGGAATCATTTATTCTTGGGCCTTAGATTTATTTTATTTTATTTTATTTTATTTATTTTTTTTTTTGTGGTACGCGGGCCTCTCACTGTTGTGGCCTCTCCCGCTGCGGAGCACAGGCTCCGGACGCGCAGGCTCATGGGCCCAGCCGCTCCACGGCATGTGGGATCTTCCCGGACCGGGGCACGAACCCGTGTCCCCTGCATCGGCAGGTGGACTCTCAACCACTGCGCCACCAGGGAAGCCCCGGGCCTTAGATTTTTTAATTTTGAAATGATTTCAGATTTCCTGAGATGTTGCAAAAATAGTACAAGGAATTTCCTTGTGCCCACATTACCCAAGTATTAAGTTTACCACGTTTACTTTCTCTTTCTCTCTTCTCTCTGTCTCCTTCTGTCAGACACACACGCACACATTATTTTCTTCTGGACAGTTTGAGAGGAAGTTGCAGCCATGTTGCTCTTCACCCTTAAATACCTCAAGGTGTGTTTCTTCAAAACAAGGACATCGTCTTATAAAAGCATAATACAATCATCCATAGCAGAAAATTAATGTAGAGTTCTATTATCTAATCTATAGACCTTACTCAAATTTAGTCAATTAGCCCACCTACTAACGTCCTTTGTAGGAAAACAAAAATTTTAAGTTTTTAAAAACTTTTAACTTTTTCCTGGTCTAGGATCCAAACACACGATCACATATTACATGGGGTTGTCCTACCTCTGTAGTCTTAAATTTGGGACTTTCTTTGTCTTTCATGAGCTTGTCCTTTGAAGAGTACAGGCCACTTATTTTGTTAAATCTCTCTCACGTTGGATTTGTGTGATGTTTTCTCAGGATTGGATTCAGTTACCATTTGTTCTTTATTGCAGTTGCATGTCCTATTTCTTTATTTAAAAAAAAAATTAATTTATTTATTCTTGGCTGCGTTGGGTCTTCGTTGTTGTGCACGGGCTTTCTCTAGTTGCGTGAGCAGGGACTACTCTTCGTTGCAGTGCGTGGGCTTCTCATTGCGGTGGCTTGTCTTTGTTGTGGAGCAAGGGCTCTAGGCATGCGGGCTCAGCAGTTGTGGCTCGCGGGCTCTAGAGCGCAGGCTCAGTAGTTGTGGCGCACGGGCTTAGTTGCTCTGCGGCATGTGGGATCTTCCCGGACCAGTGCTCGAACCCGTGTCCCCTGCATTGGCAGGCAGATTCTTAACCACTGCACCACCAGGGAAGCACCTGTGTGTCCTATTTCTGAGAAGGATCATGTAGAACTTGCCTCAGCTCTCCCTCTACCCCAACTTTATGCTTCAGCTCTTTTTGATCTGATAAACTTATTGGGAGGAGAAAGTTTTTGATCATATACCCCTAATATACATATTTCTCTAAATTATGGGTTATATAAGTCAGTTTGGGCTGCTTTAACAAAATATCACAGATTATGTGGCTTAAACAACAGAAATTTCTTACAGTTCTGGAGGCTGGGAAGTCCAAGAGCAAGGTGCCGGCCAGTTTGTTTCCTTATGAGGTCCTTCTTCCTGGGTGACAGATGGCTGTCTTCTTGCTGTGTCCTCACATGGCAGAGAGAGAGTGAGAGAGAGAGGGCCCTCTTCTTATAAGGGCACTAATCCCGTCATGGGGCTCCACCTTCATGACCTAATTACCTACCAAAGGCCCCACTTCAAAATACCATCAACTGGGGGTTAGGCCTTCAACATATGAATTTTGGGGGAACAGAATTCATTCTATAGCATAGATGTACTGTGCTGATGTTATATACCTCATAAAACATTACCCAAATACAAGTTAAGAAGGATAAATGAATATTTATATACATATTTGTATATAATTATACAGACATATAGATGTAAGTTTATATATGTGTATAATTTATATACACACATATTTATATAAGTATATTTATTCATGTATATATATATACACACACATACATACATGTATGTACATACATACATGTATATGAATGCGTAGGTGTTCTGTTGTTCTCCTTCAAGTAGCCCAGCACTGGAGGCTTCTGCAACAGCCAGCAGTTACAGCTCTACAGGGAGGAAAAACTTGTTATCTGATAGGTTGGGATTTCTTGGTCTCTCCAGTTTATAGGATTTGCCCTAACACAAGGGTCAGCAAACTATAGCCTGGACCCAAATCTGACCTGCTGATTGTTTTTGCACAGCCAGTGTGCTCAGAATGTTGTTTTACATTTTTGAACTGTTGAAAAGATTAAAAACATAATAATTTGAGACAGGTGAAAATACATCATTCACATTGAAGGTCAGTAAATCAATTTTTATTGCAGCACAGCCACTCCCATGTGCTTACAAGCAGGAGAGTACTGTTTGAGCTGCAGGCTTAAACTATTTAATATATATAATATATCAACTCCATGGCCCATTACAGAAGAAGTTTGCCAACTCCTCCTCTAACACCATGTTATTAATGAAACTACCACTTGCTGAATGATGCATTCCAGGTCGTGAGCTGAGAGCTATGCAGGTATTAATTTAATCCTCACCACAACTCCATGAGGGGGGGGTCTCCTAAGATATCTCCTTCCAGGATATTGTCTCCATCCAAAACTGAGAAACTCGGAGCTTCACAGGGAGCAAAATTTGCCCCAGTGACATAGCTGGTAAGTGAAGGGGCTAGGCTTTAAAAGCAGCTGTTTTGCACCTTGGCTGTTGGTGGTTCAGGCTTATTCTGGCCTTGGAGAATTTAGGCGATTGCTGGGGTGAGTTGGGGGTGGGTGCAGGTAGCCCAGGCCACTAGACTGGACTGTGCAGTCGGTACAGCCTTGCCCATTGCTGTGTCTTTGGCATGCTGGGCACCGGGGAGCTGCTTAGTAAAGTGTTGAAGGATGGATGAATGGATAGAGAGATGATGCCCAAACCCAGCCTGGAAAACGGAAGTGGAATATGGGGGTGTGGTCAGGGTCAGTCGTTAGATTAGATTTGCCAAGAACAGCTACTTCAAGGTGGGCTAGAGCGAGAGTCCCACAGCCTTGACATCTGAGGCAGGAAGTTGATGAAGTAGGAGTGAGAGATGAGGCTGGAAGTGCTCAGTGTGTCAGACCTAGGGTTTCTCGGATATTCTAGTGAGTGGTGACCGAGGACTACACAGTCCTTTGGTAATGCCTGGGTCTGTCTCGCCTCTGTCCCAAGGACAGGTGCCTTCTCAGGACGCTATCATCCTCTGTTTCTGATAGAAATGATGGGCCAGGAGCAAGGAGCACCTACTGTTCTGGTAGGCACCCCTGGCCTTTATTTTTTTCTTTAATTAAAAAAAATTGCATACAATATATGAATATGTCCGTTCTTAAAACATTTCAGCTAAAGCTTAAATCTGTTGACTTCTCATCCTGCCTCCCCAGAGTGTGAAGCTATTTTAGTAGGTTTACATATACTTATACAAATACATAGATTATTTTTACAGAAGTAATTTACTGTATTCATTCTGCTGCTTTTTGTGGTGGGGGGGTTCAACAATGGTTTTTAAAAGTATTTCATTGTTGGGCTTCCCTGGTGGCGCAGTGGTTGAGAGTCCGCCTGCCGATGCAGGGGACATGGGTTCGTGCCCCGGTCCGGGAAGATCCCACGTGTTGCGGACCGGCTAGGCCCGTGAGCCATGGCCGCTGAGCCTGCGCGTCCGGAGCCCGTGCTCCGCAATGGGAGAGGCCACAACAGTGAGAGGCCCACATACTGCAAAAAGAAAAAAAAAAGTATTTCATTGTTGATACCTAATAATGCATTTAATGCAGCCCTTTTAGGGACTTCCCTGGTGGTCCAGTGGTTAAGACGCCGTGCTCCCAATGCAGGGGGCTGGGGTTCGATCCCTGGTCGGGGAACTAGATCCCACATGCTGCAACTAAAGATCCTGCATGCTGCAACAAAGATCCCACACGCAGCAATGAAGATCCTGTGTGCCGCAGCTAAGACCAGGCACAGCCAAGTAAATAAAAAAAGAAAAAACCCACAGTCCTTTTAGTTGCAGTATACTATTCCGTTGTTACGAACAGGCTGTGGGGGTCTTCCCTGGTGGTCCAGTGGCTAAGACTCCACGCTCCCAATGCAAGGGGCCCAGGTTTGATCCCTGGTCAGGGAACTAGATCCCACATGCCATAACTAAGAGCCCACATGCTGCAGCTAAAGATCCCACATGCCACAGCTGAAGATCCTGCACGTGGCAACGAAGACCCCCTGTGCTGCAACTAAGACCCGGCACAGCCAAACAAACAAATATATACATACATTTATTTATTTATTTATTTATTTATTTATTTATTTATTTATTTAAGAAAGGAAAAAAAAGAGTAGGCTGTGGAGGTAATGAGCTATTTTCCCGCTGGTGGTCACTAAGGTCACTTGACAGAGAACAGTCTTTATACGTACCTCTTTGTGCTCATTTGCCAGTATTGGTTTAGGGTCGATACAGAGAATTGGAACTGCTGGGTCATAGGTTAATAGAAATGGGGGTCTTGGCTAATCCATCCCTCCCTCTGGTCCTGGACACACAAGGGTGTGATTCTGCTTCCCGCAGCTGGCCTGCTTAGCCTTGCTTCTTGTGCATATTGTTTCCTTTTCTTTCTTTTTGGAGGTTGAGAGGGCAAGAGGATAAGCTTACTGTGGTATTTGCAGGTCAAGTGTACACGAATCCAGGGATGTCCCACATACTGTGTCACTGCCCCCTTGATGAATTTTCTCCCCTCCGTTTGTTGTGGAGTGACAGAGATGTGTCAGATTTGCCCGGGCATCCTTGCCTTAATGCTAACCTGTCTTAGCAGGAGGGGCCAGTGGCATCCACCTCCAGGTGAGTGATGTGGAAACTAGTTGAATAGGCAGCAGGAAGAGGGGGGAGGGCAGTGAGGGCGTAGAGGGACTAGAAAGAACCCTGCTCTGAACCTGAGTTTCCATGAGGATCCTTGGGAATCATTCCTCAAAGGTGAGAATCCAGAAGATAATGGATGTGAAGGGCCACCCACACTGCCTGACACTTACTAAGTGCTAATTGTTAATTCTCTGCTCTGTCCCACTTGCTGAGCTTGGTGCTGAGATTAGAAAGGGCACCTAGGACATGTTCTCATGTTCAGAGCACTCAGGGCCTGGAAACTGACATGTAACTAAATGAGCATACACAACATGTTGGATGAGTCTAAAGGAGACAGAGAAACTTCTTGGAGTTGCCTCTGTAAGAGGCACTGGAGAAAAAAAAAAAAAAAGCCTGAATTGTCCCTTTCTCTGGAGCTTAAACTGCCAGAGCAAGTGGATACTGCAGCATACCAGTTTTGTTTTTATATAAAGTTTATACCTAGCCAAAATGATTTTAAATTATTTTCTTAGTAATAATTGTAAGAAATACCCATCTTTGGAGAAAGGGGCTGGACCTGCCGATCTTGTGAACTTGATACTCACACTGTCTTTGAAAATCACCTTCTCTCTGTCAAGACCCCCCAATAAAGCTTGGGTGGAAAAGGAAAAAAAAAACACCCTCTTACCTCCCTGAAGTCTGATTGGTTCTCTGCAGTCCCACAATGGATGCTGAGCAGGCAAAACCAACACAGGGTAGTTATTCTAGGCTATTCCATACCTTACTAGTCAAAGTGTCATCCTCTGATCAGCATCAGCATCACCTGGGAACCTGTTAGAAATGCAGAATCTTAGAGGCTCAACCTCCACTCTAGATCCGTACTTGGCAAGACTCCCCAAGCGATTCCTATACACATGGAAATTTTTGAGAAGTCAGGGCCACCTGGCCCCCATCTGTATACCCCCTCTGTGCAACATTTCCCCACAAACACCACAGGTACCTCTGACCCCCATCAGGACAGACACCTTTGGAACCCTAAAACAGTGTATGTCAGGAAAGGCCCCACTGAAGTGAATTGCTTTTAGGGAGCTCTCTACTTTCCTTCAGCCCAGGAATCTGCATTTCCTTTGCCAACTAGGTAAAAATAATTAAATTACAAAAAAAGGAAAAAAGGTGGTCCAAATTTTCCTCACTGTGAAAACAGCTGTAGTGACACAGGTAGGAATTACTGCTTCAGACTTAAAGTCTACTCCTTAAAAGTAAGCTGTGTATATATACAGTTCTCCTTTTCTTAGCCAAACAAAATGAAATGGGTTTTGAAAATAGGGGATAGATGAATGAGGTCTTTATAATAATCACTTGCATTTACTCTTCAGTTCTTGTTCTTGCTCTCTTCATTTCTTTTCAGATGGAAGCATTTTTAATGAGAGGAATTGGAAAAGTGGGTCAGGGAAACCAAAACACAGAAAAATTCTGCTGAGCTCGGTAGCTGTTCTCAGTTCTTTTTTGTTTTTTAATTTGTTTTTAAAGTTATTTATTTTATTAGTTACTTTTGGCTGCATTGGGTCTTCATTGCTGTGCACAGGCTTTCTCTAGTTGCGGTAGCGGGGGCTACTCTTCGTTGCGGTGTGTGGACTTCTCATTGCAGTGGCTTCTCTTGTTGCGGAGCATGGGCTCTAGGTGAGTGGGCTTCAGTAGTTGTAGCACGTGGGCTCAGTAGTTGTAGCTCGTGGGCTCTAGAGTGCAGGCTCAGTAGGTGTGGTGCATGGGCTTAGTTGCTACACGGCATGTGGGATCTTCCTGGACCAGGGTTCAAACCTGTGTTGCCTGCATTGGCAGGCGGATTCTTAACCACTGCACCACCAGGGAAGTCCCTGTTCTCAGTTCTTTAAAGTGCTTGAAAACTATTTTGTTGCTACTAAATCTAATTAATAGCTACCTGGTACTCATCAAGACCTCATTTCTTTCAACCTTGAAGGCAATTGGAAAGATACACAGATCTCTGTATTATCACAGCAAACGAGTTCTCTTTTTTCCTTAATCACTTAAAGCTTTATCAGCAATGCCGGCAGCAGATGGACAGCTGAGTTTAAAAAATAGAATGCATCTCAGGGTGTTCACTGTGGCATGTAGTAAGTGTGCATTGATTGATAGAATTACTTTTTAAAAAATACAGTTTTGAAACCAGAGTCTAAACCGTGTACCAGGAAAGCCTGGTTCTTGATTGAGTCTCCAGCCTGTTCCTGAATATTTGGATGGAATCAACAAGTCTTTGGAAGCCTGTTCTCTGCCCAGCACCAACTAATCAGAATGCCGTGGACCAAAATGGATTTAAACACACAGAGAGGGTGAAAATGCTCATCTGGGAGGAGGGGGGCACCAGGGGATTACTGTGCAGAGCCCTGCATCTCTGCCAGTGCAGGGTGCAGCTGTGGGTTGTTAGTGACAGAGGCATTCTTCCATTCTGAGCAGACCAAGTATGAATTGACTTGGTTGCTGATGTGCTGACAGGCTCAAGTAAAGTAGCTCAGGCCTTAATTGTAGCGATCAGATATCGGGAGTCCAGGCAGAAGAGAGGCAGTGATTGCACACGCTGCTTATTCCGAGGGCCAGAGCTGCTTCCGAGGGCTGCCTGAGCACCCCCTCTTCACACACCCACTTCCTCATCCAAGTCAATTATTTCTGTTGAAGCACACCCAGGACTGGATGATGTTTTGTGTTTGTCAGGTGGAGCGTTACTCAGTTTGGCAAATATTCATTAAGTGTCTACTTTGTGCCAAGTCCTTGGTGCAGCAGTTTAAGCCTCAGATCCGCCGTTTGGTGGGTCATGAGAGTGCAGCCAACATCCATCAGCGCTTTGCATATCTGTGAATTATACTATGATAATAACCTGGCAGCCCTGCTTTCAAGCCCGACTCTTATCAATAAAGCATGACAGAGAGATCTGCACAGTGTGTTTGGGGAAATAGCTTACAGGAAGAAACACAATGTTACAACAAAATTGGCCTGATGGAAGCATAGCTAAGGTCTGACATGGACAGGGAATTGTTGCAATTAATACTTTTCTTTTTTTTTTTAAAACCATTTTTAATCTGTTGTGGGAAAATGAAGGAGTTTTTCGTAATCTGGGTGAAAAGTGAGAAAGCCTGTCTGTTTACAGATGTTTGTCATTTAGTCCAAACACACAGATTATAGTCTGCGTTTTTTGGTTTTCACCTGGACACGCTGTGTGTGCCTGTATACAGAGCACAGTGATAATCTCCCACCTCCCTGGACAGAACTGAGCAAGAGGTGGGGTGTTTGCTTTGTAGCCTGAATGTAGAAGTTTTGCCATCTGTGTTTGTGGATGCACCGATTGTTTCCACCATAGGAGGATGGTGGGATCAGCACAGTCATTCACATTTTAAGAATTTTATTCATTGTCTTTGTATCTTTTGCAGATGGGGAGAACAGTCTGATTATATACCCTTCATATAGTGTTAGCGCTCAAAGAAATTAACTAAGTAAAACGATGGAAAGTCCAGCATGTCTTTTCTTCCAGCTGGGAATGTGCCCTCAAAGTTTGGGTGTTCTCCAAGCAGTGTCAACAATGTTGCGGACACAGGAAAGGGACTAGGCGCCAGAACCTGGGTAAAGGGGTATTTCTTATGGCTACTTGAGGGAAGGTGTAAAAGAGAATTTCATTTATAACTTGGTAGTTTGGCCCTAGGCCTTGATGCTTCTACTAAATGAAATGATATATTTATAAGCTAGTAAGCAGAGTACCATTTATATACACAAAATGGCTGTCTAGCTCTAGGTAGAACTGTATCTAAGATTTCCATACAGGATGGCATTTGGGTTTTAGTGGGATTTTTTTTTTTTTTAATATTTATTTATTTATTTGGCTGAGCTGGGTCTTAGTTGCTCTGTGCGGGATCTTTTTTTTTTTTTTTTTTTTTAAGTTGCAGCATGTGGGATCTAGTTCCCTGAGCAGGGATGGAACCCAGGCCCCCTGCATTGGGAGCACGGAGTCTTACCCACTGGACCATCAGGGAAGTCCCTGGGTTTTAGTCTTTATTAGTTTTATAGGTTTAGGTAGCTAGTTTATATAATGGGTAAGAAGTCTAGATTATGTTTACATCAGGGTAAAAGATTAGAAAATTTATTTAGCACCATTGTGTTCTTTAGCAAAACTTGAAAATTAAAAATATTTTTGAAAAGGAAAGCTTTTCTTTTTTTCTTTTAGTTTAATTTATACACCTTCAAGGCAAAACCTATTTAGGCATGTGGACAAGTGGTTTTGAAAACAAGTTTGAACACTCTCAATCTGACTTTGGTTTCAGCAGGTGTGGAAAATATATGCTTTTAGGAATAGTTTTCAGTAACATTGGCCAAAAAATATCTCAAGGCAGAAAGTCTTCAAAAATTGCTTGGTTTGAAATGCTTAGGTTAAGGCCAATATGCATCTGTGGTCCCCTCCTCATTCTTGAACCCCCCTAAAATTAGTCTCAACTACGTTTTCTCTCTGTATGTGAAGACACTGGATATCCACATTTAGCTTAAAAATAAGTGGAATCTTAAAGTTCACAATATTTAATAAGTGTGAGACAATATACACATTCATTTCTACAAGTAACAGGATTATTTATTTATTTATTTATTTTTTGCGGTACGCGGGCCTCTCACTGCTGTGGCCTCTCCCGTTGCGGAGCACAGGCTCCGGATGCGCAGGCTCAGCGGCCATGGCTCACGGGCCCAGCCGCTCCGCGGCATGTGGGATCCTCCCGGACCGGGGCACGAACCCATGTCCCCTGCATCGGCAGGCGGACTCTCAACCACTGCGCCACCAGGGAAGCCCAACAGGATTATTTTTGAAAAAAAAAAAAAAAAAAGCCACCACCAAAACAAAAGACCAAATTTCACCAGTCGTTTTCAAACTTTTTTTTAAAGCACAGAATCCTTTCTTCGAATCTCATTTTTCTTGTTGAAGCATGGAATGTGAAACATATAGAATGCCTTATTTATTTCACAAATGATTAGGGGGCTGCTCACGAGACCTTTGCCTTCTTAGGCTTTACAACAGGTATTTGTTTTTGATGTAGGCCAGCCCTTCTCTCCTTCCTGATGAGGATACTGAGGTCTGGGGGGTTCCTAGACTCATTCAAGGCCACAGTGAGAGGGACTTTCCTGGTGGTGCAGTGGTTAAGAATCCGCCTGCCAATGCAGGGGACACGGGTTTGAGCCCTGGGCCGGGAAGATCCCACATGCCGCGGAGCAACTAAGCCCATGCGCCACACCTACTGAGCCTGCACTCTAGAGCCTGCTAGCCACAACTACTGAGCCTGAGTGCCACAACTACTGAAGCCGGAGTGCTTAGAGCCTGTGCTCCACAACAAGAGAAGCCACCGTAATGAGAAGCCTACACACTGCAACAAAGAGTAGCCCCCACTCACCGCAACTAGAGAAAGCCCACGCACAGCAACGAAGACCCAGTGCAGCCAAAATTAATTAATTAATTAATTTTAAAAAAGCTTTTGGAACCATTATCTTGGAGTATCAAACAAAACAAAACATTATTCTAGCATGAAAAATCCACTTAAAGGGCGCAGTTGTTGCCACAATTTGTTTTTCTTTACCAGCTAAGATAGGGCTTTGGAACCAAGGGGCATTGGCCATGGAAAGGACCACTGGCATGCAAAAGAATAGAAATTTTGCACATGCTTGTTTTGAAACTCAGCTACTTCTACTTCTGTTCAGGTTTGACTGGTCTCAGTGGTAACGAGCTTAAAATGAAATAATGCCATCTTGATTCTTCTTGTATGGACTGCTTGAGCCAATGTAACACATAATGTAGAGCAAAACAAGGAATCGATAAAGCCATTAAGCTGCTGGCTGTCTGGCCAGGAATGTTGATGAATGGGTTCGTGTTTTCCCTTGGGTGTTTTTATTCACCACGGGAAGAAAAGGAGTGGGCCAACGAAGTAGAGAAATTGAGAAGAAAGGCTTTTCTTGCTTGAGTGAGGCAGTGCAGCTTGCATCTCTGTCTTGTTCCCTTGGAGACTCCTTTTCTTATCTGTGAACCAGGACATGGAGTTGGTCATCATGTGCTTCCCCCTTCCTGTCTCTTACTTTAAGGTTTATTAGTGAATGATAGAGTGGAGATATATCAGACACACTCAACTCATGAATGAGTCAAATTTGTAACTCCACTTAGAGTCATGAGACCAGTGCCCAAAAGCTTGGGCGCAGTGACCTGTCGTGGGACCGCAGGAGAAAATGTGAACTTGGTTGTTGTGTTAGTTTGCTAGGGCTGCAGTAACAGGGTACCACAGTGTGGGTCCCTTAAATAAATAGAAATGTATTGTCTCATAGGCTAGAAATCCAAGATCAAAGTGTGCACGGGATTGGTTCCTTCTGAAGGCTGTGAGGAGAGTCCGTTCCCTGGTGGTTTGCTGCCAATCTTTGGTGTTCCTTAGCTTGTAGAAACATCACCTTGATCTCTGCCTTCATGGTGAGAAGAAGTTCACTTGGTGTTCTCCCTATGTGCCCATTTCCCCTTTTGATAAGGACACTAGTTGTATTGGATTAGGGTCTACCCTAATGACTTCATCTTTAATTACTTCTGTGATGACCCTATTTCTAACTGAGGTCACATTCTGAGGTACTGGGGGTTTGGTGCTGGGGTTGGGATGTATGAATTTGCAGAACACAGTTCAACTCATAACAGATGGATAAGATGGTTGGTTTTGTGTCTCTAAAATCTCAAGTCAGAGTGGTTTCAGTCAAGCAACCTACAGCTTCAAAATGAGTAAGCATATACTGTGTTCTACAGTTCCTTTTTAGGTGCATTCACATATCCTGTGTTCCTTACCATAGCAGTCAAATGTATTCGTGTTTATGAAGCTTGTAGAGACTATAATGGAATAGAAGAGAGTAAACCCTGTAGACGAGCAGGAACACTTTAGAATCTTCTACTCATCTTCTCTTTTCTTCTGGGTATTGAAAAACATTACAATTCTAATCTGTAGTCGCCTGCATGAAGACTTTGATTTACTTTAATCACGCTCATTGGGGGACAGATGTTGGCATTACACAATATATGTACTATATCATAACATAAAAGATGCACTGTACTTTTTGGGTGATTCAAGGGATTTGTCAAGGGTAATTCTGACTCTTGCTAAAACCTTATACACTGACTTTTGAATGTAACCTCACTACCGCAGCTGGTGATCTATCTAATTAAATGAAAGTTTGGTTATGATGCACTCCACCCCCGAACCACCAACCACCAAAGTCTTCAAGTTGAGTATTTTCAAGTCTACCATCAGCCGTGGAACCTGTTTTGCAAATAATACCTTATTTGATGAGGACTTTTAAGATCTACTTCCTAAGCAACTTTCAAATATGCAATACAGTATTATTAACTGTAGTTACCACGTTGTACATTACATCCCCAGGACTTATTTATTTTATAACTGGAAGTTTGTACCTTTTGACCCCCCTTCACTCATTTCTCCCACCCCTCACTGCCCACCTCTGGCAACCAACAATCTGTTCTCCGTACCTGTGAGCTTGGTTTTTGTTTTTTGTTTTTTAGATCCCATAGAGAAGCATGTCAATTATACTTAACAAAAAAAAGCATATAGAAAAAAATTAAATAAATAAAACTTCTCCCATGTTGGGGAGAGAAACCAAAACAATCGTACTTGAAATCTCAAATATATAAAATAGGTTTTAAAAAGGATCTTCTCTGGGGACTTCCCTGGCAGTCCAGTGGTTAAGACTCTGTGTTTCCACTGCAAGGGGCATGGGTTCAATCCCTGGTCAGGGAACTAAGATTCTCCATGCTGAGCTGCACAGCCAAAAAGAAAAAAAAAGAAGGATCTTCTCTGATTGAATCAAGGTATATAGGCTTCAACCTCTCTCTGTACTTTCCTTAGTTGAGTTCCCTCAACCAGGACATAGTTGGAGAAAACATTGGTAAACCATGGTATGTGAGCATGTTTGCCATGTGATGAGTTTTATCACCTAGAGGGAAATTAGAACAAGTAAAGATATTATATCTTTTGGGTAGTCTCAGGTTATTTGTGGGCTCACATCACTGTGCATGCTGTATTCTTTTGTTCATTTATTCAACAAAAATTGACAGCAATTTGTGTAAGATGTTGGAGAGTCAAAGATCAGTGAGATATAGTCTCTTCCAGAAGAGTTTTTAGTCTCCATCTGTGCATCCACCCATCCTTCATATTTCTTGAGTGCCTCCTATGTGCGGTGCCCATTTTAGGTATTTGAAAAAGTGGCAAAACTAACAAATACCTGTCTCTGTGGGGCTTGTGTGTTAGTGGGGTAATAAACAAGCTAACATGTTAGAAGGTGACCAGTGTCAGGAAAAAGGAAGGAAGGTTGAGGGAAATTGGGACTTGTTGGAGGTGGGGACTTGGGTTGCTGCCACCTGTTTTAAATAGACCTTGTTGGAAAAAGTCTACATCTAGTATGGCTGTGCAGGAGGGAAAGTTAAGCATGGGGTGTCTGGGAACAGAAGGGACAGGTAACTCACTCACCTGCATAATCTTGCTTGGACCCTACAGTAGCCCTATAAGAGCAGGTACTGTAGTGATTTATATTAAGCTGAGGCCAAAGTTGCCCAGGATCAAGAGCCTAGGCAACAGTGGTGGGATTCCAGCCACGGTTACGAGATGTAGCTGGCGCACTGGACAGAGGTCTCTCCATGACTGTTAATGGGAACGTTCTTAGGCCTCTGTTTCAGGACCCCCTCACCTTTCGCCAGCCTGTGCAGGCCAGAGGGGCTGAGGTTGTATCCATCTTGCTCACTCATCAGAGTGCCTAGCTCATAGCTGCCGCTCATTTACGTGTATTGATTAAAGAAGGATACCATAGGCCCCCGGGCACCTTGTAATTAAGAGAGAGGTGGTGATGGATAACATAGTTCGGAGGGGAGGAAGATCAGCTTCCTCACGGTGGGGGTACCAGTCAAGCATCCAGCTTTGAGGTGGAATCCTGGAGCGCCCTGGGCTGGAGCTCCAGGGGGCTGCCTCATGGTCATGAGCTTCTAATTTTCTCTGTAGGTCACACTAAATAGTCCATTATTCATCAAGGAGAGGGGAAATTGATTTCAAATTACTCCTGTATTGGTTAATACCCAAACTGCCACAAATGCTTTATGGGATCAGGGAGAAGATAGGCCCTGGGTTTTAGCTGCACTAAAATCTGCTTAATTAACTGAACACTGTCTATTACCATCAGACAGAAAGCATGACCCCTCTTCTGCAGAAGGGCTTGGGTTTGAAGACCATACTCCCAGGGCCAGGAGTAGTTGAGACCTGCGAGGGTAGAGGATTTATGCTTTGTGTGCTTCCCTTCTGCTCTGCACATCCTTGCCTGGGGTCTGGAAGATGCTTGTGTAGGTTCGTGAAAACTGGTGGTTAAGTTCTCAGGAATTTTCTGAGCTGGTTATTAAACACAATCCTATTTCTTTTATTTTTGGCCACGCCACTCGGCTTGCAGGCTCTTAGTTCCCTGACCAGGGATTGAACCCGTGCCGCCTGCAGTGGAAGCTCGGAGTCCTAACCACTGGACCGCCAGGGAATTCCCTAAACACAGTCTTTTAAAGCACAATATTATGTAAACTTACAATTAAATTATACTTAAGAAGTAAAAAATACCCCCCAATTCGTCACTTAGAATTATTGTAATACAGTTTATTCTTGCCTGTGCTCTGTTTTATCTATAGGGTAGAAATGCTGTATGATGATGTGCATTTCCTTCCTACTTCACATTTAGTGCTGTCACATTGGTAGGTTGAAATTAGCTGTGGTGGGAATATTTACACCATGGTCATCAGCAAATACTACAAGCCAACCCCCTCCCAGAGCTGGATGGTAAGCATTTACAAATACACCACTGACTGGGGCCATGTTCCTTATTAGTTTGCTAGGGCTGCCATAACAAAGTACCAGAAACTAGGTGGTTTAAAACAACAGAAATGTATTGCTTCATAGTTCTGGGGTCAAGAAGTCCAAGATGGTTGGGTTGGTTCCTTTTTGGAGGCTCTGAGCCTGTTTCTTGCCACTTCTTGGTTTCTGGTCTTTGCCACCAATCCGTGGCCTTCCTTGGCTTATAGGTGCATCATTCCAATCTATGCCTTCATCTTCACAGGGCGTTCTCCCTGTGTCTGTCTTCACATGGCCATCTTCCTTCTGTGTCTCCTACCGCTTATTATAAGGACATTCATGTTGGATTAAGGGCCCAACCTATCCCAGTGTGGCCTCATTTTAACTAATTACATCTGCAATGGCTCTATTTCCAAATAAGGTCACATCTGAAGTGCTGGAAGTTAGGACTTTAACAAATCTTTTTGTGGGGACACAGTTCAATCCCCAAAGTCCTCCAATGGCCTTATATTGCCTATTGGGAGACCTTGCCTTTGCCAGCTCAAATAATAAAATTAAACATAAGAGCCCATATGTATAATAATTTTAGTGGCTAACTAGGTACTAGTTTTATTTTTTCCTCACATGTGTTCTCATTTAACCTTATTAACCACCTTGTAATGTAGGTGCCATTATTCTTATTTAAAAAACTTTGAATTGGGGTCTGGGCAAATTGTAGTAATTGTCCTAGTTAGCGTATTAAGTATTTGGACCCAATACCACTGCCTTTTGTCAACTTGCTTGTCATGAGCTTTGTTTCCCCAGAACTTCATTAGCTGTACCAAATCCACATGAAGGGTTAATTGTGGCAGAGTGGGAGAGAAGAAGAAAGCTAATTTTTTTTTTTTTTTTTTTTTTTTCTTTTTGCGGTATGCGGGCCTCTCACTGCTGTGGCCTCTCCCGTTGCGGAGCACAGGCTCCGGACGCGCAGGCCCAGCGGCCATGGCTCACGGGCCCAGCCGCTCCGCGGCATATGGGATCCTCCCAGACCGGGGCACGAACCCGTATCCCCTGCATCGGCAGGCGGACTCCCAACCACTGCGCCACCAGGGAGGCCCAAGAAAGCTAATTTTTATAAAACATCTTGCAGAATCAGGCACCAGTGCTGGTGTCCTTATATATGTGTTGCTTAATTTAGTCCTCTTGACAGATTTTTGAATTGTTAGTCTGTGTATATGAGAAAATGAAACTGTAGGGCCATAAGGTGAACTCTGTTCACCGGCCAGGATCACAGAGCTGATAAAGGGGACAGCTGAGATAGGAGCCCGATCTCCCTGGACCAAAGACCCTTCTCGTTAGCCCTACTCTGTCCTTCAGCAAATCCCACATCTGATAAATGGGCCCATACCATTCCTGATCTTTCTCGTTGGTTGAGATGTTAGTTGTGCATCTATTTCTTTTCCCATCCACTTAGTAAGTACTGAGAGAGTCCTGATCGTGTGCCGAGGACTGTGCTGAGGGATGAGTTGTGAGTTGTAAATGGGTATTAACAGCTCACGTTTCAGAACTAGGAGGCTTTAAAGCCCTCTGCAGCCATGCTTCCTTAAAAGGTCACCAGGTCCCACCTCTGTCTCTGCCATTTTCCTAGTTAGTCCTTAGCCTGTCTGGTGCACTGTCTCCTGTTGTTGTGTAAGAAATCACCACACACTCAGCGACTTAACATGTTTATTACCTCAGAGTTTCCGTGGGTCATGAGTCTGGGAATGAGTTGGGTCTTCTGCTCAGGCTGAAATCAAGGAGTGGGCCAGGGCTGTGATCTCATCGGAGACTCAGGGTCCTCTTCCAAGTTCGCTGTGGTTGGCAGAATTCAGTTCTTTGTAGGACTGAGGCCTCAGCTTCTAAAGGCTGTTGCCTTTGCCTGCATGTGGCCATCTTCACAACATGGGCGTTTGCTTCTTCAAGGCCGAGAGAAGAGTAACTCTGCTGCTTCCCGTCAGCCCCACCCAGGATGGATTCCCTATTCATTAAATTAAGCTCAGCTGATTAGGGATATTAATTATATCTGCAAAATCCCTTCACCTTTGCCAGTTTTAAGAAAACCATAGGTTCTGCCCCTACTCAAGGGACAGGGCAGGGGGATTATACAGGATGTAACCCAAGGGGTGACAGTCATGGAGGCCCACTTGGAATTCTTCTACCATATCTGGGATTTCCCTCAGACTCTTCTACCCCTTTGGGTTTGGATCCATGTTTTCCTCACTTATTCTCTCCCTTACCTTAGCCAGGTATGTCCACATGGCTCATGAACAATTCATGGTTTGAGTTCACCATGGTTTGAATGCATAAACTGTGGCTGGCTTTGTATGACTAGCTTCTGCTTTACCCATCCTTGGACTTAGTATAAAGCTATTTCCTCAGATTGTTTGCATAGAGTCCCAGCTCTCTGGCCTCAATCTCTGATGCCTTTGTTTTCTATTACTTAAATAGTCTTAATTTCAAAAAATTAAGGGAACACTGAATTGAAGTTTCAGTTGGAAGGGAGAGAAATCAACACAAAGTAGCTCAAGTAGATAGAAGAACTTATTGGTACCATAATGCAAGGGTATACTGGGTTCAGGCATGGCTGGATCCAGGTCCTCCACCCATGTATCAGGGCTTTCTTTTCTTTTTTAAACTACCCTTTTTTGGCCACTCTTGTGATGTTGCTAGATGGCCACCTTCAATCCCCTAAGACCTGCAGACTTTATCTACATAGCTCCATATTTCTAAAGAGAAAAAATCTTCCTGAGTCTAGACATCATGCCTTACTGTTAATTATCAACACTTGGGTTGCATTTGGCTGGGCCAATAACTGGACAGGCTCAGGTAATGTCCCCTCCACTGTGACTGAGGTAGAAGTGAACTCCCCAACCTTAGCTTCTTGGAATGGCTTTCTCTTAGGAAAGAGGGGTCTTTGCCAAGAGAAGAGAGAAGGAGCACTGAATGGGTGAAAATAACAAACACCTGCTTTGAACCCTGGAGTGATACTGGTATTCCTCATCCCTCCTTCCTCAGTACCATCGCTGGTAAAACAGAAGTGGTGTGTGGACAGCCACCTGTGAAATACAAGCTTTGAGGAAGCGGCAGTCCCTGGTAGGTTTTTATTTTAGTGTAAATCTCCCGTCTTCCTGACATGGGCCTCCTTTAAAGACTTATGAATATTGTCCGGAGAAAATGCCACATGAATTCAGAAGTCAGATCAAACTGTGTTCTTTGGGATTCATTAAAACTGAAACGCCTGGGGCCAATTCCTAGCCAGATGCATCAAACGTTGCAACAGATCTGAGGCTGCACAGACCTGGAGCATGCTGACGCTCTCATTTTATACGATTTTTCTTTACCACAAAAGGACAGGTCTACAAACTCTTTAAATCTCACATGACTTTTTTCTGGGGGTCCGAGAATGTAGCTAGACATTTTTGAATATGAACTTCTGTCTCTTGCTTCTCCTTAGAATTAAATTCCCTGTGAACCAGCCTAGAGGTGGATGTTCTCCTTGTTGGGTTTTATCAGTTTGAGGGCCCACTTTCTCCAGTAGTTTCTTTGGCGGCCAATACTGAGGTTACAAAGTCAAATAAATGCCAGCTGGGCCCAGGAAGCTAAAGTTAAACTAATAAGGTAGGAGAGCCAGGGGGTGGCCACACTTTAGAGAACTGGACACAGTTTGCCTTTCTCCAGGGCCAACACCATTTGGCTGGCACTGATTGCCACCCTGTTGGAATTTGAGCCAGGGTTAGATCATCCCAGTGTTTCAAGGGAAACTAGAGGTCCTAAATTCACCTCATTACTCCCAATTTTAAATTTGGCTAATGACTTCAGTTTTTAGTACACCATGAAAGCTGAAGAAATTGTCTTTTGGCTAGACTTGTCATCTGGCTGGCTAATTTTGATCTCTGGTGTGCGTTTTGCCCAGGACAGAAGGCCTGTTTGACTCCTTTGCAGCATCCGTCTCTTTCTTACTAATAGAACCTTCATTTTATACAGGTGTCCACCGTACTCTGTGAAGCCATGTAGCTAAACCCTAGTTCCACAGTTGGGTTTATTTGGTTTACATCCCTAACTAGTGATTGCTTCAGGACTGGCCATGTGATCTGAGTTTGTCCAGTGGAATGGGCAGATGTGCCCGCTGGGCCCTCCCATGGAAAGCTGCATCTTGCCTTGAAGCCAGGGAAGCCGTGGTCTCTACTTGCTGTGGGTGCTGTCAGGATGTGCCACCCGCAAGTGCTGCAGCTGTCCCGGGGCTGGCCTGAGGATGAAGTCACATATCCAGGAGGGCTGGCCTGGAAAGGAAAGGACGAAGCTGGATTCTTGTTGATACCTTTGAGCTGCTGACTCAGCCAGCCCTGAAGCCTGTCCTTCCACTGGACTTTTATTTTATGTGAGATAATAAATTCAGTGTAAGTCAGCCTGAGAAGCTGACCAGGGAAAGGACCCCAGTCCATTTCTAGACCCAGTGAACTATTGGTGATGAGGGAGGCCTTCCCTGATTCTGGGCTGGGCTGTCACTGATGTAGGGTTAGGTGATGGAAGGATGTCTTATGTCTTTACTCTGATCCCTTGCTACTGGCCACTTGACTTGGTCCAGTGTTATCCAAGATAATATCCCATCTTTCTGTTGAGAAAGATAGGCTCCATGGGGAAGGGGAGCATGGTCAGTTACATCCACCAAGGGGAAAGGGGGCTCAGAGTGGAGTGGGGAGCATACCACGTGTTTGCCATCAATGGTTTGTGGTCAGATTCAGCCTGAACATGTTATCAAGGCCTTTGGTCTCTGTAGAGTGTTAGATGGATTAATAATAACGAAACTATGACCTTTACCATTTATGAAAATTATTCTTCAGGGTTATAAGCTTTCACTACAGAAAGAGCCTCACCCGTCAAGGAAAGGCTGAGTTGTGTTTAACATAATCCAAAAAGTTTCATGCTCTTGGAAGAGTACAAAACAGAAAGGGGTCCCTGCCTGACCTTTACTGTGAAGGTAAATCAGCTGGAAGCCCCTCATCAACTCTAAACAGTCCAGATATTTCTTACTCTTTTTTCAGATAAGAAATAACATTGCATTTTTAAGAAAATGTTTTCTTACTTCTATCAGTTTATGTTGGTTATTCTTCCCAGTCTATTTCCAATTAGTTAACAATTAAAGACGGCCCTTCTACTATTAATAATACAGATAAGCCTGGCTATGCGTAATGGATTTTCGCATTTAAATATTTTTATTTGACCTAGTATGGAGAGGCAGTGAGGTGTGTGTTAAAGAGCATCAACTCCCATCCGTGCAGCCTGGGTTTGAATCCCAGCTCTGCCACCTACTGGCTATGGGACCTTGGCAAACTGCTTAATTTCTTTTTGCCTCAGCTTCCTGATCCCTAAAATAAAAGTAACTATAGTGCTGACCTTGGAGGGATGTGCGGATTAACAGTTTAATACATGAGTCCATTTAAAGTGCTTGTAACAGTGCCTGGGACACTGTCAGTGCTCTGTGTACTTGGTACTAGGCATCGTCACAATAATTGTAATAAAATCTGCAAGGCTGCTGCTACTGGCTGTTATCAACTGGCTTTGTTAAGAGATTTTGGAAGACTTGAACCATTTGGTAGATGTAGTGTCACTGTCTCTTAGATTATGAGTGATTTATTGCTGGATATAAAAAATTGCCCTGGGAAGCAAGCATGGGGGAAGGAGTCTCTATAGGGCAAGGATGCTGGGTTGTAGCCAGCAGTCTTCATAGCAGATGGATAAAGAGATTATATAGTGTGTTTGCCTAGATGGATTTGGCTGTACTCAGGGTGATAGTAAGTACAGGAACTGATTGTTACTTAAGAGCTCAACACTAAAGCATGCAGCATTTAATAAGACAAACATTTGGCTGTTAAATGGCCCTTCCTTTCAAAGGTAGAGAGATCTCTCATTTCATTCACTTAAATGTTATTTATTCTCTTACCATCTCATTCTTTTTCTCCGAATGGCAAAAGCAATATGAGTTTTTGAACAGGAATTCTAGTCACCTCTGATAGTTAAAAGTATGGGGTTCAGAGCCGACAAAACCTGGGCTCCAGCTCTGAAGACACAGGTACTGCCGTGACCTTGTGAGGACATTAGACAACCTCTCCTGGGCTCAATCTCCTCATCTGTAAAATGGGGACAGCCATTCCTGAGAACCTTGCTGTGCCCATCAAATGGAATCCTGTATGTAAAGAGACCAGCACAGTGCCTTCCTTGTCATTTTTTATTTTCATCTTTTTCCTGCTTTATTTCAAATCACCGTCTTGGCTACTAGGTCAGCAAACTTAAAAGCTTTTCTGGGAACTTTATGTACATTGTGCCGTTTCTGCCGAGTTTTCTGAGAAGGGAGCCTTATTTAGATGGTAAAGAACAATTTTTCTTTCATGATTTTCTAGTGGGCCTTAGTTTGTTTGGAGCTGTTTTCCTGAAATTTGTGGGTGAATTAAGGCAGGCGTCGGCAAACATTTTCTGTCAAGAGCCAGGTAGAGATTTTTGTCTTTCTGGGCCGTATATCCAGCTGTACCTACTTATTGCCATGTAGCTTGGAAGTAGCCAGGGGAGATATGTCGGTGATCAGGCATGGTGGTGTTCCGATGAGACTTTATTTAAATTTGAATTTCATATACTTTTCCTGTGTCACAAGATATTATTATTCTTTTGATTTTTTTCCTAACCATTAAAAAATATAGGGCTTCCCTTGTGGCTCAGTGGTTAAGAATCCGCCTGCCAATTCAGGAGACACAGGTTTGAGCCCTGGTCTGGGACTAAGCCTGTGCGCCACAACTACTGAGCCTGTGCTCTAGAGCCCGCGAGCCACAACTACTGAGCCCACATGCGGCAACTACTGAAGCTGGTGCGCCTAGAGCCCGTGCTCTGCAGCAAGTGAAGCCACCACAATGAGAAGCCCGCGTGCTGCGATGAAGAGCAGCCCCTGCTCGCTGCAACTAGAGAAAGCCTGCGTGCAGCAACGAAGACCCAACACAGCCAAAAATAATAAATAAATGAATAAAATAAATTTATTAAAAAAAAATATATATATATATATAAACCATTCTTAGCTTGAAGACTGTACAAAAGGAGACAGTGGATCAGTGTTTGTCAACCCTTGCATTAAGGTTTTGGTATATCATATTATAATCCATGCAGTGATGAGGGCTCTAGAGCTTGTCCGGCCAGCATCTTGGAATCAGAAGCATCTTTTAGTAATATTCATGGTGATTCTGCAGTTTGATCAGGTTAAGGCACTCTTTTCTCCTATGGCCATGGTCCAGAGTGAGGGGCCCACATGCTTCTGGTTCACTGCGTACGTGGCCTATTTCCAGTTAGAAAACTTAATGCTTTGAGCCCGGGTAGCTGCTGGGCATGAATTGCCTGACTGCCTCCCTGAAAAGCTGTTAACTTCTTCACTGCTTTTGAAAGGAACTTCAGCTTTATGCATTCTCCATCCTGTTTTGTTCCTTGGGTTTTTTTTTTTTTTTTCTCCTGTCTTCTGTGCATTAAAGGTGCATTAGTGTATTCTCAGTGCAACACTTTAGCATTCTTGGAATGGGCAGAGAGCAGTTATATCCCATAATAGCAGGATAATCAATGGAAAGAGATTGATTACCAGGTAGTAAATCATGTGAGAGAATTTGATGATATCAGCTTCGGGGGGGATGGGATCCTATTACTTGTTCTGAATTCTCTGGTTCCTGGAATTAATTTTTTTTGTACTTGTAATCATTTGATGGAACAGCCTTTGCCGTGAACGAGAGGTTGACGGAGAACAGGTCAGCTGTCCCGCATGCTCCCTCCTTTCCTCGCTATCCGTGCTCACCCTGGTATAATTTCAGATCTGGGACGTGAAACGCTATTTCTATAGCCATAGTCAGCACTGCAGAGTGGAATACACTTAGGCTGTCAGAGTTGAAAGAACATTTATTCCTCCATATTCAAAAGTGAAGGAAAGAACATTTATTCCTCCATATTCAAAACTGAAGAAAATCACACCCTTTAGACTAGGACACTAAAAAACCTAGCAGCATTCTAGCAAATGCAATTACCAGCAATAGAAAGCAAAGGACTTTTTTTTTCTTCTCATTTTTAAGAGAAATAAACTGTGCCTTTTACTTTCTGACTTAATGCAGAGAGATGAAAATATGCTAAAGACTTTTTTTTTTTTTTAAGGCATAGACTAGGGACATTTTGGAACCTTTCCATCTAGCAAATCCAGCTTCCCTCTTTGAAGCAAAGCATCAGGATTGCTTCAGTATTGAGGTGTTAACGTTCCCTTGTGGCTCACTCAGCTCTTTGCAAATGACTTTCTCGGCACTGCTGTCACAATTAAGAAAGACATGCTGAGGTAAAAGGGAATTTGTATGTTTCTTAGATTGGAAGGACGCGTTGAGTCAAATGAACATTCTTTCAAGGTTAAGTTATCTATTTAAAACCCTCCCAATTATAGTGCGAGGTACAATCTTTGATGAGATTCCGGGAGAAGAGATGGCAGTCAGTGGGAGAGAGAGTCTCTTTGAATGGAAGAAAGCTGTTGGACATTGTTTATTATGAGGGGAAAATGGTTACATAAATTGAACATGGTGTAGTCTCAGTAAACCATGAGCCATTATTGGGTCCCTGAAGGCCTCATAATAGGACAGGGGTGGATTCTTTGCTGTTTGTGCTTTTTTTTTTTTTTTTTTAAGAATTGTGAGATGACCATCAGCAGAAAACCACCAGCAGTATTCTGTGACCTTTCTGCATGCAGTCTGACCCAAGGAATTTGGATGGTGTATACAGTTTTGCTTAAAAGGTGGTCTCATAACCTGGCTTTCTAGGAAAATCATCCAAGTCCTACTGGCTTTACCTCAGAAATAAACCTTGACTCTCTCTGGCCAGAGCTCTCCATCTCCTATGATACTGACTTGGTCTAGGCCACCATCCTGCCTAGGAGGCAGCCTACTAAGTAGTCACTCTGCTTCAGAAACATATCCCCACGACAAATGATAAATTCAGATTCTTACCTATGGACCTGCCTCCATTTCTTACACCTTCTCCTACTGTCCCCACTCATTCACTCGCTCACACTGGTCTTCATGGCTAGGATGGTCCAACAGTACTGGCTCCATCCTGTCTCACCATCCTTACAGTTAGTTGCCTGGAGTTGCTTTGATGGTGTAACAGTTGAGTATAGACCCTGGAGCCAGACTGGTGTTCAGATCTTGGTCGTGCTACTAACTAACCTGGGTGAGTTACTGAAAACTTTCTGTGTCTCAGTTTCCTCATCTTTAAGTTGGGTGTAATAATTCTACTTGATTTTTTTGTTTGTTTTTAAGATTTTTGGGTGTTTTTTTGGCTGCACCGCAGCAGCATGTGTAACTTCCCCAACCAGGGATCGAACCCGTGCCCCCTGCAGTGGAAGCGTGGAGTCTTAACCAGTGGACCACCAGAGAAGTCCTTTACTTGATAATACTTAATAATGCTACATAAGGTTGTTGTGAGGAACAAATGAGTTAAAATATGGAAAGCACTTAGACCATTGCTTTGCACTCAGTAAGACTGTATAAGAGTTAGATGATGGTACTGTTTTCTTGTACAATCAGCATCATAATTGCCATCTCTACCCCTTGGATTTTTGTGTGTTTGCTCTTTCTCTTGTATATCTCAGTGCAAATGTCCTTTCTGAGTGACCTTCCCTATTCACCTTCTGAAAGGGCTCATGCCTTCCATAGCCACGTTGTACTCTGCCCATTACAGATTAAAAAAAAATTTTTTTTAAACATAGAAGAAAATACAACCTACAGAATGGGAGAAAATATTTGCAAATGATGAGACTGACAAGGGGTTAATTTGTAAAATATACAAACAGCTCATACAACTCAATATGAAAAAAACAAACAACCCAATCAAAAAGTGGACAGAAGACCTAAATAGACATTCTCCAAAGAAGACAGACAGATGGTCAATAGGCACATGAGAAGATGCTCAACGTTGCTAATTATTAGAGAAATGCAAATCAAAACTATAATGAAGTATCACCTCACACTGGTCAGGATGGCTATCATCAAAAAGTCTACAAATAATAAATGCTGCAGAGGATGTGGAGAAAAGGGAACCTTCCTACACTGTTGGTGGGAATGTAAATTGGTGCAGCCACTATGGAAAACAGTGTGGATGTTCCTTAAAAATCTAAAAATAGAGCTACCATATGATCTACAATCCCACTCCTGGACATATATCTGGAAAAGACAAAAACTCTAATTTGAAAAGACACATGCACCCCAATGTTCATAGCCACACTATTTACAATGGCTAAGACATGGAAGCAACCTAAATGTCCATCAACAGATGAACAGATAAAGAAGATGTTGTATATGTACTGTGGAATATTACACAGCTATTAAAAAGAATGAAATAATGCTATTTGCAGCAACATGGATGGACCTAGAGGATATCATACTGAGTGAAGTCTTCACTCAGACAAAGACAAATACCGTATAATATCACTTATATGTGGAATCTAAAAAAGAATACAAATGAATTTATTTACAAAACAGAAACAGACTCACAGATACAGAAAACAAACTTAAGGTTACCAAAGGGGAAAGGGGGTAGGGAGGGATAAATTAGGAGTATGGGATTAACAGATACACACTACTATATATAAAATAGATAAACAGTAAGGATTTACTGTATGGTATTGGGAACTATATTCAATATGTTGTAATAACCTCTAGTGGAAAAAACTCTGAAAAAATGTATAACTGAATCACTTTGTTGTATATCTGAACCTAACACAATATTGTAAATCAACTATACTTCAACTTAAAAAAACATAGAAGAAATTACAACAAATAAGAGACCACCCCCGGCCCCACAGACCAGTTTGCATTCATAGCCAACCTGGACCCTATCATCTCTGAACACTTGTATGTATTTCCTAGAGATAAGGACATTCTCCTATAATACCACACTACATCCATCGAAATTGAGAAATTAACTTTTGACACTACACTATCATTTAATCCTTAGACCCCATTCAGATTTACCCGGATTCTCCCAATTAAAAAAGGAGCTATTTGAAGTCATGTGCTAGTTGTTGTGTCCTTTGTTTCTGGAACAATTCCTCAGGCTTTCTTGGACCTTTATGACCTTGACAATTTTGAAGTTAACAAACCAATTATTTTGTAGGCTGTCCATCAACTTGGGTTTGTCTGAGGACTCTTCACAGGGCAGAAATATCACTGAAATGATGCTCTGTTCCTTTCATTGCATTTTATCAGGTGGCACATGATTTCCATGTGTCCCTTTGCTGGTGATGTTAAATTTGATCACTTGATAAAGGCAACATCTGCGAGCCTTCTCCATTGTGAAGTTACTCTTTTTCCCCTCTTGTATTTTGTGGATAGGTACTCTAAGACCATTCTCCTTAAACTTTCAAGCTGTTTATTTACTGCATCAGTTGGAACTCATGGATTTCTATTTTACTTAATGGGTTATAATATATTACTACCATTATTTTGATGCTCACATTCCTCCCACATTTAGGTTGTGGGAGTTCCTTCCAGCCCATTCCTGTGTCCTTTTGACATGTGTTGCTTTCATTATTTCAGTGCTTTCTTACTTTCTGGAACAAGAAGTTCTAGGTTCATTTTGTACTTTGCTGGCCCCATCCCTGGATTTGGCCAAGGAGTTGAGGAGCCGTGGAGCTCTGATTCCTTTTAGAGGAGAATGAGATTTAGAAACCAAGATCTGGGCATTAGGTGTGTTCATTGCTCCTGAGATGTTACAACTCCCAGACCCTTTTAGTGGACACAACTGGGGATTGTATATGTCTGTGTATGTACACACACACACATTTACATCTGTATTTGTTTGTTTATTTATTTATTTTAAAAAGACCTTTGACTTGAGTGACTATTTCTTTCTTTATTTATTTTTGGCTGCATTGGGTCTTCATTGCTGCAAGTGGACTTTCTCTAGTGGTGGCAAGCGGGGGCTACTCTTCGTTGTGGTGCGCAGGCTTCTCATTGCGGTGGCTTCTCTTTTTGCGGAGCATGGGCTCTAGGCACGCAGGCTTCAGTAGTTGTGGCGCATGGGCTTAGCTGCTCCACGACACGTGGGATCTTCCTGGACCAGGGCTCGAATCCATGTTGCCTGCGTTGGCAGGCGGATTCTTAACCACTCCGCCACCAGGGAGTCACACATCTGTATTTATTATTGTGTTTTTCTGTATTAAAAATCAGAGTTTACTACCTCCAATTCCATTTTAACACCACATGGCTCAATTTAGTTTTCTCCTTTCTGTATTTGTAACTCCCTTCTCTTAACAGTGAGAAACCTAGTTCCTACTATCTTGAATATAGTTACTTATTCAATCACTTGCACCCTATGTTGGGCCACTCATCCATATAGACACCCTCTTTAACTCTCTGAGATACCAATACTCCATGCCAAGTCCTTCTCCCCACCACCTCCCCTCCCTCCCTCCAGACCCAGAAGCCTTCTTCACCATACTTGGGCGCCACTTGTGGACAGGTTTTTGCTTTTATGCAAAGAAAATGGTAGCTCTTATCTCCTGGCAGAGAGCAGCCCTATGCCAAGGTACTCATCTTGGCAAGCTGGGGTGTGGGCTGGATTTCACTTCTTTAGATTGACCTTTGTGCTGTGCATCAAGTACCCAACTTTATGTGGCTCTTGATGACTCTACCCATGGCTGCACTGGATTGGTTGATGGTGGGGTCCTAACCTACCTTGGGGCTGAGGCACTGAGCTGTTCTTGCAGGTATGCTGCTGTGTTGAACCAAGGGGATTTGAATTTTGGAAGAAGTTGGAGGTTTGAGAAAGGATGTTACTAGTAACTGACTTCCTGCCTTTGGCACTGGAAGATAAAGTCTGATTGGAGAGACAAACAAGAAAGTTGATGGACAGAGAGGGCATGGAGATGGAGGACTTTTGGAGGCTTCATAGAGGAATTGAGTGCCTGATCCTAGTTTGTGTCTGAGATTAGCTGCATCCCTGTCCTTGGTATTTGAGTGGCATCCCCATATTCTTACACTAAATTCACTCTTGAAGTTAAGCTACTTCAACCTAAGCAAGTCATATGGCCAATCCCCAAGTCAAGGGAAAGAGAAGTACTCTGTGGAACTGCACAGTTGACTGGCAAAGGACCTGGATACAGGGGCCAATTATCCAGTCTACAATGGAGAGGTCAAATTGTTCGCTAAGGCTAACCCGTTAATAAGTGGCATTTAATCACTCTTGTATTGGCTTCTGGATAAAATAGTAAGGGGCTTGATCTGCATTTGGGTTTATCAGGGTGTGCAGGCAATTTAAAAGAGGATTCCTCTCCTTGCTTTCTCCAGCCCTCTTGTATATAGGAAGTTTACTTTCAAGAAGATAGCATTAATCAGATACAGAACTTCTTCCAAGAACCAGATGGCCTTCATTTCTTTCTTCCTGATTAGCTATATAAAGCTAATTGTCCAACTGAGAGAGGCTTAATTTTACAGGCTTGCATAGGAGGCATGCTTATTGTTTACAGCTCTCCACCCTCCTCTTTCCTTCCTTGCCAGAGGCTCTGCTCCAGCAGGGGAACATGAATCTAACATTTATGAATTTTGGAAGAAGTTGAATTTTTAGAAGGAGTCACCACATACCGGATAGGTATGGGAGCATTTCTCTTTAATCCTGCAGGTTAAAGTTAGCATGTGTTCTTCTGAGGTCCTCTGTTCTATGTCTTCTTTTATTTGTCTTATTTTAAGTGGTTTTGACCGGCAGCAGGAGTTTGTATGGTGGTTTTCAGATAATGTCTGCATTAATGTTCTGTAGGCAGAGGGCTGATGGTGCTGGAGACCATATTAAGGAATTGTAATATAAAAATTACACTGAAGTATAAACATGCAGGGGCATATGATTATAGCTAATTATTAAGCTTACCAAGAGGCCAACTGGTTATTATTTAGCGTGGTGGGAAAACTATTTTGCATCAGTGGAAATACTGCACTGAAATATCTTGCCTTTTAGGCAAAGATAATAGTGTCTGGAATACAGGATCAGCCATGTGCTGTGTGAAAGATGGCAGGCTTAAAAAAACGATTTGTACTTCTGGCAAATTGTCTTAATATAATCCACATACCTTTCTAATTTAAAATATGAAAGTTAAGCAAAGTTTATACTGAAGTTACATCCATTAAGAAACTGGTAAAATAGTTAAGTCTCCCAAGCCTAGACTCCAGTGTTGGGTGTGTGTGTGTGTGTGTGTGTGTCTGTCTGTCTGTCTGTGTGTGTCCTGCTCACATATGAATTGTGAATTCATGTTGCATTCCCTTGTAAGGATGTGCCATTTTTAAAGAAGACTAAAACATGGTGGGGTATTCTAAATGAAGCCTGATTATAATTGCAGATGGCAGTTGAGCTTTTGGAAGCTGGTTTCTTTAACTGTTAAATAAAAATTGTCTTTTTTAGTATTGGTGTGTAGAAGTTCAGTGGTGGTTGTTTAGGGAAAACAAACAAACAAACCACTTTTGCCTCTTTATTTCCATTAAATTAAATCTCACAGCATATCCATCTTCTGTTAAGGGGGTTTGACTCTGAAGAAATTTTTCTGAAGGCTTTCTTGACAGTCGATTAAATGAAAACTTTTGGTCCATAAAGCTGAGCTTTCTGGAGGCTTTCTTTTGTTGAATATGGAAAACCTTTGACAGATATTTTCCACGTGTTCTTCTCTGGATAGTTATTGAGCCAATGCAATAATAAAGTGGCAGGTTTTTTTTTTAATATAAGGAATGCCTTTCACTATTAGTAGACTTTTAATGATCAAAATTAGTACCTTAGCCTAGCCTTCTTCTGTTTGGTAGGCAAACTTGACATTGTTCAGTGTCCCAGAAAGGTTTATGGTTGTGATAGACATTGCCTGGGTGTGCAGTGGATTTATGCTTCTTGTTCCCAGCTTATACGACCACATACATAAAATTTCTGCCTGTTGATGGGTATGTAGACCCACTAGACCAGTGGTTTGAAACTAGGGATTCACAGTTTTGCATGCCCCCTCCCAAGGGGACATTTGGAAATGCCTGGAAACACTTTCAGTTGTCAGGACTGGGAGGTGATGCTACTTTCCTTTGGTTGGTAGAGGCCAGGGATGCTGCTAAACATCCTACAGTACACAGGCCAGCCTCCCACAGGAGAGTTACCTGGTACAAAATGTCGATAGTGAGGCTGTTGAGAAGCCCAGCACTAAGCAGTGGATGCATAGTATCTCCCTTTGTTTCCCGCTGTCAAAGTGGGCATGGATTCGCCATGGATCTGTGCCATCTTATCGTCCCATTACAGTACCAGTGGGTAGTACGTTAAATTAAACACGAATTGTTAAGAAATAGTGTTTTCTGGAAGTATTCAACAAGGAAGTCAAAGGGAGAGATGAACCAGCAATGTGTTAGGTAAGTGGTGTCTTGGACAGAGCCAGAGTTTGTAACAGGCTTTTGGGCTTTGGGGACGATGGATTGCTTTGTCCCCCCGGAAGTCTCCTTTTGTTAGAGTAGATGTCACCCTTAAATGTTAGTTCTTGTAGGTGACGGATTCATCAAAAGTTGGTGATGAAAACATCTTAATAAACAACATCACACAATCATGTTTCTCCTTCACAATGAATTCTGCCTAATGAAGATTGGCTGTGTACAGCCACCACTGCTTAATTTTGTTGCATTTTGTGTACACAGCTCAGAAAATTAAGAGACCAGGGAACTACTCTTGAGCAGAATATAAAAGGACTTTCTTGAATGGCGGCACTTTTGATGTTTTTTTTTTTTTTTTTTTCCTGACATACGTGCCTGGAGGAATAAGAGAGGAAGATGTCAGGGGACTTATAAGCAGCTGATAACAACAGGCTTCATTTACATTTTGTAGCATGTATAGCCCCCGGTCCTTCAAGCACATGTGTAGGGAATTGAAATTGCAGATTGCCTATTGTGTGTTGGCAGTAATCTTTCCAAAAAATTTGTATGTTTCAAAATCAGGCAGCCAATAGCAGTAGCCAGTGATATATGGGGCTATTGATGTGAATTGAATTTGCAGAGGGAAAATGGGATTTGGTGCAGTATGAACTTGTAATGAGGTGGCCCCAAAGATTTGTAATGGTCAGCCATTGTTTATGCCAAGAATCAGCTAGGAATGAAATACCTTTCAAAGGGAGGCAAATAAAACTTGAGTTTTCTTTCTTTTTCCAGCTAATGGAGTGGTTCCAAAGTGATGTCATTTAGTTTGGCTCTTGAGGGTGCTGGAAGTTAACAGATTACCCTTTTAATAAGTGTGTGGATCATTGGTCTTCACTGATCTCAGTTATTGTCTTGTAAGAAAAAAAACTTGGACCCGTGCCCTCAAGATATGTGTATTTATTTTTATCTATTATGTGTATGTGTTCTTACACTAAAATATTATGTAAATTATAAAATGTAAAAAAATGTAAAACGTGTAAAAAACATTTATGGGTAAAAGGTTAAATTTTTCGTATCCCCAAGGAATCATCTTAGGTACCCCTGGGTGCTTGGTGCTGGAAATGACAGGCACTAGTATTGCCTTAGGTGACATTGTTAGGTACTGGAGAAGACTGGCCTGCCTTCCCTTCCATACTGCAGGCATCTCTTTAAAATAGGTGACTTAATCTTGAACGTTTATGGTGATTGTGTGGTGTGAGCTGCAGATGGGATTGGATTAATACCAGACATTCGGAAGTGGTTCTCGTACCCAGGTGTGATGTGTAGAATAGAAATGCAGTAAGTCAGCTAAAGCTGACCTCATGTTTTATCTGAATGCTGTGTCTTAGAAGTTTACTGCCCGATTTATCTGGGTAATTTTCCCCTTGCCTCCTTGCCTTCTTTCCTTTCCTTTTTTCTTTTTTTTTTTGGTGCCAGGGGAAACTGGGACACAGTCATTCCAAATATATTTCTTCTCTGAGGGTCAATTAGAGTTTGTAGGTTAAGAGTAGGGGGTTTGAAGTTAGAATAATTACAGTCTACGAATGACTGAATGGAAGAATTAATACATTTATCCCTTAGTCGAAACTATGCTGCTTAGGTGATTTTGGTGGGCAAGCTGGTAAATTCCTCTGATTCCTTGTTTCCTTTTCTGTGAAGTGGGGATCATTGCTAACCCCTGTAGTTTTCTGTAGAATTAAGTAGGGTGTGTATGTGAAATAGCCAGCATAGGGCATTAGGTAAATGTCCATTTAATAATGGTGTATTTATTTTCAGTAGCCCCTGTCCTTCTTGGAATTCTTTTTTTTTTTTAAGGTAAGAAGTGGATTTATTTAGAGAGATACACATTCCATACACAGAATGTGGTCCGTTTCAAAAGGTGAGTGGCCATGGGAGAAACACATTCCACACAGTGTGGGCCATCTCAGAAAGCGAGAGCCTTCTTGGAATTCTGAAAGTATTTCTTGAATGTCTTCACTTACTCTGGCCAACACCGATTTCCCCGACCTCAGAGCTCTTAGATACCTAAACGACCAGTGGTACAGTATTGCTGGGCACAGTTATCCCATCATTCACTTATGTGTTCTTTCCCTTTCCCTCTGCCCAGGTAAATTCAGTTTCTGGAGGGTGGAAACCAAGTCTTAACTTTCTCTTGCGGTGGGTTGCCTTTCCTTGCCTCCTTCCCCGACATCAGGCTGAGTGAGTAATCCAGGAACCAATTTTTAGTGGTCAGGTGAAAAGGCATGTGTGGAATCAGAAGACCTACCTTTTGGTTGAATCAGAAGACTTGCTTTGGAATTAGAGAAGGTGAATGAGGTGCAGGGAGCCGGAAAGAGGATTTCAGAAAGGAGATTTTGCTAATTGTAATGAGTGCTAAACAGAAGTTGGTATACTTCTGTAGTTTTCCGTTGTCAATCACTTTGGATGATAATTTTTTTTTTTTGCTATTATTTTTAAGTGACAGATTGCAGTACGTGTTTCAGGACCTGCCACCCATTTTGATTTGAAAGATTATGTTGTCAGAATTTTAGACAGTGCGGGTAAAGACCTAATTTTACTAAATAACAGGGACTTATGAATCTTGTAAATTACTTTCCTCTTGCCATGGAAAGTGTTTTTCTCTGATTTATTATGCAAATTATGGTAAATCCTAGAACTGAGCAAAGTAAAACCATTTCATGTCTTTTAGAATCTGTTTTCTAGTTTTGCTCATTCTGTAACAGTCTTACCTTAACAGGTGAGAAGTATAAATTGTGTGAATTACTGAGCAAAGATAAAGGACAGTATATTTTGGTTATTTCCAGTTAGCAACTAGCCTCTTATTGAATCAGATTAAGTGCTTCAGTCACTTCCTTTTTTTTTTTTTTCTTTTTGCGGTATGCGGGCCTCTCACTGTTGTGGCCTCTCCCGTTGCGGAGCACAGGCTCCGGATGCGCAGGCCCAGCGGCCATGGCTCACGGGCCCAGCCGCTCCGCGGCATATGGGATCCTCCCAGACCGGGGCACGAACCTGTATCCCCTGCATCGGCAGGCGGACTCTCAACCACTGCGCCACCAGGGAGGCCCCACTTCCTTTTTTTACAAGTTGTCTTTAGGAAGGCACATTTGCACCCGAGTACAATAAAAGGAAATTAGTATTTTGCTACTTTTACTAAAAGTAATAATATTCCTATTTTCCTGTTATAGAGTTTCAGGCATCACCCCCTGCAGCTGAAGAAGAGACTAACTTTCCACTGTGTGTCTTAATATCAGGGAAATATCTCACATGCCTATCAAGCTGATAAAAGAGGGTTTTCCTTGATTGCTAATATGGGATGGATTCTGAAAGCCTTAGTCAAAATTTGGCTTTGGAAGGCTACTACAGGTTTATTTTCAGGATGAAGGAAAAATGAGACAACCAACTTGGAAAAGGGCAGGAACCAGGACAGAGGGAGCTAATTGGCCAACGGGGTATTGGAAAGAGTTGGCCCCTCCTGTGTCTTGGTTTTAGGGATAACGCTCAGCTCAAGAACAAGATGCATTTCTGGGAGAGGTTCTGGTTGGCTTGGCAGGGTGGGACAGGATGCCTGCATGGATAATGCAGGGGAAAATTGGGGGATCATAAACTGGAGAAGTGGGGGAGAAAGGACCATGAAGTTAGCTACAGCTGGAGATGTCTTTCTCTTAAGGTTATCCATTTCATGGCTTCAATCATAGAGTGGACTGCCAAATCTTGAAGCAGGAAGGGCTCCAAATCCGTCCTGGAAATGAGTGGGTGACTTGTTCAGGGGGTGCTACAGCTGTGGGTGGTGCTCAGGTTGGTTTTCATTACCTTTGCATCTAGCATCAGGCTAGAGAATTTGGTTCCTGAGTGATGTTATGTAACATTGGGAAAGAAAATCTCTTTCAGTTAGCAGAGATAAAGTATTGACAAGGCAGTGGAGTGGATGCCTATAAATACAGGCCTTCTGTAATTGGAAAGGAGCAAAGAAAACTTCCAGTTGCTGTTTGCAGAGGCTGAGTAAAGGACTACCTGTGACAGGCTTCACCTGTTCGAGGACTATAACTATCACTTGACTAAACAAACATCCAAGGGATTAGTAGCAGGCAGGGTATGTCTATTCCTAAATTTTACTGCTAAGCACTGAATGCAGCCTCTAGTATTTATTCAGAAAATGCCCTTGTTTGGGGGCACATCAGAGGCACTGTGGCCGGACTGCTTTTTTCGATACTCAGAGGTTCTCACTTTACCCAGAAACCCAAAAGCAGAGGCAGCTGAGCTCAGGAGCCACTCCTGGGGGACCAAACTCTCTCCAACTCTTTTTCAATTAGGACCACCCTTTCATTGGGGCTTCCCTGGTGGCGCAGTGGTTGAGAGTCCGCCTGCCAATGCAGGGGACATGGGTTCGTGCCCCGGTCCGGAAAGATCCCACGTGCTGCGGAGCGGCTGGGCCTGTGAGCTATGGCCGCTGAGCCTGCACGTCTGGAGCCTGTGCTCTGCAACGGGAGAGGCCGCAGCAGTGAGAGGCCCGCGTACCGCAAAAAAAAAAAAAAAAGGACCACCCTTTCATAAGGTTTTGGGTTTGCAGAGGGTGAAGTATATATAGCATAGTGGTTCCAAGTATGGTTTTGGGATTAAGATGAGATTTGGATGTGAATCCTGACCCTCCCACTTAATAGCTGTGAATGTGGGCAAGTTTCTAACCTCTTTGGGCCTCTGATAGATTTGCTTAATTAAGGTTCATTTCCTCCTTCCTTGTAACTGGATCTTTGTATCAATATTATTGGGGATTGCAATGAACCTAACAAAACCCCTTGCTTTATTACCTTCCCATGCGAATAGGGATGGTTGATGAGTCACAAGAAGTTGTTGTCTGGGGTTTCCAGGAAAGTTGCTCTGAAGGGATTCATTCAGTTGGGAAGTGTGCTCTTTTTGATATTTCATATTTTGCATTATTTTTTTTGATATTTCATATTTTGCATTTTTTTTTTTTTTTTTTTTTTGCGGTACGCGGGCCTCTCATTGCTGTGGCCTCTCCCGTTGCGTAGCACAGGCTCCACACGCGCAGGCTCAGCGGCCATGGCTCACGGGCCCAGCCGCTCCGCGGCATGTGGGATCCTCCCGGACCGGGGCACGAACCTGCGTCCCCTACATCGGCAGGCGGATTCTCAACCACTGCGCCACCAGGGAAGCCCCCATATTTTGCATTTTTGATGTGAAATGCAGATGTGATAGCTTGGAGCTACAGCCGCCATTTTGAGACCAGGAGGGAAAGGCCAAGGGAATTGCAGAGATGGGGGCATCTTTTACCTGCAGCTACCTACCTCCACACTTCCTGTTATATGAAATAAATCAACCCTTATGTCTTTAAGTCTCTGTAATGGGTCTCTGATAGTAGCGTCAAAATATAGTTTCTGCCTCCTACACTATTGGTGGGAAGGTAAGTTGGTGCAGCCACTATGGAAAACAGTATGGAGGTTCCTCAAGAAACTAAAAATAGAGTTGCCATATGATCCTGCGATCCCCCTCCTGGGCGTGTATCTGTAGATAACCATAATTCAAAAAGATACATGCATCCCATTGTTCACTGCAGCTCTATTTACAATAGCCAAGACATGGAAACAACCTAAATGCCCATTGACAGATGAACGGATACCATGGAATTCTATTCAGCCATGAAAAAATGAAATAATGCCATTTGCAGCAACATGGATGGACCTAGAGATTATCATACTAGTGAAGTAAGTCAGAAAGAGAAAGACAAATACCGTATGATATCACTTATATGTAGAATGTAAAATATGACACAAATGAACTTATCTATGAAACAGACTCACAGACATAGAAAACAGACTTGTGGTTGCCAAGGGGGAGGGGGTGTGGGAGAGGGAAGGACTGGGAGTTTGGGATTAGCAGATGCAAACAGAATTATATACAGAATGGATAAACAAAAAGGTCCTACTGTATAGTGCATGGAACTATATTCAGTATCCTGTGATAAACCATAATGGAAAAGAATATGAAAAAGAATGTATGTATGTATGTATATATATACATATATATGTATTACTGAATCACTTTGCTGTACACTAGAGATTAACTCAACATTGTAAATCAACTATACTTCAATAAAATAAATTTAAAAAAAAAGAACGTAGGTTCCGATATCAAACCTCATAATCCCTGTCTGCAAAATGAGAATAGTCGAATTTATGCTGTGGGGTCATTCTGAAGATTGGCAGCTGCTACTTTTGTTTTGAAATTACACTGCTAGCATTATCACATATAACATATATATTACAGATATAGGTAAATGTATTCAAACCCTAAGATTGCTATTAAAAAGTACCCCAGACTGGGTGACTCAAACAGCAGAAATTTATTGTCTCACAGTTGTGGAGGCCAGAAGTCCTACATCAAGGTGTCTGCAGGATTGGTTCCTCTGAGGGCTGTGAGGGAAGGATCTGCTCCAGGTCTCTCTCCTTGACTAGTAGATGGTTGTCTTCTCTCTGTGTCTTCACATTGTCTTCCCTCTATGCATGTCTGTGTCCAGATATCCCCTTCTTACAAAGACACTAGTCATACTGGATTAGGGCACCCTAATGACCTCATTGTACCTTGATTACCTCTGTAAAGACACTATCTTCAAATAAGGTCACTCTGAGTTACTGAGGATATATCCAATATACCCTTTTTGGGGGGACACAATTCAACCCATAATGGTACATATGTAACACACTATCAGTGAAGTTTTAGTCTCTCACCCTTTTTCTGATTACAAAAACTCTTTACCAAAAAAGTCAAATATTCTTTACGAAAAGTTGCCCCCCCCAAGTGTCCTTTTTTGCAAATGACTTTTAACTTAGTTATCTAGATCCTGGAATCAGCGAGGGCTTCCGAATTCGTTGTAGTTTTAAGGCAGTGATTTGTCAGTTCTCATGGCTCTCTTGGATTTAGGTATTCTCTTGGGTAGGTTTTAAGCTCATTACTGAGAAACACAAGAGTCTACTGTGTGTTAGTCCACAGTCTTTAGAATTCTTTAGGGTAAGGTATTTATGTGGCCAGTCATACATGTGGGCTGTTTGGTGCTCTTGGGTGAATTCATGTGGCAGCGATGTCCCAGAGTGTGACCCTACTGTGTGCCCAAGTCCCGCTGCCCCAGGTTACAACATCTATAAGAATACCTCTAAACATCTCAGCCTCCAAGCTGAGTTCAGTAATGGAGGACTTGTTTAAATCCTCTTCTGAGTATAAGCATTTAAAAATGCTGAAGTTTCCACCGTTGGAGAATTTCTTCAACTCTATTTAACTCTGGAAAAAAATGTTAGCCCAGTGTTCTTACAGCTGCTTTCTTTTTCTTTGCAAATATTTCAGACATTGGGACCATTACCTCTGGAGTGAGGCAGAGTACTTTATGCATTAAATAAATAACTTTCCTGTCTTGACAAGGGTTTTTTTGAAGATCACTTTTAGGTGACATTATGTGCTTGGAGGGGCTTGTCTTCAAATAAAAGACATAATTGAAATACAGCTGAATAGGAATCAAGAGTGGGATTCAAGTATAAGGTAAAATTGATGACATCCCTTATTGCTTTATAGATGAATTACTTTTATGGTGGCCTATTTTAGTTTAAAAACTAAAAATGCATTTTTCTACACTCTAATCGTCCGTCCTGACAGCCGCCAAAAAGAAAGGCTGTTCCCCCGCCCCCTTTCCTTACCACTGATAGTAGAAATTGCTTATTGCTTGAAAATCTATATGTGCCTGCTGGTTTGCCATTAAAAAGGGATTTTGTAACCTGAATTCCATTTTTAATTTAACATAAGGGGTTATATTTTCCGTATTGGCAGGTCGTGGCATGGGTAGGTGACTTGAATGCAGTCTTTTCCATTGAGTGTTACTGTTGAAAATCTGTGTGTGTCAAGGAATTGGGAAGGTTTGCATCTGAGCAGGAAGAAGGTGATATTAAGGTTAGTTCTCTGCATCCACCCAGTTATTAACCTTCTCAGAGTAAGGAGCTCAGCCAAGGGAGGAAGATCACCCCTCTTTAACTGATGTGCTATGTCTTGCAGGCGGATGCCAATGTTCTAGCAATGTCAGGAGCAAAAGCTTTGCGGGGGTGGGGAGGAAGGCGGATTGACAGATCATTAAATTGTCATTCAGTATAATTTACATGGTCCATCTCACCACCTATGATGTATTCTTGGAAAAAAAGAATAATAAATGGAATCAGATCCAGCTTCTCCCATCAGGTGCTGGGGATAGAGCATAATGTAAAAGGACACACCTGGCATGCCATTAGCAAAACCCAGAATGAGGGAAATTTTATGCTTTAAATGACCCCCTTTGTTCAACAAATATATTGAACAGTTAAAAGAGGCAGAGAAGAACCTTTGGATTAAAAGAGCTTAAAGAGACATATCAACCAAATGCAGCGTATGGACTTTGGTGGATCCTGATATGATCAAATCAGTGTTAAACTTTTTTTTTTGAGTTGGAGAAATTTGGATTAGATATTACCTGACTTATGGCATTTTTGTTACTTTTTTAGGTATAGAAAAGATAGTAGTGTTGTAATTACATTTTAAAAGAGTCCTTGTATTTTAGTGATAGATACTGAATTAGATACAGGGGAAATTACAATGTCTGGAATTTGCTTCAAGTTAATCCAGTTGGAGTAGGGAGTGGGTCGGGGTAAAAAAAAAAGTAAGATTTTCTATATATGTTAATCGTTGAAGGTAGGAGATAGATAGGTGGGGACTCTTCTATTTTTGAATGTTTGAAATTTTCATAACAGAAAATTGAATCATATGAATGACCTACCTGTGTTCTGTTCTTCATGATGGCTGCTGACTTTATAAGACCTACTTCTTTTTAAGTATTCTTGGGATAATAAATATTTTAATATATAACCTTTTACCTCAAAGTAATCCAGACATAAATATGGTCACTAACTGTAGCAACAAAGCCTCCAAGAATTGACAGGTTTTATTTAATGACCCATTTTCCTTCATTTGAACTCAGCCCTGTGGAATACTGGGAATGTTTTATTCATCATACTCTTTGCTTTTTATAAATTGTCGAATGCCTTGGTAGGAATTAGCAGATGTTGAATTATCAGTGGGAGGATTCTTTATTTGCTAAATGCAGTAGAAAGTCATTAAAAGAAGTTTAAAATATGAAAGAATCAAATGGGAGAACTTGGGGGGAAATGAATAAATTTGTTCTCTTTCGTCCTGGGTTTATTAAGGTCAAATGAGGTGCGGCTTAATGTTTTGCAGCTTCATTGTAAACTGAGCCAAAAGGAAAATCTTTCTGCCCTTTGGTCCAACATTCCTGTGTGAAGACAACAACAGCTACAATGGAACATGGCCAAGGTTTTTTTGGGGGTCATACCTTAGACCTTAAGTTAAGATAGTTGAGATAAGCCAGGGTTTATGTACAGATTTATCCCCGGTCTTGGTGTTGAGCCATTACTTCCATTTTTGCATTTTTTTTTCATGGTACAAGGTTTTTGTTTTGTTTTGTTTTGAGTGCCCACTGTGTAATCAGCTCTGGACTAGGCACTGAGGAACAAGACAAACCAAAGTTGTATTTTTTTGCTCTTTTATCTAACCTGAATGTAAACTGTCTCCTGCTCTCTCTCATCTCCCCACACCCTACCCCCCATTCTTTTATCTTTGTTTCCTTTCTCTTTTTCTGGCAACATTGCCCTATCAGTTTGTAATGAGGTAATCCCTAAGGTGATGGTTAGTTATTTGGATCTGGGAAAAAGCTGTGATTAAGTTGAAGCAGTTTAGAACTGGGTGAGGGTGGGGTGGGGAGCCACCATTTACCCGCACTGCCCTGTGCCAGGTACTGCCCAAAGAAATATCTCATTTGTTCCATGCCCAAATCCTGCAGGGGAAGAATCACTCCCATTTTACAAGGAGGGAGAGGAAGCTTCAGGGAGCTTGAGTGACTTGATCAGTCCTCATGGCTCCTGAGCATCTTTGTTGGTCAGTATGCCCTCGTCTGTGCAAAATTGTACTTTAACCAACATACCGTATATGTTCTCCAGGGCGTAGGTAATGAGGGCAGTTTTTCAGTGAAACCTCAGCCATCTGTTTTCTCCATGACGTTGCTTCTTACTGATTCTGTATGGGACATTGAGGGGCAGGGAGGAGGGTCACCCGGAGGACAGGCTTCTGTGCCTTCACTTTGGGCATCTGCATGAATTTCAAGATGGCCTAAATTAGATGTATAACTCAGATATCTTCTGGATAGAACAGGGACACAGGAAGGACAGACACTGGTAGCTTGGTGACTGTGAAATGGCTTGGCTCGCTCCTTGTCTGCACTACTGTTTGTCTTAACCACAGAGTTGAAAAGGTCTCCATGATGTGTAATATAGAGAGATCTTTGTGAACACAGCTGCTTACGAGCCCTGGGCATCGGCAGGAAAGCAATATCTTCGTCTTCTTTTTTTTTTTAAATAAATTTAGGGGCTTCCCTGGTGGCGCAGTGGTTGAGAGTCCGCCTGCCGATGCAGAGGACGCGGGTTCGTGCCCTGGTCTGGGGGGATCCCACGTGCCGCGGAGCGGCTGGGCCTGTGCGTCCGGAGCCTGTGCTCCGCAACGGGAGAGGCCACAGCAGTGAGAGGCCTGCGTACCGCAAAAAAAATAAAAAATAAAAAATAAATAAATTTATTTATGTATTTATTTATTTGTGGCTGCGTTGGGTCTTCGTTGCTGTGCGCGGGCTTTCTCTAGTTGTGGCGAGCGGAGGCTACTCTTCATTGAGGTGCGCGGGATTCTCATTGCGGTGGCTTCTCTTGTTGCAGAGCACAGGCTCTAGGCACGTGAGCTTCAGTAGCTGTGGCATGTGGGCTCAGTAGTTGTGGCACACAGGCTTAGTTGCTCTGTGGCACGTGGGATCTTCCCAGACCAGGGATCGAACCTGTGTTCCCTGCATTGGCAGGTGGATTCTTAACTACTGCACCACCAGGGAAGTCTCAAGCAACTTCTTAAGGCTTGCAACTGGTAATACTTTTGTGGTCTCTCATAAGCAGGAGATAAAAAGAGTAAAGGTTTCTTGGAGACTGTTTTGAAGGCCTGGGGAGTTTGTGAAGTGTAGTAAGTGGATTCCAGTTGATCTAGAGGCTCTCCAAGTTAACCGGTGGTTTTTTTTTTTGTTCTTGTTGTTGTTTTTTTTTGCGGTACGTAGGCCCCTCACTGTTGTGGCCTCTCCCGTTGCAGAGCACAGGCTCCGGATGCGCAGGCTCAGTGGCCATGGCTCACGGGCCCAGCCGCTCCGTGGCACGTGGGATCTTCCCAGACCGGGGCACGAACCCGTGTCCCCTGCATCGGCAGGTGGACTCTCAACCACTGCGCCACCAGGGAAGCCCTAACCAGTGTTTTGAGTGTGCCCATCTTCAGCTTTGGGCTCCTTTTGCCTTCAAGACCTCTTTTGTCAGGCTGGTGAGGAGCATCATGCCAGGAATGAAGCCTGGTGTTGGAGCAGAACGTTTGAAAACAGATGGAGAGCAGCAACTTCAAGTAATAGACAGTAAATCATCGAATTGGAGAAGTTACTCAGGCTGGGGTGCTGTGCCCAAAGGCACCAAGCATAAGCTGATGACAGAGAAGGGCACTTAAGTGGTGTTTCTTGGCCACAGGGCAGTAGGAATTGTTCAGCTGGATGTGTGCATTAAATGGGTGATGTTATTAGTAGGAAATAAAATGGTGGTGAGAGAACTGGAGGCTTGCTTCCTGGACCTTACTCTGGATCTTTTTGATGGAGTTGCTGGCTGGAGCAGATTTTGAGATGAGTATTCATTTAGGTAAAGGGGTTGTCATGCTCTTCATTCTGAAAGAGTTTACTTGAGCTAAGTCACTTAATATGAATAGATTCCACTGTTCTCCAATCTACCTTCCTATATGAATTAAAAAGCCACAGAGAAAGTAAACGTTTAAGTTTTCTTCAATAAAACGTTTTAGGTACTAAACTATAAAATCCCTAGTTAAGACTTTAGCAGTCTGGCATTCCTGTACACTAATGATGAAAAATCTGAAAATGAAATCAAGAAAACACTCCCATTTACCATTGCAACAAAAAGAATAAAATATCTAGGAATAAACCTACCTAAGGAGACAAAAGACCTGTATGCAGAAAATTATAAGACACTGGTGAAAGAAATTAAAGATGATACAAATAGATGGAGAGATATACCATGCTCCTGGATTGGAAGAATCAATATTGTGAAAATGACTCTACTACCCAAAGCAATCTACAAATTCAATGCAATCCCTATCAAACTACCACTGGCATTTTTCACAGAACTAGAACAAAAAATTTCAAAATTTATTTGGAAACACAAAAGACCCCGAATAGCCAAAGCAATCTTGAGAATGAAAAACGGAGCTGGAGGAATCAGGCTCCCTGACTTCAGATTATACTACAAAGCTACAGTAATCAAGACAGTGTGGTACTGGCACAGAAACAGAAAGATAGATCAATGGAACAGGATAGAAAGCCCAGCGTTAAACCCACGCACATATGGTCAACTTATCTTTGATAAAGGAGGCAGGAATGTACAGTGGAGAAAGGACAGCCTCTTCAATAAGTGGTGCTGGGAAAACTGGACAGGGACATGTAAAAGTATGAGATTAGATCATTCCCTAACACCATACACAAAAATAAGCTCAAAATGGATTAAAGACCTAAATGTAAGGCCAGAAACTATCAAACTCTTAGAGGAAAACATAGGCAGAACACTCTATGACATAAATCACAGCAAGATCCTTTTGGACCCACCTCCTAGAGAAATGGAAATAAAAACAAAAATAAACAAATGGGACCTAATGAAACTTAAAAGCTTTTGCACAGCAAAGGAAACCATAAACAAGACCAAAAGACAACCCTCAGAATGGGAGAAAATATTTGCAAATGAAGCAACGGACAAATGATTAATCTCCAAAATTTATAAACAGCTCATGCAGCTCAATAGCAAAAAAACAAACAACCCAATCCAAAAATGGGCAGAAGACCTAAATAGGCATTTCTCCAAAGAAGATATACAGACTGCCAACAAACACATGAAAGAATGCTCAACATCATTAATCATTAGAGAAATGCAAATCAAAACTACAATGAGATATCATCTCACACCAGTCAGAATGGCCATCATCAAGAAATCTAGAAACAATAAATGCTGGAGAGGGTGTGGAGAAAAGGGAACACTCTTGCACTGCTGGTGGGAATGTGAATTGGTACAGCCACTATGGAGAACAGTATGGAGGTTCCTTAAAAAACTAAAAATAGAACTACCGTATGACCCAGCAATCCCACTACTGGGCATATACCCTGAGAAAACCATAATTCAAAAAGAGACATGTACCAAAATGTTCATTGCAGCTCTATTCACAATAGCCCAGAGCTGGAAACAACCTAAGTGTCCATCATCGGATGAATGGATAAAGAAGATGTGGCACATATATACAATGGAATATTACTCAGCCATAAAAAGAAACGAAACTGAGCTATTTGTAATGAGGTGGATAGACCTAGAGTCTGTCATACAGAGTGAAGTAAGTCAGAAAGAGAAAGACAAATACCGTATGCTGACACATATATATGGAATTAAAAAAAAATGTCATGAAGAACCTAGGGGTAAAACAGGAATAAAGACACAGACCTATTTGGGAATGGACTTAAGGATATGGGGAGGGGGAAGGGTAAGCTGTGACAAAGCGAAAGAGAGGCATGGACATATATACAGTACCAAACGTAAGGTAGATAGATAGTGGGAAGCAGCTGCAGAGCACAGGGAGATCAGCTCGGTGCTTTGTGACTGCCTGGAGGGGTGGGATGGGGAGGGTGGGAGGGAGGGAGATGCATGAGGGAAGGGATGTGGGAACAGATGTATATGTATGACTGATTCACTTTGTTATAAAGCAGAAACTAATAAAAAAAAGACTTTAGCAGTCTATGCTTTCCTATTAATAGTGACTTTGTTTTTCCAAATCAAAGATGTTTTATCTAGTCATCCACCCCCAATCAGAAAAAGAAGTTACTATCTTTTTTTGGAGAGTTCTTTGGGGGAATCTTTTTATTTTTATTTTTATTTATTTTTATTTTTTATTTTTTGCGTTACGCGGGCCTCTCACTGTTGTGGCCTCTCCCCTTGCGGAGTGCAGGCTCCGGACGCACAGGCTCAGTGGCCATGGCTCACGGGCCCAGCCACTCCGCGGCATGTGGGATCCTCCCAGACCGGGGCACGAACCTGTGTCCCCTGCATCGGCAGGTGGACTCTCAACCACTGCGCCACCAGGGAAGCCCCCTGGGGGAACCTTTTTAAAGATTGGTTTGCTACCAAGCGAGGTTCTTGGCTTTCCGCAATCAGTGGAAATGGACTAGAGGCCAGACAAGAAATTCAGGCAAGGCTTTATTGGGGCACCTGCTGCAGCAGGGCCGAGTGAGAACAAACAACAGGTTGCCTTGCTTGCTCGCTCCCTAAGGGGTGGTGAGCTTGTTACTTGGGTGAGGGTAGGGGTGTGTCCAGGGGTTGGGCGGGAGGGGTGACTTAGGTGGTTGGCCCACCCCTTAGGTTGTGTTGTGTGCAGGTGACATAAGCAGTACCTTGCTTTTGCTGCTGAAACCCTACTTTTTTGCTCCAGGCTCTTCAAAAGTGGTAGTTGGGTTTTTTTGGTTTCTTTGTGTCTTTTGGGCCCAGATTTGCCCCAGCTGCTATGCACGCAGTTATTTTTAGTCCCATACAGTTTCTCTGTTTTTTGTTGCTAGGGGAGAGGTTGTGTCCAGGTGCAAGCACTGCAGCACTGCAGCAAAGTGCCCCAGGTCCCAGCCTGTCTCAGGTTCAGTGGAAGAAATTTTCCAGTTCAGTTGACATTCTTTGCAGTGTGTTTGTGGTTTGGCACGGTTCAAAATATTTATCATGACAAGGTCCTTCGACAACAAGGGTAGAAAGAAATATTAGTGTACTTTCCCCAAAGTGCTCTAGTAATTGTCAACTACTTAGAAATGTATCTTTAATGAGAGGGGAGGACATCCTGCCTTTTGTGACAACGTGGATGGACCTTGAGTACATTATGCCGAGTGAGGGAAGTCAAGCAGAAAGACAAGGACTGTGTGATATTGCTTGTATGTGGAATCTAAAAAAGCCCAAATTAAAAAAAAAAAAATCTGTCTAAAGGGAGTTCCCTGGTAGTCTAGTGGTTAGGAATTGGCGCTTTCACTGCTGTGGCCCAGGTTAAGTCCTTGGTCAGGGAACTGAGATCCTGTAAGCCAAGTGGCGTGCCTGCCCTCCCCACCCAAAAAAAAAAAATCTAAGAAAGCCCAAATTCTTTATCTCAATTAGCCATCCCCAAAGGCAACAGTCCTGTAGGTAACCATTATCTCCACTTACATGTATGAAACCCAAGTCATAGAAACGAAGCAACTTGTCTGTAGACAGAAAAGTATTAAAAATTATACCCAGGTGTTAAGAACGAAGGACACAAAAATTAACATTTGTGCTCGTTCTGACCGAAATCTTCAACCACTGTATTATCCTGCTGTCCAGTAGATTCTGGCTTCCTCACTTTGTTTTCTAGATATTCCCCAGTGTTTCCTTTAGACTGGATAAGGACTTAACCATGAAGTAAGTTCTGAACACCAGATCAAGGACTTTATAGAAGGTTTAAAACATCAGCCACCGCAAAATCTTTGCCTGATTACAGTCTAGATTCAAATCTTCTGATTCTAGTTTTCTCTATTTAGGATGCCTGTTTCACTTGTTTTTTTGGAAAATTCTTACTCTCTAAAGTTTTAACTGAAACATAGCTTCCTCTGTGAAGCCTTTTCTGATCTCCTGAGATAAACAGGTTCTTCTTCCCCATATAAGACCCTTGTTTCGTACACATGGCTTCACTGAAACATGTGTTCTCATAATTATTTTCCTTAAAGTCAGTAAGTCCTATGGAGTGTGAGAGGCCATTTTTAATCTGTATAGCACAGTGGTTCTCAAACTTCAACATGAATCAGAATTATCTGGGACTCTTATTTTTCTTTTTTTTGGCCGTGCCATGTGGCACGCAGGATCTTAGTTCCCTGACCAGGCATTGAACCCGTGTCCCCTGCAGTGGAATCGCAAAGTCTTAACCACTGGACTGCCAGGGAATTCCCCTGTCTGGGAGTCTTTAAAACTCAGACTACTGACCCTTCCCCCCAGAGGTTCTGACTCTGTAGGTCTGGGGTGGGGTCCGCGACCTTACATTTCTCACAGCGCTGTTGCTGTCCCTACTGCTGGGCTGGACCGCATTTTGAGAACCACTCACCTATCAGCTGACACATAACAAGTGAGATGAACACCTGACTGTAGACTAATATTTATTCCTCAGAACAAGTTGCTAACAAGTTTTCAGTATGAAAAGTGATGAACTAGTAACAGTCAGATGTGAAACTGGTTCCCGCACAGGGAGAAGGGATTCTCAGAAGAGACAATGGACGTACACTCCAGGTTTCATCTTCCTCTCCAATCTTCCTTATTTCGAACTGAGAGTAGAAAGTGGAAAGGGAGACTCCTAACTTTGAAAGAAAAGAGGAACTTCAGATTTGTGTGTCTTCTGCTTTGTGTCTGTAGTTACTTCGATGCATTTATCAAAAATACAAAAACTATTTCAGTTTGTGTTATCTGGGTGGGATGGATGTCACACAATAGGAATGAGACTTGGATTTTAAACATTTTATGGAACCCATTAGATTTAAAATGATTGAGTCTACGTGAAATTAACTTAATTAATTGGTGTTCTTCAATAAAATAACTTCACATTTTGTATTATTAAAAAAATAAGTAGGGCTTCCCTGGTGGCGCAGTGGTTGAGAGTCCGCCTGCCGATGCAGGGGACACGGGTTCGTGCCCCTATCCCGGAAAATCCCACATGCCGCGGAGCGGCTGGGCCCGCGAGCCATGGCCGCGGAGCCTGTGTGTCCGGAGCCTGTGCTCCGCAACGGGAGAGGCCACAGCAGTGAGAGGCCCGCGTACAGCAAAAAAAAAAAAAAAAAAAAAAAAATAAGTAAAAAAGCCAAACTCATAAAAAGCAGGAAAAAAATGCTGGTTACCAGGGGATGGGACTGGGAGATAGGACAGATATTTAAGGATACAAGCTGAAAACAAGTAATAAATAAGCCCTAGAGATCTAATGCACAGCATAGTGACTCTAGACAATATTTTGTTATAAAATCAACAAATTTGCTAAGATACTAGAACTTAATTATTCCAACCACTAAAGAAAAGATACTTATGTAATGTGATAGAGGTGCTAATTAGCGGCTGCAATGGCAGTCATATTGTAATATATAAGTGTAACAAATTAACATGTTCTACACCTAAATTCACACAATGTTATATATCAAATATATATCTTTAAGATTAACTAAAATTCAAATCTTGAGACTGGGTGCAGGACTATTATGGTCATTGAGGAATCAAAGCTAATGGTTATAGTTTTACTAACTTGATATTCTATAGTTATTAAAAATAAATAAATGCCTTTATTTTGATCCTCTCAGGTTTTTTAAGTGAGTATATTATTTTCTAAAAATTACGTTTGTTATCTACAAATACATTTTGCCAAAGTTTTTAAGCCCTTTGTTTTTGCAAACAGTTTGAATACTGTAAGAATCTTTATTCTACTCACATGTTAAGGAGATTCTTGCTCAGTAGAGAAAAGGGATATTGCAAACACATGGAAAGCTTCCCCTTGGTTTTCCAGTGATGTTGGCACTGGTGGTATAGATATGAACAAGACATGGATCCTTCTTTTAAGGAATTCATAATCTGGTGACAAAGAAGGACAGGTAAATAATCAATTGCAATAAAATGATGTAGAGGTTCTGATTGTAGTCTAGAGTGTGGACAGTGGAAGTCAGTAATAGGGAGTTATCAATTCTGCCAAAGTGAGATTTGAGTCAACAGTCTATAAAGTATAGAAGAAGTGATAAGATACATAGAAAATGCTTATAATATTGGATAGAAAGCGGTAAGTGTTGAAAGAGGTGGACAGATAAAGTGCTTTGTGTTTCTAGAGAAAGAAATTACTTCTCTTTTAGATTAGGGAAGCCTCAGTAAAGCTGATGATAATTTTGCTGTACATTCAGCAGCAAATTTCAGTTTGCAGAGAACTTTTAAAGTACATCATCTGCTAAGTTCCACAGAAAATCTGGGAGGCAGTTGAGATATATTAGATACTGGCTTATATTAGATATTGGCAGTTGAGATATATTAGATATTGTGTGACGTACTGAGGGTCACACAGCAGGTGATTACACAAGCGTGTGTTTGAGTTCAGCATTTCTGACCTTTTATTCCACAAAGAGCCAGACTGATCACATCATTACTTCCTTTGTTCTCCTCTCCCCTCCTTGCCCATGGCTTCCGAGGGTAAAGGTTTTGCTCTGGATCATGGCCTGTAAGTCTCCATGTGATCTGGCTCCTGTCTTCCCCCAGGATGAGCCTTGGACAAGCCCACCTGCTTACCTTGTGTTCTGGCTGTTTCAGGAACACACCAGGCTTGTTTCCACCCCAGGATTCTTATACATGCTTTTCCAGTTGCATTGAAAGTTACCCCCAACCCGCTTCTAGATTTAGTTCATTGTTAGAATATCACCTCCTCAGGGAGGCTTCCTTGACTTCTGCATGTAAAACTCACCCCACCTTCCCATCAGCCTCCATCTCTGTTCTCTATGTTATTTTTGTTATGACACTTAGCACTATCAGAAGTTATAATTTTCTGTTTATCTGTTTGATGACTTGTATTCCCAACTGAAATGTGAATTTTATGAAGGGAGGGTGGCAGGGATTTTTTTGTTGTTCACTGCTGTTTCCGTAGTGCCTGGGATATAGGAAGTATTTGATAAGTATTTACTGAATGAACAAATGAGTCTTTAATTGCTTAAGGTATGATTGAGGTAGTTTTCCAAGAGCCAGAAATGAGTATCATTGAAGTGACTTCATAATTTCCTGCTTAAAGATTGGAAATCTGGAATTTAATTGAGGGTAAGGCTGATGTGAAACGCAAACTTTTAATTTCATTTTTGGATGGTTCGTTGCTAATGTATAGAAATATGATTGATTTTTGTGTATTCATCTTGTATCCTGCAACCTTGTTGATCTGTTAGCTCTGATAGGTTTTTTTGTGGATTCCTTAGAATTTTCTGTATGCAGGATCATGACACCTGCAAATAGAGATAGTTTTACTTCTTCCTTTCAAATCTGGAAGCCTTTTGTTTCTCTTTCTTGCCTAATTGCCCTGGCTAGAACCTCCAGTGTAGAAGTGAAAAGAAGTGGCCTCCGGAATAGAAGTGGTATGAGAGCAGACACTGTTATCTTCTTGATCTTAGTGGAAAAGCCTACAGTCTTTTGAGTATGATGTTCGCTGTAGGTTTTTCATAGATGTCCTGTATCAGGTTGGGTAAGTTTCCTTTTATTCCTCTTTTGCTGAGTGTTTTTATTATGGAAGGGTATTGGATTTTGTCCAATGATTTTTCTGCAGAAAACTAAACTTTTAGACTAGAATACTTATTCTTTTTTTAAAAAAAACTACTCTTTTTTTTTTTTTTAAAACCAGGCTGCCCTGTTTTATTTTATTTTTAAAAATTTTTGGCCATGCCGCATGTGGCATGTGGGATCTTAGTTCCCCGACCAGGGATCGAAGCTGTGCCCCCTGCAGTGGAAACTTAGAGTCTTAACCACTGGACAGCCAGGGAAGTCCCAAGAAGTCTTCCTTTTAAAGCACAGATTGTAAGATAAAACGTTCCTTCTTGACCCTCGCTCAGCAGAGGTTTGGGTGTTTCCACCTTTCCTCCCATGAGCTCCCTAACTACCTGGAACAGCGTTTGTCATGGGTTGAATTGTCCAGGAAGGATGCCTGTGCTTGCCCTCTGGAAACAATGCTAGTGATGGGATGTTGCCCTATATGTCTCAGAAACAAACTGCTGGAATGTGATGCCGTATCTGATGTGCACACGCTGCCATGTTTGTTTTCCGGGTGTGATACTGTCAAAGCACTGTTGAATGAGCGGATTCCGAGCTGTTGATATAGTTCAGACCTTGACAGTTCTCTAATCTCCTTGAAGCTTTAGTGTTTGATTGCATTCGTTTGCCCTGCAAATAGTCAATGGTGTAAGTGATCTCACAGTGAGAATATACCTAAAGCCTGTATTTATAAGAGACAAGGTTCGAAGGAGAGTGTACACCTTGTAAAATACACATATGGACTTCCTGAGCGAGTAATAAAGACTTAACTTCTACTTGATGGGGCCTGTCAAACAGCCATATTACAGGCATGATTGGGTTGCATGAGACTTCTATTCTTGATGTTAAAATAACATCCAGGAAAGTGAGTTGGTGAAAAAACAAGCTGTCAAGCATGAGAAGGAAGGAAAAAGGAGGATATCCATAAAACGGTATTGTGTTAATTTAGCAAGATCAGTAGTTTGAGGCACATTAGTGTTTTTGTTGGGAGCATTCTACTGTCCGACATTATACTGTGTCTTCTCCATTGCGATATTAAAATAGCATTGATATTTCTAAGAGCTCTTGGATATTTATTGGAAAACAATATGTATGTTGGGATCTCTGTTTAGGAGAGGGTCCTGTCCCTTTTAATCAGTGAATGCTACTGGGTGATATTTTAGTTTTAGTTAGACGTTGTTATAATATAGTTCATGTAGTGTTACTAAAAATGTTGAGAGGCTATGGTGATGGCTCCTAGGATTAAAATCCAGTGAGATGCTGTGAGAAAGCCCTCATCATTATGTTGTTTAATTCTTACCAATTAGCTTATAATGTATTGATTTATGGTATTATTTTTATTGACTCCATTTTACAGAACAAAAACCTGAGACTTGGGTTGATTGTTTCCCTAAGGCCATACTGTTAAATGGTGGAGTATGGATTTGATTCCAGGCAGCTTACCTCCACATTTTGTACTCTTCTTCTAAAAAAATTTTTTTGAAATATAGTTGATTTACAATGTTGTGTTAGTTTCAGGTGTACAGCAAAGTGATTCAGATCTATATCTATCTATCTATCTATCTATATATATATGTAATATATATATACTTTCTTTTACGTTCTCTTCCATTATAGGTTATTACAAGATATTGAGTATAGTTCCCTGTGCTATACAGTAGGTCCTTGTTGGTTTTCTATTTTATATACAGTAGTGTGTGTATATATATATATTTAAATTTTTATTGGAGTATAGTTGATTTCCAGTGTTGTGTTAGTAGTGTGTATATTTTAATCCCACACTCCTAATTTATCCCTCTCCCCACCTTTGCCCTTTGGTAACCATAAGTTTGTTTTCTATGTCTGTGAGTCTATTTCTGTTTTGTAAATAAGTTCATTTGTATCATTGTTTTAGATTCCACATGTAAGGGCTTACTTCACTTAGTATGCTCATCTCTAGGTCCATCCATGTTGCTGCAAATGGCATTAGTTCACTGTTTTTTTATGGCTGAGTAAGAGTCCATTGTATATATATATATCACATCTTCTTTATCCATTCATCCATATACAAAAATGAACTTTAAATGGATTAAAGACCTAAATATAAAACTGAATACTATGAAACTCCTACATGTTTTGTACATTCCTAATTCAGTGTCTAATTCTTCAATCATTTAGGTGTCATCCATGACAAAAATTAGAATTTTAGTATCTTAGAGATACAAGCTTGGAGCCCACAGTTGAAATAAATCCCTTTGGTTGTATTCTTGACCAAAAAGTCAGGTAGTCTCTGCTTAAATTTTTTCAGCACTGAAGAACTCACTACTTCACGTTGGTGATCTTTTTCACTGTTGTGTAAGTTCTTTCTTATTTTGAGCCAATCTGAAGGTCAAGTTAGCTTTCCTAACAATTATAGTATATTGCTTGTCTCTATTTAAATATATAGGCAACTAAATGCTCCAGACTTTTTTTTTGCTGGGGGGGATGTAACAGCTCTATTGAGATGGAATTTATGTGCCGTGTAATTCCCCATCTAAAGGGTTTTCTTATGTTTACAGAGTTGTGCAACCATCACTACATTCAATTTTAGAACATTTGCATCACCCTCAAAAGAAGCCATATACTCTTTAGCAGTCACCCCACTCCCATTTCCCCTTAACCCCTCCTAGCCCTAGGCAACTACTAATCTACTTTCTGTTTTTATAAATATGCCTATTCTAGACATTTCCTAAAAATGAAATCATACAATATGTGGCCTTTTGTGACTGACTTTTTTCACTTAGCAGAATGCTTTTCAAGGTTCATCCATCTCGTTGTATATATCAGAACTTCATTCCTTTTTCTGGACAAATATTAGTCTACTTATGACTATACCATGTTATGTTTCTCCACTCATCATTTGATGGGCACTTGAGTACTTTCCACTATCCGGCTATTACGAATAATGCCTGTATTAACATTTGTTCCAAATGCATTTTTGACTGAATGGTCTGGTCTCTTTCTGCTTCTGCACTGTATTTACTTACTGATCAATCTGAATATAATATTTTATATGGTTAAAGTCTCGTATGGTTGGTTTTTAGTCTGATTCCACCTTGCTAAATTTTTTTTAAAAATAAATCTATTTATTTATTTTTGGCTGCATTAAGTCTTTGTTGCCGCGCGTGGGTTTTCTCTAGTTGCGGCGAGCAGGGGCTACTCTTCGTTGTGGTGTGTGGGCTTCTCATTGCAGTGGCTTCTCTTGTTGCAGAGCATGGGCTCTAGGCGCGTGGGCTCAGTAGTTGTGAGTTGCAGGCTCTAGAGCACAGGCTCAGTAGTTGTGGCGCACGGGCTTAGTTGCTCTGCAGCATGTGGGATCTTCCAGGACCAGGGCTCGAACCTGTGTCCCCTGCATTGGCAGGTGGATTCTTAACCACTGCACCACCAGGGAAGTCCCGAAATTTTGGTTTTCTGATCGATTGTGTGACCTGTTCATTCCAACCTTGTATAGTGTGCCAACTGATTAAATCTCCAGCCTCTGCCTTCATCCAAATCATAGATCAAAATACTGTTCAGTATGGGATGGCTTCTCAGCCACATGACTCATTACTGTAGAGCAGGGCCATCTTCTCGCAGCCACTGGTCTGCGTGCAAATAGGGAACTGACGCACTTTTATGTTAATATGAAGTATTTCAGGTTGTAAAAACATCCTTGTATTTTTGCCAGCACCAAGATGTTGTGGTATCACAGGGTTATCTATGCCAACTTGTCATATCTAGTTTGTTTCATATTCTGGCTCAGATGAGAATCTGAACTCTGGCTCTCTCACCATGTGTTATCAGAATGACCTTGGACAAGTTACTGGAAGCTTAACTTGGTGAATTTTCTCATCTGGGAAGTGAGGCTAGTAGGAACACTTCCCTTACAAGGCTACTGAATGGACTGAATGAAGGGAGCCATACCAGATGCTCATCGTGTGCAGGGCGTGTTGGTAAAGGGCTGTATTTCACTAAAGAAGATGGAGACCAGAGAATTTTCTGTGATGGTCTTAGTGCCAGAGCTGGAGCTACGTAGATCAAGCAGATCCTGTTCCTTGGGAGCCTTGTTCCCTTAGGGCTTCAGTTTCTGAAGGAAGAGAAGCTGTTGGTGATAGTGGAGCACACACCTGCGGAACTTCTGATTTCCCAGGAGTTGCACAGCTTCCATACAGCCCATGCCTCAGCTGTGCTGTCTGGCATTTTTTTTCTTTTTTTGGTACGCGGGCCTCTCACTGTTGTGGCCTCTCCCGTTGCGGAGCACAGGCTCCGGACGTGCAGGCTCCAAGCCATGGCTCACGGGCCCAGCCGCTCCGCGGCACGTGGGATCTTCCCGGACCGGGGCACGAACCCGTGTCCCCTGCATCGGCAGGCGGACTCTCAACCACTGCGCCACCAGGGAAGGCCCTGTCTGGCATTTTTGTGTGCATGTTTATCACTGTTGGCCTTGTGCCGCAAACGAAGATGTCAGTCATACCTGAAGCTCTGCTGGTCACTATGTACAGAAGAGTCCTGTGCGAGAACTCAATCCAGCTTTGAGAATCTTATCTGCTTGTGATGATGATAAAACAGGATAGCCATCTTATCATACAAATCTGTGAATTATTATTTATTCAGACTGGAATAATTTTGTTAGAGAACTGTATGATCTCTGCATTATAATTGCATTTCAGTTATCACCTGGAACTGTGTCTCAGTCTTGTGGAATTTTAAGGATACAATTTAAAGAAACTATTCCTGGCTACCTTTTAAAAGGGGGTTTCTTGTCCACCTTCAGCCATTATTTTCAGAGTTGTGGTCCTAAATTACCATTTGCAGATACTCACACAGCCCAGTCCTTTGAGGGCTTAGGAAAACCAAAAAGCCTGAGGGAAGAGAGGCATCTTATTACTAATTCTCTTCAGATGCTGTCATGGAAATGATTCTGATTTTTTTTTTTTAATTCAAGGTCAAGGATATTTGAATTAATATTTGCCTATAGTTGTTTTCTTTCTGTTCCGTTTAGCAAAATGTCAGGACGGTACATAGAGTAGTACTTCTCAAATTTACATACAGTCTCCTTATCAAAGGGGGAAATATCTTGCAAGAATCCTGTGAATTTACCTAAGCCCCACAAACATAAATACCTAAGTTTTATTGTGTGAAATTGTCTTCTGACTGCCATTTATCAGAGTTCTTGCTTGGTTTGGTGTTCATAAATGGGAATGTTTGTTTTTTGATTATCATAGAAATAAAAATCCTTGAACTTGTTTTGAAAATACCCTCGTGGTCTTCTGACGCCATTTTGAGAAACCCTGCTCCAGAGAGGAGCCCACTGGTGGGAAGTGAGGGCTCTGATTGTCTCTAGAAGGTTGCAGGAGGTACATCCATGAAGCTCTGGCTCAGGCTATAAGACATGTTCTTTTCTTCTGTGATTTTGTAAGCTAGAGGTTTCAAGTTTACAGGTAGTTAAAAAATAATTACATGTGTATACATGTGTGTATAATATAAATACGTATTTATCAACCTCAAATATCAGGCAGTCTTATCTACAACTGACATCGATGTTTTCCTTAAATACCTGATAATTGTGCTATACCACCCTTGCATTCTTTCCTCGCCCTTTGAGTTGCTTCATTACTTTCTAACACAGCTCTTTACCTGGTTGGTTCAACTTGTGGCTCATGGGCTAACTAAGAGGGAGGAGATGATGACTCTGTTCTGTTACTTTGTGTGTGTACCTGTGAGTGAGGTAACTGTTTTTGTTTCTTAGGGCACACAGCAAAACCTCAAACTACAGAAATCTATTCTCTAGCAGTTCCGGAAATGTGAAGTCAGAAGTCAAGGTGGTGGGAAGGTCATACTCTGTCTTTGTATATCTCAATTTAAAAAAAAATAGAAAAAAAGGTATCAATGTACATTGCTGGATGCTCAGTAGAAAAACGTTGCTCACTCTTGAGAGCTGCCACTTTTCCTTCCAGGGAACAAGGTGGTGTTGGTCTCCTGTTGCATCATTCTTTGTTTTTTGTTCAGTAAAAACTTAGCATGTACTAGGCTCAGGGTAGGCATGTGGGGATACCCTTCAAAGCATTAGAGATGCTACCTCTGTCTTTCATTGGGTCTGCATCCCACTGGAGATGCTCTGTGTGTTGCCTCCTACCACTTGCTAGCCTTCTAGACATTTCCCTCACTCTGTCTTCCCTCTCAGAGAGTCCTGTCCACGGTCCATGATTGACAGCCTCGTTTCCCGGTTGAGTCCTTTCTGTGAACATGAAAATTCATAGCAACCTGAAGGGAGGAAATGAAGCTGATGAGTTTGGTGGGCAAGGGACAGCCATCACTGTCTTGTCTCTCCCCAGAATGAAAGCTACCCCCTGGAGAAATCAGAGTTGGACATGGGGTATATAACCTGGCTGTTTCCAACCCTAAAATGGGCTTTCCCTCCATTGTGTGATAGGTATGTGTTCGTCTTCATCATCTTTATTATCCTCTTCCTCCTACTGTGAACACAACTTGTTGAGCATATACGATGGGGGGGGGTGGTCAGACCCTGTACATTTTGCATGTTATCATATTTGATCCTCATACAACCCCCCAAAGGGGCTACTATTATCATCCCACTTCATTGATGAGGTGGCCAAGGCTCAGAGGAAAGAAGTCATGTGTTTACAATGCCTGTGGCTAGCACATGTCCGAGTTGTCTGGTCTAGAACCTGAGTTCTACCATTAAACAATCCTCCCCCTTTATTCATCCTGGTTTTCATGTTTTAAGGAAATGAAGTTTAACACAAAAACAGGGCCTCGGTCTTTGGAGTTTCTTTCCTCTTCCTTCAGTGCTTTAAGTGGGAAGTTGTTTGCACATCAGAGGAGAGGTTGCTGGTTTGCATGGTGCCCCTCACTGTTTGTGAGGGAGCTCTGAAGAAGGTAGCGTGGAGATTGCGGGAGATCAGGGGGAAGCTCTGCCAGCTTCGGCTGGAGGAGGTCCAGGCATGTTTTCTGTTACGTGAAAATAGAGGCATGTTTACAGACAAGAATCTGAAGCTTAACTCTTTGGCCATCTCCTTGGCCCTCCTGTTAACTCTGAAGTACCCCTCCTTCTAGTGAAATGAATAAAATTCCTGTCTCCCTTCTTCCTTTCCCTGCCTTCTCTCCCTCCCTCAAATATATATAGAACATCTACCATAACGCATTGTCCTTGGCACTGAGATACAGCAATGAACAGAGATGGATGAAAACCCTTGCCCCTATGAATGCTTATGTGAATGGGACAGAAGGAAAACTTCAGGAGATCAGGAAGCCACAGCACGTGGTTATCCTGTGGATGGCAGTTACGTTGTGAGTGGTTTGTTAGCTAATACTTATGTGTTAATCTGGGGGAGAGAGATTTTGCAAATGTTTATTCCTCCTTGACTTCTTCTATGCCACCCTTTAAAGTGGCACAGTGATTTAAAGGAAAATCACTGAGTTTGTTTTGACTCTCATTTAGGCAAATGTTTCCAGTTCATTTAAGACTTACCAGCTTTTGGGTTTTGGCTCACTACAGATGGGCTGGTGGCTCTGTTTAAAAGATGGGCCATTAGTATTTATATAGAAACTAATCCAGGTTTAGGAGTGTCTACAGATGCCTCCTGAAATCTGACAGTGATTAAGAAAAAACCAATTTCTTGTTTTGGTTTGGGAGAGGTGGGGACCCAATCTCGAAGTGTACTCATGGGCTCTTATAATTTCAGTGCTTATGCCTTTTAGAAAAATTAAAAGCAGGAAGTAAATGCCTCCTGCTGCAAAGATCTGAGATTTAGGGTGGATTGGTCTAATTTTGTTTTGCGTATATATTTAATGGCGCGGGTCCCTCTCCTGTACGTTTAGCTAATGAATGCCTTCTGAGGAGACCTTGTGGGCAGTAAGAAGGTCATGGCCAGTCTCCCCATCTGGAAGCCCCAGAGAGGGATCCCGAGCGCTGGCTGCCGGGGCCAAGGTAGGGCTTACCTGTGGAGTTGTTTTCATGCTCCCCACTTGCCTGGATTGTTAGTTTGTAAAAATCAAAGGACCAAGGCAGAAGCCCACGGGCCAGCCCTGAGTTATTAAGTTGGCTCCCCTGGCCATTTTTCACAGCCTCAGGGCTGCCCCCCAGCCGCAGAGCCTGACCCCATTCTGGGGTGTGCACCCGCCTCTGCCTCGGGCCTGCCAGCCTTCCGATTTGTAAAGCCATCGTTAAAGTGAGTTCAGACTGTTGGTTCCGTTTTTCTCAGGTTCAGTTTGTCACTTCTCTCTGCTCTGCTGCCCTCGCGCGAGGACTTTTCTTGGCCGGCCTCCGGGGATCTTCTGTTTGGTTCAAGATGCTTGTTTCCAGTTTGGAGCATGGCCCAGGGTCCTGTGATGGTTCTGGCAAAGCCACTGAGGTGTGGTCTGGTTGCAAGAGCTGGAACCAGCTGGGCCTGTGCAGAGAGGTGGCCTGCCATCCATAGAACAGGTCTGCACTGTGCTGCCAGGCACCACAGAGTAAGAGGGAGGCCCGAGTTCTGTGTGGATTCCACGCGGGTGCTCTAGGCTGCCCTCTGTGCTGACTGTGTGACCCAGCAAGACCCTCTGGGGCTTTCCCGGGATAGACCCTTTCCCCATACCCTCTGCTTTAGCTCCTCTCTGATGTCCCTATAGTATCTGGCGTACATTTCCTGAGTTGTTTTACAGATGCTAAAACCCCCCACCAAATGCAAGAAATTAACTACTTGATGACCTTAAGCTTGTAGCCCCCGACCTACTGGAGCGTAAGGATTGATAATGATAACTCCTGTGACAGCGCCCTGATACCTCACCATCAACCAGTCAGAGAACTGTGCACCAGCTGATCACAACCCAGGGACCCTCCTCTGTCACCTTGCCTTTAAAAGTGCTTTGCTGAAACCCATCGGAGAGTTTGGGCTTTTTGAGTATTAGCTGTCCTGGACTCCTTGTATGGCACCTCACAATAAATGCTGCACTTTCTTTCACCACAACCCGGTGTCAGTAGGTTGGCTTTACTGTCTGCGGGCTAGTAGACCCAAGTTTGATTTGGTAACAAGTGACTTAAAATCAAGTGTGTCCATCCTGACCTTTTGGGGGACACCTTGAACTCCAGATTTGACTTGACAATAATGAGGCTTTTGGTTTTAGCTTCTGGTCATTCTCTACATAGTGGAAACTTAGATGTGTAAGTATGTATGTATTTGAAAAGTTGAGAATAGCTCTAAATACTGAGTAACCCAAGTAGTAGATGAGGGGAAGTTTTCCCTCCATGATATAATTGTAGCTAAAAATGAAAATGGAGTGACAGAAGTAGAGGATGGCCGTTTTGCAGTACACTCATGAATTGATGGATCTAGGCATGGGGCATCAACATGTAGTATCACAGAGACAACCGAACATGAGCCCTTAATGGTAGAACACGTTACCTCTTCAGAAGCAGTCCTGCAGTACGCTGCTCCCGGCCTCCCTGCGCTATAAATAAAAACAAAAACACCTGAACCTGTTCAAGTGTCCAAGTACCAATTTACAGGAATTACAGAGGACTGAAAAACATGGTAAATGACACCATTGGGATACAATAGGCAAATTCCAGACTGGCCAAAGATCTGGATTTTATTTATTTATTTATTTAGTTAGTTAGTTAATTAGTTTTGGCTGAGTTGGGTCTTCATTGCTGTGCGCAGGCTTCTCATTGTGGTGACTTCTCTTGTTGCATCTAGAGTGCAGGCTCAGTAGTTGTGGCTCGCAGGCTTAGTTGCTCTGTGGCATGTGGGACCTTCCTGGACCAGGGCTTGAACCTGTGTCCCCTGCATTGGCAGGCGGATTCTCAACCACTGTGCCACCAGAGAAGCCCAGATCTGGATTTTTTAATGAAGAAATTGCAGGGGGAAATAGGGAGATGAGGAAGAAAACCTATAAAGATTTTAAAAGACATACCAATCACTCTGGATAGACCTTACTTGGATCCTAATTCAAATGATTAACTAGTAAAAACTAGGCATTAGAAATGGGACAGTATTAGGGAATTATCTTTAAATTCTTTAGGGTTGATGATAGTTCTGATGTATGTTTTTTTTAAGAGCCCTATCTTTTAAATATTTTTGGAGGAAATTTTATGTCCAATTGGTTGCAAATAATATACAGGAGGGAATGTGGGTGGGCATCATGGAACAGGACTGGCTATGGGTTCACGAGGCTGGGCAGAGTATATGGGGCTTCTGTTTATCTTAGTGCTTGTTGGAAATTTTCTATAATTGTAAATAAAAAAGGGAGAGGGACTTCCCTGGTGGTGCAGTGGTTAAGAATCTGCCTGCCAATGCAGGTGCCATGGGTTCGAGCCCTGGTCTGGGAAGATCACACATGCCATGGAGCAGCTAAGCCCGTGGGCCACAACTACTGAGCCTGCGCTCTAGAGCCTGCAAGCCACAACTATTGAGCCTGCATGCCACAACTACTGAAGCCTAGAGCCCATGTTCCACAACAAGAGAAGCCACCGCAATGAGAAACCTGCACACCACAACGAAGAGTAGCCCCTGCTCTCCGCAAGTAGAGAAAGCCCGCGCACAGCAACGAAGACCTGATGCGGCCATAAAAAACAAAAACAAAAACAAACAAACAAATAAATATATATATATGGAGATTTGATAAGGTCTCTCCAAAAAAGCTTTACCTAATATGAAAGCCATATGTGTTCGTTGTAATAAATGCAGATAAAATAATCTGTCTTTGAATTAGGTGCTTTGAATACCTTGGTTTATTTGTATTTATATACGAGTGTCTTAGATTTTTTTTGATGAAATGAAAATGAATACTATTGTCCTCTGTTGTAACCTGCCCTTTACAGTGAATTGTTTATTTTCTGTATTGTCCTAGGCCATTAAATATTCTTCTAAAACCTTTAGAATTGACTGTCAAGAAAGGTTTGATTTAATGCTTATATGATGGTTTTATTTAACGATTTTTTATCGTTAAATAAATGGTGCTTATGATTTTTGATATTATAGTGAGTGCTGTAATTAACATCCTTCGAACTAAATCTGCACACATTTCCTTCTTGCCTTAAATAAAGTCCTTGGAAGTGCTAAGGCACTATCCATCCCCAGTGTTTCTGATAGCTTTTGCTTGCATGCTTTGCATATGAAGTGTTCTTAACTTTTTTTAGGTAAATTTCTTTTTTCTCCCAGAATAGTAAGCTTCTTGAAGCCAGGCCCCATATTTTCAATATCCTTATATATTATAAACTTATCTAGCTGTCCACAAATATTCACACAACTACTTGTTGTTCCCTGCATCTTCAAAAGAAACAGTATTCTTATTGGAGCCTGGCAAGGAAGTTGCCATCTCTGTTACTTATGTGTAGCACCTATAAAATAAAATGAATATTCAAAGTTTTCGTCCATCTAAATACAATGAGCCCCAGCCTAGGCTCTGACATGTATTAATCTGAAGGTAAAATTTCCTCTGTAAGCATGGAGCACTGAAAGTGAAATTGCAAGGAGATGACTCTATAGTGATTGCGTTCTGTGCAAGTTTGGAAAAAGACTTAATACTGCCCTTACCAGTGTTTCAAATTGTTTTGGGTTGGGTTGCTTGGGTGCAGCCAGCTGCTAGGGTTGTTTAGAGACTTCGTAGAAACATATATTTTGTGATCAGAGGGTGGGTTCTGCTCCTCCCATGTCTCTATATCCTGTTTTCTCCTTTCCTCACCCTGGCTGGGGTGTGAGCCTGGGTCATCCTTGGAAGGATGGACATGAAATTTGTTTGTGTTTCCAAATTCCACACAAGAGCTCGTCCATTTCTCATCACTGCATAAGGGAACTTTAGTAACTATAGAGTGAGAGGTTTGGTTTGGAGGTGCGGGGTGTTGGGAGGGGTGTTTTTGTTCCTGTGGATAGCAGAAATATAAGTCCCATTTTAAAAATGAGAGACAATATGATCCAGAGATGAAGGAGCCCATTTAAAGTCACAGTACTGATGATGAATGCAAGATTCCCACCCAGGCCTTCTGAGAAGGCAGCCCAGCAAACGGGAATGCTCAGGACTCTCCTTAGCCTTAGCAACCCGCTGACGTGGAGTTCTGTACACAGCCTCAGAGGAAAGTGGTCAGCTCCAGCTTAGTGGATAAAAGCAAAGGCTGTCGTGTAGATGGAACTGAGTTTGAAAACTACTGTGCCACATGTAGGTTTGTGTTGTTTGGCAAATTACATGAACTCGTGCCTCAGTTGCCCCATTTGTAAAATGGTGGATAAGAATTGGGCCCACCTCACAGGGTGCTTGTGAGGAGTAAATGAAATAATAAATGAAGTACTGCATGTGTTTAAAGTGATTAGATTGGTGCCTGGCATGTAATAATAACTTTATAAATAATAATTATCGATGTGGTGGTTTTCTGAGAAGCACTGAAGGCATCTAATCTAGCACAGTGACTGCAATCAGCAAATGCATGTTACATGGTCAGTTTGATTGTGTATTATAATAGTTTAGTTTAATTCTTCCAAATTAACTAGGATACCCTTTTTTACCTGAGTTGACCATTGACACCCTGTAGAAAAGAACAAATTAGGCTCCCATCCCCTCACCCCGCCTTCGGGCTCTGTGAAATCAAATCTATTATGTATACAGCACCTACCCTAACAGATAATCACAATCACATGTAAATTATGCTGCATAACTACAGAGATTCAGCAGATGTGTGAATATGTAGTTATTAATAACTAATTGGGTGCTAATTATGTGCCCTGGGGTTCTTGGAGCTGATAAAGAGGTGTCACCTACTGTGTCAGGCCTCTGTTCAGCTCTGGAAAATCATTTCTGGCAGATGGGCCAAAGTTACCTTTCGGAATTTAGGTTTCAGACATAGCCTCCACAAGTCTTGGTTTTATTTTTTGTGCATTGTGGAGACTTCCTACGAAACGGATGTGACTTCCCAGGAGTAGAAATTCAACGCACCCTTTCCAAAGAGGAGGGTCTCCAATATGTGGCCATAGTTTTTCATCTCTAAAGAGAGAGGACTCAGTGAACTAAGAGTCATCTCAGGGAAGAACTAGAAGCTCCTGAAGGGAATTCAAGGGCAATTCTAAAGCCCAGTGGATATCGGTATATTTTGGGAGATGACTATTTTTGAAGGGCCTTGACCTTAGATCTTGCAAGATTTTGCTTCAAAACTAAAGATAGGCATCTCTCATCTGACCCTATGCTAACTCCACCCCATCAGTGGTTCCACCTCCATCCCAGTTTAGTTTGGTTTTCGTTAACTGGAAGTAACCTTTCAGTTAGAAATCCTGGATGCTAGTCAGCATGCTGGGAATATGATCCATGCTATCTAAGATTTTGTGGGACCATATAAAATGAAAGGAGATGTGGATGAGATAATCGTTGAACATACCACCCTCTTCCCCTTTTATCTCTCTTTACTTGCAAGCTTTAGACTGCTGGACCTTTCTGCCTCCTGCTTTGAACAGACAAGATACTCATTTGTGTTAAAGTCAATCCAAGGAGAGAAGAAGATGTTGCTTTATGGTTGACAGAACCCATTTGCTGCTAGGAAGTTGTTAGAACATTAGGGCTGCATGGTTTGCTTTGTCTTTTAAAATTAGCTTCATGAACGCACACAATTGAAGAGGCTCCTGGGCCTTGGGTATTGCCTTTCCTCTGTACCAAACTAAGAGCAATTAAAAAAAAAAATCGAAGCATTTCCAGACCAAGGATAAAAATGTAGTATAAAAGATACAAGGAAAGGCTGAAGATGAAAGTAAACAAATAGAAGCCCAGGCTTAGCAAATATTGACAATAATTAACACCTCTTCTTGGTTAAGTTGGCAGAAACCCCAGTGTCTGGGTTGAATGCAGAAAATAATAACTACCCAGTTGGGTTGTGGTTGATGGCTTTGTCCACATTCCACATCCCCCTTCTCTGCTGTGTTTTTGGCTGCCCACTGTCTGAGACACCTTTCTGGGTTTGGACCTTGACCACTCTATGAATCCTGGCAGAGTCTGTGTAATGTTCAAGTTTCCAGCCTCCCTTGCAGCTAGTGTGGGACATGTGACCTGGACTCCACCAGTGACATACAGGTGCCCCAGACTTTGGATCTGTTGTTAGTTTTGCAAAGAAAAAGGGGCAGAGGAAAAGCCATTTTGTCAGTGACTACAATAGTGGTGGCAGTGGAGGGGCCTCATTGACTTTACTGGTCTCATTCCTGAGCTTGATTATTGAGGCCAGGGGTTGGCAAATTTTTTTCTTTAAAAGGCCTGATAGTAAATATTTCAGGGTCTGTGGGACATACAGTCTTTGTTGGAACTATTCAGTTCTGCTGTTGCACTGTGAAAGTGGCCATAGACCATGTGTGGGTTTGGCTGTAGTTTGCCAGTCCCTAATCTGGCCTGCCCAGTGATCCTGGGAGCTGAGCTACCTAATGCATTCCATAAATTATTTTTCTTAGGTTGGGTAGAGTAGATTTATTTTGCTTACCTCTAGGATATGCATTTTTACTTCCAGATTCCTTAGTCCTACTTCACTGTGTGTAGGGGCTGTAAAATCCTCCCTGCTTTATACAGACACAAATAGGGGCTGTCCTATCTCCAAAGAGATAGTAGCTCTTTGAGAGTAAACTATGTTCACTCCTGATTCTCTGCAGTAGATAATTTAATTTTTTTTTTTTTTTTTGCGGTACGTGGGCCTCTCACTGTTGTGGCCTCTCCCGTTGCGGAGCACAGGCTCCGGACGCGCAGGCTCAGCGGCCATGGCTCACGGGCCTAGCTGCTCCGCGGCATGTGGGATCTTCCCGCACCGGGGCACGAACCCTGCATCGGCAGGCGGACTTTCAACCACTGCGCCACCAGGGAAGCCCCGATAATTTAATTCTTAATTGAATGTATCCTCTTGCCCAAAACTCTTCTGGAGTTAAACATCCAGAAATACTTCCATTCAAAGCTCTTTTTTCCCTACAGGGGTCCTGTATACACCTTACCCAGTCTCCTCCAATGGTACATTCTGTATAACTGTAATATATCAAAACCAAGAAACTGACATTGTCACATTCACAGACTTTATTCAGATTTCACCAGTTTTACACGTTCTCAGTTGTGTCTGTGGTGTGTGTGTATGTGTAATTCTCTGCATTTTTGTCATATATGTAGATTCATGTAGCTACCACCACAATCAAGATACAAGATTGTTCCATCACCACAAAGATCCCTTGTGTTTGTAGCCCACCCCTGACCCTTGGCTATCACTAATCCATTGTCATTTCAAGCATGTTGGATGAATATAGTCATACAGTATGTCACCTTTTGGGGTTGGCTTTCTTCACTCAGCGTAATTCCCCCGACGCATCCAATTTTTGGTCCTTTTTTGTGTGTGTGTGAGTGGTATTCCATGGTACAGATGTAGCTCAGTTTGTTTAATCATTCATCTGTTGAAGGACATCTGGGTTTTTCCAGAATTGGGCTATTGCAACTAAAGCTGCTACGAACGTAAGTGTACAGGCTTTTGAGTGAACCTTACTTTTTGTGTGTTTCTCTGAGATAAATGCCCAAGAGTGCAAATGCTGGGTCAGGTGGTAAATGCATGTTTAGTTTTATACAAAACTGCCAAACTCTTTTCCTTGACTAAGTGCATGACAACTTGAATTGGCAGTTTTTGAACCATTCTCCCTGTCTTTCATTTTACTCCCTTTCAAACCATTATCTGAATTAATTGTCCCAAAACATGAACTGCAGTTCTCCTATGTGACAGATATTATACTAAGCACCATACCTATACTATCTAACTTAATCCTCATAATATCTCCCCAAAGGAGGGTCGATACCGTTACTTCTCTAGAGAGGGAAACTGAGTCAGAGTGTGTAATTCACTTGCTCAAGTTCATCCAGGTCAGTAAGAGGCAGATCCAGCACCTCCCAGTCTGTCTTGGAACCAGCACTGTTAACTGCCTCGCTGGACTGCCTTGCTAAAGCATAGTGAATGCTTGATACACTTGATGCCTTGAGATGTTCCGGGCACTCTAGTGTCCGGATTCTCATCATGGTCTTTTTGGGGCCCATTACAGCCTACCTACCTACTGACACTCCCTTGCACCCATCCTGAATCCTCTGCCGCTTTGGGTTTTATTTGCCCTCTTGCCTTTGACATAATTGAAGCCCAAGACATTCCACAATTTCCAAAGTGGAGGCTTAATGTTCGGCTGAACCGATCCCACTGCGTGGTCACCTGAGAAGGTTCTCACAGTGGAAGTAGTGAAGGAAACTGTTGGAGGGTGTAGTGAGCCACACGGGGGATGAAGACTTTAGGAGATTAAAATAATCCCAACACACTCATGTAGCGGTAGGTTTGTTTCTCGTGCAATCCTGTTCCATGCCCAAGCTCTCATAACTGAATCTTAGCTAACAGTATCTAACCACTAAGGATTACCTGGCTTCCTCATTTCCTTGAATGCCTTCATGTGTTTCAGGCACAGTCCTAGGCTCCAAGGATCCAGACGTAAGACACTTAGGCTGCCCCTATCAGGGTGTACACATTTACCCCGAGAAGGAGCAATGAAAACTAGACAGCAACGCAGAGTATCCAGGGAAAGAAGGAAATCCTCCCAACTTCTTTTGGGATAAGACACATTTTCTTCTGGATTGTACATCTTGAAATACCTAAATTCGTCTGTCCTGAGAAAAAAAGCATTTCATTTTGTGCCATCAGCTAAGTGCAGGTTTTTTGATTGGGGTGACCCCAGGCTAATGTACCAAGGGAACGCCTGCACCTCCCCGGCTCTCTCTTGCTCAACGCACACTCCTGATACACCCAGTTGGCTGCCATCTGGAATACACTGCTTCCAAAGAGAGGGGGTGGAAAAAGTTCTGTTAGGTTCTGTTACCCTGTATTGGAAGAAGAATGGCATATTGTTTGAATGTTTCTCCAGAGGATATTTTCATGTGTTCCTTGAAACTCCAAATAAGAGAGTCATGGTGGGCTTCCCTGGTGGCGCAGTGGGTGAGAATCTGCCTGCTAATGCAGGGGACACGGGTTTGAGCCCTGGTCTGGGAGGATCCCACATGCCGCGGGGCAACTAGACCCGTGAGCCACAACTACTGAGCCTGTGCGTCTGGAGCCTGTGCGCTGTAACAAGAGAGGCCGCCATAGTTAGAGGCCCGTGCATCACAATGAAGAGCAGCCCCCGCTTGCCACAACTAGAGAAAGCCCTCGCACAGAAACGAAGACCCAACACAGCAAAAATAAATAAATTAATTAATAAAAACTCCTACCCCAACATCTTCTAAAAAAAAAAAGTCATGGTGGTGACGGGGGGTGAGGGGTTGGGTAGCACATCTCCACTTTAAATTCTGATCTTTGCTGAAGCAATTATTTATTTATATGAGAAAATAAAGAGTGTCTTTTCCTTGCATTGCCTCAGCATGCCCATAAGCTAAAAACTGTGTGCAGGTTTAATATAGTATACTGATGCTAAGGACCAGTCAGATGTGAGTTTACTACCAAAGTTTAAAAAACCTAGTGGCAACTTTGGGTTCAATCAGAATAACAACTAGGCTTCATTGTGCTAAGAGTAGCACAAAGTTCTTTGGTTGTATCTTGACTTCTCTCAGAAGTAGGTTGTCCTGTTTTATGGATGAGGAAAATGACTTAAGAACATTTTAATTTTTTTGCTCAAGATTATATGGCTGGTGACAGGGCTTGTAACTGGTGGAGCCCGGGTTTGGACCTTGCTTTGTTATGTCTGGAATCCTGTTATTTCAGCCAGCAGCTGATGTACTGGCTCATCAAAAGCAGATTATAAATAAAGAACACCCTTTACAAATATTAGCCAGAAAGTCCAAATAAATGTGGCACCGGATTTTACTACTAAACTTATTAATAAGGGCATCTCTGGTTTCTGTCGATGTCTCCTTGTTCTCAGTTCTCCTCTTTTTTCTTCCCCAAAGGAAAAACAAAACCTATAAGCACCAAGAGTTACAATCCTGGGTGGTTTTGCTTTTCCCTGTAGAAGTGCTGTGATGCGTAGTGAAAGTATGAGAGGCAGAGCTGCATGCTGCTGTTGAAAAATGATCTTTCGATACATCCGAGTCACAAAACTGAATCAAGGGAGCTCTAAGGGTGGAGGCTGCGTATACCATAATCCTAAAAATGTTGAATGCCAGTGAAGGATTATGGAATTGGCCACTGCCGCATCCCCGGGAACATCAGCAGGAATGTGTAACACAAGATTTTTGTCGAATAAGACTCACGTTCGAAAAGCATGGTGGAGAGTTCTGCACAAAACTGCTGAGAAGCGGCCAAAAAAAGAGCTCATGAATGATTGAGCCCTGGCGAGAAGGGAAATTTGGCACCTAACTTAGTAGGATGCAGTAGTTCTCCAACTGTTGGATGCATCTGCGGTTTTCATGAGGAAGACCAAGGGACCTCGGGGTGATGATTGTGCTAGGAAGAAGCTTCCTGTTTGAGCCCATGTGTTCCTAACCTGGTGTTCTTTTCTGCGGAATAAATGTTTCCGAGCACTAGTGCAAACATATAATCAAATCAAATAAACATCTCATCATCAAATGCATAGTCAAGTTTTATTTTAAAATTTATTAATGCGATCATTTTCAGCTGCTTTGTGTTCTTTTTTTTTTTCGGTACATGGGCCTCTCACTGTTGTGGCCTCTCCCGTTGCGGAGCACAGGCTCCGGACACGCAGGCTCAGCAGCCGTGGCTCACAGGCCCAGCCACTCCGCGGCATGCGGGATCCTCCCGGACTGGGGCACGAACCCGTGTCCCCTGCATCGGCAGGCGGGCTCTCAACCACTTCGCCACCAGGGAAGCCCCTGCTTTGTGTTCTTTTAACTCTTGAATTGCAAATGAGCTTCTTTGTCAGATGTGCCCCTTTGGAAGGGGCTTTCACCACTGTTTGGCTTTATGGCTTGCTTTTCTTTTTTACTTTATGTTGTAAACTAATTTTAACTAGCAATAAAAGTTTTAGGAATCCTATTTACATCTGAACAATGATTCAGCAACTTGGGCCTATATTTTTTGCTGCGGAGTTGTCTAGTAAAAAGCTTATGTGATTCTGCTAACTCTAATTGTTCAAATAAATTATACATTTATCTGTGTGTCTTTATATTTCTTTCCTCGTTGCCTATACTTTTAGAACCCTATTCATCAACCTCAATTACACAGGTGTATGTGGACAATCTCTCTCTTTTTTTTTTTTAAAGGAAAAATATAATTTCTATTTGCTTCCAGATGGGTATTTTGGCTGTAAGATAAAAATCCCAAAATACTTAGCAGACCATCTGGTGCCTTTGGTAGGTTTTTGTTGATTAAGTTCTTGCGTACTGATTTCTAGTCTCAGCAGAGGTAATCTTACCCCTTTGGATTTCTACTTAAAAAAAAGTTGTTTAGATTTTGTCCTATTGTTAATTTTTCTTTTAGAACTTTCACAAAAAGTATCGGTGGTAGATGATACCAGTCTTATTTATGTGCTGGTGCATTTCCCAAGTGACCGGTGATAGGATGTCCTGAACAGGCCTGATGAGGCCGGAGGATTAGGCTTTGTGCATGGGACATAACTTTCTCAAGAAGATGGCGACTGGTCCGTATGGGAATTGACTTTCCCTGGATTCATTGGCATTGAGCTTGAAGCTAAGAAGTTTCCTTGCACCATCCTGTTGGAAGTTTTGGGGTGTGTATATTGTACTTAGCAGGTCACCTCTTAACTCTGTGGCTCTTGTGTATCTTGGATAGTGTTAAAAGCTTCATAAACATTACCCCCTGGAAGTCCTATAAGAATTAGATAAATAGCACTCTAATCCGCATTTTGCAGATGCCAGAGAGTGTTAGCCATTGGCAGAGCTGTTCTTCAAGTCTCTTTGCACCTGGTTCTGCAGTTGGGATTTTCTCTCTGGTGCAGCTCTGTGTTCCCTGATGGATGGGACCTTGCTAAGCCCCCGCTCTGTGCCATGGACAGTGCTAGGATTAAGGGTCCTCAAAGGAACAAATGTTCCCCCCTCTCTGTCCTTTTGGAAGCTTGCTCTGCTGGTAACAAAGCATTTTAAGTATGGTTAATAATAATTTTTCTTCTCCTCTTACTTATATTTGGGATCGGCCATTGGACTCCCCAAAGTATGATTTCATCCTAATACTCTAAAGCAGGTTTCCTTAACCTTAGCACCGTTGGGGCCCAGTAATTCTGTGTTGCAGGGAGCTGTCCTGTGCCTTGTGGGTTGTTTAGCAGCATCTCCGGCCTCTACTCCTTAGGTGACTCTAACACTCCCCTCCCCCCTCAGTTGGGACAACTAAACGTATCTCCAGGCACTGCCACATATCCCCTGAGGACGGATTCCCTCCTGTTGAGAACCATTCTTCTAAAGTAACTGCCAGCTACTTGTCACTGGGTAAAGGGTCAGAAGCCTGCAGAATCGCTCTGTCAAAGGAGGGGAGATTTACAGCACAACCGCTGGATGTCACAGAGGTAGAAATTAAGTCAACCAACAAATCTGTATTCATTGTAGAACATTTTATAAATACATATAGGATAGGGGAAAGGCAGTTAGTTTTTTTTTTTTTTGCGGAACGCAGGCCTCTCACTGTTGTGACCTCTCCCGTTGCGGAGCACAGGCTCCGGACGCGCAGGCTCAGCGGCCAAGGCTCCCGGGCCCAGCCGCTCCGCGGCATGTGGGATCCTCCCGGACCGGGGCACGAACCCGTGTCCCCTGCATGGCAGGCGGACTGTCAACCACTGCGCTACCAGGGAAGCCCGAAAGGCAGTTTTTTTAAAGTCCGTGTAAGCAAAAAAAGGGAAGAACATTTAAGAAATCATCTCACAATTAGAGATAACTGTGACTTGGCATTTTTCTCCTCATCCTGCAATGCTCTGTACATATTATGTCTAAGAAAGACATGGTATACATACAGGGATAGAAATGATATACTGTCCATGATGTTTTACCATCTACTTTTTCACTTTATGTTATGAACACCTCCCATTTCTTTTAAGTTCCCTTCTCCAGCATGGTTCATGATGGACAGTACACCTGCTTCGCTATTCCTTGTCATTTTTTAACAGCTACAGTAGTAATCCTCAGTTACCGGAACAATGTCTGTCTTTCTATTATTGGACATTTAATTTGTTTTTAGGTTTTTTTTTTCCTGTTCCAAATAATGCTTTGATTTATTTTCCAAGTATTTATTTATAATGTCCAAGGTACCAAGCATTCCTGTTTCAGGTACCCAGGAGAAAACAAGTGAACAAAAACAACCCCTGCCTTCAGTGTTCTTATAGTCTAGCTAATAGTGGTAGCTCAACATTGTATGGATCTTCCTTTGTTTTGTTGGGGTTCACTGTGCCCTGTGTTTTCTCCTATGCATTGTCTCGCACTCCAACTTTCTCTGCTCTTCTGGACAACCTCTTTGCAGTGTAAGGGCTCAGCCTGTATGAAAGGGAAGCTGTAGAATCTGCTTGCCTGAGATTAGATTAGCCTTGGCTCAGACTGCTCTCGGTTTTCTAGTGATATCAGCACGAGCCAGAATCTACTGGTAACAGCATGTGAGTGCTTGGTTGACTGGGGGAACTGTCAAGGAACATGTAAGACTAATGAAGGAATTTAGTCTGTCTCACAGAGAATTGACCGAAGGGTGTCTTTCTTGACCTGTTTTTCATGACTGGCCTTATGGGAAGCCCAGTACAGCACAGGAGAGGCATAAAGGGGGTATGAGAATGCATGCCTTTCCTGAGTCTTTGACTTGGCGAATTACTTAATCTCTCTGGGCCTTGGTTTACTCTTGTGCCTCTTAGAGTGGTTGCTAGAAGTGGATCAGATGTGTGAGCAGCATTTGGCATGGTGTCTGGGGAGTGGTGGTCACTCAAGAGAATGGAGGCTACTCTTGTTTCCACCCCACGTTTAAACAGCCTTTTGCATCATTCTGTGAGTACCTGCTATATACCTGCTGAAGGTACTTGACGTGCATTCTCATAGCAGATACTTGACATGCATTCTCATAGCAGATACTTGACATGCTTTCCCATAGCAGATCGATGTAAGTGGAATTCTGTCTGTTTTTGCTTCACATATTTTGAGGCTCGGTCGTTAGTGAATTTGTAATATCTTTCTGGTATGTTGACCATTCTATTCATGTGACCCAAGGCTTGGGTGGTTTGAACTTACAGCCTATGACAAACAAGGGTTTATCCATGCTTTCTTATCATCTTGTCAAGGTGTGAGGCACAAGGGACCCTGGCTGCCTAGTAATCCTGCAGGTTGGTTGAGTCTCTGAGTCCCATGCCACGTTGGTCCAGAGTTGCACATGACATAGCACTGCCTCAAAAACAGGAAATGGCTAGTCTCTCTCCCTCCCCTATTTCTCCTTATTTCATCACTGATGATCATCTTCCCAGCATTCTACCACATTTGTAAGTTACATTTTTCACCTATTTGTTGATCTGTTCATGATCTTCCTTTACCCTGTAGATTAAGGTAAGATTGACAGTATCAGCTTTCATTTATTTATTTATTTGTCTGTGCTGGGTCTTAGTTGAGGCATGCGGGATCTAGTTCCCTGACCAGGGATGAATCCGGGCCCCCTGCATTGGCAGCGCGGAGTCTTAAGTGCCGGACCACTAAGGAAGTCCCAAGATTGACAGTATCAGTTTTATTCATTCCTATATTACACGTTCCTAGAACAGTGCCTGGCACATCGTGCTTAAAAATATGATTGAACGAACGTGATCATTGAAACATTTCAGTCAAGAAGGAATGTCAGTTCTACTCAGTTGTTTTTCTTGAAGGTGTATTCAAGTTGATACGTGCTAATGCGTGGGTACGCAGTTTGGCTATTTCACTTTTAAAGTGGATGTCATTTATTTTGTCAGAGGCTTTCCTTCAGTGTCCCTCACCTGATGCAAAAGCTGAGGTGATGCAAAAGCTGAGGTGACACAAAAGTGGCCTTAGTCCCAGGGATTAGTAAGTGTAGAATTGAAGTGCTTGTATAATCTCTAATTTATATGTGAATAATGAAGAGCTGTTGGTTCCACAAAATAGCAAACTAGTGAGAGTGTGTTTTAAGGAACAAATCCTGTGGTGGATGGGTTTCCAGAGCAAAGAGGAGATACCAGTGCCAATTATTTGGTACCAATGCCAGCCATTGGTATTATGTTATTATTATTTTTTTAATTTATTTATTTTATTTATTTATTTTTGGCTGCGTGGGTCTTCGTTGCTACGCGCGGGCTTTCTCTAGTTGCGGTGAGCGGGGGCTGCTCTTTGTTGCGGTGCATGGGCCTCTTATTGCGGTGGCTTCTCTTGTTGCTGTGGCTTCTCTTGTTGCGGAGCATGGGCTGTAGGTGCGCCGGGCTTCAGTAGTTGTGGCTCACGGGCTCTAGGGCGCAGGCTCAGTAGTTGTGGCGCACGGGCTTAGCTGTTCCACAGCATGTGGGATCTTCCCGGACCAGGTCTCGAACCCGTGTCCCCTGCATTGGCAGGCGAGTTCCTAACCACTGCGCCACCAGGGAAGTCCTGGCAATGTTATTTTAAAAATTCACTTTTAAGAATTTCTTCTCCAAGTGGATTTTTGGTTCAGCCTCCTAACAGTTCATCCACTTGCTTTTGTTTGATGAATCTATTAGAATTCAGAATCTATAAGATTTTGAACATTAATTTTATGTTTTAGATGGGTTGGCTGGATGGTGTCCAATGTGCTTATGTATTGAAGATATTTTCTTTAGTTTCTTGATCTTTCCTTTTTAGCCTTACAGACTTTAGTTTTTTTCTCAATTTTTTTGCTATTGGAAACACTTTTTATTTATTCCCCAGATATTATTTAAAACATGGTTTATGCCAGGCACCCAGGGTAAAACAGTGAACCAAACAGATCCTACCCTCATGGAGCTTACATTCTATTGTCCAAGCTTACATTCAGTAGTACAGGCTTGCAGCTAAATCATTGTCTGTATCTTTGATTTGTTTTCATGGAATTCGTTAATGCCCTCATGTCCCTTGGTTGTGCTCTCTCCCCTCCAACTTTCTTAGCTTAAAGTGACATCAATTGATTAAAAATGAAATGAATACAGGAGACTTTCAAGCAGTTATTCACAGTCGAGCATTTGGATGTTCTCTTCTAAAGACTGTGGTTCACATGGCTGCTCAGAGTGCTGTGTAGGTCTCCTTGTCCTTAAGCTGACCCATAGCAGGCATCCGTGGGGAAGATGCCTGTGCTTTGCTTTTTGGAAAGTGGGCTGCTGAGCAGCTGGGGTCCACTTGGCTTGGCCTAGCTATGGTTGGTGATGTGAGTGTGCACTTCCACAGTGGTTGCTGTGCTCTCCTGGGCACGCACACTGGGTACCCACCCCCTGGACATCTCCATGAAGAAGATGTTTGGGAAATACAAGAACTCCAGGCCCTGGATGGGATAGAAAGAGGACCTAACTCTCAGAGGCTGTAAAAGCTGCCAGAATAGGAATCCAGCCTGGACCAAGTGGCTACCAATGCCTGTGTATTTGGGGCTGGTTTTGTTGCAGCTGGACCTTGTGAGTCCAGATGTCCCTGACAAGAAGGTGTCCTAGGGGAGTGATTAGGCGAAGTGTCAGGGACAAGTACAGAGTTATAGGAGGCAATGTGCCATTCATGATCAGGAGCTTCTTGGACTGGCCTTACAGTCAGGTAGCTGTGGATTCAAATTCCACTTGTGCCATTAACTATTTTGTGTGACCTTGGCAATGTTGGATGACAATTTGAGCTCATGTCTATTTCTCCATCCCTAAATAGGGGTCTAAATGTCTAACTTAGCCACCCTGGTTTCTGTTCCCCCAACCTACCACCATCAATCACATTTGTGCTTTCAGATTTTATCTATCACTTATCGCTAAGTGTTTGTTTTGTTGTTTATTTCCCCAGCTAGGATACAGGTTCTTTGAGAGTCAGGGATTTGATTCATGTTTTTTTCACTGCTCTGTCCCAGCACCCAGCACCTAATAGATGAAATATTTATAGAATAAAAGAGTGTTTGCTAGAGGCTCGTGGTCATTATCTTGTGCTCCCTGGCCCATATTTCTTTGCTGCTTCCAAGAAAAGATCATTTTTAAGAAGAATTCAGTCTGTGTCTGTGTTTTAGACATCATGGATTCTGCCTACCATGTCCTTGGCACTTAACTTCTGAGTCTGTTTTCAGACCAAGAATGTAACACTTGTTCCCACGGCTTGCTTTGGAGCATGTCCTTGGGAATTGTCACTGACAACCTTCTCTGCTTGAGCTCTGCTGTCTTTTCTCCTGCCACTGCCCCGTTCCTTGTTCCCCTTTCTCCTAGAGTTCCCAAGGCCTGACAGGAGCATCCCGGGGCTCCTGCACCCTCAAAGCCCAGCTGATCCCTTCTTCTAAGGGTCCTGACCTGTGACCTGATGAACACCAAAGGCTGAATGCTTGTGGTGTTTTTTGTTTTGTTTTGTTTTTGTTTTTGCTCCACAGCTGTCAGTTTGATTAGATGTTCTCAGGGCTTCATATAGACATCGAAAATGTACGTTTTCTTTCATCAGCAAAGGCTATGATTGTGTGAGTCCAAACAGTCCTTCTCAGTTGAGTATTTTCTAGTTCAGCTTTCGGTAGCTCTTGACCGATTGCATTCTGCCTCGTTGGAGAGGAAGATGGTTTGGTGGTGCCCTGTATGTTTCTTCATGTGAAGAAGCCTTTGCAGATAGCTTCTCTAGGCAGTGGCATGTTGCAGGGAGGAGAGTCAGAAAATAAGGGTCTGCGTCCTGATTTTGAGTAGTCACAACCCCAAAAAAGCTCAGGCAGGTATACATGTAAAAAAAACTTTTAAGTGTCAAATTCCTCCTCTGTCTGAAGAGTGGATTAGATTCCATGCAGTACGGTTAGTAGATTTCATTTTGAGTGTCATTGGTGATTAACAGGTACAGACTGCTTAGAACGCTGTGTTGAGAAGGACTCTGAAGTCATATCTGGACCCAGAGGCGAAGTGTCATGACTGACTTATTTTTGGTAACCTTTTTACCTGAATCAAATGATTGTAGTTTTTCATTCCTGGATGTAATGTAAAGTTTCTTTCTTTCTTTTAAATAAATTTATTCATTTATTTGTTTTTGGCTGCGTTGGGTCTTTGTTGCTGTGCATGGGCTTTCTCTAGTTGTGGCCAGCGGGGGCTACTCTTCGTTGCAGTGCGCAGGCTTCTCATTGTGGTGGCTTCTCTTGTTGCAGAGCACAGGCTCTAGGCATGCGGGCTTCGGTAGTTGTGGCACGTGGGCTCAGTAGTTGTGACTTGCAGGCTTAGGTGCTCTGCGGCATGTGGGATCTTCCTGGACCAGGGATCGAACACGTGTCCCCTGCATTGGCAGGCAGATTCTTAACCACTGCGCCACCAGGGAAGCCCCTGTAAAGTTTCTTTAAAAAAAAAAAACAAGTTCATTTAATTGAAGGAACTGAATTGATTTTTGAAATGAGTAGATTGGAGTTATGAGGGGACATGTTGATATGGCAGAAGCCATGAACATGGTATGAGAGAGAATGAAGTTTGGGAAACATTAAGTAGATGAATGTGACAGGATTGTTTCAGAGTTTTTAGGACAGATTGAAGCTTGTGATTTCTAAAGGCAACGCAGAGGTATTACGTTGTGTTCAGTTTCTTTTTTGACCAGTGTTAGTTCTGAACTCAAAGCCTTCCTAAGCACTCTTTAAGAGAGGCCTTATGTATAGAGTATGAACAGCAGTACAGAAGAGTGGTCAAAAGCGTGGGTTCTGAAGCTGGCTTGCCTAATGTTCACGTACCTAGTGAGTGATAAAGTTATTTAACTGCTCTGAGACTCAGTTCTCTTTTCATGAATATAGAGGTAATAGGTAATAGGCATGCCTACCTTATGGTGTTGGTGCGAGGATTACAGGGGTCAGTGCGATGGAAACCTCTAGAATCGCGTCGGGTTCAGTACAGCCCAGGAACCACATGTTGACAATAATGATGATTATTGGACATAGGAAACTTTAAACAGCTCATTAAGCAGGTTTGAACATTTCCCGAGAGGTGGCTGGCCTTACTGATTGCTGAGACTACTCTGAAGTCTGAAGTTTTATTTATTTATTTATTTTTCGTGGAAGTTTGCTTTTTTTTTCGTTGTTTAAGAGAGAAGTTGTTTCTGGATGGCAGAGTAGCAAATCTTGACTTTGGTGACCGTGTTACTTCTCCCCTAGTTTCTATATGCTCTTTCTTGTGCTTCTGTGTGTCTTATTTATCTGGTTGCCTGAGGCAGTTTAGAATATGTCAGCGTTTATGCAGCTGAATATTTCTTAGAATTATGGCATCTTTGATGAATAACTCTTTCTAGGCTGAGACATTTTATCATGCATATCGGAAACACTAGAAATTAAAAAGTAAGCTTATTTCATTGTTGTTTATAAGTCCTATCCCCTTTGTTTTGCAGTGGATAAAGGACTTTGTTTGCAAGTCACTTAGCTTTTGCTCTCCTTTCTGTAGAGTAAAAGGTAGATATCCATTTGTACATGGATATTAACATTCTTTTTTTTTTTTTTCTGTATGTGGGCCTCTCACTGTTGTGGCCTCTCCCATTGCGGAGCACAGGCTCCGGACGCGCAGGCCCAGCGGCCATGGCTCACAGACCCAGCCGCTCCGCGGCACGTGGGATCCTCCCGGGCCGGGGCACGAACCCCTGTCCCCTGCATCAGCAGGCTGACTCTCAACCACTGCGCCACCAGGGAGGCCCTAACATTCTTATATAAACAATTCAGTCTTAGACACATTAGCAATCCAGCACCTATGAGATAGTTTTGAAACGTGATTGTGGAAAAGAGAATAAAGGTTTAGGAACAATGGTCTGTCAAAAAAAGTCTTACAGTTTCTTTTCAAACACTGATAATTTAAATTTTAATAAGTCTAGGCCTAATGCCTCCTCTCATATGATCTTCTCTCTTTATAATCATACACGCTTTGGTGTAGCTAACTTTTAATTCGATCTGCTTAGCAGACGAACCAATAGAAACCAACTCTAAACTTCTAGCTCTAAGCTCATGGTTAATAGACCTGAGTTCTCTTGAAGCTCTAATTTCTTCTCATCTTGGACAGGGTTATGGGGTTACAGTCATCTTAACATATGTCCACAAATTCTTTGCTCTTCCTTTTATCAGGAGCTGAAGTTTAATTCTTGTCCCACTGAGTATGGACCGGACTTAGTGACTCCGTTCTAATGAAAAGAATAAGGTAGAGGTGAGAGTACCTTTCGAGACTAGGTCTCTAAAGAGACTTGCTCTCCTGGGTCCCTCACTCTGGGGGGAAGCCACCTGCCATGTTGTGAGGTTGCTCAAACAGCCCTTAGAGAGGCTGATGTGGTGAGGGACTGAGGCCTGCTGGAAGCCATGTGAGTTTGGAAGTGCACCCTCCACTCCAAGTCAGATACTGACACTACAGCCCAGCTGACAGCTTGACTGCAACCTCATGAGAGATCCGGAGCCAGAAGCGGCCAGCTAAACTGCTCTGGAAGCCCGGACCCACAGAAACAATGAGATGGTGTTTGTTGTTAGAAGGACATAGTTATCCCATTATGTTCTGGAATAATTTGTTACACAGTAATAGATAACTATTACAGGTTAATGGTGGGGCCCGTAGATTGGAACAGTCAATCAGCACTGAATCCATAAGCAGATTCCTTTCCTTGGCACACTCTCTGAATGGGGACCAACAATGGTGGGGACCCTGGGAAAGGCCTTTCTAGGGCCAGAACGGGGATCATTTTGGGGTCAGATTTGGTACTTTGCATGCACAAGGAAGATCTCTTCCAATCACAGTTTTTAAAGATCTCCCAACTGAGAGTTGATGATGACTTGGCACATCATGGGAGGGGAGAGCAGGTGCTCTAGATGCAGAATACAGAAATTGGCTTCTGGTTTATCTCCAAGTCTCCAGTAGCTTCTGAAGTGACTCATTTATATAGTTTTCAGTACCATTAGAAAGAGCAAGGATATTGGCATTCCACTCAGGCTTGGGTATGAAATCGGGCTTTGCCACTTAAAAGATTGTACTTGCCACCAAGACCAAGATGTGTCTGTGTCCTTTACTTCTTTCTGAATGCCTGGTGTCATGGAACATGGAATGGACATCATCATGTGATTTTGAGCAGATAACATAATCTGTTTGAGCCTCAGTCTTCTTCTCTGTATAATGGGGATAAATAATCCCTATCCCTCAAGGTTACTGTAAGGTCTGGAGATAGTATGTTTAAAGCAGGTCCTAGAATGAATGGCCAACAGGAGGTGTGCATGTATTTCTCAGAGTCAGAAATTAATTCTGGTTGTGTTGGTCCGAGAATGAATGTGAACTTTTGGTCATGTTGCACATTCTGCTTTGACAGAAATGGGTATTTCAGTTCCTTAAATTGTTAGTGATGAATTCAGAAGGTGTGAACAGTTGGATTTGGCTTCATGTCTGGATCATATTAAGTGGATTATCACCGAGTTCCCACTCTCCATGTTCCTTGTAGTCAAGCTGATGTCACACCCACCTCTCATTTCCAAGAAGATAATGTCACAGCTCTGAGTCATAGTTATCCAGCAAGAAGCCACATTCATTGGACTCACTTATGGGGTGGCCAGGACCAGAGCTCTCAATACTGATGGATCATCTCCTGTTCTTGTAATCTTCAGTCCAAGAGCTTGTCCAGATAATTTCTTTCTTTCACTAAGATTGTTTCCATAAAGTGACATAGTAGGAATTTAGATATTCATTAAAGACAGTTCTACTTTTCCGCTGTAAATAATACTTATGAATGATAGGTTTGGGGGTAAAAAAGGCAGTATGGGAAGATAGTAGGAATTTTCTGTCTGAAGGGTTATATGAAGTTTAACCAATTAGACATACCCTATTTTTATGTTAGGTTGGTTTGTCTGTTTGTTTTGGTACTTCTGGCAAATAGTTTTCTGATATTTCTTAGTGCTGCTATCAGTATCACTCCTGTTTGAATGGGGACTCTCCTAGGGGGATTCGTATTTAATGTCAGATTTTGTTCTGTGTTGTTCTGTATTGCTGGGCTGTGTGGTTAGGGGTAAAATTCTGAGGAAAGGAAATCTTGTGTAGTAGGTAGGGGTAATCTTGATTTGCGAGCTCCTACCTTTCTACTATTTAGAACTGGAGACCTAGAAGAGGTAAGAAATGGGGATCCAAGAAATATATTGTCAGGCCTTCTTCAATACTTGCCTGTCTGTGTGTTTTCACCATCCTCTTCCTGGAAATGTGATTTTAAATCCACTGTGGAAAGCCAGAGAAATAAGTTTGTTTTAGTCAATGGTTCTTTTCTAAAGATGTGTGTACATGTTATGGAGGCTCAGACAGTTACCTTGCACGTTTGGACTAAATTGTGACTTTAAAAGTATAGAACAGGGACTTCCCTGGTGGCACAGTGGTTAAGAATCCACCTGCCAGTGCAGGGGACACGGGTTCGATCCCTGATCTGGGAAGAAGATCCCACATGCCACGGAGCAACTAAGACCATGCGCCACAACTGCTGAGCTCACGAAAACCGCAACTACTGAAGCCTGCGTGCCTAGAGCCTGTGCTCCGCAACAAGAGAAGCCACCGCGATGAGAAGCCTGTGCACTGCAACGAAGAGTAGCCCCCGCTCACCACAACTAGAGAAAGCCTGCGTGCAGCAACAAAGAACCAGCGCAGCCAAAAATAAATAAAAAAATTTTAAAAAGAGTATAGAGCAAAGATACTGAGTTAAAACACACAGACACTCACAAAATTAAAGATTTTATTTTTCTAAAAATCAAATGTACAGACAAAACTCTTCTACTGGGAATTTTATATGTGAATTTGAGAAGTCGCCAAAATGACATAAAATAAGATTATATTGGAAAGGACTAGAAGTCTGTCTCTTAAAGCCTTACTTCCCCCCCCCCCCACACACACAAAGTGGCTAATTACACTGGGAACCAGAGGCAGGTGGCTGTGTATCTTACTTGGTAAATAAAGAATGATGTTAACCTCTCCAGAATGCTGGTGGCTCTTGAGTTTGGGCAGAAAATCCTATAAAGGAGAAAGAGCTTCAGAGTGTAATAAACTCCCAGGTGCTCAATAAAAGCCCTGTTCCTCTTATGCTGGCTGGCCAAGATCAAGGGCACCGCTGTGGAGCTGTGGAAGGCTCCTTCCTGATATGAAGGTGATGAGATTTTTCCCCTCCTGCTCTCTGTCTGAATTACTTCTGGAACCGACAGATATGGGGACTGTGTTTGAATAGCAGCTCAGAGACTTTGGATATCTTATTTCCTTGAAGCTAAACCTACCCGTCTTCATTTGCCAAATAATTTCCACTTCTGTGAAGGGTATGTGGTAAACCTGACAAGCTTGTATTCAGTTCTCTGCTGTTAGTTACTTTGAGTCCGTGGTGTCTGGAGCAAGCAGGCCACCCTCTCTGTGCCATCTTTCTGATGTCTGCCAGTGAACCAAAGGAAAACCAGCTTTGTAGAGTAGTTATGAAGGTGAAACGAAATAATAAACACATTGTACGTGGCAGGTGGTTTTACTATTACTGGTTTTCTCTAAGACTAAAGCACGGTTTCTCAACCTTAGCACGATTGCTGTTTGGGGCTGCATAATTCTTTCTACTTGTGATATCAAAGATATTTCCAGACAAATTTGCTTCTGATCACTGATGGAAAGGTACTTCGGAAAGCCTGATGTCAGATTTTTCCCTTTGATCCAAAATGGTGTAGAACAGTACTTGGAATGAATGAGTGACTTCCATTTGCTATTACCTCCTATATTTAATAAAGAAATTTTGTAATGGTAATATGTACTCATTCATTGAATTGATGATTTAAAAGGTGATTTTAAAACTTAAGCCAAGCCATCTGCTACTTCCTCTTGCTTACGTTAAACCAGCATTAATTGCTTTGGATGGATTTTGAAAATAATAGCAGAAATGCTGTCCTGTGACCCCAGATCATAATAGAACAACTCAAATCCTAAAAGAATCACAAAAAGCTTACGAATAAGTTCAAAAGTTAAATGCGTCCCCAACAAGCTAAACTTGGATTGCGTAAGTTGTGTTTGATTTGACATTTTAACCTCTATAAATCTCTTTAAAATTTTATGTCTTAGGTGTTGACATAGGGATGGAGAGAAAATTTCCAACTTTTCCTAGAAAGTCTGGCTTCTTCAACATAGGCATAGTAGAAATAAAAATATATGTATTTGGTACTCGTTCTGGGATAATGATATTAGTCACATTAAAAATGCTTTAGTGAACTTTATGGTACTTAATATGTGCCAGCTACTGTTTCTGTATTAATTCACTTGCTTCTCAGAATAAACCTATGAAGTAGTTTGTGTCGTGTTGGCCTCTCTCTCTGCATTTTATACACAAGGAAACCAAAGCAAAGAAAGATTAAATAACTTGCCCAGGATCACCTCCCTATTAAGTGGCAGCCTGTGTCTTTAACTTCATTTATGTGGATTCTAAGACTTGATCCTCAAGACCCGGGGTTGGCAAATGAAAGCCAATGGGCAAACATCTGGCCCACTGCTAATTTTTGTTAATAAGGTTTCATTGGAACACAGCCATGCTGTTCGTTGACTTACTGTCTATGGCTGTTATCTTGCTACAGTGGCAGAGTTGAGTGGTTACGACAGAGGCCATGTGGCCAGCCAACACTATCTGGCTTTTTTACAGAAAATGTCTGCCCACTCCTGCACAAAGTCAAGACCATTCTCACCCACAGGTGTGGTCCAGAAAGGTAGGAAAATAAAGAGAATCATAATTCCATTACCTTTCAAATAGGACTTAGCTGACATTCATCTCATACATTGAAGGTCCAAGTTTTTGGTGTCATTCTTAGCGTTATGGTGGATGTCAGAGTGTTTATAAGATCCATCTATTCCTCAGGGTGTTCCCAGCAGCTCTTTCTGGGAGAGGGGAAAGGAATAGATAAGGTTAAATGCATGAAAAATGGAAGAGAGCTTGGCAAGACAGATAGAGAGACACTTGTCAGTGAGTGTGCAGTTAAGCCACCGCAGAAATGGAAGTAAGTGTGGACAGAATGACTCTACAAAACGGGCTTTAACTCGTTGCAAAATTTGAAAATCGCCCTCTTCACGTTTCCATTCTTTTTCCTGCTTTTCTGCAACAGCTTCAGAATAGAAACTGCCCGTTTTTTGGGTTTTTTGGTCGAAAGCAAAGGGCAGCCTGTGGGGTGGATCCTTATAACACAGTGGCTCAAGGTTGGGGGAGGGGGAGACAAGAAATGAATTTCTTTTGTCAAATCAGAAATTATGCAAATTTTACAAAAAGTATTAGAGGAAATGTGTAAAGCTTTAATTGGTTTTATGGTTTTATTGCTTTCTTTAAAAGGTTACTTTGTGAGCATTACCCTCCACTGAGCATTGTAGACACTTCCTGAAGTTTAATGAGATTTTGGAGTAAAAGCACAACAAATGTGACTCTCCAATATTTTCAAGAGATGATATTATTTTGGGCTAAAAATATGTTACGGGAGGCTTCATTTACTGGGAGGATTCACTCCGCCACCCACACGCCTCTTTATCTGAAATTACTATGAGCTGCAGCATAAGACTTTCTGCTCACACCTAATTCACAGAATACTTATTTAGTATATATTAAATCAACGGTGGCCTAGTTTTTTAGGCTTCTTTATTATGCTGAACTTTACTTAATATAGAAATGCCTTATAATTATAATTCTGTCCCCTGGTAAAACTAACACTGTGCACTGCATTCTTATTATTGACACCTCCTTCTAGGTCCTTGTGAGTGAAGGATACTAGCTGCTCTCCAGGATTGGTTATTTAACATTTTGATTTTTGGTTGAGAGTGGACCAATGAAAGCAGATCTCATCTATATCAAAACAGAAAGTAAGTGCAGAAATGTTCGTTTCAGGAAGAGATTTTTTCAGTGCCTCATTTCCTCTGGGGTTGATGGATGGTTTTCGTAGTTTAGAGCTTGAGATGTTATGGGTTGCTCTCTGAGACCCAGAATCGAGTCAGAAGGACCATTTCCAAGTAGCGTGGCATACTCGGACGCTGGTCTCTGTACTGAGAGGCTGAAAGGAACCCTGAGCATCCTCACAGTAACGACAGCACAGTGACACCTGCCACCTGCCCATGGCTGTCTGTGTCTGCAGGGGCATCCACTCCGGTCCTTCTCACCCCTCCTTACTGCCCGTCACAGCCTTACCGCCACACATAATTATAGTTCTGTGTCTATTTCAGAAGTCTTGTTTAAAAGTTTACTAGGGGACCCTGGTGCCTACAGTATACTGTTGAATGACTGAGTGTTTTGTCTATTTCTTCTCTGAATCAAGGAATTTCCTGCTTATAATCACATCACACAGGTTTATCTTAACATTCTGTAGAACACGTTACTTTTTGAGGTACGTGCCCTCCATTGCTGCAAAAATCAGTTGTACGCGAGACCGACTGGCCCAGATTGAGAAGAGATGTGGCATTATCTTGGCATCGCAGGTGACTGGTTAGCAGTGAGGAGGTGGCAGGTGGGGCTGGGAGGTCCCACGGGCCGGAAAGTGGTTTGTCTGTGAATGAGTGCAGGGATGTGGGGCTGCTCCTCCTGGGGAAGGGGCAACTTGATAGGGTGCTTGAAAGCCTCAGTCCTGGAGTTCAGCCGACCTAAACTTCTGTCCAAAACCTGGCTCGTGGCTCACTGGCTGTTGGACCTTGGAAAACTTTATTCAACCCTTTCAGCATCGGTTTTTATTTTAGTCCCTTTGGGCTGCTATAACAAAAATATCATAAAGCAGGTGGCTTCTAAGCAAGTTTATTTCTCACCATTCTGGAGGCTAGGGAGTCCAAGGTCAGGGTGCCAGCAGATTTAGTGTCTGGTGAGGGCTACTTTGCGGTTGATAGATGGTGCCTTCTTGTTGTGTTCTCACATGATGGGGGGCTTGGTGAGCTGGCTCTCTGGGATCTCTTTTTTAAGGGCACCAGTTTCAATCGTGAGGGCTCTGCCCTCCTGACCACATTACCTCTCAGGGGTGCTACCTCCTAATACCATCACTTTGGGAGGTTAGGATTTCAACATAAGAATTTGGGGGGACACAAACATTTAGTACATAGCAGTCTTCTTGTCTCTCTCTCTTTTTTTTTTTTTTTTTGTGTGTGTGTGATACGCGGGCCTCTCTCTGTTGTGGCCTCTCCCGTTGCGGAGCACAGGCTCCGGACGTGCAGGCTCAGCGGCCATGGCTCACGGGCCCAGCCGCTCCGCGGCATGTGGGATCTTCCCGGATCGGGGCACAATGTCCCCTGCATCGGCAGGCAGACTCTCAACCACTGCGCCACCAAGGAAGCCCCCCTTGTCTCTTTGATGGGGATAAATACTTGCCTCATATATAGCATCTTGGGAAAATGTTATACAACTCAACACTGGGGCTGGTATGCAGTAATGCTCTCTAAATGTTAGCTTTTTGAAGTTGAATTTGAAGGGATCGAATTTCATTGGGATTCGTAGGTTCGTGGCTAGTGTTCAGTTACTTGGGAAGCCTCACGAGGGGGTTGACTTATCCTGAAATCAGGTTCTTTTTGAAATTCTTTCAGGCCAGCAAGGTGTCATCTAAGGATGCCAGAGCATTAATTTGTTCCCAGGGGTCTCAAAATGTTACCGTGGTTTTCAGACATAGCCTGAGTTATTCTTAAGAGCACCTTGGGAGGAGGGCGTTTTGTAATATTTGTTTAAATTATGTTACAGAGCATTGCAGATTTGTAATCTGTGTTCAAAATGGCATTATCTGCCCCCATATTGATCAGCCTCACATCTTTTTCTTGCTTGTCTCTGCTTGCCCTATGGTCAAACTCCAGAGTTAGACCTTGAGGAGACCCGCTAACTCATTAACCTCTGTGACATAGACTAGAAACCTTCCAGAAGGGGCCTGGCTGTAGGAGACAGAATGTTTCAAATCTGTTTCAGCCCCACTGCATATCCCTGAGTCCCAGTCAGAGGCATTAACCTTAATGCAGATCCTCGTAACGTGCAAGAATTTGTGACGGTCCAGTTTGTGCTGTCATTTCAAAATTACTGCTTTGTTTTTGGAGAAATACTTAAGTAGAGCAGCAGAGAAGACCCCCTCCTTGACATTTTTTGTTGCCATTGTGGTTGTTGAAATCTCAGCCCTCGCCCTAACTTGGGAGAGATGTGAAGGAGAAGCATTGTAAAAGGTGAAGAATCAGACCAGGTAAGGCAATGCTTCAGTTGACCTCAGTTCAGAACATGATGGTCTTCAGGCTGAAATGGGATCCTGGAGGGATGGATGGAAAAAAAAGTCTTAGGTGTCTTTGGGAAACCATGTTTCCCAGGGGCTTGATTATTGTGTTTGAGGTATTAGGATTTCCCTTGACGTGGGGTGAATGCTTTGCAGAGAAAACTGTTTCTTAGAGCATCTCATGGTTTGGAGTCTAAAAGTTATAAGTTGTCTCTGTATGTAAAATAAAAGTTGTCCCTGCATCTAAAGCCAGTTCTTTGTGCTTTCTCAAAGGAACTGAAATTTCTGTGGATTCATGGCTTGGTCAAGGTTCTTTCTAAAACTCTGGCTTAGGGTGTTTTGGTAAATAACCAAGAACCTGAATGGTCCCAAAGGATAAAATACCAGATTGAGACTTTACGAAGCTGAGCTCTCACTGTGATATTTCAGCCTGCAAAATAAGGGTAATACATGATGGATGTTACTGTAATTCAGTGTTATTCTTTAGTGCAAACCTGGCATTAGGTTGTCAAGACTGAGTAGAAAATATAACCTCATGTGATCACCTTCTTAAATGTGGAACTCTGAATAACACTTGATTGGATGTGAAACGTTGTCTTGAGTTAGAAAGATCTGGATACTGATTCCCATCAACCCCCACTTTCAGTGTTGGATTTTACTATTACCTTATGTAGCTAAAGCCAGAATGGAACTCCATAAATACATACTCTGTTTTCTTCTTTTTTTATAATTAATTTCTATTGGAGTATAGTTGATTTACAATGTTGTGTTAGTTTCTGCTGTACAGTAAAGTGAATCAGTTATTCATATACATGAATCCACTCTTTTTTAGATTCTTTTTCCATATAGATCATTACAGAGTATTGAGTAGAGTTCCCTATGCTATACAGTAGGTTCTTATTAGTTATCTATATTAATTATAGTAGTGTGTATACGTCAATCCCAATCTCCCAGTTTATCCCTCCCCTGCTTCCCCCTCGATAACCATAAATTTGTTTTCTACCTCTGTGACTCTATTTTTGTTGTGTAAATAACATACTCTATTTTTATGGGGTGGGAGTAGAAGGAGAAGATTCCTCATTCCTCCAAAAAGTTAGATTGATGTGCTGCCGATGTCTGCTTCTTTAGCAAATATTACTGGGCACCTGTTTGTTGAATTGGTTGAAAATGAATTTAAAATAATTTTATCTTGACCTTTCCTTTTTGCAATTTTTCTGTCACCTTATGAGGTAGCTGGAGATGTCCTGCAATGTCTTTCAAACTCTGGATGGGAATGACTGTTTAGAAGTTGCCAGCTAGTGTCACTAGGTGATAATTCCTCTCTGTGTGCATGTCATGGTTACAGCCTGCTTTTTTGCTTCTAAAAGAACAATTATATTCAAGAAATTTCCTAGTGCATTTAAAAACAGCTGGATGAAAGTCATTTTAAATCCCCAAATCCAACACATTAGTTCTTTTATGCATTTAATTAAGCAGAAGTTAAAATAAATTGGAACAGAAGACGTTCAGTGCTGATTGTTGAATCAACAAAGCAAGAAACAGCCTAGCATTACCCCACCACAGATGTCTGTCACTCAGCACTGTTGCCCTATAAATTTGCATCAACTCTTAACATTTTTTGAATAATGATTTCTTTTCTAGTAAAAACTGGCCCCTGATGTATAGCAAGCAAGGTTCTTTATACAAACTTTATTTCTGCATTTGCATGCCTTCGTGTGTACCTGTGTGTGTATGCATAATATTTTTTTCACTTATAATACCTTTACATTGCTGGATCCTTTTGGGGTGGGGGAGGGGAAGACTTAGCTAAAATGGTAAACTTTAGGAAGATATAATAAATAGAAAACAAAGGTTTAGCAGTCAGTTTGGATTATTTTGAGTGGAAATGAATGCTGAGATTGTTTCAATTTTAGTAAAATATTTTTAAGGACATGATGAGTTTGAGTTTAATTTGACTTTATAATATGAGAGTACTGTATGGTTGGTTCATTGTAGAAATAGTTGATTAAAAACACACCAGCTGGAAACTTAACTCTGTATTCTCCTCAACCACAGCTATCACTGTTATCATTTGGGTGTATAGACTTTTTCCTAATAGGTATATACTTTCGGCTGTTTTTTGTTTTTTTAAACAGGATCATGCTTTATAGACAGTCTTATATTACTGCCCCCCCATTTAATAGAATTTCATGATTGATATGGTATCTGGTATTGGCTTCCAAATAATCGAGGGGCACTGTGAGGGTATGTCTAGTGTTTCAGCTAAAACAAGATTTAGCCTTAATTTTTGGAAAAATTTCTGCAGCGGCGTCATGGGTACATAAAGATTCATTAGGCTCTTTCTTTTGCACAAATTTTGAATTTTCCTTAATAAAATAATTTATGTATGTGTGAGTGTCACTTAGTCATAAACATCTTCCCAGGTCTGCAGATTAACAGTGCTGTCATTCATTCGTAGGAACCACGTCATGCCATTGTAGCATGGACCATAATTTGTAGCATAATTATAATTTAACCATTACCGAATTGTTAGATCGCAGTTTTGGGGGTCATTCTTGCAAATGGATGCTAACTTGTTTGGTCATTTTCTTAAGAATTTGTTGGTTAAATTTTTATTTTTTTTCCATTACTCAGCGAGGAATCTTAAATTATGATAACTGTAGAGATGAGAACCAGAAACCTTTTTTTTAGAGAAGTTACTAAAGTCTGTGAAATCTGTACATTCTCTGAATGCTTAGTTGTAAGTCAGTTGAATCTTACAGTCTCTCTCTCTCACACACATACACACACATATGCACATACAGACACGCACGCTTGCCCACCAAATACTTTTGTTGCCATAGGTCTTAGTAGCCTCGGTATATTTTAATGCGTGATGCAGTTGTACTTGGTTCTCCTGGAGACACCTATTGGGTACACGGAGATTGGATAGTTTACGGGTGGTAGTTATCTTTATTTTTCTTATGCATCACAAGCTACTAATTCCCACTTCTCAGCCAAGGGCTATTCTAGGCCTTCCCCTGGTCAGAGGGCAGTGGAGCCAGACAGAATAGAGACCGAGTAACTGAGGGTACATGGACCAGCCATTTCTTATCTGCTTCCACAGTTAGTGATTGAGAATCCTGAGTGAGGAGTATCACGTGTTCCATAAGCCTCAAAGTTAATTTGGGGAAGAAGAATATATTTTACATGACTACCTTTTCCATGAGCTATTAAATATGCGATAGGTTCTGTGTTACACCTGGTACGTGCTTTGTCCAATTGAATCATCACAGCAGTCTTCACAGGCAGTTTCTATTATTCTTCCCATTTTACAAATGAAGAGATGAAGTCTAGAGTGATAAAGAAACTTGCTTAGTGCAGGCCACACTGATAAATATAGATTTCTGAACACCGTAGTCAACGCATTTACTAGCTTGGATCAAAATCCCAGTAGATCAGTGGTGAATATTTGGTCGATACGTATTTACTTATTAATTATAATGTATGCAAAGGGAGAGCCCGAGATGTAGCCCTGGGATTAAAATCTGCCCATTGATTATTGTCTAAAAGTTTCTTATCCATGCCTCAGTTGCTAAATCTTACCAACGTTCCATTTTTAGTCCCCATTAACTTGATTTGGAATAAATCAGATTTCTAATGTGCAGGGTCCCAGAGCGGTAGAGTGGCTTGCTTGTGTGATGTACTTTTTAAGTTAGCAGTTTCTGAAAATTGGCAGCCCCCTTTGATGTGGAAGACCTAGAGCAGGCATCAGTTATAAAGAGTGCTTATGATTACTGGGCCGTGTGACGGGAGGGGAAGGGAAGTGACCGGGAGAGTTTTGAAAGGTAGCTTCTGTTCAGCAGTTCCTCACAAATTAAAATTTATGAAAGCTGTTTGGAAAATTCAATACCCAGAGGTACAGACACCTCGTTTGGAAACACAACATGCAGTGCATAGGGCCTGAGCAGAGCCTCGTGTCAAGTAGTTGGGATGCTTTATCATCATTAGACATACAGTGCAGACCAACCGGTCACTCGGGGCCGTGGCTGGGAGGAGCTGAGTCCACTCGGGCAGCTTCCAGTCGTTGTCTTGTGAGCATACCAGAGGCACGGGTGCCATGGACCGCCCCCGAGCCAAAGGAACATGGATGATGCGTGTAAAATCGTTGTCTTTTTTTTTTTTTTTTTTTTCCGGTACGCGGGCCTCTCACTGTTGGCGGCCTCTCCCGTTGCGGAGCACAGGCTCCGGACGCGCAGGCTCAGCGACCATGGCTCACGGGCCCAGCCGCTCCGCAGCATGTGGGATCTTCCCGGACCGGGGCACGAACCCGTGTCCCCCGCATCGGCAGGCGGACTCTCAACCACTGCGCCACCAGGGAAGCCCCAAAATGATTGTCTTTTTGAAAGATGCTTGAAAACCAGCAGCCGGGGAAACCATTCACAATACCTGATGGGGTAGCCTGGTGGGTTTTTAAAAATGGAGGAAGGGATAAATATTGATGTTTCATCCAGGGAAGAGATCATCAATGTGTGTTTTAAAATGTCTGCTCAGTGGTCTAGTCTTTACAAATAAAGTTGTCTGAGTACACAAAGTGGGAGTCAAGAACGGAGGGGCCTGGTGGGATTAGAATTCTCAGGCACAGCCTGATGGGATTTCCCTGCATCCGCCTTCTTATTTTGAAAGAAGTGACATCCATCGTAGCTTTTCCCTCTGTCTTTGTGTCTTTGAGCTCTCCAGCTCCGAGCATCATCTGACGAGAGGGCCACCTCCCTGATAAAAAGTTCATTGGCTAAGATCCCGAGGTGCATTTCCCATCCCGGCTTCCAGGTTTCTCATCTTGGTATCCCATGTTTTCAGAAAAGAATTACCTGAGCCATTTTGCAATCCTGTTAGAACCATGTCCCATTTTGATAACTGTTAAAAATAACCCCTGGTTCTTCCACTTTCTATTGGTTGGTTGACTGAAACTTTATTTTTGTTCTTGAAAAGTAAATGCCTGTTATATCTCCTAGTATGCTCTTTGATATTGTATCCCCACCCCTAAATATTGGGATGCCTTTGAATGCCCATTCTTCATTGCAGATCTCTGTATTAGATAAAAAAAAATTCTTTCTTTTTCTTATAAAATTTTCTGAAATAGTGACTTTTTTTTTGCTTAAATGAAGACTGTCATCCCTAAGTTAAATTTAATTGACTAGGAGAAAGAGAGAATGAATATTCAGGAGGACACCAGCTGGATATGGTTGGAGAGTCTGATAGACACACCGCAAGACTGTGCCATAGTCAAATTGGACAGTTTGGAAAGCTTGCTGCCTCAAGGAAGGATGTATATAGAGTCCCAAATGGTACATTAATTGATTTTGATTACATGACTCCAAAGCTCGAGCATTTCAAACTGTTTTCAAACTAATGGCTGCCACATTTGGCAAGCAATCCAACTGTGTGTTGAGTTCATCATAAAAAGAGATCTTGACAACTCGTCTGGAGGACAGAATGCATGCTAGGTTTTTTGAGTAGTTGCTCAGTTTCAGAGGAGCCTGTATTGTTTTTCTTTAAAGGGTTCTATACATTTCGCACCCTTGCCACCAGCCAGGCCAGAGTGACTCTGGTTGGCACTTGAAGAACCTTAACGGTATGTCCTCAAAATTTCCTGGTTAGATTCCAGGTAATAAATCCTCTGGCAATCAGAGGTTCACGAGGTTTAATGGAATTTGATGGAAAGTTTAGATGATCCCTGAGAGAAGTAAAATCCGTGACACTTGGCCCCCTTCATCTTGTCCCACTTTTCCCTGGCTGCCCCACTACTGGAACATTTTCTGTCTTAATTTCAATTGACCCCTTAAGCAATGTACTAATTAGACGTTACAATTTCCCAGCCTCTCAATCCCAAAGCAAAACTGATGAACACAGCAAACCAAAGCATTTGGGTTTAGAAAAGAACAAAAGACATACCTGCTGCAGAGAGTTGAAGCTGGAGTCAACACTGGTAACCTGAGTAGGGTGACCATATGCCCCGTTAATGCCAGCTTGTCCTTGTGTAATTATTAACAGTGCTTCCCCTTCACTCTCAAAGGCATCCCATTTTATTTATTTATTTATTTATTTATTTATTATACATTTATTTATTTATTTATGGCCGCGTTGGGTCTTCGTTGCTGCGCGTAGGCTTTCTCTAGTTGCAGCGAGCGGAGCCTACTCTTCAGTGCAGTGCACGGGCTTCTCATTGCAGTGGCTTCTCTTGTTGTGGAGCACAGGCTCAGTAGTTGTGGCACATTGGCTTAGTTGCTCCCTGGCATGTGGGATCTTCCCGGACCAGGGGTTGAACCCATGTCCCCTGCATTGGCAGGCGGATTCTTAACCACTGTGCCACCAGGGAAGTCCAGGCATCCCATTTTAGACAGCTAATTATGTGGTCATCGTAGGAAGGAGTGGCGGTGAGTGAAATAGGGTGCTGGGGGGTGGCAGGATGTGGTATACGGGTGGGTACTCATCTCGGGGTGACTGTCACTCCTATCCACCAGCAGAGCCCTGGGTGGATGTGTACCCAGTATTGCCCTAATTGAGTCTCACGGGAAGCCAGAAATCTGGATTTTAAGGCAAATGCCCTAATTTTAAGATGTCGGCAATTACTTAGTTTTCTTTTTTTTTTAAATAAATTTATTCATTTATTTATTTATTTTTGGCTGCGTTGGGTCTTTGTTGCTGTGCGCGGGCTTTCTTTCTAGTTGTGGCGAGCAGGGGCTACTCTTCATTGTGGTGCATGGGTTTCTCTTGTGGTGGTTGCTCTTGTTGCAGAGCACAGGCTCTAGGCGCCTGGGCATCATAGTTGTGGCACATGGGCTCAGTAGTTGTGGCTTGCGGGCTCTAGAGCACAGGCTCAGTAGTTGTGGCGCACGGGCTTAGTTGCTTCCCGGCATGTGGGATCTTCCCAGACCAGGGATCGAACCTATGTCTCCTGCATTGGCAGGCAGGTTCTTAACCACTGCGCCACCAGAGAGGTCCCTAGTTTTCTAATAAACTGTGAGAGCAAGCAAAATATGTGAACGACCCATTGGCTGCTTTTGAAGAAAGTCCTCCATTCTTTCCTTCAAAACACACAACACACACACACACACACACACACACAGGCAAGTGATAAAAGGGGGAAAAAAGGAGAACATGGAGATACCAGTCTCTGGGATGAGATTCATTTGTGAGCAAACTTTTTCTGTGGCTATTTCTTTTTTTTTTTTTAAAGAAGATGTTGCGGGTAGGAGTTTATTAATTAATTTATTTATTTTTGCTGTGTTGGGTCTTCATTTCTGTGCGAGGGCTTTCTCTAGTTGTGGCAAGCGGGGGCCGCTCTTTATCACGGTGCGTGGGCCTCACTATCACAGCCTCTCTTGTTGTGGAGCACAGGCTCCAGACGCGCAGGCTCAGTAGTTGTGGCTCACGGGCCTAGTTGCTCTGTGGCTTGTGGGATCCTCCCAGACCAGGGCTCAAACCCGTGTCCCCTGCATTAGCAGGCAGATTCTCAACCACTGCGCCACCAGGGAAGCCCTCTGTGGCTATTTCCGATCATCACGTTCCAGTACAGGGTGCTAGGTAGGGATGACTAGAGGTGCAGGATGCAATAGAATAATATTGGCACCTGGCTGGTGTTTGGTGTCTATAGTATAACTTGCTGGGTGATGGAAATCTGTACATGGCACATGTCAAGTGCATCCTGGGATGTGTTTAAAGGGAAATAAGTGTGGAATAGAAAGCATTATTTTCAAATGTGGTCGTGGCATGTAGATCATGAATTTTCATTTCTTTCTTACATCTTTATTACATTTTTTAGGAGAACATAATGTCCAAGCTTTCCTGGAGCCATTTCTGTCTCTGTGAAATAGGCGATTTAAGGTCCATCCCATCCTAAAAAGCTTTTAGCTTGTGAAAAGCTTCTTTTCTTGCTTTTAAAACCTTTACTCTGTGTTTAGAATAAATGGCATTCCTGGATCTGTTAAAGAGGCAGTTAATAATGCCATAGAAACTGCCCATTGCACAACCAACCATAAAACTTGCTCCAGGGGCAGGACATGTATTGGAATATTCTGTAATGATCAAATGCTGAAACATTACAGTCAGCTGTGACCCTGCAATCTGCATTCTTAATTGCAGTCTTCATTTACAGTGGAGTATTGATCTGCTTTTAGTAGTTTGTCCTGAAGGTTGACAAGGATCTCCGTAATCTATTCATGTCAGAGTGCCTGCTAGCACCAGCTTTAATTCACCTCTTTAGAGGAAGCCTTGTCATAGGGAGAAGTCTAGGTTTGTTTCACCTTGATATATTTTCCAATAGATGCTTCATTCTCAGGGACTGGTTTTTCTTTCCTCTTTCATAAAATGTGGATTATAAGGACTCATGCCCCATGGAGTTTTTTTTTTTTTAAATGCGGCTTAAATGAGCTAATTCATGTAAAATGCTTGATATGAGAACGTAGTAAGCACCAAATAAATGGTAGCCATTTTGATTTTTCTTACCCCAGGTTTAAATGTTTTTTAAATCTTGAGTTTTGGGTTAATAATCTTGTTGACCATTGAGGAGAATTGAAAAAAGATGTTGGTTTCATTTTCTTGATTATTTTAAGTTGAGTTAGTAATGAAAACAAATGACATAAATTTGTGGAATAATTCAAATTCAAATATGGACTGTGAGTTCAATCACAGCAACGTTAAATTTCCTGAATTTGATCATTGTAGTCTAGTTATATAGGAGAATGTCCTTGTTCTTAAGAAATTCGCTGAAGTATTTTGGGGTTGAAGGAGTATGATGCCTGCAGCTCACTCTCAAATGGTTGAGGAAACAAATGTGTACATAGAGAAGAATAAAGCAGGTGCAGCTAAATGGTGACAATGATGGGTAAGAGTGAAGGATATATAGGAGTTTTTTGTACTCTTCAACATAAAAATTTTTTTGAAAAAATAGGATGGTGAGAAAATCTATAGCTGGTAAAACCACTAGTTCAGTTAGTTCTCGTAGAGCCTCCCGTTGAAAAGTGGATTTCTCCCAATTGGAGAGTCTTCCGCCCTCCTCTCCTTTCCCACCCTCCAATTCTTCATTTCTGGGTACAGTTATTTGAAAAGCAGAACTTCTTTGCCCGGTGGTTAGTGCTCCCGCTGTTTCATTTCCAAATCCAAATCATAATCCTTTGTTGCTGACATTATAATCATCATCACAAGTGGCTAATTGTGATGTCACAAACAGGCGATTATGACTCAAATGAGGAATAAACAGCAGGGGTGGATTAATTCCTAAGCAAGGAAGAAGATTCTGTTGGCGCAAATGCCCCAGGGTAATGAAATTTAAAACCAGAAAAAGGCAAGAGGAAGACAAAGCTGAACATACGTGGTCTACTAGCCAAATTGTCTTTAAGTGGAAAGCTTTTTGTTTTTTGTTTTTTTTCCCCTTCCCCTTCTTACTTAATTTTCCTTGTGGTGTGAATAGTTCCTCTATGGCAGATAAATGGATTTGTTTTTAGACCTAACAAAGCTCAAGGTGTCTTCCTGACTAATTACAGGGATGTCACACCTGGGCTGAAAAGTGAGTCATTAGGGAGCCACGGAGGTGTTTTTATTTTCTGTAAAGTTGAGTTGCTCTTTGCAGTCAGCATTGCAAAAGTCAGGCTCTAAAGATCAGTACAGTGGCTGCAGACAGCTGGGCTGATAATTGAGAGCAGCCCCGACCTGAAAGCCTGGGCGCTTATGGCCACAGCAGGATGAAAATGGCATCCGTTGCTCAGGGTCAGGACAGTTTTCTGAATGGGTTTCATGTAAATGAAGCAGTGGTAACAGCTGTTGCTATGGATTGGCCTAGAATTAGTAGTCCATTCTCCGTGGAACTGTAATTTTCAATTCCAAGTCAAGGATATATTTTTTCCCTTTTAGGAAGTGTGTGGTTCCCATGCTCTTTGGTTAACCAACATCTAAATTCTCCTGCAAATGACAGTTAACAGCTCCTTTATCCCTGGGGTTGTTTGGCTGTCTCAGGAGTACTTTTGAATTCGTGGCCTTTGAAAAAACCATGGTTTCAGTAGCCAAACTAAACTGGAAATCCTTTGAATTGTTTTCCTCTTCATAGGACATAGTGTTCCCTTCTCCTGTCTGTTAGATTCAGTTGTGCTCTTGGAACCCTCTCTCCACTTAGGACTTAACCCTCACTTGAATTTTGGAAGCCTTCTTGAAAAACATTGGGGAAAGGCTTGAGGCTCCAGTTTGGCATCAAGTGAGCAAATAAACCCACATTTTAAAAACATGGTAAATTTAGTTATAAGGGAGACTTCCCATTTGAGTCTAGGTATTTAATAATAGCCTTGCTGCACAAAGTAGAAATTATGTGATTATTATCTTGGGGCTGTGATTAGAATGTGTTGTTATGTTGGTGACATTTAGAAATGTGTAACTTCATCCATGCCTTAGATGAAGCTGCTTCGTGGTACCAGCAAACATAGCATAACGTGGTCTTGTGGTCTTACGATCCACGCTGGTGTGACATTCCCCAGAGACAGAACAGCCGTGAGAAAGCCAGGCCTCCACTTGCCACTGTTTTCTCCTGTTTCCTGAAGTGACCAGAGGTGTTTTCTTGATTTTTAAGAGTAGCTCAAACAGAAGTGTTGCCTTCTGGGTTGTGAGGTCATCCTCGCCTTTCCTGTTTCACACATGGGTGTGTGGTTTCGGGGCAGGGGCTGGGGCGTTGTTTTTCCTCCTGTTTCCCCGTTAGGACACTGTGGTCAGCTCTTCTCCATGACCTGTTGTCAGCATGAAGGCCTATGCCTGTGTGTGTCTTGCAGGAAGTGGCCGGCTGTTCTTTCATGGTGAGCGTGCGTTTAGTTTTTCCTTGAAGGATCTTGTTTGGAGCATTTAAGGTCCTTCAAAAATGCAGTCACTTGAGTGTGAGTTTTCTCTGAGCCAGTAGTTGCCACACTCCAGTGATACTGGGAGAAACACAGGGAACATGTCCAAGTCCAGAGGGGCTCTCTCAGCATGTGACAGGAGCTCCCAGACCTGATTCTTTTTTTTTTTTTTTTTTTTTTTTTTTTTGCGGTACGCGGGCCTCTCACTGTTGTGGCCTCTCCCGTTGCGGAGCACAGGCTCCGGACGCGCAGGCCCAGCGGCCACGGCTCACGGGCCCAGCCGCTCCGCAGCACGTGGGATCCTCCCGGACCGGGGCACGAACCCGTGTCCCCTGCATCGGCAGGCGGACTCCCAACCACTGCGCCACCAGGGAAGCCCCAGACCTGATTCTTATTGTTGGAAGTCTCACACCAAGTGCTGTGGGAACCGGGAGAGTCGTAAAAGTGGTGGCCTCTGATCCTGCGGTGTTTACAGCTTCGTGTGGGAGCCCAAACTGGACCATGTGAAATCACTTAGGATGGTTTCAAGAGTCAACAAATGTGGATTAATATAGATTGCCTGTGAGATTTCAGGGACTTGAGGATTTCAGTTTTATAGTTTTTTGGAGAAGGGTTCCTGGAGTAGTTGAGTTTGGGAACCAGATTTTTAAAGAACCTATAGAGGACAGTGAAGATGGCCGTGATTTATGTCACCAGAGGCACCTGGGTGTGAGTCCCTTCCCTGCCATTGACTAAGCCTGGGACAAATTATTTAACCTAAGTCTACTCTCCTGGAGATGATACTGTCTCTCTCTCATCTCTTTCATTCTCTCTGTCTCTGTCTCCCTCTTTGTACTCCCTCTCTCATTCTCTCTCATGAGCACAAGAGTACCTACTTACCCATAAGGTGGTTTTGACGATTACATCAGACGGTGCCTGTGATGAGTTGGGCAGAGTGCCTGCACTTATTAATTGGGAATTTGGAATTACTGGAAGCAGAATGTATGTAAGATGGGGAAGCTGGCATGTGTGAACAGGAGTGCTGATGCAGAAGGCTTAGACTAAGACCCCTATTGTGGAGGCCCGTTTCTATCTTTATTTTCCATCTTGTTTATTTCCTTCACCGCATTTTATCATCAACTGTAATAAAAATTGTGTACGCGTTATCTCTCCCACCAGGGTGTGACCCATGCCTGTCTAACTGGTTGCCAGCACACCAGTGGACACAGAGAGGGCATTTCCTGGCAGCCTGGCATCTGATGGTGTCAGGTCTCTTATTGCCATGATCTTTCATTTGGGCTTGGAAGGATTACTTACCTCTTGTTGGATTGTGAGTGGGAACGTGGTCGTTGAGAACATTTGCTAAACATTCATGGGGGCCCTGCTTTGTGGTTGTCTCATTTAATCCTTCCTGCATTCCAGCATGGGGAAGGACCAGCTTATAGTTGTTTAGTAGAAGGATGCCTGCATGCGTGTTCACTTTGTGAATGAGGAAACTGAGCTTTAGAGAACTTAGATATTCAGTCTCTGCAGCGTCATTCTACTCAGGAGTGGCAGAGATGGGACTTCAGCTCTTTCTGCCCATGAAGCCCGTGATCTTGATGGTATTGCTACCTTGAAGCAGATCGAGTTGAGAGTTAGTGGAAGGAATGGAAGGAGGTTTTGGTCCACAGCAGCCCCCTGAACCTCTCATTGTTCTCTGTGCTTGAGTTAATAGCCTTTTCGAATTGGCCTGTTCTGTGCATCAGGGGCCCCCAATGCCTGGGGCAGCCTGTTAGGACCTGGGCCGCACAGCAGGAGGTGAGTGGCGGGGGAGCGAGCGAAGCTTCATCTGCCGCTCCCCATCGCTCACATCACCACCTGAACCATCCCGCCTCTACCCACTCCCCACCGTACCCCACCCCGCCCCGGGTCCATGGAAAAATTGTCTTCTGAGAAACTGGTCCCTCGTGCCAAAAAGGTTGGGGACCGCTGCTGTAAATAGCTGGTGAGGCTCTGGGGACTTGGGTAACCTTAGGTGTCACTGGTGGGGATTCGGAATTGGTACAGCTTCTATGAAGGCATTAGGCTATGTCCATCACAATTGTACATGCACATAACCGTTGATCCAGCAACTCTGCCCCCAGGTGCTTATCCTGCAGGTGAACTTCCACAGGTGCAAAATGACTTAGGTCAGAGTTATTCTTGTAACAGTCTCTGGATTTGAAGGGGATTAGAAACAACCTGACAGCCCATTAATAGGGGCTGTTTTAATAAATTATGCTACTGCTATAATGGCATATGTGCAGCTGTTACAATCAGTGAAGCAACTCTATATGAACTGATACATATGTTTATCCAAATATTGATATCTGTGTTTCCCTGGATATCTTGTTAATTAGGGGGAAAAAAGCAAGGTGCACAACAGCACCTAGATTAGGCTACATTTTTCTGGGACACTAGCATCTTGGTAATAGGTGTTGCCTTAGGAGGAATCTGGAGGAGGTGAGAGAATAAGAGGTAGTTTCCACTGTCTATTTTTGGTACCTTTGAGTTTGCCTTTAAAATATGTGCATGTATTATCCATTCAGAAAATTCAATAACGAAATCTGCCAAAACCAACTAACCCAAAATGAATTAGGTGTTGACCATTAGGACCAAGAAGAAGAGATCATATAAAGTTGACCAGTTAGATAACACCTACATTGACATAAAAGGAAAGATCTTTTTATTTTCCTGTTGAGAGAAAAACACCAGGGAGATTTTCACCAAATTTGGAGGAAATGTTGGGAATAGTTTCACTTGAAAAGTCTTTTTATCTGGCTTAATTTGCTTTGGGGGACCTTCAGTGGCACCTCAAATTGGAATGTAGCCATTTGCAAGGGTACCCACAGACCCAGGCTTGCAGTGGAGGGTGCATGGACTGTCTGCGTTAGCTCTGTTCAAGTGACAGCCAACATTTGTTCATGTAACAATGGTTAATGATTCTTCCGGGCAGGGTGTGGGTGTCTACCATCCAGATGTGTCTGTCAAGACCATAAACGGACTCTGGGGCTGGACATTAGGGGACCTGGCCTGATCTGACTAGACGTGGCTTTGGGACCCTTCTGTTTGTTTTTTTGTTTGCTTGTTTTCAATTTTTAAATTTTTTATTGAAGTATAGTTGATTTATCATGTGTTAATTACTGCTGTACAGGAAAGTGATTCAGTTATACATATATATGTATAGATATATACACCCGTTTTAAGATTCTTTTCCATTACGGTTTATCATAGGATATTGAATATAGTTCTCTGTGCTATACAGTAGGACCTTGTTGTTTATCCATTCCATACATAACAGCTTACATCTGCTAACCTCAACCTCCCACTCCATCCCTCCCCCAACCCCCTCCCTCTTGGCAACTACCAGTCTGTCCTCTATGTGGGACCCTTTTGGAAGTTACTGGTTGATGTTGCTTTTTTCTCCCAAAGTGACTGCGATGAAAAGAACATGAAATCGTTAACTTTCCTATTTATACAAAAGTAGGGAAAAGAATTAGAAGTTAGGAGAGCGTGAATTATTTCTTAATTAAGACTTTATAGCTTCATTGGTCGTAGAAATCTTTTTATTGACACATTAGACAAATTCTTTAGAGGCCAATTTGCATTCACTTAGAGAAACATTTGTGGGGGTGGTATATACTATGCGCAATACCTGCTCTTTTACGGGAAATCAATTTGTTAAATAGCTCTCAAACTATGACAGCTTTATGGTAGGATTATGACTTTTTTTGTTTCCATGTCTGCTCAAGGGCTAACAGAAGACAGTTTAATCACATGCCATTATGTTCATAGGGGTGTGGGAAGCTCAGATGAGCTTCCAGAAGTGGAATTGGGTACCCGGCTTTTGCAAGCTGCTTCTTAGCAGAAGTCATTTAAGTACAGCTCCTTGATAATTCGTGGTTTGGAGATGTGCTCCCTGAGTCCCTTCCTTCCAAGGGTGTCTGACCTTCTGAGCTGTGGCTGACATCACTTTCTCTACCTAGGATCCATTGAGGTGGTTGTCAGGGAACGCGTGTTGCCAGGTGGGGATGTTGTTGCCAGAGAGGGTGGCCTCCCCCAGAGTACTCCATGTTTTCGGCCAGATTTATATTATTTACAGGGGATTAGGCAAAGACCAGGATTTAGACCTGTGTTGCCCTGGAAAATTGTTTTCTAACCTCGGGCCAAAAAAGGGCTGTGTCCTGACCAACCTAGGAAGCAGGTCTCCAAGTGGCAGTCTAGACTCTGTCTCCAGGAGTTTGTCATCCCAGCTGGGGATCTTTGAGGAATTGGAGCTAGATAAAGCATGAGCTCATCAGAGGGCCCTTTTCCTTGGCCGCTTCCATCTTTCCAGAGACTCAGAGGCCACCAGCTGTGGAAGCGGTCTTGAGCTTTGTGGGTGATTAGCTGCGCCGTGGGAAGGCTCTTTGTGTTTCCCTGAGTCCTGGAGCTCTTTGGTGGATCTGAGCCGTCTAATCTGGCTCTTCACTGAGCTGGATGTGGGCAGCTCTGAGTAAAAGAAAGGAGCCAATGTCCCGTCCTCCCTCTCTGGTGTTTTCTATACCAAAGGACTTAACACTTATGTTTGCAAAATTCAATTGAGAGTGCCCTTGACAGCTGCTACTTTAAATTCTGTGTCCTTTTCCTGTTTCTGGGTCATTGCCTAGTAAATGGTAAACATTGCCATGTCCTAGCTTTCTTTTTCCTAGGTTATTTTGTGTGAGGCCTGTCAATAGCAGAATCCGAGGGTGGCTTGATCTTGACTTTTGCCTGCCGAATTCGTGGACCGTCCTACCTTGCTTCTCAGTGCATCAGGGAAAATATCCTAACACTGTCCCATGTAACCTTTCACTTTACAGAGAAGGGAAAGCTTGAGGAGGTTTGGCAATAGAACTGATGTTGGTTAAGGATCCCGCGCTGGTGAATCAGACCTTCCTCAACCCAGGTGTCCTGACTCCTGTTTGAGGATTTCTTTTATCACAGAATAATCCATCACAGAATATCCATCACAGAATAATCCATCATTTATGCTCTAGGAATGAAAACTATATTTACCATTAGCCTAGGGAAAACGTTTTGCAATTCATAGTTGGAGCTGCTGTAACAAAGTTAGATCCCTAATGCTAACCAGAAGTGATTTGATGATTGGAATTACCTATTTTGCGGGAATGATTCATTTAACTGTCCTCTATCATCATCACTAATAAAGAGTTGAAACTGTATTTATACATTCACATACGTGTGTACATACACACACACACACACGATAGTTTACTGATATTAGAAAAACTCTAGAAGGATTTTCAACAAGACTACGTGCATATTTATGATGGTCTCACTTAAAAGATAGACTCTGTGGCATATATAAAATTCACTTTGGAGGGGACTTTGGGAAAGCACCCCAAATAAATAGGTAATCAGCCTCTTCTAGGGCATCTGAAATTGAATGAGACTCAATGAGAGGCTGGTGTGACTGCCCAGCTGGGAAGACTGGATCTCTGTGATAGGATGCTGACACTGTAGTGTCCTTGGAATTTTAGGCGCCAAAGCTGAAGTGGCAAGGGCAAATGTTAATTACAGGCATTGATTTGCATTGGATCTGCTTCTCTCTGGGGGCATTTCTGTGTGCACAGGTGAAAGGAGCATCAGGATTTCTAGTCTTTTCTGTTTATTGACGGTGAATAATTTTCTCAAGAAATGGAGGGGGACGAACTAATATGATGATCATAGTGATGACAAAATAGAAGTCTGTGTCATTGTAGAGTGTGCTTATTCTGTCACTGAAATTATTTGACCAGAGAAGTTAAGGATTTATCCAGCTTTTGTTTATTTTATACTGGAAGGGTTTTGGGAATCTCAGTTTGTGTCTGAAAATTCTCAGCTACTAAGTGGGGTGAGTAGAGTTATAAATAGTGTTCCTCTCAAATGCTTTGGAATGAAAGCACATAAGTGGAAGGATGTCAGTCAGGCAAGGGGCATACCTCCTAGCAATTCCCAGTATGATTGTAATTGTTCTGCTTGCATGTTTCCCCCCTTCCTCTGGGCAAAGTCCAAGGCCTCCCCTGGATTAGGTGGTGGGGGAGAACTTTGCCAGGCTTTGTTCTGGCATTTATCCCAGTCAGGCAGTGGACTTCACTTGTTGTGATAACTTCACCAGCTCTTATTGTTTGCAGCCAATGGCTTTGAATGTAAATGTGGTGGTTTGGGTGGGTGCTGTCACCTTTTGTAAGTGCTGGGGCTTCTTGGTTCTTCAAGGCCACTAGACCCAAGAAGGGAGAGAGTGTGAGATGGCAGAGATGCACAAAGGGGCAGAGTCAGATTCCTTCTGAGTGTTTGTTTCAGGGTAACCCATTAACCTACTCTCTTCAGGACAAGAGGCAATTGCTTAATTGTCCCTGTGCTTGATGGGGACATGTGTTGCATACAACAGCTGTTTCAGGACCTTGTCTTCCTTGTTTTCCATCTCTTGGACACCTGAAACATGCAAAGTGGAGGAAATGTGCGGAAGACTGGGAGGCGGGTTGAACAAATATAAACAAAACCAGGGAAAGCCTGGGACCCTAAACCACTCAGTGTAATCCTATTTGTGTTTTTTAAGGGGTGTAAGGACCAGCCTATATATGTATGTGTATTTCTGTGTATGTATTTGTAATCAGTTAGAAAAATGACCAAGAAAGCTGTAAACCAAGCTGTGTTCTTTCAGGGGCATGGAAGAGCATTGGGTAGAAGGGGACAAAGAGTGACCAGCATGCTTCGTTTGGACCTATGTGTTGTCCTAATCTTGTGCAGTGAGGATATCTTTATACATTAAGGACATATAAATTCTGGAAAGTATCCCAGCAAGACTAATGCAGTCAGTACTTTGCCTTAGGTCACCATTTGTGTTACCACCAAGAGCAGATACAGCATCAAGTATTTCAGGGTAATTTTAATACCTTGAAGGGCAGGTGGGGCTTTCCTAAGATCTGGGAGGTATAGTGCAGTCACATTCAGGACTAATGTTTGGAACCTGACTCATAAAGAATTTACTCATGGGGGACAGAAAAGGGATGTTACTTCATATACAGGTTGAGATAAATACATTGTAGGTTATGGAGACTACATACAGTAAGTAGGATGAAGAATAAACATTCCGTGCTGTGTTTACTTTTATTCTTCCTTTTTTGTACGTTCCAGTGCTAAACTGTGAATAATATATTATAAATAACACATTTTCTTCTAGTTACATCTAGTGTCCTCTCTTTAAGGATTCAGCGGCCCTTTGGTGTATGTGGTGCCAGTTAATGGTTTGATGAAGAGTTTTGTGCTGTACGAAAGTCACAAATAACATTTAAAAAAATTGAAAACAGAAAACTGGCAATTTATAAGACACATGGAGTTGAGATTTAGGTGGTGATAAAGAGCATGCCCCATGGTTTTAGACAAATCCAGTCAGGTCTCCCTTTTACAACTTGGTAGTAATACATCCTTGTATTAAGCTTTCAGCTGGGGGTTTTCAGCTATGAAATGTGATTTAAAAAATCATTTAACTCTGGGCTTCCCTGATGGCGCAGTGGTTGAGAGTCCGCCTGCCGATGCAGGGGACATGGGTTCGTGCCCCGGTCCGGGAGGATCCCACATGCCGCAGAGCGGCTGGGCCCGTGAGCCATGGCCGCTGAGCCTGCGTGTCTGGAGCCTGTGCTCCGCAACAGGAGAGGCCGCAATAGTGAGAGGCCCACGTACCTCAAAAAAAAAAAAAAAAATCACTTAACTCCATACAGTTGATGTGAGTATTAAGTGAAGTACTGTACAACAGTGCCCTAACTACAGTTTGTTTCAATGTTGTTTGATAGCTATTACCTGCTATTACTATGTATTATACTGTGGAAATGATCAGAAGTGAAAAACTCCTGGCAAAGTTGCTACTACTGTGTAAGCACATGTAAAACTTTTTAGTATGTTGTGCATTTTATTCAGTATCTTCACAGCCCATTTATTAACAGTTGTTTTTATAGCAATAGGATGTGATGTGAGACTAAGAATTTTTATTAATTGGTTGCTATTCCTTGGAATAAAAATGAAAAAAGATTAACAGTGAAAGAACATTAAAAATGCAATTTGCTCATTTGTTACACTAGACAATTCAGTTTTACAGAGAGGTAGGCATCATATTAATGTCCAACTATTTAGCAAGATGTATAAATGATTAATATATGAGAAATTTTGAATTTAATACCTGTCCAAAACTTGTTAGAATAAATGATCTTTTTGTTTCCATTAGGTTTTGTGATGGGAAATAATATATTTTCTGTAAAGGAATATTCAAATACTCCTCCTACTTATTACCCGTGAGATGTCCTTAAACTTGACAGTGTATTCCTTTTTTGCTAATATATTCTGAACTCTTACGGTGAAATGCCCATGTAATGTGTTATAATTGAATATACATTCATATCTGTATTGTCTGTTAGCCAGGATCCAGTAGATTGAGCAGACATTTTCTTCCCATTAGGTGGCTGGATTTAGTGTTAATGAACACCAAAAAAAAAAAGGTTGAGTCCTTGCCCTAGAAAGATGTGCTAAAATAGCCCAAGAAAAGAGACAAAGGTGTAATCTGCTACAAAACAAAAATATTAAAAGCTGTCTGTATTTGGGTTGGGGAGGGAGAGGGGGAAGACACAGTGAAATTTAAACTTTATTTGGGCTGCTATGTGGAGAGGAGGTAAGAGAGGCAAGATGTTAAAAAGTAAGTGAAGTTTGAATTGAGTAGGAAATGACCCATTTGGACTTGAAGATCAACCAGTGGCATTTCAGAGAGAGAGGGAACAGCACTGAGGCAGAGGGAATAGCATGTGTTTAGGCGTGTGGACATAAAAATGCCCCATTAATTCTTCTGGGAGTGGCTGAGAATGTAACAGAGATGAAACTGGATTATTTGGCCCAAGGCGAATTCATGAGGCCTTGGGAGCCTTAAAGGCATTAAGATTATGTAAATAGGGAGAGGTTGGTAAAAGGATACAAACTTTCAGCTGTAAGATGAATAAGGTATGAGGAGCTACATAAAACATGGTGACTATAGTTGGTAACAAGGTATTGTATAATTGATATTTGCTGAGAGAGAAAAACTTGCATGTTCTCTCTCTCTCTCTCTCTCTCTCTCTCTCTCTCACACACACACACACACACACAAACAAATATGTGAGTTGATGGATGTGTTAATTAACTAGATGGGGGGAATCCTTTCACAATGCATATGTGTATGAAATCATCATGATGTACACTTTAAATATCTTACAGTTTTATATGTTGGCTGTACCTCAATCAAGCTGAAATAAAAAATAAAAGAAGAACTGCTAGGGAAATGTAATTTTCCATGTTCCTTACTCCAGCCTTTCCTGATTTGGTAGCCTGTGTTTCCCAGTCTCTTCCTCTCCAAACTAGATATTCAAAAGGAGTGAGATTTTTCTTCCTTTCTACTAAAATTGAATCCTACCATACTGTTTAACCATATTATTATAACTTTTAACGCAGTCCAATCACATAAATATTTCTTTCAATAATTGATAATGAACACTTCTTAGAATATGTTAAAAGCTGGAGAGGACTGGGACTTCCCTGGTGGTGCAGAGGTTAAGAATCCACCTGCCAATGCAGGGGACACAGGCCCCAGCCCTGGTCGGGGAAGATCCCACGTGCCACGCAGCAACTAAGCCTGTGCACCACAACTACTGAGCCCACATGCCTAGAGCCCGTGCTCCACAACAAGAGAAGCCACCGCAGTGAGGTCACACTCCGCAACGAAGAGTAGCCCCTGCTCGCCACAACTAGAGAAAGCCCGTGCGCAGCAACGAAGACCCAACACAATCAAAAAATAAATAAATAAATAAAATAAAAATAAAAAATAAACGAAAAGCTGGAGAGGACAAAGAAATGAAGCAGTAAGAAGGTAGGATATTTATCTTGAGCCAACATCAATTCAGTGATCCATTTTACACACACACACACACACACACACACCCCTACCTACATATATCTACCTGCATCTTTCTGATGACTGGTTACACTCATTCATTCCAACTCCACTTTCTCTGATTTCACTTTTTCTTATCTTTTCTGATCCAGAATTGACCAGATGGGTTAAGAAAACCTAGATATGAAAGGCACCAAGGATTTCTTTCTAATGCAGTAAATGATCCACATGGTTTGGTTAATAAAAAGGACCAAAGCTCCTTAACGTGTTCTTTTTTACCGCCTTGGTCTTTAATATTTAGGAAAAAAATTATAGCTGGAGGGACAATATAGGAATACGTTTTTAAAAAGTCCCTTATGTATTAAAGCTGTAGTGAGATAACATCATATATTTATATTGAGTGGCAAAGATCAACATGTTTGATAAAACATCAAATTAGTAAGGGTATGGGTTAAAAGTACAGTTGACCCTTGAACAATGTGGAAGATAGGGTCACTGACCCTCACCCAGTTGAAAATCCCCATATAACTGGCCCGTGTATACCCCGTTCTCTGTATCCATGGTTCCTCATCTGTAGATTCAACCAAGTGGAGATCTTGTAGTACTGTAGTATTTACTGTTGAAAAAAATCTGCATATAGGTGGACCCATGCAGTTTACACCCATGTTTTTCAAGGGTCAGTTGTATTCTATTATCTACCGACTACCGGCCTGTAACCATGTCAGTGGAAATAGATATTTTGTTTAGAAATGTTGAAAGGCAATCTGTAAGCTTACATAGAAAGTGAAAATACACATACCTTTCAGCTCCAAGTTCCCACTTATGGAAATTTATCTGTGGAGAAACTTGCACATCTGTACCAAGGTTTGTGTTATTGATAGAAAATGCAGGAATTATTGGGATAGCATGAAACTTGAAACAACCCAAACATACATAATTGGGATTCTTGCTTGTGACATATTTGTATAATGGTGTAATATGTGTAGCCATTTCGAAGAGAAGATATGTATGTATTGATTTAGAATGATTTCTGATCTAGATATTGAGTGAAAAAAGGCCATGTATAGGATTGGTAAGATATTCTATTTGTTTTTTTTTTTTCCCAGTGAGAGGTAGAAGAGGGAACATTCTGGTTCTCTCTGTCTCTTTGTCTTACACACACACACAGGGTCTTTGGAAGGTGTGAAAGAAATATTGAGGAGTGGGGAGGGACCCCTACTTTTCACTGTCTACTCTTTTGAACTATTTGGATTTTTGTTACAGAATACTCTAGTTTTTCACCATTTAAAAAGAAAAATTCCTGCAATTGGCATGAGGCTCCCTGATGTCTTAAAAGCATTGCACTGGGTGGACCCAGTTATATCCAAAGGCTCTGCTGCTTAATTTAGTTTCTAGGTCTGAGTTTTCTTCCTTTGATAAGGAGTTCCTCTGACTAGAGGATTTCTCTGTTCCTTTGTGATCTCTGAAATCCAGTGCCTTGCGAGCCCCACGTACCCCCTGCATTTGAAGCATTAATTTCAGATTTTACAGTTTGGTTTGATTTGATTTTTTGGTCTCATTTTGTGTTTTGACTTTGGACTATTCAGGAGATGTTTAAAAGTCAGACATTTCTATTAAAGATGTCATGAATTCTACAGCCAGGATGGCTTGTTCCAGGTTGCAAAGGCATACCTCAGAAAGTACTTTTCTATTTGTCTTGTTTTAATTGTATTGTTTTTACTAAGTCAACAGTAACTGTAATTAGAGATGCTATTGATTATATGATATGCAGAATTTATCAGTTTTGAGATTAATAAAACACTGTTATATTAAATATACACTAATTTTTAAAAATAAATTTATTTATTTATTTTATTTTTGGCTGCGTTGGGTCCCCGTTGCTGCGCGCAGGCTTTCTCTAGTTGTGGCGAGCGGGGGCTACTCTTTTTGTAGAGCACAGGCTCTAGGGCGCATCCTCAGTAGTTGCGGTGCGTGGGCTTAGTTGCTCCGCAGCATGTGGGATCTTCCTGGACCAGGGCTTGAACCCGTGTCCCCTGTATTGGCAGGCGGATTCTTAACCACTGTGCCATTATTTGGGGTCTTAGGAATTGCAGAGACACAGATTTGGGTAAAATTGAAAGAGTGTTCTGGGGAAGAGAGGGAGTCATAAAGACTCTTGTCATAGAACAAAGAGTTATAAAGGCCTTGCTACAATGTTGTTAAAGTTGTCTGGCAAGAATTATGATTGACCTTGATGCAAGAAAGGAAATATTTGTCCTTAAAGGATAAGCTGTCAGGAGTTATTTTAGGGCAAGGGTCTGATAAGTAGATAGGCTGTCATGAGTTATTTTAGGGTAAGGGTCCAATAATTACCTTGAGTTTCTAGAACATTGGGCAGATGTTTTGGGTGCCTGCATTAAGACAAGAAATGGTCAAAGTAGAGTTTCCATCCAGGCTAAGATGAGTATAAATCATGCTTCCTCAGTGGCCTCCTGGTTCCATTATAGGGAACTTTCTTAGCAATACTGATTCCATTTTGATTTTCCTTTCACAGTTGCACGAAGACGCTTCCTTGTACGTGTACACTATCTAGGAAGCACGACTGGCATCCTGTGCTCTCTTCAATGGGAAAATACCTTTTCCTGGCTTTTGCCAGTGTAGGGCAGCGTGCAAGAAGGTTTTTATCTTTTTTCCCGGAAAGTGTTTTGAAAAGTTAGCATGTTTATTTTTCATGCTTCAATTGGGTCATGGTTGATCTTGGAGGCATACCTGGTTTTGAATACTGCCTGCTCCACTGATATAGCCTTGCAATCTGAAAGTCCCTTCAACTTCGAGCTTTAAATTTTTCATCTATTCAGTGGGGATGTGACAGGGCTGCCTTCATGGAGTTACTGGGAGGATTGATTTGACCCATGTAAGGTGGTCATGACACAGTGCCCAGCACATGAGAGGGATACGGCCAGTTAAGATTGATCAGCCACCATCATCATCACCATCTTTTTCTGTAAAGGGCCAGATAGTGAATATTTTAGTCTTTATGGGCCATACTGTCTCGGTCAAAACTACTCAACTCTGCCTTTGTAGCAGGAAAGCAGCCAGAGATGATACATAAATGAATGGATGTGACTATTCCAGTAAAATTTTATTCTTAAGAACATTTATAAAACACTTATAAAAACAGGCTGGATTTGGCTCACATATAATATGTAAACAAACATAGCTGTGTGCCAGTAAAACCCTACGTACAAAAACAGGCAGATTAGATTTGGCCCATGGGATGTAGTCTGCTGATGCAGTAGTAGTTCTCAAACCTTTTAAACCCTTTTCATTCTTAAAAGTTAAGGAGGACCCCTAAGAGCTTTTGTTTATGTGGGCTATATCTATTGATATTTACTGTATTAAAATTTTAAACTGAGCTATTTAAAAACTATTAAAGCATGAAAATAACACCAATAAAACCATTGCATGTTAACATAATATTTTTATGAAAAGCAACTATTTTCCAAAGCAAGAAATGTTAGTGGGAAGGTTGACATTGCTTTACATTTTTGCAAATCTCTTTAATGTCTGGCTCAGTAGAAAACAGCTGGATTTCCATAAATGCTCTTACACTCAATCTGTTGTGATTTTCCAAGCTATGTAGTTTCTGGGAAACTCCTAGTCTGTCTCCTGAAAGTATCTTGGGGACCCCAGGGGGCCATTTTGAGACCCCTTTGTTTCTCAAAGGATACTTTGAGAATCCTTGATCTATTGCCATTGTTAAGAGGAATTAAGTTAGGTGTTACCTCATAAATGCCAGCTGATTTTACCTATTATTTCCAAGTTCCTTTGTCATCTTATTCTGAGCTAGAAGTGAAGGTTGCAGGGTTTTCCCCATATTTAGTCATGTGGTAGGAGTTTATGATAGCGGGTTTGCTTTATTTTCTGAAATGATTGTCACCTTAAGCTTAAAGCTTAAATTGTCTGGCGCTGCATCAGAATAGAATTTTACTACTGTAGAGAAACAAAAGCCAGGAGATAGTCTGAATTCATTGGAGTAAAGAGAAACAAAAGAAAGAAGCTTCAGAACAAGAAAATGCCTCTCATGACAAAGAAACTTCAAAGAATGATTTGCATAAAACTGAAACACTTGCAAAGCTCCAAGTAAATAACGTTAAATACAAAAGGACACTCAACCCTATAATGGCTGCTTTTGAAATCACTTTTCAGGATTTTGAAGAACAAATGTTTTATACTTTAGTGTTGAGGGCCCTTGAACTCTAGGGCAAAGATACCTGGAATTCTGGATTCTTTGGGGAGGAGATTGTATCTCCATGGTCTTCTTGGAATTGATCCTTATTTAGTGAACAGGTGGCTTGGAAAACCTTGAGATTTTTTATACCTATTGTATCCTTATTCCCCTCTGGATTTCCCCTCAAGGATTTCCTTGTGCTGGTAACACTTGACTTTTAAACTAAGAAATAAGTTGACTCATGCATTGCTAAAACCATTCTGTGAGATCTTAATGTAATCCTGTATATGTGAAATTTTCCTTATAAAGGCAAAATGACTTTATCTAGAGTACGTTTTGTTCACAGATATCTGTGAGTAAATAAGACTGGGAATAAAACTACAAATAAGCTGAGAATGTTCAATGGCGAAGTTTCTTGTAGCCCTGACTAGATAGGAATGATTATTAAAGTAATTCGGCACAGGGCTAAAAGCTTGTACCTAATTGCCTTTTCTTTATATTTAGCTTAACTTTAAGGGAAATTTATAACTAAATTAGGCTCAATGAATTCCCTGGCTGCCTACTTTTATTACCCATTTTAACATATTTCTGCTTAATTTACCTCTTATAGCAGCGATATTTGGGTGAAGATATGACTATGCATTTAGGAAGTCGTGAACTCAACTGGCTCTAGAGCTTCTCAAAACAAAAACAACAAAACGATCCTACGTTGTTGCAGAATGTACTTACTTTGGGTTTTCTCTTCTGAATGTGGAAGGATAAATATCCTCATTTTCTCAGACACATGTTTAGCTGTTTCACTTTTGTTCTGTGTAATCTCCCCTTCCTCATTTGTTATATCTGTGCCTCGGTGAATCTTAAATTGCACGCTTTTGTACTTCACAGGAAGTACACGTAAAACATGCTAACAACTCTGGGAGAAACTAATTCGCATTGTATTATTAAAGCTCCAGCTGTAAGCTTTGCTTCCATCCAGGTCAAAAGACCCTGCCATGTAAGGAGCCCCAGCAATTAGCAACGGAGTGAAAACAGTCTAGGAGGGTAAGGCTACTGGTTTTCTGGAAACACAGGTAGTGGGAGATTTAGTTTGCTATTCCCACCTACCCCCGCCCCCCTCGTTTGCCCCTTGGTCTGTTTACTGCTGGCTGCATGTTTCTCCCTGTGTATTCATGGCATCCTCCACCATCACACCATATGGGCTTTTTCCTCTGGTGATTAATCAGGCTGCCTTCTGGGCAATCTGATTTTTGGGGGACTGTGTTTCCTCGTGGCCTTGTCAGGACATGCAGGATAGCAGCGTGAGAGTTCTCCCATTTGCACCCACTGCTAACAAGGTGTCTGACAACTCCTCAATAGCACCTTGGATGCGGGACAGGGGATGCAGTTGGAAGAGTGCTGGTTCATTTTCAAATCTCTGGTAGGTCTGAGCTGGAGGTGGCCCAGGTCACATTTTCTTATTTATGTTGCATCTCTAGTTGCATGTAATTATCACAATCATATTTATTCTCTTTTTTGTGGGGTTTTTGTGAGCCAAAAGGTAGGGGTTTAAAAAAACCAAAGCCCACATTCAGTGGCTAGTTCTTACTGCTACAATGTATTAATGATGAGAAATAAGTGCAGAAACATCTTTAAGAATTGTTCTCATCATAATGATGATAGAAATGATAGCAGCCTGTGTGTTCTGAGGCATTGTGCTAAGATTTCACCTGTCCTTAGCCTGTTCACAATTTTACCACCACTTGATGAAAACAGGGGCTATTGTTACCTCCATTTTAGAGATGAGGAATTTGAGGCCCAGGGAGTTAAGTATCTCACCTTCAGTATCTCAGGTAATAAGTGACAGAGTTAGATTTTTTTCTTTTTACTTTTCTTTAAACAATTAAAAGTTATTTTGGTAATTGAGTTAGAACATATGTAAATTAATATGCAAATTAATTTATATATTAGTATGTTGTAACATTAATATTAACCATAATTTTTAATGTTAAGTATCGTAGACAATGTTATAAATATATAACAAAATAAATATAAATATCACATATTAGTTATAATATTTACTATATGTATGCACACGTTTTAAGTGTGTGGCTGGATACATTTATATAGATGAGTTACTGTTTTCACCTGAGTGATCACCTTCCAGATAAGATACAGACCATTTGCAGCTTCCCAGACACACCAGTCATTCCTTCCTACCCCCAACCAAGTAACCACTGTTGTGATTCCACTCACCATAGATACATTTGCCTGTTCTAGAACTGCAGACAAATGGAACCACACAGTATGTCCTCTTCGGTGTCTGACTTCTTTTGCTCAGTATAATGTCTGTGAGATTCATTCATGTTGTGTGGGGTACTTTGTTCTTTAGTTTCCATTGAACATATGTATATATGACAGTTGACCTTCTTTCCTATTGCTGGACCTTTGTTCTCTTTCCACTTTTAGGCTTTTGGGAATCAACTGTAAAGAACATTCTTATATATGCATGTTGGTGCCTATTCGTAGGCAATTCCCTTGGGTTCCTACCTTAGGGAATCATAAGGTGGGTGCAGAGCTCGGGTTCGAACCTTGGTCCTTCATCCTCAGTGTCTTGGTGCTGTACCACTGCCCTTTGCTGCCGCCCATTGTTTAAAAATCTCCTCGGGTGATGCAGTTCTGGTTGTTTTGGTGCAAGCTCAGTGGACTGGTCCTTCGAGATGTGAGAAGACAGAAGTCTGTTTCCTCCTCTCCCCTCTACTACCACAGTCTCACAGCACTCTGACCCCAGACCTGGGAATTTTTCCCCACCAAGCAGTTTCTCCCATTCTCTGCAGACACTAACGGGCTGTCCTACGATTTAACCCAGTCTGCCTGGAGATAACATCAGATCACACAGGTTCAGGGCTTAGTCTCACAAGCCTGGTCTCCCTCTCCCCGCCAGACACACACACACATCAGATGACAGTTGCATGTTGGGTCCCAGGGTTACCCAGAACTTCTGTTTGACTTGGCTACAAAAGGGGGGGTACCCACAACCCCTTCCTCAGGGGTTAATCATATGCTAGAATGGCTCACAGGACTTGCGGAAAGAGTTTACTTACTAGATTACTGGTTTATTACAAAGGAGGTATTAAAAGATATAAATGAACAGCCAGATCAACAGATACATAGGGTGAGGTCTGGAAGGGTCCCAAGCATAGGAGCTTCTGTTCCTGTGGAGCTTTGGGAACGTGTCACCCTCTTGGCACTTGGATGCATCCTGGTTCAACAACCTGAAAGCTCTCTGAACTCCTCCTTTTGGGATTTTATTATTGAGGCTTACTAAAAGTCACCTCATTGGGGCTTCCCTGGTGGCTCAGTGGTTGAGAGTCCGCCTGCCGATGCAGGGCACACGGGTTCGTGCCCCAGTCCGGGAAGATCCCACGTGCCGCGGAGCGGCTGGGCCCGTGCGCCATGGCCGCTGAGCCTGCGCGTCCGGAGCCTGTGCTCCGCAACGGGAGAGACCACAACAGTGAGAGGCCCGCGTACCTCAAAAAAAATAAATAAATAAAAGTCACCTCATTAACATAAACTCAGGTGTGGTGGGAAAGGGATTGTTATGAATAACAGCACTCCTTTCATCTTTATAGCTTTTATCGCTTAGGAAATTCCAAGGGTTTTAGAGCTTAGTGTCAGGAACTGGGACAAAGACCAAACCTCTGTTTCTTATTATAGGTCACAACATCACAGATGTTTCTTAGCAACTTGTGTTTGCCCCACTTATACACGTGCCAGACCATTAAACTGTCCATCATTTTCAGTTTGTTTTCAGACTGATGCCTTTTTGTAAAATAAATAAGGAACACTAGAGGAAGGCATCTTATCAGTATTGCTTGCTTAAGAAGTTGTGAAGCAGTTTCAGTTATAATAATGTCAGATTCCACAAGGTCGGGGTTGAGAGTAACTATGTTTAACGAGGCTGCCACTTTTTTCTATTGTGACTTTATTTTATTTAATATTAAGCCTTGGTGCTAAAGGTTGAGTGATTCACATTCAGAAAGGAGAAATGGTGTTTCTTAGACATTCCGCAGACTGGGGGAGTTGACATCATCTTCCCTATGCTCCTTTTTCGCAATTGGTCGTGTGGCCTTGGGAAAGCCACTTTATCAGACCTGAATTTGCTCCTTTCTAAAATAGGATGTGTAGGATTCTTAACCTTGCTTTGGTGTTTCTGATCCCTTTCGTAATCTGAAGGGTGACTCTCTCCTTTGAAAAACATACAGATTTCTGTCAAATTTCATATGCACTTGTTCATGCATATTTGCTCAAGAATCCTTGATTACAAAGGATGTTTCCAATTCTAATATTAGATGGACGTTCTCCTCTCTGCATTTTGAAGGAGAAATCACTTTTTTGGCATCAGGTTTATTGTCTGGATGCCAGCATATACTATCATAACCAAAATGAAAATGATACTCTATAGTCACCCAGTAACCAAAGTTGGCTGGACGCACTGTTGGTCCTGTGTTAAGTAATGTCTTTGAGGACTGTCACTCTGAGGCAGCCTTGTGCTGGGAGGCTGGAGAAGTGAATAAGCCAGACTCCAGCCCTGCCCTCCTAGGATTTCCACTGAGGGGACAGGACCTGACATGGTGAATGGCTGCTGGAGAGGAGAAGGAAAAATTGGTTGTCTGGGAGGCCAGGTAGTACAATGTTGAAGAGCACAGGTTCTGGAGGTAGACACAGGTAGACCACATTGGCCTCTTGGATCTCCACGGGCCAGTTTATTTAACCCTCTCTGTGCCTCAGGTTGTTCATCCTGGAAAAGAGTATAGTAGGGCTTCCCTGGTGGTGCAGTGGTTGAGAGTCCGCCTGCCAATGCAGGGGACACGGGTTCGTGCCCCAGTCTGGGAAGATCCCACATGCCGCGGAGCGGCTGGGCCCGTGAGCCATGGCTGCTGAGCCTGCGCGTCCGGAGCCTGTGCTCCTCAACGGGAGAGACCACAGCAGTGAGAGGCCCGTGTACCGCAAAAAAAAAAAAAAAAAAAAAAAAAAAATAGTATAGTCACTGTACCCACCCTTGAGGATTGTTGGAACTTTAAATGAGTTGATGCCGGGGGGCCCAGCCTTGCTACTGTTTGACACTTTGGAGCATATTGTTTTGGGCCCACTGTCCTGTGCATTGTAGGATGCTTAGCAGCATCCTTGGCCTCTACCCACTAGATTCCTCCACTTGTAGCAACCAAAAATGTCTCTAGGCCTTGCCAGATGTCCTTGAGTGGAGTGAGTGCCTCCCCTTCTTTGACAACCACTGGTCTTCTGTTAAATTCAGTTTTCTAAATGTTGTGGAAAAACTCTTGGTGACGGTCCTTGTAAAGAAAAACTCCTTTGAATAAGCTGTAATTCCTTACCCGATGCCCTCTTGATGGAAACAAAAACAAAAAGCTAACAAAGCCCAGGTAACAAAAGTCTGTTTGTCCCCTGCTTACTGAATTATTGATGCACTTTATGAGGTGAACCACATTTGTTCAGGTGGGATTAATTTAATGCCCATCTGTCTCTTGGAGAACAGTAGCTACTGCCTGGTGCCTGCCCCCGGCCGCTGCGAAGTGACAGTTTTTGTGACCTGCCCTGGCATCCTGTTCACAGGCTCTGCCCTTGTGGTCCTGGCTCCGAGCAGGTCTCTTAAATAAGGATAAAGCCAGGCAGCTCTGCCGGGAGTGCTAACCTGTTGGGGGTGAGGGCACAGGTGCCAGGCAGTGGGTGAGCTTAGCTGACACATAGAGGAAGGACTTCGGGTGGCTGAGACACAAGCCCTGGGTATTATTTCCTTACCTGTTAGCCCCCCACACACCCCAGAGGTATCGAAGTGTCTTGGGGCACCTGAGGCTTGGAGTTAGTGAGGATGCCTGTGATGGGCGTGAAGAATAGGTGGAAATAACACTGCAGAGAAAGCACTTGGAAACTTAGGAGTGAAATAGCAGTAGCTGATGGGTTTTGTTTGTTGGGGAAGGGAGTCGGAGGTTGGAAAGCGCGTAGGTAGATTCTGATTCTTTCGTTAGTCTCCCTTTCTTTGTTCAAGGATGTTACTTGGTTTCTGGCTTTGGATTTTGTGGACCAGTTTAAGATAAAATCGGGGGGCTGATGTAAAGTAACTAGTTTTTAAGTTTGTTCATTAAGAATGTTTAAAGGAAGAATAAAAAGTTACTCTTAACTGGCACTGTTGTTGCAGAAAAGAAAAGATGTTTTGTCACTAAAGAAGTAGGAGGAACATGACCATAGAATAAAGAAGAGTTGTTTATGTTGAATAAATTTAAGCTTATGGAAGTTTGCCCCAGTGGTCCTTATTTTTTCTTCTTCCACCAGGGCCAGGTAAAGATGTCATTATAGGCTGCTCCATTTCTTTTATTGCCTAGAGGAGGGACTTGATGCCATTACTGTTGAATGAAACTGGGTTAACGAACCGTAGTGTTCCTTTTTTGCCAGGCTTGGTGACAACTGGTGGTTGAGCAGAGGCTGTGTGGGGCCCCTTTTATTTGAGAACCCCTGGTCAGGGCATTCATCTCTCATTTTGCCTGCCCTCCTCTCTTTGCCCTTGTCTTTTGCCCTTTCTGGAAGTGCCTGGCAAGACTGTAGTAATACACAAGCATATCCCTGCATCCCAACATGTTGTACCTCTCCCTCTGCCTTTTGTTTCCCATTGTTTGTATGTGCCCTGAGGGACAGGTATGTTGTCAAGGAGCGAGTCCCCTGGTGTCCTTTCCACCCAAGTCTGGAGAGGGATGGCTGACTGAAAATGCAGACTGTGATCCCCTCTAATGCAGACAGGATTCAATGCTTATAGCCTGTTGACATTCTGAAATGCTTTGGGCACTAAGGCTTAAGGAGAGCTTTTAGAATTGGGGGTACCTGTCATTACAAAAAAAACTGTAGTAAAAAAAACACCTGGGAGAATGCCCAGGATGCATCTGGGAGCTATCCCATTGAATAAGTGCCCAATGTGAACTATCTATGCAATCCAAATCAAGGCCCTGACCTGTTTCTTTTCCCAGTAATTGAACAATATATAATGATACAGTATCTGTAAAGCTATCAGCAACGGAAGACCCTAATTTCTTGCTTTGGAGAGTGAGTGTAGAAATGACAGTAACTCTATTTCTTTCTTTGATTTTTATCTTACTCTGCCAGAGTATTAAAATTTTTAATTTTTTAGTTAAAAAAGCAATCTCTGAATATACTGCAGTTTAAAAAAATCTAATAATACAGAAACACACTTGACCAGCCCCCTCCTAATTCTAGACCCCTCTGAAAAATACATGTGAGTTTTGTGTATACACTGTGCTTTTATATATAGAAAATACCTAATTTTCATATTACATGAATCATATGTGTATATTGCTAGACAACCTACTTTTTATTTTCCACTTACTCTATCTTGGAAATCTGCACAGGTCATTCTGTAAATAATGTCCCTATCCTTGTTAACTGATGCATTGTATTTGACAGTATAGATATTCCATGATTTGTAGGGCACATTGCTGTTCAGAGTTATATGTTACAAATAATGCTACAGTGGAAAAATAAGACTTAGTACACGCATCTTCATGCATGTGTGTATTTTTATCTATGATTGAATACACAGAAGATTAGCTGGTATTTTAGAGGGTATTTTTTTTAATGTATATTTTGTCTTCCCCAAAATGCCATGTCACTCTGTGTTACTTCCATCAGCAATGAATGAAAAGACTGTCCTCCTTTCTGCCTTTTCCAGCCAATTGGTGATCTAAGTCTATTTAAAAATATTGAGTCAGTGCGATGGGGTGACTTGAATACTGTCGATCTTCTGTAGGAGTGACAGGAGCTTTGTGCTTAAAGTCATCACTAGAGCAGTGACCCATCTCCAGGAGCGGCTTCAGAAGCCAAGGGACACTTTCACACACCAACAGGTAGACTGTTAGTTCACCAAAACCTTGGCTCTTTGGATCTTTCCTAATGAGCTGGCTCAATTAAATTGAGCAGTATGTTAAAATTTAATTCACAGCGGAAACCAGTCTGGGTTTCTTTTTTTATAAATTTATTTATTTAATTTATTTAGTTTGGGCTGCATTGGATCCTCGTTGCTGTGCACAGGCTTTCTCTAGTTGCGGTGAGTGGCGGCTACCCTTCGTTGTGGTGCACGGGCTTCTCATTGCAGTGGCTTCTCTTGTTGCGGAGCACGGGCTCTAGGCGCACGGGCTTCAGTAGTTGTGGCACATGGGCTTAGTTGCTCCGCGGCATGTGGGATCTTCCGAGACCAGGGCTCAAACCCGTGTCCCCTGCATTGGCAGGCAGACTCAACCACTGAGTCACCAGGGAATTCCTGGGTTTCAGAAAGATGTTTTGGAAACATATTTTTCATGTGGCTACTTTTAAACTGCCCTTGAGGGCCTTTCCCTAAGAATAAAAATCATACTTTGTGATAATTTTAGAAAGTGTCACGAGGTCTGGCAAGTTTGTATTCCAAGTCTGTCAGAGGAAGTAAACACTAATGGTGAGACCATAGTAAAAACAAAACAGCCAGCAGCAGGTAGGTTATTTCTGCATTAAGCCAGTGGGGGGCTGGGGCTTTTTTGTGTCCATTCAGTGTTTCAGTCCTTCCCACAGCCTGATGGAGTCAGAGCTATTGTGGTCTCCATTTTGCAGGTGAGTCCACTGAGGTAGATGGGAAGCAGCCTGCATGCTTGGGAGAGAGCTAGTAAGGGGTAAGCCAGAAAAATGCACGTGATGAAAGTCTGCCTAATTCCAATCTCTTGACCAGGGATCAACAAATGTGTCCCACCACCTACTTTTGTACAGCCCACCAACTAGGAATGGGTTTTATATTTTTAAATGGTTTCATTTTAAGGGATTAAATAAATGCCTACATAACCTTGATTTTGCCTCTTGGCCATAGAGCCTAAGATGTTTACTATTTAGTCTTTTATGTGAAAATTTTGCAATTTCTGCTCTGGACTATTAGTCCTTAACTCCCTAAGACTGAAAAGAAATCTCTTCCCTCAGTGGGAAAGTTGGCTAGGCTGGTGGTTCTCAAACATTAGCTTGGGTTAGAATCACGGGGCGGGCTTGTTCTGACACAGATTGCTGGGCCTATCCCCAAGGTCTACAGCCGGACTGGAGAAGTGGCATTTCTAAGAGTTTCCCAGGAGGTCTGACTCTGCTGGTCTTGGGACCACACGAGGAGAAGTGCTGAGAGAGGGGGATGGAGTGGAATTAGGGATGTTGGCCTGGAACTGTGGGAGTGTCTCACCCCAGTTACTGGCAGTAGTACCCCTCCAAGTTTGAACCGTAGGTTTGTAGACTGACAAAATGTACATTTGACTTCTTTGTTGACAAGGAAGAAATTTAAAATATGTTGGCAACAGCTGTATGAAAATGGAGATAAAACTTAAGAACTTCAGCTTTTTCATTTATTCAATCATAAATATAATTGAAGATACATTTAAACCTCTTTCTTATTTAAATGAAAATAATTGGTATCAGTTATTAATAATTTACTATTTGCCAAGCTTTGTGCTAAACTCTTATAATAATCTTTGAGGTTCAATGATAGTATCTCCATTTTTAAAGTAAGTAGGGAATTCCCTGGCGGTCCAGTAGTTAGGACTCCGTGCTTTCACTGCTGAGGGCGCAGGTTCGATCCCTGGTCAGGGAACTATGATCCCGCACGCCGAGGGGCACGGCCAAATACAAGATGTGAGAGCTGTAAGAAGGAACTTCATGTCACAGTCGTGTGGCAAGTGGCCCCAGATCATTTAGACTCCTGTGTACGATACTACTTCTTCCCCAGCCTTCACCCTCCACTGTGGCTACCACAGGTGAATCCTGTCTGTTTCCTTCAACTTAGAAAAATGTTATTCTGGGGAAAAAATGGCACATTAGGCAAAATGTTATTAATGTTCTTATTTTCTTAGAAAAAGCTTTTGCTACTAGCTTAACTGTCATAATTATTTTTAAAAATTTGAATTATGGAAACTTTTTACTTAGAGAAAATACACCATATACTCACATTTAACAGATGGTAATATTTTGTCACAGTGTGTATGGTCAGGCCACTCAAGATGGCTGTTCTCTTGCTCTGTGTCCATCCCCTGCCCGAACAGCGCCTGCTTCACCTGTAGCTTAGGCACATGACCGACCTTCCTTGGTACTTGCCTCAGGCCAGCTGGTGATTGTTCTTATCAAAGGGGCGTGAGCTGCCTGCTCCTCTGCTGGTTGCCCTGGTAACTAATGAGCCCACCTGATGTCAATGTCAGTTCCCTTATAACTGGTAATCCTCCCTCCTCCCTCCCACCCCCCAAGTGAAGACTGCCTTCATGTCCTGCTCGCTGTGCAACGCACACCGTGGGGTGTTGCTCCAGGACCTTGCTTCAGACGTGTAAGCTCCCCCATCTATTTAACTACTGATGTCTCTCTTGCTGACTCTGGTCTCTTTCTTTGGTCTTGAAGCTGGGCAAGCACAGGCCTTGTAGGCCTGTGGGGTGCAGCCCAACACAGTTGTTTAAGAGATTTTTTTTTAAGGAGATAACACTAGAGAATTGCTATGTCCCTAAGCTATACTCCTTCCTTTCCTACCTAAAGTAATACCTTGTTTTGTGTATGCATACTTATATATGTAGTAAAACTACAAAAACATGCAAGGGAAGTCATACGTAGTAGCTTTAGCACATGGCATTATGCTCGGTGTGTGTCGGTAGTTTATTGAGTAAATACTCTGGGAAATTAGATGAGTCATGTTTCCTCATGTTCTGGGGGTTTTGAGAGCAGTGATAACCTTTTATCAACTTCCGGAATTCCTATCTGGCACCACAAATCCCCTTTCATCATCTATTTTATTGTTTGTTTGTCTGGTTTTGATTTTATGGTGTCTCACAAATTCCTAGAATGCGTGTCTTTGGGTTTTGGATCTTTAAGTTCTTACCAGAGTTTTTACAGATCCTTTGAAGCAACAATTTTTTTTTTTGTTTGTTTTTTTTTCCGGTACGCGGGCCTCTCACTGTTGTGGCTTCTCCTGTTGCGGAGCACAGGCTCCGGACGCACAGGCTCAGCGGCCATGGTTCACGGGCCCAGCCGCTCCGCGGCATGTGGGATCTTCCCGGACCGGGGCACGAACCCGTGTCCCCTGCATCGGCAGGCGGACTCTCAACCGCTGCGCCACCAGGGAGGCCCAAAGCAACAAATATTTTTAAGTCTCTGTAGGTACCAGGCATTTTGCTAGCCAAGGGGAGGATACAGGAAGGAATGAGAGATCAATAACCCTTTACCATTGAGCTTATATTCAGGTGATTACGATTCTCACCCCCCTCCTCTAATTTAGTATAATACGATTTTTCTGAAAGTTAGTAATACTTGTAGTTAAATAGATTTCCAGCTTTTACACGCTGGCCTCGGCATTCTGCAGTGCTTACCATCATTTCTGTGTGTGGCAGGCAGTGTCCCAGTTTTTGGTTCGTAGAAGGTGGTCACCTTATCTATTGAGTGGAAATGAGGCATCCACACTCTTATTAAATGGCTTGCAAAAGTTATGTGCCCATTTCCCTTTGTTATTAGACATTGTGCTAATTGCACGGGTGATTTAAATGTTAAAAAGGCATTAAGGCATTTGTTGTAATAATTAACAAAGGATTGGTAGGTTACAAATGAGTGATAATGCCATATTTTTTAAATACAGAGTTATATATCTTTGCAGTGGCATATGTTATGAAACATTAATATTCAAATGAGAGATTTGAACTGAATGATCTCTAAAAACCTTTCTAGTAAGTTCTTTCTGGTTTTTGAACGTATGAACTCTACATCTATTAATATATTTTGTGAGACATCAACGGTGTCACACTTCTGAAAACCTCAGGGAGAGGCCACAGCCTACCTTTTGTCATATACCAGTGTATTAACCAAACCTCAGATAGTGGTCTAGAGATTGCTGATTTTCTTCTCTTCTTTCTCAGTAACAGAAGCTCTGTTTTTCTGAGTGAACACAAAGCTGCATGGAATAAAGACCGGCCTTCCGCCTCAGTAGTTAGGTGTGATTTAAATTTTAGTTGACTGAATGTAAGTGGAAATAGCATGTAGTTTTTAGGAAGTGCCCTTAAAGGGAGAGAGGCATGTCCTTTATCTCTTTTTCCTTCCTGTTGGGCAGAATGTGGACATGGTGGCTGGATCTTGAGCCGTTACCTAAGACCCTGAGGTTGGTATTACATGTAGAAGATAGCAGAGTCACAAGATAGAAGCAGTATAGGCAACACTGTGTATATAGTTCTGCAATATTTCTTGCAGAAAGACCTCTGGCTGAGAGGCTAATTAAGGGACTGAAATTCAATCCACGCTCTGTTTCTCAAGGAGTGTACATGGAGAAAGGTTAGGCCTTTTACTTTCCACAAAAGGATCACATGCTTACAAAGCCATGTACCTACAGGGCTGCTTTCCCTTGGAGGGGTACCTTTTTCTAATTTATTCAAAGGTGCCACATGAGCCCTCTTACTATGGAATGCTTCCCCATCCCCAGACCTCCCTGAACTTCATTAATGGTAGAGAGAAGTAACCCTGTATCTTGTTTTAGCCACTGTTGCTTTGGCATTTTCATAAGTGGTACCTGGACCTAAACCTGATAAATAGATCACTGTCTTTTCCTTTGCAAGGGTTACTTTGTTTTTTCTGGTCTGTTTTGCTGGTTTGTAAACAACAGAAACCAAGTCTGGGCAACTTAAGTTGATTGAAGTGTTTTGGAGGATTATCAGGAGCTCATGGAAGAGAGGCAACTGAAGTATCAACATTGGCTGTGGGCAGGGATCAAAGCAATTCTAGGAGGTTAGGAAAGGAGTGCTGGAGGACAGCACACTTGGAGCTGGGAGTCTGGTCAAAGGTGCAGCCCCTGCTGCCTGGGACAGTGATGTCCAGCCTTGCCTTTTCTCCTTAAGGAGCTCATTCGTGATTTAGAGGTGGCATGAGGGCAGGGTCGAGGTGTGGATCATGTGTCCTGGACCATTGCTCTTCAGCTCCCGTACTGGGTGCATCTCATCTGGGTCAACTATTTAGCTGTCTACAGTGAAGGGAACATACTTTTCCAGAAAAGAATTAAAGCTGCTGGTGGGATGGGGGATGGATGGTGAACATCAAAAAGAAACAAAAAGGAAAGAAATACAAGAAGACAGTAACAACACATGATCACACTGCCGTGTGTTCTCAAAAGCAATGGAGTGCATATAATTTCCCACCAACAGTCTTCTTTTCTTTTTGGTATTGAATTTCCCACCCTCAAGAAGTGAGTGCTAATTCTGTATTTATTAGTTCACAGATCCATCAGCTGATGCTGTGTGAGTGCCTGCTGTGCACAGGGTCCTGTGCTAGATATCAGGGGGACATAATGATGTAATAGATGGAGAGGGTCCTCCCTGTGGTGATGTAGCCCTGGACTCCCTAATAGGCATTTCTATGTAATGGCATCCAGAATCACATGGTCAGAGGAGAATCACACTATTATATATAGGATGGATAGACAACAAGGTCCTACTGTGTAACACAGAGAACTATATTCAGCATCCCGTGACAAACCATAATGGAAAAGAATATATATATATATATACACACACACACATACACAACTGAGTTACTTTGCTGTACAGCCGAAATTAACACAACATTGTAAATCAACTATACTTCAATAAAACTAAAAAAAAAATACAGCAGAATCACATGGAAGCTGAGGAAATGGCTTTGCATTCTTCGCTGCACGGCCACCTGTCACTCCCCTTCCCTTTAAAACTCTTTAGGGAATGGTTTGTTTGCCGTTTTCCCAGCATTTGGGGCTTAAGTCTCAACTCTAAGAGTCTAATGTCGTCTTGAACCCTATGGAGGTATGTTTCTGCCTCTGAAGGGCTGTCTTGTGGTCATTTTATGGTTTTTCCTTATGAATAATTTACCTGTACAGTCCTAATATCTTTGGAAGCTAGTGAATTTGGGTGTTTATCAGGGAAACCTCTCAACCTGAAGAGAGAAATCAATTTCTTATTACAAAGCAAAGCAAAACATATGAGATCATCTACCCTGTGGGAAAGCAGTACATTTTTTTTTTTTTTTTTTTGCGGCACGCGGGCCTCTCACTGCTGTGGCCTCTCCCGTTGCGGAGCACAGGCTCCGGACGCGCAGGCTCAGCGGCCATGGCTCACGGGCCTAGCCGCTCCGTGGCATGTGGGATCTTCCCGGACTGGGGCATGAACCTGTGTCCCCTGCATCGGCAGGCGGACTCTCAACCACTGCGCCACCAGGGAAGCCCCAAAAGCAGTATATTTTATAAGCATTCGGGATTATTATTAAGTCAGGAACTCAAATTATTGTCCCTTCTTATAAAGAAATTGTATATTTATTAATCTCCTTATTAGTGTCCTCAGCATCTACTCTCCATGTAGGGTTATGAAGTGTTTTATATTCACAGCATTTTAGGGCAGAAAGACCAACTTGTGCTTAAACAAAAATATTTGCCTAATCTTTTAATAAAAATTCCTAGAGACATTGACTCCATAACCTATTTTGTTGACTCCTTTGTCTTAAGCTCTTCTAGCTCTTGTTGCAAAAGATGTATCGATGCTCTTGTCCAATTTTCATAAATGTTTCTTGGAATCACATGTTCTAAGAAATTTTTCTGCCTCTTAAGTTGAACAGTCCATTCTAGCTATTTTTCTATGGCTCCTGTGCTTCATCTCTGAATGCCCAAAGGAAAGTAGAATAGTAGTAATAATAGTTATGGTTACAATTTATTAAGTGCTTCCTAAGTGCAATGCATAATTCTAACCACAACCCAATGAGATATATTCTGTTATTCTACCCATTTTACAGATGAGGAAACTAGGGCCCAAATTCCCTGGGCCAAAGGCAAGAAGACCCAGAACTTGAGAGATCTCTGCCTCAAAACTAGTTCTATGGTAAATCAAAATCACTCCTTCATTCCCATAAACAGTAAATTTATACCTACTTTACTTGTATGCTTGAAGGAGAAACAGTAGGTGTTGCTGTAAGGAATAGTTTGTGCTTTTTATAGGTGTTAGAATATATTAAGCTCGTGTTTGAACCAAACACAAGAAAAAGTAAGACTCAGAGAACCATAACAGATTTAGAAACTCCAACTTCATTCTCTTACTGTTGACATGTTATATTCAGGGAAGAATTTGTTAGATTAATGACAATACTTATTTTATTAAAAGATTCCTTTTGTATTCTTAACTATGCTTCACTTTGGCCCTTTGTAATGGGGCGTAGAAGTGAATTGCAAAATTCCAGACAGATTCGTACTGCACACTGGGGAAGGCTGGGATCCACATGCCTTATCTACTTTAATGAACTTTTGGCTTCAGCGAGTTAAAACAGTGTGATGTTTTGATACTGTCCTTTAGCTTTAAAATCCCGGACTGCTTTATATTTATTTTTGAGATTGAAGTGAAAGCAGGGAAGATGGAAATTTTGCCAGTATCTCTGTTGCCTTGAAACAAATCAGGGAAATTTGGTGTGTCCTGAACAGCAGCTTGGGGACCAAATTCGTGCTTCTGTGACTTAGTAACTTTTCTTTGGCAACTATAAACCACGCCCTTTGGAAGGCAGAGGGCACTGAAGTGGCCCAGGGACTTCCAGGACAGCTTGATGAGCTTGCCGTGGAGAGCTGGACTTCACAGCAAGGTTCTGAGGACGTTGTGGCCTGGTGCTCTGACCCCTCTCTTCCTTGTCCATTTGTGATAGAAGCATGGAATTCAATACTCTTATTGACTTGGAGCAGTTGTTGAGTTGTGATGTGCACAGTGAATTTGAAGTTTGGGTCTTAAGTTGATAGGGAATCAATAATCAACATTGAATTCTTACCTGTTAGGGCTTTATTGGTTTTATAAATTGTCCCCAGCGATCCCTCTTGAATGGTACAGACATCAGCCATCACCTGGCTTTACTGAAAGCCCTAGAAATCCCTAAGCCTCATTTTAGGCAAGGATTTTCTCTTCCACTCTTGTAAAAAGCTTTCACAAACAGCAAGGATTCTGTACATGAAACATTATGTTGCTTTGCCTCCTGCTGAGCCATAAAATCTTACCACAGAGAGAAAAAGGGCAATTGAGTAAGAAACGTACACATTTTGGGAAAAGAATTTCTTTGTTAACTAGTGTTGTATATGAAGATGTAATTGAGGAAAGGCTCTTGAATTAAAAGAGCCCAGATATTCTCAAGCATTCATCAAGGGGCCTTGACCTTGCAGTTGTGGGGATAACTGAGTATGGAGGCCTTTTCCTGCAAAAGCTTCCGGGGATTGGCATCCTCAGAGCTCATGCCCTTCCTCTCTGTGCTTTGTGGTTTCTGTAGGCTCTTCTCCAGCCCTCCTCCACGGTGTACCCTGAGGTCCGGGCTTTGGTGGCAGCCTTGGTAGTGGCAAAGAAAGGGAACCAGCAGGAAGTAGAATAAATCTGTGTGGTGGCCCATCTTTCCCCATTTTGATTCCTTACCCTCTTTCTCATCTTCTCATGCCGTTTTCCTCTTCATAGCAGTTATGTGTTCCTCACCTCAGATCTGAAGTCTTGTCTCTGAATTGATTCTATGTGTGTGTGAGGCTTGGCGAAAGTGGAGCTAACAGTTGAGTTTCTCTGATCCACACTTTAATGGGTCTTTATTAAATGACAGAAAAGTGTCCTGGGTCAGGAGAAGCAGCAAGTTCCTGCCTTTCTTGCTTCTGTTCTCCCTTGTATTCCTTCGAAAACTCCAGAAGGTCTTTAGTTTCCTCATTATTGTGGTCTTTCTCAACTGGAGGGGCAATTTTGCTACTCAGGGCATATTTGGCAATGTTTGGAGACGTTCTGGGTTGTCATAGAGGGGCTTGCTAATGGCATCTAGTGGGTGGAGGCCAGCAGTGCTGCACAGCATCCCACGGGGCACAGAACAGTCCCTACGGAGGGGCTCAGTGGGTAGGGGAGGGAAGGAATGGGAGTTTGGGATTAGCAGAAGCAAACTATTATATATAGGATGGATAAACAACAAGGCCCTACTGTATAGCACAGGGAACTATATTCAGTATCCTGTGACAAACCATAATGGAAAAGAATATGAAGAAGAATATATATATATATATATATATATATATATATGAAGGTGAGTCACTTTGCTGTATGGAAGAAATTAATATAATATTGTAAATCAACTATACTTCAATAAAATTTAAAAAAAGTATAAAAAGAACAGCCCCCACTGAAGGATTATCCTGCCCCAAATGTCAAAAGTGCTGAAATCAAGAAACCCTGCTCTACTGAAACATCTGAAACATCTCTCTGGCCACCATATGAGTCTGGCATGTGCTTCACCTGCAGATTTATGTGTCTGAAGTGTATCAGACTGGTTTCCTACACTAGTTTATCACTTTCCTTTTCATTTGTATTGAAAATCCTTTTCCTAGACAAGGCCAAACTAATCCCTGCCCAAAAGGATCACAAGTTCCAAATTAGTGGAATCAGAATTAGAGATCTTATTCCTTGGGAGTCATGCCAGACTTTGAGTAAGATGCTTCAATAATGCACAGTGGACTTCAGCATTACATGGGCTGGTGAGTAGGAGTAGGAATTGTGAAGTTCCAATGATGGTATCACTTGGGTTCGTCACTTATTGTGTGCCAATCCATGGGCTGTGTTACTTTTCTGGTCTCCGTTGCATCAAGCCATTTGTCCTCTTGGCCTCACCTTGGCTCTCACTTCCTCCGGGAAGCCTTCCTTCCTGCCTCAAGTTCAGAATCAGGTACTCCTCCCATGCAGCTACCCTTCTGGTAACATAACTCTTGACTCCTTGGATCACAGTGGCCTGTTGTTAACTTCGAGGGCCAGCCCCTCCTAGCTAGTTCACTCCTGCCAGATGCATAGTAGGGCCTCTGTAAATACTTGTGGAATGACTAAATCGAGGAAAACTGAAAGCCGGCACTTTGCTTAGTTACAAAAAGAATTACTGTAGAAAAAAAAATAGAAACTCAGAGTCAGAAAACATGTGCTTTGGTGTTGGTTCTCTGACTCTCACTTATCAAAGAAGTGGATAAATAAGTGTGCTGAATGAAATGATTCTAAACAGGGAGCCTCTGTGTTTCTCGTAAGCACTCTCTTGTGTACAGTGCTGTCATGATGAAAGTTGATCTGCATCATTAAAAACAAAAGGGTCTCTCTATATCTGGAATCAGAGCAAGCAGAGTATTGTTAAAACATTAACTCAGATCTTGTCACTTCTCTGAGCCACATCCCTTTTCTTAAGAGAGAGTTCTTACCATGAGCATCAAGCACCTATGGCATCCAGTCCCCGTCCCCTCTTTAACCCCCCTCTTTAACCCCCCTCTACTTCTCCACCCCTCGCTCGCTCTGCTTCAGCCACACTGGCCTTGCTCACTGATCATCACACGTTCCCAGGCACTCTCCTGCCTCAGTGTTTTCTTGTTTTGCCAATTAATTTTATTTTGGCTGCGTTGGGTCTTTGTTGCTGCGCATGGGCTTTCTCTAGTTGCAGCGAGCGGGGGCTACTCTTCGTTGTGGTGCGTGGGCTTCTCATTGCGGTGGCTTCTCTTGTTGTGGAGCACGGGCTCTAGGTGCATGGGCTTCAGTAATTGTGGCGCCCGGGCTTCAGCAGTTGTGGCTCACGGGCTCTAGAGCGCAGGCTCAGTAGCTGTGGCACACGGGCTTAGTTGCTCTGCGGCATGTGGGATCTTCCCGGACCAGGGCTTGAACCCATGACTTCTGCATTGACAGGTGGATTCTTAACCACTGCGCCACCAGGGAAACCCCTCCCTCAGTGTTTTATAATTGCTTTTCCTTTTGCCTGGAGTGATCTTTCCCAGAGATCTGCATGACTTGTTCGGGACTGCCTGTGGGTCTTTGCTCGGATGTCCCATGTTTGGAAGGCCTTCTCTGCCCACTCCCTCTCAAATTATAGCCCACTCCTGACTTGTCCTATCTCCTCTCTCTGATGTCCTTTTTTCCTCCCGAGTGCCTTTTGGCATTCTATTGATTTTATTTTAACTTATTTACTATCTCTCCTCTCTCCCTTCCATATCCAACCTCCTGAGAATGTAAGCACCATGATGGCAGAGGGATTGTTCATTTTTATTGAATGGCAACATGCATATGGAAAAGTGTACACATCATAGTGAACAACTCCGTGAATGATCACAAGCTGAACACACCCATATAACCAGCCCCCGGATCAAGAAACAACATCAGTAGCACCACAGAAGTTCCCTTCACACTTCCTTCTATTCATTTCTTTCCATTTTAAGGGCTACTACCATCCTGAATCCCTGGTAGAGACTTTTCACTGTTGTATCCACAGCACATGATAGGCACGAAGTAAATAGTAGTCGAGTTTATTTAAACAATGCCAGGAGAGAAATCTGTACATCTAGTGGCTAGATTTCTAAAGCTGATCTCTAATTGTAGATTAATCCCAGTCATTGGAAAATACAGTTAAAGACTTCTTTTCTTTTCCCTTTTAAAAAATATTTATTTATTTATTTTTGGCTGTGTCGGGTCTTCGTTGCTGCACGTGGGCTTTCTCTAGTTGAGGTGAGTGGGGGCTACTTTTCGTTGCGGTGCATGGGCTTCTCATTGCGGTGGCTTCTCTTGTTGCGGAGCATGGGCTCTAGGCGCATGGGTTTCAGTAGTTGTGGCACGCAGGCTCAGTAGTTGTGATGAACGGGCTTAGTTGCTCTG